>NC_090704.1:2617500-3242500 GCF_040954835.1 Lepisosteus oculatus | reverse complement strand
CATACCTCTGCGTAGCTGCATGTTATCCGTGGGAGGCCCACGGACTTCTTGGACCACTGCAGGGCTGAGGGAGAGAGAAAGAGCTGAAAGCTCAGGTTCACTCACCACAGAAGCTTGGCCCGTGATGCAGATGCAAACACAGTGTCCCTTCACAGGCCTCCATCTTCAGGAGGTTCGGTCCTAGCTGCTGCAGGAGAGGGTTAAACATGCCTCTCATTTGGGATCTACCAATATGCGTCTGAAAGTCACGTGTGAACAGCAAAGTCAGCTAGCTCAATAGATATTGTTATACATGCATATTCCTAGTAGAACAATCATATCTTTCTGCACACTGGGATGTGATACAGTTTTTTATATTTATTTGCAACTGCCATAGTTGCAGTATAACCCATGAAAAACATTGCGCCGTGCATCCAAAAAAATAAGCGGAAAACTTAGAAACACGTTCAGGGAACATGTAGTCAGTGCTGGAGACAAGGCATCTCTGCTTGCAGAGGTGCCTGGAGAAGAGTGCGGCCAAGAGCCGTGCCAGAATCTGTGGACACTAGTCCTCTCCACCTCTCACCCACGATCACGTCCACTAAACCTGACGGAGAAGCGGGTGCGATACGCATGAAGGTTCGGGCTTTTCTGGGAACAGAGCGTGGGAGTGCAGAGCTCCCTGAAAGGGCTCCTTTATGATCCCGCCATCCTCAGAGCCAAGAGTGGTGTGGCCACCTGCCCTGTGCCTGCAGTGCATTATGCAGGTGTTCATGTCTCGCGCACAAGAGAGATTCTGCATGCGTGCTCATGATAAGGCACACTGAATTCTCCATTACACGGTCTGTGAAATTCTTCAGAGAAAACCCCACCGTTTGCAGCGAGGGCGGTGTCGAGCCAAGGGGTTCCCCTGGAACAGAGCCCTGGCAGGCGCTGTCATTGTTGTCTTTCGCTGTCTGCTGTGCATCCAAAAGCATACCCTTTCAAGAGAAACAGTAACACTGAAACTCTGCGCCGTGCAAGCACAGTGAAGAGGCTGGAAGAGTGCTGGATACTGTATCCCTTATCCCTCTCTCCCTACAAACAGCCATTCCTGGCTCCATACTCCTCCCAGAAACCCTCAGTAACTACAAATGTTCCCCCCGGAGAGGAGACAGCTGCTTTGAAATCCGGTCACAAATCATCTCGAAAGTTCAGTATAAAATGATCAAACCATTATCGATCCTTGACCAATTTGAAGCCACCGCAGATATCTTCTGAGCATAGCAGCGTGGGCATTTACCTGACAGAAGGTACTGCATGTGCCGTTGTCCAGAGCCAGGGGAGGGAGCAGACTGGGGGCTTGTTTTTCCCAGTAACAGTGAGCACATTCAGCCAGGCACGTTCTCCAGGCTTCTGAAGAAGAAGCGAACAAAGGCAGCTTCTCCCACACTCACTTACGCCCCCCCAGCTGCTCAGAATAGATGTTTAGTCACCTGCCACCCAAGGTATTGTTACTTTTACAAGTTTTCTTTTAAAAAAGATCAGAATCAAACCCTCAGCGCCCCCTCGCAGAAAAAGCCCTCTCTGTTGCTTTCTGCTGTATAAACAGCGATCAGATTTTAACACTGCAAATTATGTCTCAATAAAGGGAGTCTGTCACTGTGCAACACTGGGCCTCTGTTTGCGGTCAGAAAGCATTCATCAGGTGCCTTATCTTTGCATTTTAGCAAAAGAAGGAGCCAATCAAAACTTGATGGTGTTGAGATAAGAGAACAAAGCTTTAGTTTACTGGGACGTGCGGCTCCTAGTCTCTCCCCCGCCCTCTGGGGAACAGCTTTCGATCAGGAACAGGCCACTGCAACCACCCCCATCTGGAATAGGTCACTCCGGTGGAGCAACTTCACTGCTCTGGAAGAACAGGCTGCATGGCGGGTTCATCACAATCAACCCCAAACTGCCGTATTGCTGAAACAAATCAGGCAATAACAAGCAGGAGTTGCTACACAATGATACGCAATTTCCCTCATTCCTGTTAAAATAAATCTCATCACCGCTAGCCATGTCCTTTGTGTTGTAATCTATATAATTAAAAAAACAGGACGTGTTGTAGAGTAATGCACTTTCCTGTCAGCCGGTCTTTAAAGATGAATAATGAATGAAATTTAGAGTGATTATTGACTAACATTTCCATTTTCCTCTTTAGGTTGCACAGTAGCTTCTGCTACTTACGATTATTGATCGTTCTCCCAAGAAGAATATTATTTTATTTAGTTTTTATTTGCAAAATGTGGGCTTCCCAGTTTTTGGTATAACAATTCCACTTCTCCAGAGTGATTTCAGAACTATGGAATTCGTGTTTTAAATATTTTAAAATAAAAGTTAAAGTTGTAGATTGCACACAAACTCAATTTATAATCGCTGATGATTTGTGTCCTCCAATCCACACCTCCTCTATCTGCTCAGGAGACTGAGAGGTGATACCGAGGTACACCTGCCTGCAGAACCATCTGCTTTATGACATGTTGGAACTCCATACAGCCTGACAGGAGAGTGAGTGCTGATTGGAGGAACAGTGTATATCTCTGTGCTGTCACTGCAAGGCTGCAGGCATTGGCAGCCAATCAGAGTCACCCTGGCTGTATAATGCTCTGCCAATTGCACATCACCAAATGGGGAATCCCAGTCATAGTCACATGACAGAATCTTGAACACTGAGTTCATAGCAGGGGCCTTTATCAGCTGAATCACTGGAGAAACATCCATCACATATCTAACCATTTTATTCCATGCACGATCGTGGGGGAAACTGAACCTATCCCAGCAAGCAACGGGTGCAAGGCAGGATACACCTTGGATGGGATGCCAGTCCATCGCAGGGCACACACCAACACAAACACATACATGCTCACAGCAGGGCTAAAATAAAACCCACGTGAACAAAGGGAGAACATACAAACTCCGAACTGCAGCACCCCAGGAAAACAGGAAAAAGCAGAGCCACAGTTATGCTAACCACTGCACCACTGTTCTGCCCACTGGAGAACACCCCTGTAAAATATTTTTAATTTCACTCTTACCAGTCTCATGGCCCAGACACTGGTTAATGACAGCAGTCCTGTATGTTAAGCAGATTGCTTGGTTTCGGAATTAGGTCTTTAAATATAGGCTCTCTGTGAACAGAAAGAGTGGATACATTCCATAAAAATAAGAATCAGCAGCACTTCAGGTCTTTTTTGAAACTTTATTCCTATGCAGGAAGTGACATGGTACAAAAATAGAGCTCAGGAAACCTTTTGAAACCGTAAATAATATTGATAATAATAAATCCTTTATTGAATAATAAATTCATTTTGTCGTTGATTTAAAATACTGTAGTAAAAAAAACAACCTCTGTCACAGTTTTCGCTTGCCCCAGAGATTCTGTATTGTTATTGTGGCAACATCTGACAACTCAGCTACAGAAAGACCCCAGTAGCAGGAAGGTCGTGGATTAAAATTTTCCTTCTCTGGAGAACTGCGTCTCCTCTGAGGAGCCCAACTGGGGGTGGAAGAAAACACCTTAAATAGAAAGGCAGTTTTGTTTCCCCCTGTTGTAATAGCTTTTGTATCTTGACATTCACACTGCAGAGGTCTCGCTGTGCATGTCCGTGTGACGTGACAAAAACCAACAAATTAAAACATCAGTAAGTACATCAAAAGATACAT
Source organism: Lepisosteus oculatus (assembly GCF_040954835.1). Lineage (NCBI taxonomy): Eukaryota > Metazoa > Chordata > Actinopteri > Semionotiformes > Lepisosteidae > Lepisosteus > Lepisosteus oculatus. The sequence goes on along the minus strand of NC_090704.1, from coordinate 3,238,834 downwards.
GGCCACTTTAAAATAAATAGCAGTCTGATATCCAAAAGAACGAGTTTGATAAAAAATAATAAATAATAAATAACTTAATGTAATAAATACTTTGCCTACAGAACAATAATGCAAAGACATTTACAGCATTCAGTGAGGATTGTCGGTTTGTGCTAAAGCAATGGACAAAGACTGAGGAAAACAGAATCCAGCTGAATTTCACTCCACAAGCTGTACCCCGGCTTTTCCATTCACCCCAAAAGTCCTCAGGCGACAAGAGCCTTCAGGCCACACTGTAGCTAACAGCGAAAGGGTTGCTTGGCCTTGCTGGGCGCGATCACGATCAAAACCTCGTTTTTTAACAACTTGGCAAGTTTTACAAAGACAGCTGCTTTTATTGCAACAGGGGTTGCTGGACTGAAACAAAAGCTGGAACTGTGAATGAGAAAAAACACATTGACCGAGATCAACAGGTCCAAACGCCAGTCGTGCCGGCCTTTTCTTTTCTACTCCAAAGACTGCAAAGATGCATCAGAAGGAATCATCACCTGTCGCTGCCTGATGGCCCACATTCTCTCTCGTCTTCAGACGTAAGCCCCTCTTTGAAAAGCCATGTAGAGCTGTGCACTGACAACTTTGAACTGTGGTGCAGATATCACAAACTGCGAGGTTTGTTTTCTGACAGGCTACTGAATATATTGGCTCAACCAATTTACTTTGCTAGAACAGTTAACTGAAGTGTGTCAGAAGTAAAATAAAATTGTTCAGATCACGTGTTTTACCGAAAAAGACCTCCTCAAAGGAAACCGATTTTGTGCTTTTTGAGTTGTATTATTTATAATACTGTTTATTAACAGGAGTAGAGGACATGCCAGGCCTTACTGACAGTGTCGTGGACATCCTAATGCTTTATCTTGACCTTGGAGATTTACAGAGTAGCACTGCGATTCTCACTGTACATGCGGGACCACACTACTGCACTCCTCATTCATAAAGAGACGTGACACTTCCTGAGCACCCTAAACGAACTGACAGTCATAAAATAAGACATTCCACTCATTTTTCCGATACTTCTTGAATGTTTTGCGTTGTTAAGACAGGGACCCCAAAAAGTATAACAGCCATAAAACAAAGAAACCCGTCTGCTGTACAGATCGCTACCGAAGATACGGAGCTCTTGGCAGTTCCCTACTCAGAGCGTTGCTATTTCGTGTCTCAATGCAATTTTACTGCAATCCAAAGCAAAAAGATGCCATTTCGGCATGTCAGCCAAGAATTACATTTCTGAGAGGCTGGAGGCCTCCAGTTGTGTCCATTTGTTCTCATTGAAAGGTTTCAGAGGACAGCACCCCAGCTTCAAGAGCGAGAGCCGAAAACTGCAGCCTGACCTGCCCGGTCAAGGATAGAAGAGGACACTCCAGGAAGAAAATAATATAACAGTACAGCATCCAGACCTCTGGAGATACCGCGGACACCAACTACAACACAGTTATACAGAACAAAAGATTATCATTCCTTTGTTCTAAATCCCGAGAGGTGCTCATAGTAAACAGAAAATAGGGATTTTTAAGTGCTATGTTTTTTTTAACTGAAAAATTAATAACCATATGAAACACAACAGGTTAGTGGATCATAAAACCTTTGACAATCGTCAAAGGTACATTTTCTAACCAGCAGATAACAACGGTTTCACTGGGAACAAGGACCAGACATCCCAGTCCTGAGGAACACAAGACAAGACCTAGGGTTGGTAGTATATCGCCGGTCAAACCGGAAACTTTCAAAGAACAACTTCTGTGATGCAGCCGTGAGTTGGTGCAGAAGAAGTGCAACGTGAACCGAGCAGAAAACTGCTCCTTCCAGTTCCTTTTCAACGAAGGAAGAAAAAAGCGAACTGTATGTAACCGGTAATGTTAAACGTTAAGGTAGATGAAAAATGCTCTGATCCTGACATTGCTCTATGGAAGAAACACTACAATGCTGCTCCAGAGAAAACAGTCAAACGCAGATACGATGGATCATTTTTGCTAAATACGTTATCAGCATTTCTATCAACAAGAACTGCTCTTCCAACATTTAATATTTAATACACTTTCTATGATATAACATTTCAGCATGAAAACATGTCGAGAGCTGAGATGAATTCTTCTGGACTGGAGGCTGTGCTTGGCATGTGTGGGTTAAATCTGAAACCCCAGGTTCATTTCAAACCCATTTCTGATGCACCCTGACTCCTTGATTCCCATCGAATAATGCCAAAACTCTTCCCTTTAAAAAATGAAAACATATTGTGTCCCCTTTTTCCTACATCCCTCCTCCTGCTTCAACTTTTAAATAGGCAAAATAAACATAGGAAATTAAGGCCTTCACTGGTATGGAAATGTTCTACCACATTTCAGTCGTTCTGTCTTATGAGGTACTGTGAAGCAATCTGAATGGCTTTTACATGACAAGCAGTGGCATATTGTTTACGGCCCTGAAAGCTATGCTTACTGTACAGGAGGCAAAAGAAAAACAACATGGTTAAGAATCTGCTCTTCCTTTGAGCACAATAAAGCATTGCCACACTAATATATAAATGAAGAAAGATCCGCAACAGTAAAAAAGCTCTGTTAACAGCCATAAATATTAGAAAAACTAATGTTTTTACAAAACAACAATTAAGCTACTCGAACCCTTCTCTTAACAAAATAGAAACTATGTTTAATAAATATATACATACTGTATACATCAAACAGCAAAAAAAATGTTATGTTCCTTTGAAAAAAAATGTAACTTATTAAGTAACCCTGAAAAGAGACTTTAATTTTTGGGACTCAATGTAACCTAGCGTGATAAAAAAATTCCACCATAAACTTGCGTGCTCTGGGCGCACACTTCATCGTCAGTGCTCACCGATCTAGGTCTCTGTCATACAGGCTCTTCACTTTGCCTTTGAGGACGTACGGTTTTGATAGAATCCTACAATTAATGTCTTGAAAATGCTATCCGAGATACTTCTTTTTTTCAAAGTAAGTTGACAGGAATGAAAGTCAAGGAAAATGTCAGAAGGCCTTGAGGTCAAAGGTCTTGAGAGAGTTAACACCTTGCCTGGAGAAAGCTTGTTACTGGAGGTACAGCAGAGGCTTATGGGAACTACGGTACGCAGAAAGCTAAGCATTCTAAGATGGCTAACTAGCATGGCCCTGAGTTTAAAGAAGCACACTTGCGGTGTGTTTTAAGTGACCCTCAGAGAAGTGTGGCAGACACTGTTGCTTTGTTTTATAGGAGGCAAAGGTCTTAGGTCCCAGGTCTTGGAAGAGACTGAGTCTTCAAGTTGTGGTGAGGGACAAGGAGTTTAGAAAAACTACAATTTTCTTTGGCAAGGTGATGTTAGGAATGGAGTTTTTTCTAGCCTTGCCCAGTAAGCAGACATATATAAAATGGCAACTGATTACACCCATTCTACATCTTCACTTTAGTTAAGCATGCTTTGCCCTTCACTTGCGCAATGTAGACTTGCACTGAACTGGGTTACAGCTTGTCACTGGGAGCACCTAATCTTTTTCAAAACACTGAGTAACTACTATCTTTTGCCAGGTTCTTTCTCTTACAAATGGAGAGTCAGCTCCAGATTTATGCACTTTTGTTAAAATGAGACTCACCTGCTTTAAAAATGTGTATCTGGCCCACAGATGTGAAAAAGGAAATTCTGAAGCAATATGTCATGAGCAAGCCGTCAGTGAAATTCATTTCCTCTTGCCTGTCTCTCAGGCATTATGTGATAAGCAAATTTGTAGTACAAGTATATTTTGCTCATTACATGCCAATACCCATAACTCAATATGGTTTCACAATAATAAAAGATGGTGGTCACCCATGTGAAGTTCTTGTCCACATGTCCCCATTGGGACACCTATGTCCCAGTGGAAACTACCCATTATTGTGGTCTCTATATGACGTGACCTTATACTCATTTTTTATAAAATGGACAAAGAATATACATCATCTTATTATCTTCAATAGCAATAGCAACGTCACCTCACAGAGCCTGTGATGTGTTATCAAGAAATGTTCTCTTCGCTAGAGGTACACTGCAGCTTGACAGGAAATATCCTTTCACTCTTTGTTTTCTCTGGCTAGCAACACTAAACTGTCTCACAGTTCAATACAAATAGATTCCTGTGTATTGCAATTCTAACAGAGTAAATCCTGCTTACTGGACTAGTAACTAGGGTGCTGCCTGGAACAATCAATGACAAGAGATGCTTCAGTTCTCAGAGTTAACGCCCAGCTTGTTTTAAAGTCTTTTTTGACTGTAGTCAACCCAGCTTTCAATTTTGCCTGCACAGTCCTCATGCCTAAGCCATGTGAAAAGAGAAGCTGTCGTTCTGATTGAGTTCATTCCACTGATCCGGCCCCGGTCCTTTCCATTTCCGTCAACTCTGGATCCTGCTGGTTCTGGTCCCAGTAATCCCCCCAAAAAAGGGAGGGAAATCCTCTCAATATCCACAGTTTTCTCTCCCGAGGGCACAGTAAAGAGGAATCAAGAAGAGAACTGCATGATCTGAGCTGTGTTCCCTTGCTCCCATTTACAAATCTCTGGGAGAGCAGGTTGGCGCATTTCCACTTTTCTGATTAAGGCATTTCTTACTCCCGGGACTGTTTCTAGCGAACACACAGCTGGAAGAGTCTTTACATATCGGAATCCTCTCCATCTCTCGCCTCCAGCAGGCCAGCGCAGCTCAGTCCCGACTCTTCGGATGGGGAATCTGGGCTCGCGTGTGCCACCTCCCAGATTAACAGCGTCTGGAAGAAAAGGCCGTCAGTCGAGGCTCGGGCCCTGTTGCTTAGTCTGCTGCGCCCTCCCTTCTGCACAGAGACGGAGGGCACCGGGAGCTTTCCCGAAACCGAAAATGCAGGCCTGCCCCCCCCTCCTGTCCTCCTCCAGACTTTGAAGCGCTGGCGCGCGGCAGGTGCCCGTCTCCCGAGTCAACCCCAGTCCCACCCCTCCTGCCAGTGTCGTCTCCTCCTCCAGCTGGAGTTCCGATAAAGCCGTGCCGCTCCTCCTCCTCCTCCTCCTGCGCTCAAACCCCGCGAAGGCTCGGGCCTCTCAGCCCACGCAGCTGCACTCCGCGGCGGAGAGCCGCTCCACCGTCCGCCAGCTGTTCTCCACGTCCATGAAGGACACGGTCTCGTAGCGCGTGGGCCGGCAGCAGGGGTGGGCGGAGACGCCCTCCCGGGCCTTGATGGCCCCCTGCCGGACCAGCGCTGCGAGCACCAGGTCGTGGTCGCTGCGCGCCCGCTGGCAGCCGCCGGCGCAGTACTTGAAGCGGACGATCTCGTCGGACTCGTAGCCCAGCCCCAGGTCGCGGACGCGCAGGTTCTTGATCCGCACTCGGCAGTCCCTTTTGGACTTCTTCTCTCCCTTCCTGGGCCGGCCGGGCCGCGCGGAGCCCGGGGGAGAGCGATCCCACCGGCCCCGATGGAGCGCCGGGTCTTCGGCAAGGGCCGGGTGAGCTGTGGGAAGACAGGGAGAGGGTGAGCCGGCCAGAGGACACAGTCTGTAACCGTCCTCTGTCTTACTAAAGGAACGTTTCCCCTAAACAGCGACTGCGTCGGCCAAGAAGCAGCGCAGGCTAACCCCAGTGATGCTGTCACCTACCTTACAGCCGAAAGTTTGAAAGAAGGAATCGGGACCAAACCCCTTGGACACGCTGGGTCCGCAGCAGCAGTTGTAACCCGTGACCCTCCTGTAACAGCTCCTCAGCCCTACCCAACAAACTACACCCCCCACTAGTGGGCTCTGCTTCCCAGCGTTACCAGTTACAGTTTATCCACGGAAATCGGACCGCTGCAGTCTCGTGGTTACTACCGAAGTGGGGGGGGAGTGGAAACAAGTCATAGGAATATTTCAATTCTGGTCTGTTCAAATAGTGACTGAATTATCAGTAACGCATTACTTAATGTACTCCCAGAGCATGCGGTCTTTCACTGACATCAAGGGAGAGAGTGCTTTAGCTAAAGAGAAGAGAAGCACAGTGTGGCTTTCTTCGTTAATTAAAGCTGTGCTGTTTCGATGGAGATAACTCCTTAAAGCCTAAAACAAGCCGAATTGCAAGATCATAAAAACTGGATAGAAGTGCTCGGTTGCGTTCTCACTGCTTCCTTCGTAGGCTTTTTCTGAAACAAGCATGGTTTCTTTGAGCAGCTAAACCAGGGGCAGGCTTCATCCTTCTCTGCTCACACTTTTCCCTGAATGTGAATTCCCGTGAAAGGGTGGATCACTGGTTTTCTTACAGGATTTCTGGACCAGAGAAACCTTGTGCACATGTCCTTTCATGTGCCTATGGATGCTGTTTAAATTCCACAGAGAGACGAGAGGCATTCACAAATATCGCTCCTGAGGCCAACGGAATTAAGAAACCTACCGTGTGAGCAACTTCACGGCATGTGGTTCATTGTGTTCAAACTTGCAGGTTGATTTCTTGAAAGATTTAACATAATTTCATAAAACAATGCTATGCATCCAGTGCCTGAGACCATTTGTAAGCTATACTATATCTTGTTAGACCGTGGGAGGATCTTTCGGGATGTTCAGATGTTGAGATTTGTAATCTAACTGTACTGTATGTATTACTGACTTGACGTATGCATTACTGACTTCTCAAACTTTACTGCTCTTCACTGCTCTTTCTGAGCCTGCTAGTCAGTCACAAAACTCTTTTTCCCAGAAAGGCTTGGTTAGCACATGTGCATTAAATTATCATTTCAAAGCTGTTCTCATGGCCAAAAGAAAAGTGAAGCAGCATTAAAACACAGATGCTCCATTTGTAAACAGAAATATAACTGATAAATATTTCTGTCTTAAATCTGAGGGAAGAAAATACTTAAAAAGTCCCTGGTCTGAACTGAATTTATTAAGATTGACTCCAAATGTTGCTTCACCTGTGCACACGTGAAAATTATTTGTTACTTCCAAATGAGGATCGCCAAACTGAGGAGAGATTACCAACGCCCTCTTAGGAAGAAGATATGCTCAGCTTCCCGTTGACCAAAATCGAATTTTCAACAGGCACTGCACAAGTGAAAGTCACAGATAAGCACACAGAGTGTTTACTACAAAGTTTACCGTGGGCCATGTTAAGTCACGCTGGTTTCTCAGCACCTCTCTCCGGGGACTCACCGAACAGGCCTCCCCAGGACGAATGTGCCTCTCCGCCCTCTCTGGGCTCCTCCACCTCCAGGTTGTCGGGCGGGATCCAGACTGCCTTCCCCAGCACCGACTCCGGCTCGGGGCTGGGCTCAGCCCGCAGGCTCTCCCCGGGAAGAAGCCCGTCCACGAGGGGCAGCAGAGAGGCCAGCACCCACAGCGCCACCTGGCGAGAGCAGACAGAGCCCTGCCGTGTCTGTGCTTTCCTCTCGGGACACACCCAGCTTCCATCTCAGAGCCACAGACACACACACACCAGACGTTACAGCACAGCGGGGCTGTTGCCTGCTTTGCCTTTTCCAGGGGGGAACCGAGCGTTAGCGACAGGTAACTGGTTTTGCAGGCCATGCACGACCAGCAGAATATGTTTTTGTGAGGTTTTGGAGGCGTCAATGATGCACAATGATAAACAGTAAAATGTAATGACTGCTAGGGGGACACTTCGGAAGTGCACGGGAGTAAAACCAGGCCTTCCCATAAGCTGGCAGCCATATCACCCTGCAGCGCAGAGCTGGCGGCCCCACTGGAGCTCAGCAGGTGTGAGCCTGGTCAGCACCTGGATGGGAGACCTCCTGGGAATAACTAAGGGTCCCGCTGGAGGAGGTGCGATGGACGACACCTCGGGGCCCCAGTGCCCCCCAGATGGGGGGGCCACGCTTCAGCAAGAGAGCAAGCAGCTCCCGCCCTGTGCTGCACCGGTGGTGTTACGGGATCTTTCAGGGTAAAAAAAGTGCCATTGAGATGCAAACCATGGTAATATAACCGGAGGTACTGTACCTTCCAGCCTCCCAGGTAGGATCCCGTCCTGAGAGACACTTCGGTCTGCTCCGGAACACTTCCTGCACTCTCCCGTCTCTTCCTGTCTGGAGATGAAGGAAGAGCCAGTTAGTTCACACTAACACCTATCTCACCCTTGACTGAAGAACAACGTACAGATAAAAAAACCTTTTACCTTTTAACCTTCTAATTGACCCATTGTCAGAGTTCTATTTTGCTGCTATGCACAGTACTTCTGATCCACTGCAAAGTTTTAATCGTTCAAAACAAAAATAAACTCCTAGTCAGGCAGAATAAATCCATTCCTTTACTAAACTGTAAAGATTCGATTTTTCCATACATGTATATTACTCTTTTGATTTGGAGAGGATGCTTATTATGTATTAAAATATTGCATCTTGAATCCTGAGAAAAAAAATGATACGAATGCCAACAAACAGATACATGTTGAAGCTCTCATCCGAGGGTAAAGAAATTGTTCGTGTCCCGAGTGCTGTGTCCTAAAGACCTTTGTATTTTAAAAACCAACTTTGCATTTCAGCTGGCTGGGATAGGATCTGGCTTCCCCGCGACCCTGTGGGCCAAATTGAGTTCATCTGGGATATAACCTGATGTAAAACATTCGGAATAAAATAAAAACAATCAAACAGTTAGGAAAATAGTTTAAAATAATCAATTTCTATTATATTAATGCTTTAAATAACAGTAGTAGAATAACAGTTTTTCACAGTCCAGAGTGAATTAAAATACCACAGTCTTATGTACTGTAAGTCATTCTTTTTTATCTTGCCCAAACTTCATCAATCTTTTGCACATTTTCAGCGCTTTCTAAAGCAAGCACTACGTTCTGCCTCTCTGGTGGGAAAACCTCAATGTATTGAGATAGGTCACACTGCTTGTGTCGGCTTGTCTACTGAAACGATTCATACGCCTCACAAGTTCAGTGACAACACCTTCTATAGAACCCTTCTCAATGGAATTCTTAAAGAGCCAGAGATCTTTCTATTGAAAATATTAAAAGGTTTACAGAAACAGAAACTCTGCAGAAGGGCAGCAGACCATTACTGATCGAAAGCCGATAAGGTGGTCTTCCTATTACAGCGAACCTGTTTCTGAAATGACTTGCACAGTGAGGCTGACCTTTCTGTTTTACGCCCTTGACAGGGTGGGAACTACTGTACTGCCGCCACACTAACGTGGCATGAGATCAGCCCACAATACCTCGCTACAGTTCACTTATCCTTTCTAAAATATTCCTCTGAAAGACAATGAGAAACGGTGACAGCACTAAAATCTGGAAAGAAGAGATTGGTGCATTTATCAGAGAACAGAAAGGGAGATGGCTGTCACAATTCAGTCGTCCGGCATGTAATATTAAGTCACTTTAATAAACTCTTAACATTAACCGGTGAATGTTGAGCATGGTGATAATGATGATAAAGAATTAAGGCTGTTATGGAGGGGGGGTGTAATTCGATTACTGAACAGCTGGGGGCACTGTATAGCAACCTTTCCTCAGATCTCTTCAAGAGCAGCACAAAATCGTTTTCTCTGTCCATCGCCACTTGCGGTGTCACCTCTTTCACTCCACCATTTGCACATGTTTGAAGTTGACACCGCAAAAAAAAGTCACACACTAAACTATGAGCTCTGGCATGAAGTGTGTGTTTCAAGAGAAAACGTCTGTGATGCTATGAAACTTGTACAATGAAAGCACAATAAAGCAGTGTTAGAGCCCTTACAGTACAGTTTTCAATTGAACTGTATTATTACTTTAAATCACACTGGTGATACATGACAGACAGGATTATTAAAGTGACTATTTTAAAAGAGGGTAGCAATAATGTTTTTTTGTAAATAACCTCAACTTTCAAAAAGCATTTACGATCCAGCTGCTTCAGGTCCTGTGTGGTCTTGACACAGCACAGCACAGCACCAGAACTCACATCCCTGCTCTTGCCAGGGGCTGTGTGCAGCATCCAGCATGGTTTATAAGAGAGATCCAAGACCATGCTGTCTCTATGACTCACTTTACTGGGAGAACATTTACATACAGTACAATATTTGGATGCAAGACTTATGCCATGAAGCAGGAGGGATTGGGTTGATCTAGAAACAACACAACTGCTTTTTTTTTTTTGCAGATACTTTTAGTTTACCCCTGTCTTCTAAAAGGCACACATGTTGCAATGTCTTTATGACTTGAGAGCCCCTTCTCCAGGATTTGTTGGATCGTATTACCCCCGCTGATAATGATCAGGACTGTGGATGCCGTTTCATTAATTTCAGAGGAAAGCAGCCATGAAGAGAATTAAATAAAGGCTTGTATAGGATTTCAATGGTTTTATTACACGTCTGGGTATAAAAAAGGATTTATGCACGATATGGGAACACAATAGGTTTAAGAGCAGGCTGTCATAATATAACTTATAAGTGACCACCAAGGATTCATGGGGAGATATAAATAGAAGGACAAATCAACAACAGGAGAGCATGTTGTTTTTATCTCTTGCTTTTTATATCTCTTTTACTGCTGTCAGCTTTCTAAAAATAGCCTTCCCTGCATATAAACCTGCACACATTGCTTCCCTGTGGCAGGAACACAGTACAAAGGCTTTATGGAAGACACACTGACAGCAAGTGGACAGGAGTCCAATTTTTTGAAGTCCTAGTATTTGCAGTATAAGAAGCATAAACACTGCTGCTAATTATCGTTATGTGTATGACTGTGTCTTTGATGTGCAGGTCATCGCAAAAGACTGCAAGATAATTTAAAAAAGTATTAGGAAAATTGGACAATACAATCAATGCATTAGTCAGCTTGGAAGGGGGCTTGTACCAAAAACCGAAGAGATTCCTTAACTGAACTGAAATTGCTTTAAGATTATTGAGGTACAAGTCTTAGTCTTAAGGAACGCCTGTGCGTAAGGCACTGCAGAATGCTTTGGAAAAATGCGTATTGTTTATCACAGCAAAGACTATAAAACAGATTCCATTCTACCAAGGCTCTGTACATGAACTACGAGGTCGTTTGAATTTATTTCTCATTACCAGAGGTGACAGCTTTGTTCTCGCATTCCACACCATTCAGGGAATTAACACGGGGCTCGAGGAATGCCAGAGAAAACTTTGCAATCCTAACCACCCCTGCTCAACACTGATTGCTGGACGAGGTTACTCCCTGGACCTGTCAAGGACTGGCAAGGATCAAGCCTCTAATTGCTTATTGTTATTAGCAGTGGAGATTAATTAACCCTCCAGTTCTGCCATCTACAAGGAAAATGAAAGCCATTAAGGGAAAGCATTGCAATTGATCTGCTTGCACTGCAGCCCCAACACTTTAAATCAAATCTCATTTCCAGACTGGGAAGCTGAAAGAGGACACTAGGCAGGACACTTTCATGCTCTAACCTGATTTCGGACTTGTGCATTTCAGGTAAAACAGCCTTTTCAAAGCTGCCACTGATGCCTGTTTTCAAAGGCAATGAGTGGTTTAATGTTGTGCGAGGTAACCTCAGCAGCTGTGTGCGTTTTAATGTCTTCCTCTGCATGGTGGGGCCCACTCTCCTTCTTGTGTGGCACTGTTGTGCACATCAGAATGAAACCTGGCAGCAGGGAGATGGCATCATGAGGTCAGTCTTGTTTCAACCACTTCAAAACTTCTCGAAACTTAAAGAACTGCCACCATGTGAGTAACAGTGATATGATAAATAACTGTCCCAGTGCAGCAAGACAGCGATGCTAACCACTGCACGACCATGCTGCCTTTACAAACTTTTTCATTCCTATTCCTCAGTATCATCCTCACACCAGCCCATTTCATCCTGCCGTTCTCTTACTAACTGAGCGCCATGGGGTTCCTGCTAGAACAGAGAAGGACTCGTTATCTGAAAGACTCATCATCTCTCCTAATGTCTTCCTGTACCCACAACGACTGTACTCCTACACCACTACACACACATGCAAGCTGAAATTGCACTGTCCCCTCGATAGCCCAGTAAAACTGTAACAGGCATAATAATATTTAATATTTATTAATTAACCATACTATTTTTAACCATACTATTTTTGCGCTGTTCCAAGAATTACCTTGCACTGTTTTTGTCCTGTTATATTTTCTCTGTTTGCGGAATTTTGCACAGTTTTGATTACTTGATTACATGTTATTTATGTTATGTTATTACATGTTACTGTTATTGTTATTGTGTTACTGTCTATTGTCTTATCTTCTGTCCTATTTATATACTGCACCTGAGTGACTAATGAGAAACACTTTTCATTATACTATGCACCTGTGTAAGTTTAATGACAATAAAGTTGAATTGAATTGAGTTGAATTGAAAGGACAGCCTCTGTATCAAGGGCCCTTTAAGGCACTTTTGTCTTAAAAGCTTCATGTTTTGCTGTTGTAGTGAGTCGCAAAAGGAGAACCCAGGGCAAAGCTGACTAAAGGAAGTCTGTGCAGAGGTCAGGAAAGGTCTGCTGTGTTTTACTGCCCTTTGACTCCAGGGCCCTCTGCCCAGAGGGCTATAAAAGAGGCTTTACCTGTCAGCCGGCTGGAATTAACAGGTGTTGAAGTAAAAGCGAGAGAACAACAAGGATTAAATGGAGATTTTGGTCAATGATAACAGTCCGGTAAAAGCATACAGTTTTATAAGATCTAATTTTACGATTTGAGCTGGTTGATTATTACCAGACATTCTTTCCTCAGGTGTGCCAGGCTGCTGTCAAAAAGCAACTGCTCTGCAAGCACATAATCTCACTCCCTCTACTTCCCTCTGTCATAAAAATGCAATAAATTCCTTCACACACTTCCACTTGTCTCTCAGACAGGCAGTGCCACTGCTCTGCAAACCAGGAATCACCGTGGCCCCAGGGCCTCCTCGAAAACGAATACATGGCTGGATGATTGAGCTGTCATCTGAGGTCAGACTGCAATTGGGAATTACAAAGAATACACTACATAGGATACGAAAACAATCGTAGCTTCTTGCTTCCGCACACCATGAATTGTACAAATGTGGGCATCTGATACAAGCTCTTCTGTAACAAAAACTAAAATAAATACGTTTTGGAGACAAAATCCCTTTTTCAAATTCACGTTTAACACACATTAGAGCTGCAGTGCTTCAACATGACTACTATGGACACCACTACTACTGCTGCTACTGCTGCTGCTGTTGCTACTATTACTGCTTCTACTACTGCTACTGCATTCTTTAGTGGTGCCCCTGTAAACCAACTTCCTTTCTCCACACCCACCCAGGCCATTTCAAGGACATGGGGAGGGCAGCGCTGGTCACCGCTCGAGACAGCAGCTCGCAGAGCTGGCCCTGGAGCAGCTGCTGTGAAGCAACCAGCAAAACGTATCCGAACGCATGAACGTGACCAGCGACGCGCTGGACGAGCTGCAAGCACGTCATAGCCTTCAAATCCAGCTGCACTACACCTGCCGAGGGATGCACTCTTATTGAGAATACACAAGGAATCCTCCTGGAGGTCTGACAGCTCTCCCCAGCACAGCTGTCTCGCGCACTCAGAAGAGATGGGCGTGATAACACTATAATGCATTCTATTGCACACTGGATTGAGCTGCCAGGAAGTCCAACTGCATCTCAACAAAACCCTACAGAAATGACTTCAAGTCAGAGCTGGAGGGTGAAGAATCAGTGACAGAGTAAAGTGCTTCTGAGTAATGGACTGTAACAGAAGAGCATTGTGCTCATGATCTTTACAGACCCGTGCAAAGCATTCTGGGAGGCCTCATCATGAAGGACCCTACAGACGCTATTGTGTTGTGTTACACTGTCCCTGTAAAGATGTGATCAAGGCCTCAAATGTCAGAAGTAAGATGGTCCATTTTAGCGACAAGGAAGACAGGGATCAGCCATAAGCTAAAGCCCTTTGTTTGAATTAGAGGGCTTCCCTTTGTGACTGCATTCAGAAGGCAAATAAGAAGGAAACTGAAACAGACACTGCAGGAATCCAGATGATGTTTATATGGTGTCTTAAGAGTACACCGTGGACAAACATGCATGAGTCATGAGCATCACAGGTCATCTGCAGGACAGCTCCTGCCTGTCTGCTAAACTACACCAAGGAGTTGATGGGAAGGTTCATTCGAATCCACTGTGTCAGATCTGGAGGGCAAAACCAGGGATGTCATTTTTGAGACAGAAAGTAGCGGGACTGCTGCTGAGCCTGAGACCTCAGAAATGGGAAGCACAACCTTTCTTCAGGACAAAGCGCAGATAAAGGGATGCTCAGTGGAAATTAAGAGGAAACGTATATGAATGTCTAGGATGTACCTCCACACAAAGTCATGTTGGGTTGGGCTAAACAAACTGCTGGGGTCTAATAGATCTTGATGTCCTCAAAAGGCATCTGGTGACCACACCGGCAAGATAGGCATCTACTTGTTTTTAATGTTGCTTATGTTCTTGTGATTTGAAAACCCTTAACAAAGACGGAGCACCACCACAGAAGAGTCCTGATTCCCACGAGTGGTGGGAAGTCCTGGCCCAGTGCGAGTGGTCCGGTGGTAATGGGGTAGTGGGGCAGAACAGGGGTTAGGAGTCTGGACTTGTAACTGGAAGGCTGTGGGATCAAGTCCCAGGTGAGACACTGATCTTGTACACGATACTTTTTCCAGATGGATCCAGTAAAACACTCGGCAGTATACAGAAAAAGGGTGCAAATATTAAGTTGCTTTGCACAAAAGCATCAGCCTGATAAACCTGTATGCAGGAAGTACTGCACATGCTGCAGTTTTGGATCGCTGTCTGCCTGGATTAGCTCCCTTTACAATGCCTTCTAAAGAGGTTCTCACCCTGGCATTCCCTCCAGTCTGAACAAGCTGTCGAGAAATGAGAATGTGCCAAACCACGTGGGGAACAACTGTGAGTTTAAACCTGATGGCTATTTACAACGTGAAGCATTCAACCAAACAGGCTTGGCACACCGTCTTCTCTAAAAGCCTGTCACAAATTCCATCGTATACACACATTACTGGACAGTAGCATGTGTGCTGCATTCATATCTATCTTATATCATATACTGTAAGTGGCTCATTATGCACAAGATCTTAGGAGCAATACTGAACAAAATAAATTGTTGTTTTGAGACATCTCTCTGTTGTTAGAAGATTGCAGGAGTGTGCATTCAATTGTTATACATTGCATCAAAAACATTGCGAATGAAAAAAAAGAGCCAAGTTACAAATTCAACGAGCAACCCATCTCCAAACCTCAGTCATACGCAGACAGTCTCACATGTAAGGAAGTGACTACAGTGCCCATGGGCAGTAATGTGAGAGACTCAATGAGTTGAAGAAACAAATGTGTGGAATGTCTTGTGCACCAAGTGTGAGGCACGAGACACTTGTAGTACATACTTGCATGAAGCTTATCAATAGCGTTTTTGTAAAATAGAGATTTATCTCCCTTATTGTGTTGGAAACAATGAAGAACAGTTTTCCCATTTAAAAAGGCTAACCAATTTCACTTCAGGTTTGAAGTGTCTTAAGTTGTATGGACAGGTCACATATACAGTGTTATTTATCACAAATAAACGTAGGAATTTACAATTGGACAGCATGTCTTATAAGAAAATCCACTTACAACGTAGAACAAAGTAGTCTGTATTTCACTGATCAGACTAAAAGATGGTTTTACGGGAGTGCAGTGTTTTCCCCTACGGTCAGACACAGGAAGCAATCCAGAGAAAAACAACCAGATACATCCCTGGGCTTAAGGGTATGTCGTACACTGACAGGCTGGGGGGAACTGAATCTTTTCGGTCTTGAACAGAG
The DNA here is from genome assembly GCF_040954835.1 of Lepisosteus oculatus. Taxonomy (NCBI): domain Eukaryota; kingdom Metazoa; phylum Chordata; class Actinopteri; order Semionotiformes; family Lepisosteidae; genus Lepisosteus; species Lepisosteus oculatus. Next base: position 3,223,076 of record NC_090704.1, on the reverse strand, counting down.
GAGACTATGAGGAGGCCCAATACCAGTTCCTCAAAGGCACTGACAGAGTCAGCCCAGTGGAAGTATTTAGAGCCAACAGTGAAACACAAACCAGAGGACACAAGTGGAAACTATGAGGAAGTGCTATTAAAACTCAGAACAGGAGGCACTTCTTTACATGAAAGGTTGTAAATGTCTGGAACACATGCTGCCCACCCATGCTGATGAGGGAGACACCCTAGGCTCCTTCAGAAAATGGCTGGATGAGATTCCCCGACTACATACCTACTAGACATGGCTGCATTTGGAGCTTTTCCACAGACAGCGGAATAAAGAACAGGCTAAATAAGAGTTCAGCTGCAGTTTTCCATTATGCACAAATCATTTATTTAATCAAGGGAACTTAAACCATGTAAAGCTTTACTATGAACTTGATCCTAATTCATATCAGTAGATGGTCACTGTTTCTTCTAGGAATGCCTCTCGTGCTTGTTTTGGACAAAGCAGCTGATTCGGAAATTGTTTGATCCCCCAAATTCCAGTCCAGCTCAGGGAGCCCTGGTTCTCAAAGTCCTCTCCTTCCCTCAGGAAACCTCTGCCCAGATCTAAACAATCGAGACGTTTCTCTTCCAGGATCATAGCTGTGAAGAACGTCGCTCTGGCCCTGCCGAGATTCTGTATTCACATTAGGAACTGCCACCATCGGAGCTGCTTTTAAGGAGAGTGAGGCTACATGACAATGTGTGTTTGTTTTTCTGTGTGATTAAAGGGGAAAAACTGCTCCTAATAACACGAATGGAGACAAATCCTGTAGAAGATTTTGAGTCTAGGCTTTGGCTAGGAATTCTTTCCAGCGACTACGTACAGTACAGTTGGTTTAATTCTGCACGAAAGAAAAGTCATTACAGGAAGGATAATTATAGCACCAGCGCGCTTGCAATGGCTTTTAAAATCCTTCTAGACAAACAACGTGAACTTAGATGCTAGCTGTACCACAAGATGTAGCATTGCATTCCACAGACAGAAGATACAAAATGTCAACGTAATTGAAAAAATACATTGTAAGTACTATCCTGGCATCGAAATTACTGGTTCTGATTATCAGCCAATTCTACAAAGGCTACAACTTCACTCTAGACAAACAAAGTGAATTGGTATATAGAGTACAGCTGTGGGCCTAAATTCCACTGAAAATCATACAACGTCAGACACAGTTCCAGTGCTGAAGTTAAATAGCACACAGGCAGACCACTAAACCAGTCAGTAATGTCTCAGTCCGTAATTGATTCTTTTAGCAGCTGAAAGTCAGACTCCATCTTTCTCCCCAGATAAGAAGTTGACCATGGTTGCATCTGCAAAACCAGGCTTTGCCGTGATTATACTATGCAAATTCTATCATGTAAAATACTTTTTCCAACGACGTACAGAAACCATGCCCACACTCTCCCCTGGTTTTCTCTGTCGTGTCCTTCCCTGAGAAAACCGCGATCATTAAAGCATTAGAAGCGCAGTCCTCGAGTGGTTCAAGGCCTGTGACTGAGCTCGAAACCCAGACGGATGTGTGTTACTGTCCGGGACGCAGTTTTTATTTTGCTTTCCAAATTAAGTGGATATTGTTTGCATTCCTTCGCATGCAGTGTCCTCACAAGCACAGCCTTTGTGGTGTAGCGAGCCAGCTGCCTTCTCAGTTCTCTGCCACGATCCCCCCCTCTCTCTCACACACAAACACATAATCCATTGAGCTACAGTACATCACTGCCCACTTGTGTAGTCAGCCCAGGACCATATCTGATCCCTATCGTAACCGACTATTAACACAACTAAAAAAGAAACCTGACTACAAGGCAGCTGTTCACTCAAGGAAGGAGATTCCTTTACTTTTACAGGTGCAAGGACCACTTACTGTACAGCACTGTTTTAAGTGTAATGGAGTCGCACTTACAAAGGTCTGCTCCGACAGTTTTTTTGAGAAAATCTTCCATTCAAATGCAATTAAAAGGTTACTAGTGATGTCACAGGAACATACTGTAGGAAACAACATTAAGATTCTACATACTGTACATTCTAACTACACAATAAGAAATGGCATGGGGCGCAGTGGTCAGCATCCCTGCTTCACAGCACTGGGGCTTTGGGTCCAGTTCTGGACCTGGGGTGCTGTCTGCGAGGGTGTGTGCCCTGTGATGGACTGGTGTCCTGTCCAGGGCGTATCCTGCCTTGCAACAGTTACTTGCCAGGACAGACTCCAGCTCCCCTGCACCGCTAAATTGGAGGAAGGGGTTAGAGAATAGATGGATGGAACAAAATTAGAAAAGAAAACTTAGTCTTTTACTTATTCTCATTTTCCATTAGAAAATAAACTTTATTATTATTATTATGCCTCACTGGCACAAAAACCAGCAGGCATGTGGGTCTCCACTACCAGGACTGGACTGACTGGAATATGAAGTAAAATTATCTCTTCATTTGTTTGCTGCCCGTAAGAAAATTCTCAGTGGAAATGCTTTATATTTTATTACCAACATTATAATTAATACTACTTCCTTACACTTATATAGCGCTTATCTGGACACTCCACTCAAAGCACCTTTTATACAGTGCAGTGTCCCCGCCACTATACTGGGGTATTAGGATCCACACAGAACACAGGGTGAGCGCCCCCTACTGGTCCCACTAACACCTCTTCCAGCAGCAACATTAGCTTTCCCAGGAGGTCTCCCATCCAGGTACAGGCCAGGCTCCCACCTGCTGAGCTTCACTGGGTTGCAAGGTGATATAGCTGGTGGCATGTATCTGAAAGATATCTGATAGCTCCAACATAAACAGAGTCTGACCTCAGTTGGAGGACTGGTGACTCTAACAAAGTGGTCTTCCTGCCTTCTGCGTGTATTCTATAGTGACATGGGGATGTGGTATTCACAACTTGTCCCTAGTTAGGATTCAATCACTGTCTCCCAGTGGGAGAATTCAATGTCATGGGGAGTCCTAGGGGCGGTGTCATGGGAAAAGGCTCAGACTGCACTGTTTCAGACTGCCTTGTTACAGATACAAATTGAAACCAGACTCGTTTAAACCTCACATTTATTATTAATTCTATGAAGTGCTGCATTCTAAATAGAATTAGTCATGTCATAATTTCACATCTAAAACAACGGGATAAGAGGTATTCCCTCTGTGAGTCACTGAGGAACAAAAAATGTGGAGTGCCTGCAATGTAAAAACCAAAATTACCCCATAAACTCCAGGCACCCACTACTCCAGAGGGCAGGAGGAGCGAGATTACCGGTACATCTTCAGCCCAGCTCAGGTTCTTCAATCCCCGTCAGCCTCACGACTCGGCAATATCTAAGTTATTGCCACATGTTCGAAGAGTGAGCAGCATTGCATGGACACATAATGTAATCCCAATCTTGGCGTTAATTGTCTTCAATCCGGGAGGGAAAGAGGAATTCAAAATCATTATTTATTTAGCTTCCCTTCAATGGAACGATCTAGTCAGCAGATCCAAATGGACTGGAGTGGTGGCTGACCTCTGCAAAGAGCAGGCACCCCTATTGCTCGAGAGAACTTCTAATGCTGAGCGTTGTTATTAATTTATCATTTGCCCAAAGCTTTTATCCCTAACAAACCTGAACCCATTACAGAGACATGCGTTCTGTGGAAACAGTCCGAGTCGCGCACCTTGTTCAAGTGTGCAACAGGAGCAGTCACATAACTTTCCAGCAACGAACCCTCACCACTACTCCACAGAGCTGTGGCCTCTTCTCCTCTCTTCCGATAGAACCAACACACGCAGTTCACTGGCCGTACTTGGCTTACAGTCCACATCCTGGAGCACAATGTGTTCACCCTCACAATTTCTAATGCACTCTGCCCCGAGGATGGAACCCAGGTTTGTTTTCTGTTTATCCTGTCTCATTCAATATCCTGCCTGGCAAACGTATAGATCACATTTACCCAGTAGAGGATCTGTGAAAATCAAAGAGCAATGTCACTTCCCATGACTAACGTATGATATACTATAACACAGAAAATACTTTTCTAAACACAAGACCTACAGCATAGAAACAAAACTATTATTTTACAATACAAAAGGTATTATTACTATCATCGTTAATATTATTATTATGAGAAGGTAAACCAAACATTACATGGAAAAACATTTTTTAACAAAAAATTAAAAATAAAAAATGATACCTGATGGGAATGTTCTCATTTGGACGGTGGTGTTGTAGTTTGTGGCCTGTGTTCTATATTCTACTCTACAACTCTGAGGAACACAGATGTTGAGGAACAGTTGCAACCCACTGGATAACGTTTCTGGGCTCACATGGGTTTCGTGAGTCAAGCGTTTGAAGTTGGGGACGATGCTTTCTCTCACACCCTGCAGGTCTGGACCTCTGGCCCTTACTGTCAGTCGGCTTCATGATTGATAACGGGCTCCAGATCTCCCTGCGCCTCGCCCTTCAAACCTTCACTTCGCACTTCAGGGTGACGGACACGGTCTCATTTAACAGTAGCCTTTTCTCTTTCAACTCTTAAGAAAACCATTTAATTAAATTCCTGGGAAATGCACGCTGGAAAACTCCTCTTCGTCTAATAAACGAAAGGCTTTATGTGATGAAATCAAAAACAAATGGTGGAAAATGTACTTCATGTCCCGCTAACCCGTTCCTTAAATGGGAATATAGGAGAGCAGACTGGGCTGGCAGTGGGATGCTGGGATAGGGTTTCAGTCAGCGGAGTGGAGTGTGCCATTTCTGGGACCCAGTGGAGCGTGTGTGTGCGAAGGAGACATGAGCCTGCAGAAAACGCAGTTTTCCAATTGAAAAATAGAGCAGGAACAGAGACATCCATCGCATTCGAAGGTGCGCAGAGAATCATCTACCGCCGCGACAAGGAGACCAAAACATTTTAGTCCACTGGCAGGGAGTAAAGGTTTGTATGTGTCCTTTTTGTACAAGAGAAACTCCATTCACCCTGTCTGCACCAATACAATAAAAGTCACACTAGAATGAGCTGTGATGAAAAAGGTTTGTTGATCTTGTTGCTATAGTGAAATGTATCACATCCAGGGAGTTTTTTCCCCTGTCGTTTGTTCTTTTTCTCCCACTGTTTGCCTTTGCAGTCATGTTATACTACAGATGAATTACCACATTCACGTGAAGGCATTTTTTATTTGCCATTGGTTGTGTTCGGCCTCTTTTTTAACCTTTGTCTGCACTAAGGAGATGTGCTGCCGACAGTCAGAGAATGACCTGTACATTACTTTAACAAGGAAATTAAAGGATGTGGGGTTCTGTCAAATAAACATTAATAATTGTGTATACAAAAATGGTTATTTCGTGTAAGGCTTTCTACACAAATCAGAGACACTGCATTTTGCATACAATAGCAATGTTACACTTCTTAAAGGCAGTTATGTAGCACTTTTTCTCAACTAAAGGCTTGAACATAAACTGAAAGACATTAAAAATGCTTTCAGTATATAAAAAACAAATTAGGTAATATCAACACTCTGATAATTAGAAAGAATATAAAATATCTCCATTATGTAGATCCTTTATGTACTCTTGCCTGATTGTTCCCATAATGAAAGCAGGTTATTTATGATTCACGGGCTGTGTTTTCAACTTAAAGGACACATCTGTGCATGAATTGTGGTGCAATGTAGCTTACCTCCAAACTTCAGCACAGAACCCCACAATTAGGAATGGTTTGAATCAGCTTCCAACAGCCAGCATGTCCCTCTCTTTACAAACTCTACAGCAGTAGTTGGTTTGCCCAAGTCTCTGCATTCATGGGTTCCAATTAAAAAAAACCCACTGCTCCCCATTACCATGTGTGAGCTCGACAAATGATGCTCAGACTAATTTGAGGCAACGACCTGCACTGTACACTCCTGTTATTTAACAGAAATAACCTTGACCATGATTGACACGTTTAACCTGTCGAGTGAGACGTGCTATTAAGCACAATGTAATTTACTGTATTTGGATGAACTGCTGCAGTCAAATAAAAGATTGGATTCTTGAACACGATTTCAATCTTGAACAATACTTTAACACACTGTAGGTTGTTGGGTCAGCTAAGATTCTGCACAAGAAACATGATTTTATGGTGAGAGCAAGTACTGCAATTGTAACCTTCAGCGTGCCCTTGAGGTGTAAAATAGTTGATTCCCTTTGCTTCTGTAACAATTTGTTTATTGTGTTAAAAAATACAGCAAACCTAAAGTTCATTCGCTACACTAGAATCTGGTGGGATTGCCTAAGATAAACTGCTAAAAACGTCCACTATGTGTTAGCAGTTGCATGACAAAATGCACATGCTTAGTATACTTGATTTGTCCCTCTGAGATACCGCACATAGTAACTAATATTTACAATTCACACTTATTAATCTTTTATTTGCTTAGAGTTTTTTTCTGAAAGGATCTCAAAGCACTTGGCATATAGCAGGGGCTTTGCTTCAACCCAATACACATAATGTGTGGTATTTCTCAGCAGGCCTTGGAGACAATACTAATGATCTTTATGGAGCATATACTGTACGTCACATACTGGGTCACTGCAAACCAGCATGGTCCTGCTCATCCCTTGCTTTTCAATAACACTAAACTTGCAAACAGCAAAACAAATGTAATATTGTAAATAGTTATGTATTTATGGTTATCTAAAATTAAAAACATGCTCTCCTGTTCAGAATTACAAGCTTTTTTAAATTAATACATTATAGCCTATAACCTACTCTGTGCAAACAATAAAATACTGTAAAAGCAAAAAGGAAGTATCAAGAGCCTTTGGATTTAGACTCAATACAGATAAGAACAGGGGAAAATTCAGCAGCCACAGTATATGGCTCTAAAAGCTTTTTATGTTGTACTAGAATGCCCGGGGTTATTCAAACACCATCAGTGTCTTCCCTCTTTTGCAGATCAATAAGTAAATCTGACTCCTTATTCATGACCTGCAATACTGACTGGACCACTGTTACTAATTCTAAAAGAAATGCTTCAGAAGTGTTTATTTTTCCTCGTCAATCTGCTGATAGGGTCAGGCCCTTTGAAAATTTGACGTACTCTGCTCAAACAATTATTACAGAGGTGTGTGTACAGTATGTGTTTGAGTGCATGTGGTGGTAGGGTAGCTCTTATTTAAATTAAAATGCATGTATTATCCTGCTTTAAACTTGATCACCACCTACTCAAGAACACATTACCCCCAAGTTCTCTTTGATAGCATCCACAATACTGTGTCAGGCAAACAAATTAAAAGGCAGCTACAAGCGCTCTGATTTTGGCTCGTACTTCACACTCTTTCACTAATGTACACATCTGCACATATAAGTACATTCAGATACTTACAGGTCTCACATTTGTGCAGCCTGTCACGCTGAATGTTAACTGAATGCGCCATGCTTTTCCCTAAGGAAAACGACTGAAATACAACACGGTAAGAAAAACGACTGAAATACAAAACGTTTTAGATTTAATGGCGTTTTCAACTTTTGGTAACACCGACGCAATAGTGAAAAAGCAAACCCGACTGATGACAGGTGAGACTAGGTCATATGAAGGAGCCTTTTTGGATATTTGTAAACGGAGCACAGGGATGTTGAATACTGCGTCAAGTGCAGAAGGAGATTGAAGTGTTTTACCACCTTCATATTTCGGAGGAACGTCAAGCACCAAGATAAAATTCCTTTAGCCTCCGATCTGAATGGGCACTGGACGCCGAGTTCACGAAAGCGAAGGCTTTGTGCTGAGAAACTGCCGGGGCCAAGTCAGCGCACTGCGATAAGAATTTGCCTTTTACAAATACACATGAAAAAATATTCGTTGAAAGAAATCAACTGAACGTGAGTTAAAGTTATTACTTGCTAGAAATCCTGAAAGATATGTCCCCGGCAAATCCATAATTCGCTAACGCCGACTCCTAAAGTAAACAAGTGCTTTTGAGATGATTACCTCATTAATTTAAAAAAGAAAACTTCCCCGAAGACAGATGGAAATGATAGGTTAATGGGGCTCTGGCGGGTCTCAACCAGGGTGAAATCTGCAAGCGGGTACTCTTAACTAATCGGGACACACGCTCTTGCTACTGAAAAGCAAGAAACTCGTTCTCGGCACGATGCATCGGTTATTCGCTCGACAGACCTCGACACACAACCGGGCTGCAACGGCTAAGACACCTTGTTCCCTCCTGGGACTCGTGCCCGGTGTGTCGGAGTGCGGCCGAAGCACAAATAATTCAGCGAATTGTTACGTTATTTATTACGCTAGATATTTGTTATTTAGACTACAACGCCAGCACCACTCCGTCATAAAACAAAGGCTGCATGATACTTATAGTAAAGTTATATATATATATAAATGTATAAGTAATATTGGATCATTCTTTGCTTCGTGTGAAGATACAACTATACTCCATCTAAATCATCAACTGTCAGCAGCACAACGAAGCGAATGTAGATGCTCAACAGGTGCTCTCTGTCGCCCTCTGGGAAAAACGTGCGGTTACGCGCCAGATGAGCGCCGTCGCAGGTTTTATGAAGTTGCCGTTCCAGTTGCAGGACACGACAAAACCCACAGCCCCCAATGGGAACCGATTGCCCTGCTGAAGGCGAAAGGGTATCTTTAGTTGTTAAGATGGTCCCCAAACCACTTAAAGCGACCAAGCTCGGCGTTACCGTGTCCTCCTCGCGTCCCGGTGCGTCCCCAGCGCGTCCCGCACCGATCCGCACCTCTGGGTGCCCCTCCTTCTCCGCCGCTGCTCCGCATCTCCCGGCTGTGTAAAACGCACATGGAGAGCTCCCTCACAGAAGCATGATGTATTCGCCCTCCGCGCTTTCCCCCCTGCCTGTCAGGCTGGGTGTTTTGTTGCTGTAATTTTGGTCAGGGGCTGCTCGGCCGATCCACTGCGGTTGTAGACTTTCAACAGGCTTCGGTTTCAGACCGCTAAGGCGCCTCCCTCTGTAACCAAGTCCGGTTCCGTCTTTCTTCTTCTTTTCAGTAATATGTATATAATATCTTCTACCTTTCCGACACACGGCGCTTGGCGTCGAAACAGCGCACAAGTCGGTGTTGGGCTCCAGACTGAAGTTCCCGGCTGATGAGAGTTATTTAAATGTAAGAAACAGCTGAGCGGCGCCCTTGAAAATGAAGGTGTAGTATTATATTGTTTTCTCTGCAAGGAGAAAGAAATAAAAAAAAACAAGTTTGCAAAGAGAAAAATAATTCTAAAGTAGAGAATATACTTGGCAACAGCATCAATAACACTGTCTTTAATATAGTAGCATTGCTATCTTCAGAATACAGATCAATGTGAAATGCATTGTGATTCTCGGTCCTTATGATTTTAGGTCGATTTTGAAAACCCCATATTTTTATGCATTGTGCTGTAAAGTCGGGGCTATATTCAAGATCAGAACACCAAACTGATTCCGTAAATTCCTCTAATTAACTGCCCAATTAATATGTTCGGTGCAACCGGGCTCATACAAATCAGTTCAGAACTGGCGGCGTTGCGTATTCTACTTAGGAGCCGAGACGAAAGTAAGTTTTACCGGCAGAAAAAAAGAGGAAAGGGGACTTTTCATTTGCTAAAATTTCCACAGATTATCTTCGAGAAAGCGATGCACAAATGTACAGGTTTAGCTGTTTTTTTATGCTTAATTTCGCTCCAGGGTGCCTCGCTTTTCCTCTCAAGTGCAGCACAGAGCAACTACTTCTATGGAACTGGAAGGCAGCGCGTCTTGTGTTTTGAAACAGTGATATTTCCCAACAGTTTAACCCCCCACCACCACCCTAAGTGCAGAATGCATTTTCAGTTTTCAGTCTGTCACGATCTCAGATATTCTGGATATTCCTCTCTTTTTTTAGAAGCGCAGATTAGCAACCAGACGGGCTGACATTAAGCAGTATTCATTTGTAATGCCCGAGGGCTACACGAAATGATTCGCATAAGGAGGGTATCTCTGTAGTACATCCAGCGACTGCGATCTTCTGTTCTTAACCCACTGCCCGTTTCGATAGCACGACCACACGAATATCAGTCTGGGTAGTCCACTCCTCTGTTGGGCCACTGTTGTTTTTTTACAACTTAGAACTTCATATTGAAAGCACGGATCGGCAGGGCATTCGCAAGAATTAGTTACCATTTTGGGCGACTTGAATTTTTTAACCGTGTATCTGAAACAAGTTCTCCGGTATTCACACTGATGCCGCGGACGAACCTGCTGTATGAGGGGGCGGAAAAAAAAGTAGGATTTGCAAATTAACGTCGCTGGTCAGGATAACGCAGTGGACACTTACCTCTCCAGAACTTCGTTTCCTGACAGAAAAGAAGTGTTGTAAGTCGCAAACGTGTTGATACAGCAATCCTACGGCGACAAAGCTTCATTCCAGGTAGACGTGCCCCCTGGATGGGTATATACAGTAAATGATTCCTTACAATACAACGCGCACACAAAGGGATAGAATCAGCTGCCAGTAATCCGAATTTCTGTTGCCGATTTCAGCCAGAGGTGATGCTGCCGTTGTCCTGTCAAACGCCTGTCCCGCAGATGTACACGGCGCTCGGCACGTTAAGTTGCCAGTAATGAGGCAGGAGCCGAGGGGCGCGCCGTGCGGTAGTTGTCACTGTCGGAGGTTACTGCAGCCTCTGTCCCAGGGTGTTCGGGAGAGCAATTTGGAACGGAAACTGCCTTCTGGTCCGTGTTAACTACGGATTTTTGCAACAATTCCAGCTCCAAAGACAGATATGTGTTGCTCCTCATTTTTGAAACCTCCTGGTGTCAAATTCCACCCTCTCTGTCACATGATCCCACACACAAAACCGGAGCGCAGAGCGAGCTCTTCAGGTAGCTATGACATGATAAAGTAAGTACAGCTCTTCGTCTTTATTAGACGCGCCACCCGATTTTATTCCTTCGTGTTTTTGGTGGGTGTTTTTTCTTTGTTTTCACTTGTATCCGTTGATACCATTATTTGTGCAGATTTCTGGGGAAACGCGTCTCCTCTTTGCATTGTGCCTGCCGTTATCCTCAGCCTCTGCTACTAATGTTTTTAAAATATGTTTAAAAAGCGCACACACGCACATACAGTCCAAGAGCACGCGTTGACGGCGTCATTCCAAAGGCTGGGAGCCGCTCGTGCCGGTAGCAGCACACACTAAATAAACAGTCTGTAATCACAATCCGGGACCAGAGGTGAGTCCTGTAAGCGAATATCCCGACACACCAGTGCCAGCCGCTCGCTGCTGAAACCGGAGCGCCCTCCGGCTCATAACTGCGCTTCGACTTTTCCGATTGCAACACAATCGTGCTCAAATTTCAGCCTACAGTCAATTGTGTATCTGTACTACCACCACAGTATTAAGTGCTTTGTTGTTAGTGTTTCGGACTAGTTTTTATGTGCAGTCTAAATAAGCAATTTGAAGCGCTCGGGAGTTTTAGTTTCGTTATGCTGTTGCTGTAGAGGGTGGCGCATGTTCTCTGGTGTGCGCGCTTACAAACGCGGTCGCGACAGCACAGTGATTTTATTTAAAAAAAATCAATAGCCAGTTTATGCTACCTTTCTATCGATAAGACTACCATACGGTTGAAGGCAGGAGTCTGAAGCACCTACAGTATTACTGTGTGAAATATGTTTTTAAATCCCATTGTCAAGGAAGTGAAACATTTTAATGCTTATGTTTAAGATGACAGATTTGTCAATAGTTTTTTTTTAGAATTATCTGCTTTAGATTTATCTGCTTACTTGAATAATATATATACCTGTATATAATGGATTGAATAATATGTGCAACGTCCTGACTAGCAAACGTGATTGAAGAAACCGTGTCCAGGTTCGTGCTATTGACGAAACAACTGAGCTGTGCAATGTATTCGTGCGTTTCTTTCAGGATACAATTTCTGCCATTAAGTGAATTTTTTTTCCCCTAGAAATTAAGGCGAAGCCTTCAGAACGTACTGAAAATCCACCCTTTTCAGGATTTCATTCATCTAGTTTTGAACAAGGCATTATTGAAACATTACAATTTAAGCTCGGTCCGAATCGACAAAATGGCTTTTATGTCTGGATTCTGGTTCCTGGGCTTTTGTGTTGCTCAGTGTGAGCGCTGACTTTGACACCATTGATAACGAAGCCCTCTGTAAAAACTCCGAATTCTTTTAACATCTGTAACACTTGCCAGTACTGCTTTCTTATTTGTGTAACAGGACACAGGTTGTATCACTTGGGTATTGTACTTCTGCTGTGACAGCTGTTTGTTCTGGTGTGCCTCAGGGGTCTGTATGGGGCCAACAGCCTGGTCAAAAACTTCAGGAAACATGGCCTTGAATCTTATGTAAATGCTGAAATCACTCAGATTTACTTTACTTCTAACTCAGACAAATGAGGACATCGGCATTGGAGTACAGTATATTATGATATTGTCAGGTTATAAAATATGGGTGTTTCAAAAATTTTAAAAGTTCAGATAAAATCTGGGGTTATGGTATTTGGACATTGACTGTCAATGGGGGCTGGGGTTGGAAGGGTGCTGACACTTGTACCGGTAGGTATTTCTACAAGAATCATTTTGAAGTGAAAACCTTTGGGGAATGTAATAAGGGAGTAATTGTTCATATTTTTTAATTCATACAGAATATTTTGCAGAATGCATGTCATGCAAATGACACATGATTTCAGTTATTAAAATGCTTTTTTTAGTATCGCAACTAAAACTCTTAAAGGGTCAACTGTAGCCTGTTGTCAGCTTTTGGCAAAGGCAATTGCTTTGTGAAACAAGTGTGTCTTGATCTCTTCAAATTAGCCGAACCTTCTCAAATGTGTAGGTGTGTGTATGTGCAGTATGTGGGGAGGGAGGTTTCTGTAGTTGGCTAAGAGCATATCCCAGAGGTATGCAAACCTGTTAAGTTTATCCTAATTATACACATAATATATAGCTGATAAGTCATATACAGGTTATCACCAAGATAAACTGAGTAAGACAAATAAACATTTATAAAGAAGTATATGCATTACGTGAGGGAAACACATTTTGCTGAAAGAAAGCCCTCCCTGTCAAAGTTGCTTTCGAATGCACGGTCTTTGCCTTTGAAAGTTATCAAGATGGGCAGGAGAAATCAGGCTCTCTTAAAACAAGTCCAGGCCTCCCTTTACCATTATCCTTCCGAAACATACCGATTTCTCAAGGAGAATAACAACAGTTGAGTTCGGGGCTTCCTGCCAAGCTGAGGATGCAGTTCCATCTTTGGGTACAGCAGCGTCACCTTCCCGAGCGCGAAGCTAACAGAGCCTGACTGCCTTTCACTCCTGACCGAGCGTCAGGCACTGTCGGGGAACTGCCAGCAGACAGCACAGCAGACTGATAGCTCACAGCCACAGGTACCAGGCTGGATAACAGAGCCAAGACAGGATCACTGCTGCCTGACCTGTCAGGAGCTCTCGACAACACAGCTGAGCTCTGAACCGGAGCACTGTTCACGACTGAAGGAATTCACCACTCAAAATTCATGGGGAGAACCTTTAATTTGTCATGGTAAAAATGTTCGTATTTGTGGCAACAGTACTATGCTAAAACCCACATTCTGCTTTTGACTTGCAGCCTCGCAATGATTGCTGTAAGTTGCTTAGCTGATGAATACAGAACTGCAGTTGTGTTTGTGCTCAGAGGTTCCAGGTGCCTTTCTGAGTACTAACTCTTCGCACTGGGGCAGCCAGACATGAAAGATGGCATCAAGCAAAGTATGTGGCATGGATAACATTCCAGGTTTCTCTTTAAGGTACAGCATCATCATGCCGCAGTAAATACCGGGGTGCATTCATACATTTTGTATTACCACTGTGCAACATTCCCACTTGCGTCAATTTCTTTCCCAAAACAAGCTGAGGAGTGTGGCATGAATCTTGGAGGACGGCATTTTTTTGAGTTACACAAGAAGACAGTGGCTTGAAAAAACTAAAAAAATCATGTAACAGAAATGTTCATTCCTCTGTTTCAATGATGACCATGGTGTATTTAACTGTGTTCTGTGGCTGTGCTATGAAACCTTCATTGTTATTAAAACATGAGACAAACAGATATTCATCTTATTAATCACTTTGAGATCATTGCTTTTAAAGGCAACACATAAAATAAAGCTTTACGGCCCTGATCAAGATATTTTAAATCGATGCTTTCAAACGATTTGCTTGCTGTTCAAGTAAAAATAAAATGGTTTGGACATTAGGAGCCCTGGAAATGTAGGCTTCTACTGCAGCAGGCACACGTTGTGTGAGAGACTGAGCCCTGCAGCTGAGCTCTCCGCTGATGGAGATTAATGACCAGTGCTGGACAGGGCAAGGGCTACAGACACACTGCAGACTGGGCTATTACAGAGTACAGATGGCCAGGGATTAATGCTCAGCAGGGAGCTCGCTGTTAAGGGGGCCTGGAATCTTACTAATGGTACACAAGTGGAGTACAGTGAGGGGCAGCACAGTGGTGCAGTGGTCAGCACTGCTAATGGCAGCGCTGGGGCTCTGGGGTCAGTTCCTGGGGACCTACCTGTGTTTGAACGTCCTCCTCATGTCCGAGCGTCCCAGGTGCTCGGGTTTCCTCGACAGGTGAGCTGGCTTCTGGGAAAAGTGTGTGTGTGTGTGTCCCGTGATGGACTGGCGTCCCGTCCAGGGTGTGACCCGCTGTGGTCCCGGTGCTTGCTGGGGATAGGCTCCGGCTCCCCCCGACCCTGAACTGAAGAAAGAGGGTAGGAAATGGATGGATGGACTTAGTACTGTACATTGCTCAGTTGCTGTATCGGCATGTATCCATGTCCAGTCACGACAGATCCGAATACGTAGATCTACTTCTGCGCCTTGTCTCTCGGCTCACGCGGTGCTATACCCATTTCGGGTGTTGCCAAGTCCTGGCGCCGGCTGGCTGTGACGGGGTTGGGTGACTGGCAGAGTTCTGACAGGGACAGGGCTGGGATTGACCTGGCAGGGCTCCTCTTGGCTGATGGTGCCGTCGGTGAGGGACGCTCCCGTTGTCCAATCGGGTTGTCCAGCGGTCCCATCAGCTAGGAGGAGCACACCGGCTCTTCCTCATTCTCCCCGTGGAGCATGGGAGTAGTACCCAGGTGGGGGGCGGGAATATTAAAGGAAAGATGGGGAGAGAACAGACTGGGGTGTTTTTCCGTTTCAGGCCTGGCCAAACTGCTGAAACGTCAGTGATCATCAGCCCTCGGGTAGAAGCTCGTGCTGAGAGAGCAGGATGTGGCCTCGGCCCTGGAGAGCAGCGGCTTTGACCATGTCATGGCAGACTGTGGATGATAGCGTTGGGTTTCCTCTGGGCGGCGTGCAGCACTGACCTCTGTGGTCCGGCGGCCTCCGAGGTGCGTCGTCAGGGAGGTCTCCAAGGGCGCTGCGGACCTGCGGACCTGCAGGGTGAGAAGCAAGGCGCGTGAATGGGTGGCCAGTGGTGGAGCATCTGTCCATCTGTCCAAACTGACCGGGGGGGGTTACTGTGGTCGAGCTCCGCACTGGTTAAAAAGGGGGGTGGGAGCAACTTTTCCAGAAAAGAAACCCCGGCCGGAGCGAATAAATAATGACCATGGCAATTTTATCTCAAAAGTGCATTTGAATAAGATTCGGCTGCTGCCAGGATGATGTATTTTGCGGCATAAATATTTCAGCTGAAAAAACAAAAGCATCCATTGGCCGTTTTAATTAATAACTTCGGGGACATTTATTCCCCAAAGTGTGAGAGATCCAAAAACATGCTTTGCATTAAAAAATTTGGTGAGGGTCAAATTTAGTCAGTTATAAGATCCCTTGATATCAATCATAACTTCGAGAGGTCAGTGTGAAACGTGAAGCAAAAACACAGCTTAGACAAAATGATGATGTGTTTCTCCTGCTGGTAATTTTCTGTTTTATGTGTGGTATTTTGTGTTATTAAAAGGAGTGTAAGAACAGTTTCATAAAGAGTAGATTACTGTAGGAAACCATCCAGGCTCCGTGAAAACTAAAGTAATCCACACAAAGGACCGTGGCCTTCACAAAGGACGTCTGGCCTATCACCCATTGATTACAGACACAGCAAAGCCAACAAGAAAGAAAGAAAACAAAATCATTCTATTCCACGATTCTGAAGAGCACAAAAACAGGATTCCCAGTCCATCCTGAAAGAAGATCTTTTTAGGTTAGTTGCTCGCAGTAACCAAGCTTGTCTTTTCCTTTGTACAAATGCTATATGTTTAGTGTCATAAGTGTATTTTCTGAAATTACTGATAATTCGCCGAGTGCAATCAACCAGCTTCGGCGCGAAGGGGGAGGCGACTCTCTGGCCTGTCCCAGTGTCCCTGGACGGGGATCTACCCAGACTACTGCTCTGAAAGAGTGTGGTGAGTCAGCCCAGGAGGCCAGCTGTGACTCTGACGCATCACTCAGATATTGCATATTTACTTTCAACTGGGGTTTCCCGAGAGGACTACAAGCGAGAGAGAGAATTTATGCATTTTATTAAAGAAATCAATTCCAGGTTTGAGACATAGTGAAAACTCCCGTTCATTCTGGAATATCGCACCACCCTGGCGCGATACACGCCTGGTTTGAGGAGTTACCAATCAGAGGAGGTCATGAGGCCTACCCAGGCAGTGTGGTAGTTAGTGGTTAAGTGATCTAGGGATCCCATCCACATGTTCCCTGAAAGAAGACAGGATATTATCTTTGGCCACAGGGCTGGATGGCTTGTACACCCACAACGAAATAAAGAAGTGCCTTTCCTTTTAGATTTCCAGTGCACTTCCTCCTAGTTTCCAATTCTATCCTCTGATTCATGTTTTATTCCACAGTCCACTGTCCTCAAAAATCAGGTCCTTCTCCTAGTCTTCTCTGTTCAAGAGTTAAAGAGTTTCAGTACCTTTAGCTTGTTAGTGCTGGACATTCCCTTAAGCCTGGGAATGTAGCCGGAGGCTCATCCCTGGACTGTTATTTACAGTAGCTATACTGCGCCTTCACAGACTGAGCCACTGATGGCTCGACCAGAACGAGGCCTGTGCAAGGCCCTGAACGAAAGAGCTGGGAGCCGGGAGAGCATGACAGGGCTGCTGTGTCCTTGTCCTGGCCTGAGCCTGTGTGGGCTCTTCTGGACCGACTCCCACGACAGCGGACAGCTGAAACCCACTTCCCAGAGCGCCCTGCAACAGCCTGCGTGCCAGGGACCGGCTGCAAGCCTGCAACCAGAATTCCTGTTTTGACATCCATTAAAGTGCAAAGCAGCAGTTAACGCTACAAAAACGTTCACACAATTAATCTTTTGCCAGCACTAAATACCACATAAATCTAGATTGAATTAGAATTCTTTCAAATTGGAATAGCTATTTTCTCATTGACATACGTATGAACATATATTTGACATCTGAGCGATTTGGGTCTTTTTAATCTTTTAACCCAGAAGGCGGAGAACAGAAAAGCTGTAAAGCCTATAAATGGACATGCTGACTGGGCTGCGTGTGCAGGGTGCTGACCTCTGCGGTCTGAGGGTCTTCCACTTGTTTGCCGGGCTCCGGGCCTGGGCAGCACGCTGGGTGGTCAGGGGGCTGCTTCCTCCCCGCTGGCTCTGGGATGGAGCTCCCGTTGGGAAGGTGGAGGTGGTGGGAATTCCAGTCAGGCCTGGCATTCCACCAGCGCTGCTGCAGAGCGCACTTGTGATTCAGAGATCTCCTCAAGCCTTCCCAAAACAGCTTTCCTTAATCCACTGACAAACAGGCCACAGAGCAAACAGCTCCAGGCACAGCTCACCCTTTACTTCAAATATTGAGCTATTTAAAGCCACTTCAAACTGGGCCTCACGCCTATTAATTACCAGGAAAAATGCAGGAATACAGAGAGTATCTGCCTATAAATAGATTTTACATTGTGCAGTCAAAACAATACAGTTACGTCCAGAGTGTTTGTGTATGTCTGTTTACATAAAGCTAGATTTGTGTGTAATATTCAGTTTACAGTACAAACACCAAATCATGCATGCCTGTAAGTTATAATATATTGTGTCTACTTTTTCCGTTGTGGAATTGCGTTTAATAATTGGGCTTTATAACACTGACTCCATTGCATTCTAATGGGGTACAAAACAGGTTCAAAAATGAATGAGAGCAACACCTATCAAGGGAGTCTTTCTGGAAATGAAGGTAGGCTTGATTAGAAGGTGAAAGCAATCAGGGTCAAAAGAGAAATTGTACAGGCACAGCTCTTTGCTGATCCAAGACAAAGCTCTGTGTATGAAGCCATTTTTAACTACAGCTCAGTCAGCAGGGTCTCTGTACTGTACATTCTGATTACAAACAGTTTCAAAAGCATACAGTAAGTGAAACTGAAACTATAGTTAATGAATAAATAGAGTCCAGAATCGGAACAAAGAAGAACTGACCTGTCTTGTTTGTGACCAACCTGAAGGAGAAGATTAGGTAAAACTCCTCATCTCGTGGCTGAGATGCCTACATGTACATTGGAAGATATGGACATAGGCAAGTAGGGCAGTAATGCGGTATAAAAAAATGTAATTATTTTTGTTCCTCCGAAACATTTTTTAGTCACAGAGAGGGTGTGCATAAAGCTCATGTCTAATCGTCTTTTGATAGTATAGTTCGTTTTCCAATGTATTACTGTCTAGTAAAATTTGTCTTGTACAATTTGAGGAACATTTTTTCTTCTGATCTACAGGCTGAGAGAGTAATTCCTATGGATGCGTGTTAACTCCAGGACATTTGCTGGCAAGAAATCCACCTTCAGTCAGGAGATCACCTCGCTGAAGAGCCTCTGTGTACCTTCAGCTACGTTGTAAACTGACTGCTAACAATACAGCCAAATACTCATGCAGCACAGGGGACATGCAAATAAAGATTAAGTCCTAATGCCCGATGATGCAAACCCTTTTCACTGGCTGATATTTTCCTTACAATTTGCCTGAACCCTGGCAAGTCTCACACACACAGTGAGCTGGGATTCTGGGCAAGAGCCCGAGAGTGGATTCAAGGCAGTGACCGGGCCGTTTAGCCCTCGGAGTGATACTTGACAAACAAAATTGGAACCAGCTCGGAGAAGCAGTGGGGCTTGTCCAGTTGAACACATTCCTGCAGCCATGGCAGGAAGGTCAGGGGAAATGCAGCAGGCGAACCGAGTTGCTCATTCACCTGAAGCACAGCACGTCACGCCTGCTGACTTTGGCGAGGCGTGAGCCAGCCAGTCCACTCTGATGGCTTGTATACACACTGCTTGGTTCCACTCATTTATCTGCTGCATATTTTATATGCATGCAACAAAGAGCTGCTCAGGAAAAGAAAACAGAAAAATAGTCTGGGGAAGGGGAATGGGAACACAGTGTACCAGCAATGTATTCAACGCCGGATTTATTACGATTTGAAAAAAAACAAGTTTTTTTTTTGTAGGCACGTTACACGACTGTTTTCAACCGAACATCTTGCTGACCACTGAAATTGCGAAAGTCTCCTCAAACTAACACTGTAGCCCAGTAGGTGGCACCCTTCCCTCGGGAGCAGTATCTGTGGTGCAGGTGGTGCCAATCCTGTGATGAGATATCATCAGTCCAACTGGGGAGATGATTTCTCAGTTCTGTGCTGCTCTGCTGTGCAGTGGGGCTGTAGGGTGTCCCCCCAGGTAGTGGGGGCTGCGCCTCATGCACCTCAGGGCTGGATGAACTGCCTCCCTTCCTATTGGTGCTTTGGGATCCTTTGACATGAACAGCACTGCGTGAATGCGCGGAAGAGATACTGATTATCTGTCCAATTATATTATTATCCAGGTGGGGCTGCTGACTGGTGGTGGTGGAGGGGATCCCCATTGCTTGTAAAGCGCTTTGAGTGGAGTGTCCAGAAAAGCGCTATATAAGTGTAAGCACATTTTTTAAATTATTACCCAACCATGTACTGTGATCCGAGTAGAAAAAGTCCATACCTGGGCCGTGCAGCTGATGGCCTGTCGTTTCTCCCCTGGGTGAGGGTTCCTTCAGGTTTGTCTGAATCGATGTTGGTACCCTTTGCCAGCAGCAATCAGACTACCTTGCTCAAAGGTGGAGCCCACAGTCCTGGAGCTCGGAGCCAACAGTCTTATTCCCTGTACTGTGCCGTTTCCTGTGTAGCCCATGGGAGAAGCACGTTAAAAAGTGCAGTTGTTCTTCAGCACTGCCGTGCCAGGGGTGTTGTCTTTCACACTCTCCCATCTCTCACCTGCACCTCTCCTGAAATCGGGGCTCCAGCTGTAGGGTGTGGGGTGGGGGCTTCTTTGTCCCGAGCCAAACAGGAAGTCTGTGCTAGCCTGCAGATGTGAGAGTGTTTTAAGACCACGCCATCCCTGAGTGGATCTACATTTTCATCCTACAGGGCCGATACAGACCCATCTCCCTTCTGAACTTGTTCGTTCTTGGCCTTAACTATTCTCCCAAGTGCTCTTTGCTCTGAATTGTTATTTTCTTTCCATTTTATGACTGGAAATGCTTTCTTTACTACAGCACGAGCACCAGCAGTAAAATAGCCATCAACACAATCTCCGCATACTAGACAGTTTTGATTTAAAACAGTCGTTGTCTCACATTTAAATAGATTAACTTGCTGTAGATTATGTTTCATTAAGTGCTTTGAATTGTACAACCAGAAACTACAGTAGCACTGTTTTGTGGATGTGTACTGTTTAGGAAACATTAGATCTCACTCACTTTGTGGTTGAGGTCTACAACCTTTGAATACAGGATCAAGAAACAAGGAGTTTCAGGTACTATAAGGAAATGAACAAAGATTTTCTACTTAATTTTCAGCCTAATGTTTATCAGTAAATTGCTGCACCTCGGTAAGACTAAGCCATACAGCTGACGCATCAAATTTGATTGCGTCTTGATCTTGAAATGGAAAAAGCTGGAAAGACAAGCATGGCAATTTCATGTTCAGTTTCAAAGTTTTGCACTCAGACTGTCAGGGGGCTCATTAAAATAGCATTTACCTTAAATTGCCATGAACATCCTACGGTGATTTTCTGAAATCTCGCTAGCTTAAGAAACAGTGGAAAAATAACTGTCCTAAAGAGGAATACATCTTCTGCTGCACCCTATTTCTGTTGCTTCATCTCCTGCAGGAGCCAGTATTTCTGGATTCAGTCATTTTTTCCTCCGTGACAGGAAATACGGATTGGTAAATTTTCTCGTGACACCAAGTGCTATCATCCACCTGAAATAATCCTTGTAAAGTTCGAGCTGCGTCTTGACCAAAACATCTGTAGCCCAGCTTGTACCCTTGCCATCTGTATTTATCTAAAGCCAACATTTTGCAGTCTGGGAATGAGGATATGCACTAGAAAATCCTTTGGATTAAAATATCGCATCTCTATATCCTCTGATATATAGACTCCCCTCAAAATACATTCTATTGTCTGGATTTACCAACATGTTTGGGAAGGTGGAGGGAAACTGCAGAATTCTGTTCCTATTGAAGGTTAGATTGTTTCTGAAGCAGGTTGTACGGTCACTGCAGTCTGTTTTTTTTTAAAGACGTTGCATAATGGATGTCTGTGTAAATATTGGCATTATTGTAACTACTATAACCAGGCATTCCTGTAACAAAACCGCTTTGAACTTCCAGTTGTTTATGTCCGTGATATCCGTATAACATCATCTCCCTGTTACTGTAAGCCTTGCAGTTGCCTGAAAAATCTGCAAGGAGAAATTTAAATTAATTTGATCTTTACAGTTCTAAAATGCATGTTAACACTGCACAAGGAACTCTGTCATCTTTGTTATGTTAATGGATATAGACACACATTTGTACATGTACACATGTTCATTTAAAAAAAAAACAATTAAAACCCAAGAGGCTGACAACTGTTGAACAAAAAACAACAGGGGAAAAAAAAAGAACTTTAGGCTGCTTGTTTTGGAGAGTCACAGAGTTTTTACATAGCACTAATCCATCCTGCCCCATGTGACCTTTTCCTAAAGCAGTGTCCTGCCAGGTATATCATAAGAATTTGTATAAAATATTTCTATTTCAGACACAGTAGATGGTACTCTGTTTGCTTAAAAGAGGAACAGGTGTCAGCCAGTGAAAGCTGAGCAGACCTCCTCCCAGCTGGCTAGGATATAATCACATCAGCGCTGATTGCTTTCTTTAAAAAAAGAACTCAAAAGCACCACAGAGGAACCAGCTTCGCTGTCCTGCGTGTTTACTCGCCCAGCTCGAGAGTTTAGGGGATTCCTGTTAAACTGTAATTTATGATTCTTGACTTGAAACCGTAGGAGCAGCCCATGGAGTGAAAGCAAGCGAAGAGGGACGAACAGAGCTGGTGAGCACGGCAGATTTTTTTTTTTAGCAATGTAAACGAACCTCAGGAAGCACTCGCTTTTCCATCTGCGCATTTTCCCACGTCGCCGGGTTTACGAGGAGTTTTCGTTGGAATGGCGAAATCAGCCCTCTGGAAGACAAGAGCGCGTCTCCCTGTGCACAGTGCAAACACACATACACACACACACTCACACACAAGAACGCCTGTCACAGGAAATCAGAGGACCGGCCCATGAAGGTGTACAGGCTCGCTCACAGCTGCTCTCCTGCTCTCGGCCGACCGGACGTACTTGCACACTCCACAGGCACTGGCTGCAGGGCCAGTGTGTGCAAACACGGGGCAGAGGAGAGCGGTGCGCTGAAGTACCCACTTGCAGCCCTTCTTAATTTAGTCAGCTGGGGCGCATGGGGGCCATAAGTCAAACCTACCTTAGCAGTCCCTGTAAATGAGTAGCGAACGCTGACGCCAGTGTGTGGCCATGCCAGGGTTTCTGGCACCGGTTTAATAGCGGATACACATCTCCACAGGTCTTTTAAAGAGCTGGGGCCATTTGAAAAATGTCCCCCAAAGCCCAATTATCCCAGCAGCTGCCGAGTTCCCGCCTGTTTCATAATCTCGTGGTGTTTTTTCATGTTTGTAAAGAGACCGGGCCAGACCACCTCCCAGCCTGTTTTGGTGAAATCAGACCCCCACCCCAGGCGAATCTTCCCCCCCTCTTCCCCTTTCCTGTCTGAAATCATACCTCTTTGCAGGTAGCAGAGGGCCGTATGAAAAAGGAGAAATTTGTTTCACTCTGGAGCGCTCCTTGTAAATAATGGTGAATTTAAGCTCTTTTACTGCAGCTTGGATTTCAAAAGCACCACCGGCGAACCTCTGCAGAGCTGAAACCGAAACCCCAGCCCTCTCCCGGTGGTGCTTCTGAGCACAGTCCCCCATGCCCTTGATCACAGTCTAGTTTGTCACAGGGGGCACCTATATAGAAAGGCCACCTGTCCATATGGATCGCCTGACCCCCCCCCTCCACAGACACGCACGGGTCAAGAATCTTCCTGAAATAAGAGCCACCTGCCCATTGTCCATATCTCATCCGCCGGTGATCTCGCACTTTCTAAACCCGCTGGTTATGCGCCTGTGGGAGAAGCTGTGAGCTTCACACTAGCAGGATTCTGAAGGCCTCAGCTCAGGGACCGACAGTGCAGGCCGATACCCAGGCAGGGGTACAGGGAGCCGAGGCCCTGCAGACTGGGGCTGCATCTCACTGACCTCACTGGAAAAGACCACCCAAGGGAAGGAAAACTAATCTGGTTATTCAGATTAAATCAGATCTTTCTGCAGTGCTTTTGGAATCTAATCACAAAAAAAAAACAACTTATAAAGCATTATGAATATACAGTACAAATGCCAGTTTTGAGCTATTCTTAATACAGTATTTAAAAATGTATTTACTTAGAAATTAGACTGCAGAGTAAATGCCTTTTATAAATGTCTTTAAAGCTGTTAATAGTTTTTATCAGCCTCACTTTAAACATTTTAGATAACTCCCCTTCTCTCTTTTGGTTGATACTAGTTTCTGAGTGCGATACAGCTGGCTGGAGTTCAGAGTTTTAAATATAACCAAGGAAAAAATTGCCTGGACAATCTGAATAGTTCAGTGGAAACTCCTAACAAACAATCCTTAAAACTATTTAGTTGAACATACAGTAACTCATCTGTGTACATGTGAAAATGTTACTTTACAGAAGAGAGAAAATTTCAGTCCTTTTTTTCCTGAGAGTTAAAAAGCTGCACATCGCTGAGAACAATGAAATCAAACGAACAAGCAAATAATGAATGCCCTGGAGCTAAAACTGGAAAAGTGGCATAATCTAGCAACTGCATTAATAAGCTAATGAAGTACTCAGAACCAAAATTAGATGCAATCCAACTGTATATTTTTCTACATTTAAGAAGGTACAAAGAGTCATGCTGTGTTGGTATAAAGCTGTTTATTCTGAATCTGTATACAGTATATATATTATGATCTAGAAACAGGTAAAGGTTTATTCCTGCTGAAAGGAAAAGAAGAGAGACAATGTTTCAGCTGTGGAGCCCTCTTCAGTTCTCTCTTCTTTTCCTGTCAGTAGGAATAAATCTTTACCTGTTCCTTTGTAACCTACGCATGCTGACACAGCTCCCTACTCAAACCATCACAATCTAGAGCCCACAAAACAAAAGACTCCCAGAACATCGCTGAAGCCATCATGGGTGGGAATTAATGTCAAAGCAAAAAAAGCGAAGCTCGGGGACAACACCAAGGTGTACAAACACAGGCTCCAGGACAGGACTGGAGAGCGGGCTGTCCACACCCAGCTCACAGCCCTGCACCAGGGCAAGTACTTCAGGGGTCCAGGCTTGAAACTCTGTTCAGGAAAGCCCAGAGTTCTCATTCCACTGATTAGCCGGCATGGGATTCGGCCAGACTGGAGGGACCAGAGCGATCCTCTTACTGTGAAAGAAGGGGCTGAATGTGGGAGAAAAGCCAACATCGGCTAGCTGTCTTGAGTCAGGCCCCTCGAATCGCACAAGTTCGCCCCAAGGAATGTCACACTCTAGGGCAGTGCAGTGCAGAGCTATGGAACAACAGGGAAAATAAAATACCTGCAGTGTATGTGCTGTACAGAAAAGAGTAAAACGTTCGGTATCCGCAGAGAGATTCAACAGGCGAGGCCACAGTAATCACCACCAGAAATCAGGGATATTTGTAACACAGGGATGCTTGTACACATGCAGCACACACATACATGACTCAGCCACTGTGCCTCTCCTCTGCCAGAGCGCGAAACAATCTACCCAGCCATGCTGTCAAAACACATACCCTGGCTTCTTTCAGGGAACAGCTGGATGAGATCCTAGGATCGATTAGCTAATAACACCCAACAAGCTAGATGGGCTAGATTCAACAAGGCAAAGCCTGAGGTAGGAGAAACTATGGTACTTTTGCTGTACAGAGACATTACTACAGCAATGATCTAAACATCTGCACCTCTAGCTCAATGTTGATGCCTGTTGATTACACTTAACCAAACTGCACTGGACAAACAGCACCAAGACCTGGAGAAGGCGGGGAAGACTCCAGTCCTCGTGCTGATAGTTCCTTCTTTTTACCGGCCATGGTACTGACCTCACAAATACTGGAGTGTGGCAGAGGTAGGTTGGCTTCATGGACATTAATGTACAACCTGATTTTACCTTTCCTGCTGCAGGAACACTAGATCGTTTACTCTTGAACCCCAAAGAATAGACACAGAGAACTCCACCACTTGCAGTTTGGATTTCATGGAGAAAAAAAAACCTTGAAAAGTGCAATCCGATGTGACGTTCAGACAAAAAGCCGTCCCCATGAATATCCGTTTCAGAGGTAAAGACGGCAAAGACTGAAAATATCAGCAAATGAGTTTGTTTCTCTTGGGCTGGGGTCACTATGGAGGGGATGAGTAGTTAATCTTTAAACCTTTACTCGGCGTAGACGATCATTAAATCCTCATTAGAATAAGGATCCACAAGGCAAGTGAACATGAGACCCTGGGCAGATACAGGTAGGTGTAGAAGAAACAGAAAACCAGGGTTTGAAGACACGCAGACCAGGTGAGACAACGAACTGAACAGGCTGCTGGGTTGAGCAAGCACAAGGGACATTCCTATTGCTTAGAACCGCTTCCATGCGCGTTCCAATGGCTGTGCAAACATCTGCGTCAGCAGATCCCTGACACAGAGGCATCCCACACTGGACGTAACAACCGTGTGCACTCTCAGAACAGAGCTTTTCAAGTCCTCCCGTTTTCAAAGGGAAGGGACGGGGCTGAGGAGGGAAGACGCTGGGGCTTGTGTGAAAACAGACTCCCGTTCGGGATGACTAATGTGCAGCTGGTGTTAAGACAAGCTGTGGGCTCACTGGGGATGATCGCGGTTTCCTTGCGCGGGGAGAAGTTTCAGCACATTGCCTCGCACACCTGGAGGTGCTATGTTTGTGGTGATCCTTACAAGCAGACAGCATCCATGTCAGATCACAGCACTCACCCATGGAGAATAAAGCTGAGGCTCTTGCTTCAGCTTTTCCATGTAATCCACAGAAACTCAATACAATCGGGATCGGATTTCAAAAAACAGATGATCTAGGGCTTTGACTGCAATAATGCAAATAATTCTCTATGGGGGTTTCATTTTTACAACAAGGGTTAAGATTAATTAGAGGAGGGGGATACAAAAAAGGTTAAATAGTTTTGCTGCCAGCAGATTTCCTACATCGTCGAGAGGGGACCGCGCCATTCATGGAATGCGCACACATTTAAAAATTACTGATACGAGATGCACTGATGTGAAGCATGAAGTCCACATGGCTCAGAAATCTCTCACAGAGTTACAGAAAACAAGGCAGCTTCACCTCAGAATATGGTTCTGTCACTTCGGGAAAAACAGCTCTACCAAAAATGGTGCAGACACGAAACAAATCCCTCTTCCTTCCTGCAGAATTGCAACCTATTCAGACATAGCCCTCGCTTGAAAACAATGCCATGGCCAGGCCAGAGTTCTGTGTGGCCGGAAGTAGATATCTTACCGTTTGGTGAAAAGGAGTTTTTCCACAATTTGTTCACCAAGACATGAATCAGTCTTCAGGCGGTTTCTTCTGCAAACGTGCAAACCAAACTGGAATGCAAGTAAACTGAGCACAGCGGTGATGCAACACCTGCCCCGAGAGGCACAGCTGGTAGTGGTTCTGCATTCATGTCCTGTATATAAATTAAATCGCACATGGTCTTAAAAACATCACTATTCTAGATCATAAACTTTTTTTTTTTATCCCAGTTGCGTCATCAATTCCAGTCAATTGCCTCCCCAGTTTGTCCACAATTTATCCAACCAGCAGGAGCAGGGAGGCCTGCAGGAGAAGAATGGGTTTCCTCCAGGAGAGGGCATGTTATCAAGACTGCTCCAGAGGACGCATGAAAACGGCTGAATTGATTAAATAGGGCAAGATCAAAGTCAGTGCAGTACAGGGAGCTTATCAGCAGGCTGGCAGAAACAAGCCCACTGCAGATGGACCAGGTCGACACCTACGTACATTTGCTGCGTGACCTACGCTGTCAGATCAGTCATGCAGGCACCATTCACATCCTGCATGAATCACAGATCTGGCAATCACTGACGCAGATATACAAGTAGATATTCATCATCAGTCTTGAAGTTTCAATGGGCGAACCCCCAGATGTGCTTTTTTTCCCATTTTATCCCAGGTTAGGCTGGTACTGCTCAACCTGGCGCAACATTTCTGGAAGCGACTGCTTCTGGACTCTGTAATGACAACGAAGTTGTTCTTTTAAAAAGAACACACACCCACTACTACAACAGCAATTAAAGAGCAGGAGGTCAGCTCATAATATTCAGCTCTGATAATTACAAACTGGCATTCAAGAAACTAAATGACCTCTGACTGGTGCTTACTGGAACTGTAATGGAGTGCATCTTAAAAGGTAACTTTCCCCAGCACTGTCACATCTAAAATACATACAACACAAAAATGAGTGTACAGTATGAAAATGGAAGACCTCACAGGCAAGATTCTTTTTATTGATAAGACAAAATTGGCTGGCAGAAGAGAAAGGCCAGAGTATTCCTCCCCTCTCCCTCTCTCTGACCTTTACAATGTTTCACTGATGCACAAACATCTCAGCAAACATTTACTGCACAACAGTGACTCAGCTTAGATTCATTGGGCGTTTGTTTATGCTGGACAAATGGTCGTAAACATTTTGTTTTCATTTTTGGAACACACCAAACAAAAACGGGACAACTGCAACCTCAGAATGTGTGAAACATTTCCCCCTTGATATGCCATAGCTTATATGGAGTGAACAGTGTGAGGAGGTGCCCAGATCTTTTTTGCAAAACTCTCAAGAGATCCTTTGGCATAGTAACCTTATACTACAACAGGGATCCTGTATGCAACGCAAAACAATACCAAAAGAATATTTGGAAAATTAACTCCATTCAGTAAATACTCTGTTTAACAGACTATTAGTGGTGAAGGGGTGTCAGTAAGTGCTGAATGTCCATTAAATCATTCATTCAAACAAATTACATTACGTGAGCTCCAAAACACTACTATATGAAAAAATACTTCCTGAATCTTTCTACTTATTTATTGAACAATTGCATTCAGCACACAGAAAGAAAACTGTTCCTGTGCCTTTTTTATCACAAATGCAGAAGCTCAAATGCTCTTTATATCGTGTGTCCTAAATATACTGCATGAAATCTGCTAAAACATACAGAACACAAAACACCCGTCACAAGCATTGACCTGCCCCACCCAGGCACCCCGATAATTTTAAACCTACATTATGTACTATTTTTACCTTGTTTCATTCATTGTTTGTGCATTTCCCCGTTATTGCAGGTAAAGCTAGATATTTAGGATTTTACAGACAATATTATTCTTCAGTAAAATTTGACAGTTAAATCTGAAGTCCTGTAAAGTAAAGTCTGTTAAACTGAGGATTACAATACAATACTGTACTAGCCAAACATGACAAAGGTTTGCACATTTCTTAAGGCCACTGGGCCTCCTAGGGTCCAGACATTGAAAGCAGAATGTTTTGGGATGTCTCAGTGCTGGCTGACAAGGCTCTTCACTGTACAGTACTTTACACAACACAGGCAAGAGGTGGCTAGTTCATGGAGGGAGGTCAGAGTGGATTGTGCAGCAGCTGGAGTTAGAGAGAGTGAGGTACACTTCAAAACATAAACAACAAGGGAAAAGATGCCACATGGTTTATTTGTCTTTGACTTCAGGCTGAACGATCTTTACAGCGACCAACAAATATGTGAAAATAATACACAACAGAATAAAATAGATATACTGTATAGTGTACCACCAATCAGCAGCAAACTGGAACTATATAGTACCTGTAAATAATGTTCGCTTCCTAAACTTTCTGAAGTTTACAGGCTTATCCTATTGTGAAAGTGCTCTCTGGGAATTTGCTTGCCCAACATCAAGCCAGAAGGTTTGACATCTAACGCAGCAAAAATAAGAGAAACACCAGCAAATGAATTAAAAATAACTCTACTAATATACAGTCATTCAGTATAACTCTCTACTAATACACAGTAAATCTTTCCAGATCTCAGTTTAACGCTGTCAACATCTAGCACCATCTGCTACGATCATCTCTAGCAAAAAAAGCCTCAAGATCTGAAGGGTTGTCTTGTGCTCTTTTAACAGTTAAAAAAGGAAAAACTTGATTAACATAATCATAATTTTCACTTGTGTCTGGAAAATGTTAGCCGTATGTAACGTGAACACTGAACATAGTTGTGAATACAATTGAAAATTAAAAACATGAGGTTTCTGGAATAGTCAGTCTCTTTTTTTCCAAATTCCTTCATACAGAGAATACTATAATCCAGTTACACTTGTCAGTGGAGTCAGTGTTTATATAATTGGGATTGGAAAAAAAATATAATTCTACTAGAAACTTCAGGTAATTTATGCATTAACTGCATAGGCAAAAGAAAGGAGGAATATATACTCTTGATCTGTTTTTATCAACAGTGGCACCTCATTGGTAATCAAACCATATCCAAACCTTTACTTCTCGATTGGTCAACTAATAATACATTTTATACATTATACTGCATTGGTAAGAAAACACTTTTACTGGGATCTGCTGTCACGCTGGCACGGTCTTCTGTACCATCTGAGAGAAGCCCAGGGTGGCCTCCGGAGGGGACACAGGTCTGTTTCCAAAAAACATTGGCCCAGGCCGTACAGCTCTAAGTTGCTGCAGACGGGTTGCTTCTCCAGAAACCTTGCTGGGCAGAAACAGAAGCGAGCACCCATGCAGCTCGGCTTTCCCACAACACGCGTCTTTCTGTCTTTTAAAGAACACATTGCCACTAACATTGGTGCTCTGACTGCTGAAGGTCCACTCGGTCAGTCTTTTTCAAAATAAATATTTTTCCCCCGTCCCCCGTGTTCAACACTGAAAGAGACGCAGTGCAGGACAAAATCAAACGAAACCGCAGCTGAACGACAGTAACACTGAGAAGCAGTAAAAGCTACCAGACTGAATATCAGCCTTCAGAATGGAACCATTCTGGAACCTGAGTCGGGTGTGTTCTCAGGAAGCACAACAGACGGGCGCTGACGTACGGTACACTGGCCGCGTCTCGTCACCGAGACCGGCGCGCCGGCTCAAGACTCAAACTCAAACTGTGCTCCCCTGGCCGTTGGCAAAAAAAAAACCCAGAATAAATAAAAGACCTGCCCTTGTTTTCCGCGGAGAGAAAAGAAACGGCAGACGCCTCAAAGTCACAACCATAAAAACTCAAAAGAGGAAGAGGTGATGGGGAGCAGTTCCAAAATTAAAAGCTGCACCTTGCCCTTGTCGACAGGCATGACCTGGATATGCCCACTGACATCCGGACGGAGAGATTCCTGTACAAGCAGTTGTGAATGGGTGGTGCGGACCATTAAAAACGCACGGTAAATCTTTGATGTTGACTCTGTGAATACATTCAAGCAAAAAGTGGAGGGCACCTCCTCCAGAGGTACATTTGGCACAAAAACCAGTATCTTCCAGTCTTCTTATTTATATTAGTTTTATACGTTTTTTTAGACTCAGCTTTTCTGTTATTCTTGTCGCTGGATATCCCCCAATTCCGCTCTAATAGTTCAAAAAGAAAGAATGTTTTACGGGAGGAATTCTGTAGTGTAAATCACATCCTCCAAAACGGCCTTTTCTGTCTTAAAGGCACATGCCAGTTCAAACAGGGTGACCTTCTATCCCCCGGGGCGGTGAGGAAGAGAAGAGAGGGCTGTGCACTGCTTCAGAGCTCACAGGACCTCGATCACAGCCGCACTCTGCCGTCCGGTCTCTCTCCGTCTCCCAGCACGCCCCCTAAACGCCGGAGTCCGACGGGAACAGGGCTTCCAGCGGGGGCTTCAGATCCCATTCGTCATGTCTGTGATGACCTTCGCCTTCACCAGCTTGCGGAGAAACTCCTTCTCCTTTGAAATGTTGTGTGTCCAGGACTGTGTTTAGAGAATAAAAAGAAAAAAAAAAGAGGAGAATTAAAAGAATGAAGTTCAGTTGGTGGGAAGACCTGTGCAGCAGCAGCACACAAGCACCATAAGCCATTGTATGTGACCCACTAAACCCTGGGGAATAAAAACAGGTCAAGCAACAAATGCGTGCAGAGATATTCTTTTATGCGACGCTTATTGATGTAAACAACATCGCACATTATCTACGTTTCAAGCTGAACATGTTGCTAGTGCTCCTTTGATCACATAATTCCAGATCTTCCTAGTGGCAGTGACAGTAAGAGACAAAACCCGCATTAAGGGATCACCCTAGAGTCAACAAACCACTGCAGAGACCATTGAGCCATTCAAACAAAGCCCCTGCTGGTAACTCAAGGGTTTATAGAACACCACAGTGAAAGCAGAGGATATGGAATAAAGCAGGATTACCTGACAATGATACAGGGAACACTGTGCTCAGTCGCAGAGTAGGGAAAACTTTTGTGACTGAGTCAATTCAAAGGAATAGAGACAGGTTTAAAAAAATCATTCAAAAGACCCAAGGATGAATTTTCACCGGCTGTTGTGCCACAGACAAATGCCTGAAACCACAAAAACACGACAGTCTGTCCTATTGGAATAGTACCTTTGGAATTCAAAGGCTTCATGTTGTCTGCATGGTGCTGAAGGGTTCCATGAGCTAAGCTTGGTCTAGATTCCATAACATTACTACATACGCCTGTGAGCTTCATCTATCATGAGCGGCTTGCAACTGCTTTTCAAGATGCTGTTGCTGAAGGACAGACTGCAGACAGGACACACTGCTGGACACTGAGCATGGCATAGTGTGTTCTTCTGCCTGCACCTCATCTGGTAAGAAATCTGCCTGCCTTACGACGGGTTTTGCTCAATCGTGTCCAACGTCTGTCATACAAGTTGACAATATGAACCGAAGCTCAGACCAGTACAGGGAGGTTTTTTTTTTTACCGCACAGTTCACCATTTCTAGACGGTAACAAATTCATGTGGGAAAAGAACTAAGATCACTGTGAGGTTGTAAGGAGAAATTAATTACGCAAAGAAACCGAAAGAATAATAAAGAACTAATAAAGATGTCCAGTAAAAAAGTCTAAGTGACAAACTGCTCACAAGCTTCCAAGGACTTGTAATACAGCAGCAAAATAAGGAAATGTGTATGATTTAAACTATGTCACCCTAAAGCACTTCAGGAGCATTTGGTTGCTAAATTAATTTTTTTCTTTTGAAACTTAAGTCCCAGTGGAGCTGTTCCAGGTTAATTTCTGGGCCAGCTCTGTCACGCTGATTTCACGGGCGTGTGAGGAACGAGCCTCCTCCGTGTGTCACAGCTGCTGAGAAATCACTCAATCTCAGCGCTGAGGCCTTGAGCACCAGCCTGCAGGAGATCTGTCAGCAGGGGATGCTTCTTTGCTTTTTAACACGCTGTGACACTGAAACAGGCTTCCAGCGGGCAGCTGGGTCATGACACACCAGCCAGCCCTGAAACAGGACTCTCCTGAGCTATGTTAAGAGAGCGCAAGTGTAAATGCTAAGACGGGGAGAGCAAGGAAATGCCTTTGCGCAAGGAGAAGCTGAATGATGATGAAAAACGTGCGCAAGGCGTCTGCTTTCTGGGTCGATTTGTAAAAATTCCTTCCAGGAATGAAGGAGCAACCTTTTGAGCTCTCTTCCTACTCTGCCTGACGTGGCGGGTGGGGGGAGAGGTTACCAGAGGGAGGGAGGGCGGCAGAAATGTTAATTTCCTTGACGCTAACATAGCAAATCACACTCAGCTGGGACCCGTCTGTCTGTCCGCAGGTTTCGGTGCTCGTTTAATTATCTCCCCCCTCCTGCTCCGCGTGTGTGGGCTTCGGCCGGTCTCGGCCCCTCGCTCCGCCTGTCCTGCTCGGAGGAGGGCTCCCATCACCCCCAAGGCAGGGACTCCTGCGCCGCGGTTAGGTCCTGCCCCTGCAAACCACACTGTGCGCTGTGTGAATCAGTGCTGAAATGCCTGGCCTTTTAAATCAACAGACCGGAGGCTCCCCTGTTCAGTCTTGCCTCTTCTCCGCTTGATGCGTGCCTTTCTCGGTCTTCCGATGAAGCGCCAAACAACTTTGGAGCGGTGAATAACCATACTGAACTTGTGCTACAGTGATAATAGGAGCGGCGCACCTCACAGTCTTTAAAAGATGAAAAATGTAAAATAACCTTCCTCTATGGAAAATCAATTTAAAAAGTAAGGCATGATGCAGCACGACAGCGCTTCAGTCTTTGATCTCTGACATTTTTAGCCCAGGTCATGGCGGCCTTTATCACAAAGGGTTCTGTAGTTTTTAACAATTCAGGAGTTGGCTGAACCTTAAACCTATTTTTTTCCCCCCATGTCAAACTGTACAGATTCCGGAAGCACAAAACAGTCTTGGTGGTAAAACCTTCCTTCACAGGTGGTCTGACAGCATCTCCAAAGATAAAAATAAATCTTGACATTACAAATGTTATAAAACGTAAGTTTTAGCACTCCTATGTTTTAACACGGCCTCAAGACATTGTTAACTGCGTGTCTTCCATTTGTGCCGGTCCATGTGTTCTCTGGGCAATGACGTCCATTTATCTGGTCAGAAGAACCACAGATAAAAAACAGGATCTGTCCACCCTTCCTGTATGAAGACCGTCTCCAGCAGTTAAAAGACATGCAGTCGAGCCTTTCTAATTAGCAGAGAGTTCATGCAAGGAAAGAGAGACGGGAGACATTTCCTGCTGTCCTGAACATGACATTCAACACTGAGAATCAATTACACTTCCATCCCCCCCCAAAAAAAAATCCAACCCTGGTTTAATCACCCAGAAATTCCTGCTGCGGGGTCACACAGAAACAATTACTGCGCTCTCAATAATTCACCCCCGTCGAGAAGGAGCCGGACGGAACTGCAAACTGAAACCCAAGAGAGGCATGTGGCTGTGAAGAGCTAGGATGCCGAGGCCTTGAAAGACTGGATAGCATCTCCATTGGCGAAACAATACTGCTGGGCCACTAGAATACTCTCCACCAAGACAAACCCAAGACAACGCATAACCATTTGCGTTCAGAGAGAAGATAATATCATACATCATATATGACTCAGCTGTTTTTTTGGCATGGGCTATTTTGTGGCAAGATTAATGACAGTGAAACGAAAGGTCTCAAAAAAACGACAAAAGCTAAACGCAGTAAAGACCGCAGGTGATCTACCATTCTCCTCAGCCTGCGCAACACTGATAAACCCCCCTGCTGAGCTGCAGCCTTGACAATGTTCAGTCTTTCGTTTTTTGGAGTTGACTCCTGGAGAGGGAACTGGAACGGCGGGAAAAAAAGACACAAATATCAAACGGAGGAAAGGAATGTCACTCACTACCCTCTCCGAACACAGCAGAAAAGAAAACCGAATAATAAATTCTGTTATTTCAAGAAAGACTGTAGAAAACAAGGGAAGCGGCCACGAGCAATGATCGGAAAAAGAAGAGAAGACTCGCTCCAGAGGAACTCAGAACCTGCTGCCTGAGCCACCTCCACCAGTTCCGATTCCGAATTCGGAGAGAACCTTCTTCCAGGGATCTCCAGCCACCACAGGAAGCTGTAGTGCTCCTGCAGCCGTGCAAGATGAAACAGGGGTCCATTCTTCTGCTTTAGGGGGTCTCCATCTGAGGTTTTTGTGCTTAAGGAAATCCCAAGATTCCCTCAAGATGCATGAAAAGCAGAACTATCAAAGCTGACATCCTGGGTAAAATCTTCTATTGTTTAGTACATCATACTCCTGTTCTCCCCCCTGAGGAGCGGCTACATACAATGGCTTTGTCAGGATTATACTACAATGGACAACCTGCAGCGCAGAAAAAGACCTGCCATTTAAAACCTTCAGAACGTTTTTATTTTGCTATTGTCAACACAGCCCTTTTTTATGTTAGTTACATGTAAGCCCTACAGCCAAGTACAAATCCCTTTAATGAACAACACACTCGCTGCCACACTGCCTGCAGACACTGGTGCATCCTTTTAACAGTGAGCGTGGTGGGGGGGGGATAGTGATGGGTATAACCACCTCGGCAACAGTGAACAGAGTAGCGACAGCCCTCGCAGCACACTTTGTAAAGAAGAGCCTGGCCTGAGAGCTTTTTAAAGGAGCCTCTCACAGCGTGAAGTTGAAAAGTAACCCAAAACCCATGCCTCGATTAGCCTGTCCTTCAGCGCTGGGATTAGGTGCTGTAGACACCATTTGAGCTGCGGAGCAGTGTTATTTTAATCCATCAGGACTCGCGAGTCTTAAGAAAACATCATTAAACCGGGGCAACAGTGTGTGAGCTCCTCAGCCATCAAGCACCGCTGCTGCTGAATGACTGGCTCAGGCTGAAGCCTGGGGGGAGGAGGACATGAATGACGAAACGCCACCGACTGTTCCTCAGATAACTGGCTGATAGCAGCTCCCTGCAGCCCAGAAGAGGCTGGGCACTTGTACTACACATGGTCAACCGAGGGCTCCGTTACAGCAGCGCACCCTGCTAAGGAGTGATGTTTGTCAAACTGTACTTGCTGTGAATCTCTGTTTGCACATCTGAATTCTCTAGGAAAGGACAGAAGGAGTGTTTTATGGAGTGCACGAGCACAAGAAGGAACTGCGCTGAAACACACGGCAGACAACACGTAACCTTTGAGCTCATACCTCTTTAATAGCAGACATCTTCACAGTCTCGTAGTAGTGTAGAGGAGCATGGGGGCTGTTCATGTCGTATCCAAATCCGGCCACAGCTACCTCATCGCAGTTATGGAGAGCCATTGTTATAGCAACTGTTCCTAGTGTTGGAATATTCTGTAAAAGACAGGATACAACTGTAAGGTACACGCAGCAGCACAGCGCCTCAGAGCACCGAGCGTAACACAAGGACCCTACGGCTGATGACCAGGACAGCCTTGCCTGAATTACAGGCGGAAACTTATTTTTTTTTATTATCCCAAGGATTTAATTCAGGATTTAGCTTTTAAAATGTTAAGGTATTCAAAGAAGGGTGTGAAAACATCTGTACCGCCCTACAAAAAGAGGCCAACTACAAATTAAAACTGCGTAACACTGAGCCATTGTACCATATATTGTGTATGGCATTGTAGTGTATAGGCATATTGTATTCCCTTCCTCACATATGCAAACACACAAAAGAGATCTGCCAATTCACAAGAACCACACAGATCTGAGACTCTGCACAGGAGTGTGTGCATGAAAAACGACCCTGTAGCTGGACTTTTTTTTTTTTACATCCCCGGCAGTGAAGAACCGAGCGGTCTTTGTGTTTCATTTGGCTCCCTTCAGCAGTGAGTGACAGGCGGCAGCCCTGAGGTTAATGGCCGCGCAAGAGCTTATCAGCGTGCCACCCCGAGCGACGGAATTAATCCTCGTCCCCGGAGCCTGGCGAGGGGCTGATAAGGCCGCGGTGTGCCACGCTGACTGCCGGGTCCTCGGGTCCCAGTCTCCACGGCAACCGCGGCCCTCGCGCGGGCGGGCGGGCGGGACAGGCAAGGCCAGCGCCTTCGCCGGAGGGGCTGCAGCGACAGCAGCAGGAAGCAGGAGGGACCGGGACCGGGCCCGGGCGGCCCAGCCAGCGGCGTCAAGCCCGACATTCGCTGCTGTTACAGCAGGATCTTGATCGCTTTAGCACAAAAGGTGCCAGGATGCAACAGGAAAACATGCGTTTAGATTTCACAAAGCACAAGGAAGAGTATCTTGATGAGGTGATACCGCCTTCTCCCCGAGAGAGGACAGCACGAAAGTGTTCCCCTATGAAGGTGCTTCTGTTGCACCACACAGGAAGAACCTGGGCACAGGTGCCTTAATACTTCAGACTGGGCCACCCTCACAGCTTCGCCTGCAGCTGCACTATCACTGCCACATCCCACTGGTAAGGCAAACCCAAACGAAGCCGCAATCTAACATTTTGCTAGTCCCAACTCTTGTAAGGATCAAGAGGTTCCACGCCAAAGACAAAAGAAGTGCTCAGTACTTTCTCCACTTCAACGCGAACACGTCTGGGATAAGCTCCAGAAAACTCAAGATCAACGGCTTCCTCAAACCTACCTCCCCACTTTCACGGCACTCAGTCCCTGGACACGAGAGACATTCCAGCTCCTCAGGCCACCTCCCAGAATGTTAAACAGGGGATCTAATTCTATTCTATGAGATCACTCAGTTTTGTAGCCCAGAGCTCTGTACACCAGGTCAATCTGCCTCCTAATCATCATTAAAATAGAGGCTTGGTGCCCTGTTCTGTCAGGTGGGTATTAAGCTATCAAAGCGGAGGATGTGTCAGACTGTCTGCCATGATCAGTACCTTATGGAGCTGTTCCCAGCCTCATGGTGCCCCAGGGCTCAGACTCGGCGTGGGGAGCCTGGCTATCCGGCCACGTGCTCAGCACATGTTCAGGGTTCAGCTCGAGGTGGCCTGATGGCCCGTGTCTGAGCAGGAAAATTACCTCTTTCCCCCTTACCGGCTTCCGCCCCACGAAACCCGGGCCAAACGCACAGAGTTACGATGGCGCTGAAGAAGTGAACCTCTCATTTCAAAATTGGTTTATGATGGAAGAACTCGTAAAAAGACACTCGTAATTGGCTTCAAAAACGCAATGCTCAACCAGATTTAAATTTTAAGTTTTCCCTCCCAGGAAAACCTCCTAAATTTCCCCCCATTTGTTAAATTTTAATTTCCTGTGATTTGAAATAAAGCTGTCCGCCCTCTATTTATTAGGTCCCACTCGCTTGCAAACAACGCTAATGGACCTTGCATCTGGGGTACCGTACTCCCTGCGTCGCCGGAGCTATCTGAACCTTGTCACACACACCTCCTTTTTTACATGCCATTAAATGGACTTTCAAACCATAGCCCCCCTAGACTAGTTTTCTGGATTTATTTCATTGCAGACGATCTGCTCTTTGCTCCAAAAGGCAGGGACTGATAAACACAACAGACCGGGGGCAGCCGGGTCCACATGCTACACCCAGACACAGCAAATAGCTCTGGAGGGGAATAGTGAGGGACACTGTATCCTCGTCCTTGCAATCAAGAAAACCCTCCTGAAACCATTTCATTTCACCCTTCTTGGTCCAAGAGGTCTTAAGAGCGCAGACAAGATACTGTACCTGAAAAGGGGCAAAATAAAATACCGTGTGTGTTGCGACGCTGAGACCGATCCTTTTTTGGAAATGCACAGGAACTAATGTCATCAAAAGCCCAGTGCTGCAAGCCGAGTGGCATGTGGTGGGACAGTTCAGTCAGTGCTGGTCTTGGGTTTTGCCTCTTACCCTGTTGAGGGACGCAGCGGCGCCTCCTACTGACCGCACCCCTCCCCAGGCCACTCACCCCTTTTCCCATGAGGCCGTTGTTCTGTGGCAGCCCGATGAAGTGGAAGGCAGCTTCCTGGATGAAGTAGGGGCTCAAGATGCGCATCTCGCTGGGCTCTTTGGGCACCTGGTGGGCCACTGATTTCCAGAAGCCCTCTGTGCCGCGCTGCCAAGGAGAGAGAGAGAGGTCAGGAGAGGCAGCCGGGAGTTTTACAGAGCAAGCTGCGCCTGGAGAATGAGGACTGTGCTGATGACAGCTGGGTGGAACCTCACTGTGTTACAGAAAGGAAGAGCAGCACTTTTCCCGGCTGCTTTTCAGCGGCTAACAACTAGTGATCAGCGCCAAACAAAATGAAAGCCATGAACAGAAAACGCATCCTCAGGCAAAAATCAGATTCACTGCACTTGTATGACTTAATCAAAGTCGTAACTCAACCTTTAATTTACAATTGCAGAAAGCAAGCAGCATGAAGTTATGTTACATCACAGGCCTATAAAATGTGTACAATGAGTTTCAACATTTTACATTAAATTGCCTATCATAAGCATTAATTTTAACACATGAGGATTCACATCCTTAACAAGGATATTCCCCTAGCAGTCGAGTCCAAGGTCAGTAAAGTTCAGACGACGCTGAACTTAATCATATCTTTGCCCTCGCAGCCTAAGAAAAGCTCAAATAACAGACTTGTGGACAAAAATGAGAATTAGGGACGGGAAGCCAGACAAAATGATAAAGCATGCATACCCGCAAGGAACGGCTCTGCATTTTATTACCCTTCAGTACTTCACGTTAACCTGCTCTGCATCTATGCCTAAATCAGGCCTTCCACTGCCTTCCAGCAGGAAGAGCCCCGCGGAAGACAGTGACCTCCATGGGTGTTCTGCTTGAGAAGCCTGGTACGGCTGAGCTCCGAGCCATGCGGCTCTCACCATATCGATTACTGGGGAAACTGGCGAGGAGGCCAGCTGAACAATTACCCTGCATTTATTCAATTCGCTCTGCATTGTGATCACCTATTATTTCTCAGCAGGATGGCTAAGTGACAACATCCTTGATGGCAAACAGGCGGTTAGGTTATTGGGCTTAATAGAAATCACCTGTACAAATAAGTGAATGCTGCCTTTGATATCCCAAATAAAGGGAGCAGCCATTGAGCACGGCAAAGTGCTTTGAACTGGCTTGGCTGTGAGCCAGAGACAGGCCGGGGCTCGGGAGATCATTCTAGGCAGCAGGGCTGGGACTGAGGAGCCCCAGCTCCTGTGCATCCTCGGGGGGCTGGTGGCCTGCCTGCTA
Organism: Lepisosteus oculatus; assembly: GCF_040954835.1. Lineage (NCBI taxonomy): Eukaryota > Metazoa > Chordata > Actinopteri > Semionotiformes > Lepisosteidae > Lepisosteus > Lepisosteus oculatus. Next base: position 3,183,024 of record NC_090704.1, on the reverse strand, counting down.
CAGCTGGCACCCGTCACCCTCGCCGTCTCTCGAGAAACTGGAGAGCGGAGGCGTTGGCAAAACCAGGGCAAGGGGAAAGCACGCCGTATGGTGCCAAAGGTACTTGCCATTTTTTACAAATATTGGAAGCCGAGGAGCCACAGGGCAGCCACAGGGCTAGTGAAGGTGACTGAACCGGGAAGGTTAAAGAACAAACCAGTTTGTGTGAACTGGTCAGATCTGCTATTTAGGGTGGCTGCTGCTCAGACAATCAAGAATCCAGAATTGCTACAGCTTGCCACTCAACATTTCTTTATTCAAGCTCACTGCATACATACAAAAAAACGTGCACTACCAGAGCTACTCCGTTTACTCCAACGGCAGTTTGCATTTCATTAAAGGAGGGACAAATGCAAGAAAAAAAAAGTACAGAAACTTAAAAGGAATTGAGCTTTGATTTCCATAGTTTGGATAGAAATATTGTGGGGAAACTGAAAGAGGAAAACTGGAAAAGGAAAGAATTCAGGAGACCCTGCTTGCAAGCTCTGCACAAATTGACCTATTCATTTTAAAGCAGATTCGAGTCCCAGAACCTCGACAAAAGCAAATAAGCATAATGCTCTTTCAAAGCATGGTAACAGAGATGAAATGCCGATAATGGGAAAACTTCCTGACACTATTCATATGCTAATAACTCCCAACAAGCTAGACTTGTACAGCAATATCCAACCTATGCGTCTGTTAGGGGTTGCCAGGCAGGCAGTGCCTGTGCTGTAGGTGGTAATCTTCTCAGGCAGGCTGCTGATTGCACCAAATACCCTCAGACCCAAACAGCTCCTTCTATAGTAAATGCAAAAGCTTGACTTCTAAATATGAGGAGGAAAGGAAGCCCCATGATGACTGCAGAGATGGGCCAAATCAGATACACGAGAGTCCTTTCTCTTGCCATCTTTTAATGCCAGAATCGGGGGCACTGGACGCAAACTGATCCAAAATATAAAAAAAAAAACGACGACGACAACAACAACAACAACTCAGGGCTGGTTTGGGCAGTAAATGTAAGAGTAAATGTTAAAAGCAAAGATAACATCCATCTTGAAAAGGAAAAATGTGATGAAAGTAATGCTACTTGGGCCATTAGCATCCAAATGCTCTTTGAGAACCACTTCAAAGGAAAGCTCTGCTGCAACAGGAGCTCTGCGGTGCGAGTTGGATGCAGTCTTCCCTCCAGACACTTCTGCAGGTCACAGACAGAAAGATCTCCTCCCCACCCTCGTTACAGTAGTTTAGCAAGGCAAAAAATATTAATGTCTTCGAAGCTACTGACTGAAATGATCAGGAAAACTGAAAAGACACTAAATAATTTGATGGGTTGTTCTTGGTCTTAATGTTCCTAGATCAGTGGTGCCCTTATTTAGGCACCACTTTTTTCTGCTTTCTTAATGAAGGAATAATTGAGCTTCAGCAGGGCCCAGTTCACTAATGACTGCATGTAAAACAATGCCATGGAATCTGCTTTAATTTCCTTCAAGATCTATCTGTCTGAGACTCTGCATTTCGGCTGGATTCTGGGCAGATTGATGGCCTGAGACAAGATAAAACAGGAAGTCAGATTAATTTTTTAAAATTACTTTCCCAGCAGTGGAAGCTTACAAACAGCATTCCTGCTGACAGTGGCACTGGGGGGTCTGGACATTGGATAGGGATTTATAATGCTGTTAGATGAACCAAATTCTGCAAACAGCAGAGAAATGCAAATTTATACATAAATATGTCTGATGAAATGTGGCCTTATAGGACAGGATTTTTTTAAAAAAATATCAACGATGGAAATAGGGGACAATGCCAATAATTATAATAATAATTGCTTACACTTATATAGCGCTTTTCTGGACACTCCACTCAAAGCGCTTTACAGGTAATGGGGACTCCCCTCCACCACCACCAATGAGCAGCCCCACCTGGATGATGTGACAGCAGCTATAGTGCTCCAGAACGCTCACCAGGAGGAGAACAGAGTAACGAAGCTAATTCATAGATGGAATTATTAGGAGGCAATGATTGGTAAGGGCCAATGGGAAATTTGGCCAGGATGCCGGGGTTACACCCCTACTCTTCTCAAGAAACACTCCGGGATTTTTAATGACCACAGAGTCAGGACCTCTTACATCTCATCCGAAGGACGGGGCCTGTTTACAGTATAGTGTCCCCGTCACTATACTGGGGCATTAGGGCCCACATGGACCGCAGGGTGAGTGGCCCCTGCTGTCCCTACTAACACCTCTTCCAGAAGCAACCTTAGTTTCTCCCAGGAGGTCTCCCATCCAGGTACTGACCAGGCTCACACCTGCTGAGCTTCAGTGGGCTGCCAGTTGTGAGCTGCAGAGTGATATGGCTGCTGGCCATAATGGATTTAATCAAATACCTGTATTTGTTAAAACAGCAGGGAGTTTCAGAATAGGCGTTGGCTACACCTGGGGCAACTTTGACAAGAGGAACTCTGGCCATTTGGCAAAGAAGGCCGACTTGCTTATCAGTGAACAGCAAGCTGGATGTAGCTGGCAGTGAGTGTGAGAGATGTAAACGCATGCAAAGGGATGGAGGGAGACGAAGGTTTCCAAGGTTTGATGTGACCTCGTCTCCGGCCCTGAACACTTTCTCGGACCCTGATCGCGCAGAAGGATTGTGGGATTCCAGGCGGCCTAGCGATTCCCAGCGTTCCACCTGGCAGTCCCGAGCAGAGCCAGAGCCAAGGACAACGCTGATTGGAAAGAGTGACAGTTCTGGCTGACAGTCTACCGAGTGTGGGGTAACGTATTTGATTTATTTTTAGGATCGTTAGGAAAAACAAAAAGGACCAATTAGGTTTTAGCCCCCCTATGCTACAGCGCTTTTCGTGGCTCGCGAGCCAGCCCGTACGAATTAAAACGACTAAAAACTGACGGGAGATGGAAATCTAATCCTCCCAGGCAAATCTGTGGGACCGAACTCATGAGAGGCTTTGCACTGTACTGCAATACGCATCACTCAGCTAAGGAAGTGAGCTCAAGGCCTTTAACGACGCCCACTGCGCCTTTCCCTCTGGGGGATCTCCGGACTCGTGAGGGAGGTCGTTCACGTTCCGGCACTCGTGTGGCGTCTCGCTTTCCGGGAACAAACGTTCACAGCAGAGGACTGGAGCCCCACAGAGCCCTGCTGCTCACAGGGTGGGTTGTAGGTGGGCGGGAGCACGGTGTGGAAAAAGTGTGCTTCCAAGTCCCCTTTCGGCGGGCCTCTGGCTTCCATCACCGGGCCGCAACGCAGCTCCGCGGGGGGCGAAGCCGGAGAGAGGCCGGAGGAGCTGGAGCTCCTGGCCCGAGCCGGGGATGGAGCAGTTCCGGCGCAGGCAGGTCTATTTTTAATGCGGCTGTGCGTGTCCGACTCCAACACTGGGATCCGGGTCGGCGGCGCCAGGTATGCGGTACAGGTGTTGCAGAGACAGCTCCCACCGCGCGCGCGCCCGGCTGTTCTCCCTTTACAGCCCCTGCGGGCTGCGTTTGCGCGGCTGGAAGGGCTTGTCAGATACGTTTATATCCATGTAGAAGGATGAATTGCAGCATTTTATCATCCGCACACAGATCACAGGTGCAGCCTTTTCGAGTCTCGTTATTTTTTTTATAGTCCAGAACAGGTTCTTGTTGTAATCCCCATCACCAAAGGCTTCGAAGACTTTTTAAGAGTGCTGTGACCACAGCAGGTTACACCTGGTATTATGGACCTCTTGGCTTACAACCAGCCCTCCATCTAAACTCAGACTTATGGTGGCTTTTTAGCTGACAACATAAAAAAAGTATCCTGATGGATCGCTGCTTTATTTTCCTAAAAGTCTGCGTTCAACAGGGGAGGAAAAATAATGATCACCTTGTTCCCATCAAACACCACATACCCTGAAACTGATCTCCCAATAAAACACCAAGCAAAAGCTCTCTAGGGAAGCAAGCTTTGAATGGCCCTTGACATTTCTCCCGCATGCTGGCTGACTATAAAAACCTGTCTATAAAACTGCAGTTTACAGGGGTGTTTGGACACGGCTGTCCACATTATTACAGGAGTTACGAAGACAGCCCGAGAAGCTAGCAAGCACCTGAGTGTGGTTCGGACACCAAATTCCCACCTGTTCTGTTCCAAACTCCGACAGCATCAAACTGACACTGGATGCCACACACAGCTGTGATGTGATCTTTGCAATTTGATCAGGGAAATTAGAAGAGGAGGAATACTCTTCTATTCTTTTGTCCTTTTGTCAACTCAGCACCAGGAGCAAAAAGGATGAAAATATCTCAAACGGATACAGGAGATTGAGGGAAGCACTTAGGACTGAAGAGTGGCTAAAGAGAAAGTATACATTAATGCCAGGCACACCGACTAAAGTTTGGACAGAAAAAAATGTTGTCAATAGGCTGCATAAAATATAGTATGTGTATTTTAAAAGCTCTTAAAAATCTTTGGAGAGATGATGGATGCTGAGTGCCCCTTTCTGATTAAAAACATGGAACCCTGAGGCAGAGAGGCACAAGACTTCTGCTTAGTCTTTTGTGCCAAAAGTTCAAAGAAGGTCTTTAAAAATAATTTACAGCACTAAGTCAGGGAGAGGTCCTGCAGTCCTACCAAAGTCAGTGCCGCACACTAACTGGACACACTCCCGCTGGGGTCAGTGCATGTCAGCAGAGTAAGGGCCTGTAGCAGCCCGGCCACAACGTCTGGAACAGTGACAGCCACAAAGACGTCAGGGGTCCGACTTGTTACGTTTTCCAAAACACAGCACCTGCCATATTTCTGATTAGGAGCCAGGCTCTTGGGATTCCTTACCGCTTCAATGTGGAGAGGTACCTCTGAAAAGGTACTGGATGCATGATTCTTTCTGAAAAGGCACTGGATGGTTAATCCAGGACTTGGATCAGGGCAATTAAAACTCTTGAGGGGGGCTCTGATCAATTTGCTCCGACTGTCCCGTGAAACGTTTTTGGGAGGCAGAAGGGGAGGGGGTTGTGTAGCACTGGCCAACCACGACTTATGACTCTGCTTGTAGTTTGCAGCTGGGGAGGGATCCATCTCAGCCCTCTCTCATTCTGAGAACCCAACATGTGAAATTTTGCTTCTACAGATTAATAAGCATGTGATCACTGTTTGGTATTACGGTAATTTTCAGTGCAAATGAGCAAAAAAAAAACTGCAGTCTTTTAGGACTCTTTTAAAAAGACACAACACAAGAAACCCTGAAGCCCTCTAAGTTTATCCTGTCTGAAACTAACACGGACCTCTGAAAAACAGATTAGTCCAATTAACAGCATTCCTCCCATGGCTTGGAACGGTGTTTTCCTTTCAGTGTTGAAAAAATGTTTTACTGAATGGCACTGCTTGGTTTCAACCCTAAACTGCTTGTTTTTTCGGGTTTGTTTCATTGAGAAGGTTTCTGGAAAGACATGAAAGGCGTGCCGCAGAGACCGGAGAAGCCCAACAAAAATTAATCTCGACTCTTGCTTTGTCTAAAAAAAAAAAAAAAAAAAAAAAACAACCCACTTTCAGAAAGTCACGTCAAGCTTTGAATTAGAAATAAATCGTGCAATTACAGAGACGGCACGAAAGTTGATTTATGACAAAAAAATGTTTTGATTTCCTTTAACATGGAAAGATTTCAGCTGAAGACAGTTGGCCTAAACAGTGAAGAAACAGGTGACCTCAAATGGGAGGACCCATGCTTTCTTTTTTCTTAAAAAGAAGAAATAAACCTAATGCTCAAGCTTCCAGACTGCACTCGTAAAAAAAAAAAAACAGACCGTATCTTTTCAGATTTAAATGCTCTCCTTGACAGTGTCAGCTCAGTTTCTACATCCATCATATATCCACTCAATACTTTCCACACTGGCTGGATGCTGAACTTGGTGAAAAGTGACCAAGAATTTTTTAAGGCAAATCAAACTTGGGAAGATGGTATGGGATCCTGAAGAGAACAGTGGATAAATACATTTTTAGATAATTAAGCCATTGAAGAATTTATGCTATTTGGGGCTGAATGAATGAATGTTCATGGTATATAGGAATATTTGTGAGACAAAACTTTTTATTGTTAAAGAACTGCTTGATAAAAAGCAAAGGTACAGTGAGAACTAAAACTAAAGATTTTCAAGCAATGCACTACCTTTGCAAAAGACCCCTATGGGGAAGAAAGAAAAGCAATGCACAGTGAAATCACAGTAAAAAGCATGTGCGAGCCTGGGCAGTGGTGAAGATAAACGGGGTCAAGTCAGTCCGCAGCAAACTGGACAAGGCACAAGCGCAGCAAGGAGAAAGCAAAGCGCAGCAGAGCACAGCAATGCATGCAGATGCTCTCGGAGCAAAACCCAGTGACAGAGTGCTGAGCAAGGGTTCAGTCAGGGCTTCAATACCAACAGAGGCCAACAAGGCCACTGCCGGTTAAGAAGAAGCAGGGGGTCCGGACAACAGCCTGTACCACGTATGGATAGCCCCAGTGTATGCATCAGACCGCACGGAGCCTACATTCGCACGGATATAATTACAAATACAAAATAAGTGCACCGCCACAGTAACAACATGAAAAATCCACGGTAAAATTTCAAAAGCCTGAATATTCAACATTGAAGAGCAGATGCTGGTTTGCTGTACTGAGGCATCCGGTCCCAACCGAAGGTTATGTATCAGTGACTAGGCAGCGGCTAAGAGACCTGTCTGGTAATAGAGCACATAAGGAATGTTTTCCTTGCTGGGGTTCTGCACCACTGCAAAACACAGGCAAGAAAAGGGTTCTGGGCTGCAGCTTTTCCAGTCTTTAAAAAACAGGTGCAGGGTCTTGTAAAGAGCAGGGATGTAATCACCAGCTGAACGTTTCCCACCCTGGACTTCTGAACATTCCAAGAAAAGCAAACTTCACACAACCCTCTTAACATCTCAAAACATTGTTACAATTATTTCAATGAAATAAAGCAAATTCTTCCAACGCAGAAAAGAAAGAGGATTTTGAAACCGACTTGCTGAATTTAATTACAGCTGGAGAAGCTAAGGAGGCATAAGTAAACAAGGCGTGGGAGTTTGGTTATGGTCAATAAACACCCCACCCTATTTAAATGGTGTGTTCTAAGAAAGAGATATAATTCTGAAGAAACAGATTTTTAGAAATGTAAAACAATTTCTCTACCTTAAAGAACTGAATCAGGGATGTCCAATCATGCTTTCTCTACCAAAACCGGTATTATCAGGCATTGCAAGTGTATCCATTGAGTTCTAAAAGAATAAAAGCATCTATATATCCGATTCCTTTCTTCCTTCAATGATACGTGGTGAAGCACTAACAAGTATACGAAGGGAAACCTCTCTCAAACCACAGTGGAAAATGGCTGAAAGGGATGACAGAGGGCTGCATCTTAGGATGGGTAACATAGCTGCAAAACATGATGCCACCACATCAATTAAATGAAAGCAATACCCAGGAACATGGTATCAAGAACTAAGCCATGAGCTACAGGCAGCTGATGGAAAACAAAAGCTAGAACAAAGCACTGTGGAAGATTAAGACCCTGTATCACCATTAGAGCAATTAAGAGAGGCCTGTGCAGCTTCTCTTTGTGGTATAAAAACAGTAGCCTCTCTGAGTACACCTGAACACATCAGAGAGATGGCAAACTGTTAAGTACTTACATGATTTCAATAACAGTACTACCCTGTTCTGTGCACACTCTGCTCTCCTAACGGGCAGCATTTCCCAGCTTGCTAATCCTGTCCTCTGAGCTCTGAGCTCTACCCGGCCAGTCTGGTAGCCAGCAGACCGAGAAACCTAATCGGGGCTCACAAAAGACAGCGGCACGGAGACAGACAGCAGAGAAACTCATATCGAAGCAAGCGGAGGACCTTTCAAATCGGCTGCCCCTCTTCCCAGGCACAACAAAGACTTTCCCAGGCACAAAAAAACATCTCCTCAGTGGCTCTGCCTTCAGCAGAGAGCCAAGGCAGATAAATACACCTTTCAGAAGGAACTTTAAGCAGTCATATTACATGATGAGAAAGCTGTTCCATAACAACCTCCCAGAAAACAGCTAAGACTGTTTTCTGCTATGAGAAAGTCTGAGATATAGGTACTCATTTTTTGAGCATACGATTACCGAGTACGTTCTGGGTTTTTTTCCCCATAAATCGACTATAAGTTAACAATGGCGTGCTTACGAAAAACGCAAAAAATAGTGCACACTCAACCCTGGGTTTTCGAAAGTCTCCAATTTCTTGCTGAAGATAAAATGGTAAATTAATGCACTGCAGACATTATTAAAGCTCGGAAGCTAGCATGCATGTTTTAGCATTCGTGCTAGTGTAAACGTTTATAACGGTGCTTGAAGTGACTACTGCTCCAAATGGTGAATAACTCCAGATTGCTCCCTGATAGATGTGGTCTATCGCTGTGAGAAGCTGTGCAGATTTGCGTTGGCATGCCGAGGGAACAGCACTAACAGCAGGGCAGTGCACCCAGATGCAAGCTGGTGTGCATCTGCTGGACACATGGTACACTACCAAACTGGCCCCTGAGCAAACACTGCAGGTTTACTCAGGGAATGCCACAAATAGCTGGGCAGACCCCAGTGGCAAGAGCCTAGACTTAATGCGTATAAAACAGGTCTTCCTTTAACTCTACCTAATGAAAACGGGAGGAAAGTGAAGCCAGAATACAGAGGAAGACTTTGGTAACTTTTCTATGTCTGTGCTAAATTCGCTACACCATTTTCAGTTTCCAGATTGAGTCCGGTTTACAATAAATGGGAAAAAAAAAGTTCCCCCCATAACTACATACCTGCTCAGATGCTCAATTTAATTTGCACCTGTATAGTTTACCCTGTAATTTCTTGGATAACACAGAATGAAGGCTTTATAGCTACTGGAATAGCCTTTTTAGCAATGATAGAAAAGTGAGTTCAGAGACTTCACCCCTAAATAAGGTTCATTTATAGATACACAAACTAGTAGCCTTGAAAGGTTACACTCCCACATAAATACTAGTACTCCTTGAGTTTAAGTGTGTTTCTGTGCTAGGATTTCTAGGAAGATCTTTAATCAGTCAGGTTATTTACCAATATCCTGACTTACACAGCCACCCGAGTTGCTAGCTGGGATAAAAGTAAGGTAACCCTGCATACAAATTCAAACAATGCAGAAAGAACAAGGGTAATGAAGTGTTTAAGATGTTATCCAGTGAATGTGGATGACAAAAACCCTTGTGCATTGAAACAGCTGCTGCAGATGCGCTGAATTTTCCCGTTCTGTGGAGCTCGACAGTTTTGCAGAGTCTTTGCAATGGGCACAAGACCTGGAGGGTTCGGCCAGCTCTACGGAAGAGCAGTGGAGCATGTCGCTACCCCCTGAACTTGGTAATGATCTTGCAGCCCTTGTGGTGCAAGTCCCTTTTGTAACAAGGAATCCCAAGCATGTAACCACTTTAAAGCAGACACGACCTTTGTCTGGCCAGGAGTGCAGTCAACCACTTTTCCCACTGACTCAGATCAGACAGCTGAAACCGCGTGCACAATCTTTGCCTTCAAACTTATCCCAGAAAACACGTAACATCCTAAGCCACTGGAGGCCACAGCGCCAGCGAGAGTCACCAGTGTGCACACGACTGCCCCCAGCATTGCGCAGCTGAAACCTGTCTAGTTCTAACAAAGGGGCGATTGTCACAGTTCAGGTTGTGGAAGAGCCCAGAATTCGCCCTGGACTTTCGTGCCTTTAGCTCCTGTCTCCCTCATTACCCTGGCGGTTGTGCTGGTCCAAGAACCCAGAGGCCAGATTCGGGACAGACTGCAGGACTCCACAGCTGTGATGCAAAGAACCTGGGTCAACAGATTCCACTTGGTCAAGCCACCGACTCTGCGGGCAGACTGATGGATCAGAGCTCCGCGGCCTTGAGCTGGGCAGTGTGCTCCCCTGAGGGTCTACATGTACACACGTGGCGGGCAATTACTCCGGCTCTGTGACATGCGGTCGTTGCCAGCTTCATGCTCTGTTGCCTCATCTCATCTCATCTCGAAGAGCACCTGCTTCCCTCGACACCCCCTCGTGACTATTAGCGGTTTCGCGTGACAAAACGGGCCACCGCGCTGGGGTGCACCCCAGTCGCCAGAGAGTCAGTGGTCGCTTGTAGTGCCCTTCTACAGTTCTGGTTTCCGCTGGGTGAATCTCAAGAAGCCGAACCCTTGAAGGGAATCCTGCAGAACTAAAGTCACTGGTGTCACAGGCACTTCTCACGGCTGAGGATACTTCATGTCTCTGGTTTAAATCTTGCAACATTGGTTAAAAAAATGTGCTTTAAAACTACGAATGTGAAGCAATCGTAGCAAAAAACAGTTTCTATTATTCAGGTAATTTTGCTCCCTAGAGCACATTCCCTACAGCCTACTGTACCAGGAGGTGCAGCGCTATACAGTATGTAAGGAGGAGGACTGTTTACCAGAGGGAAGACTGTGCTTCAGATTGGCCATGCTTGCCAGACGCATTTGCACAGGACAGGACAGGCCTCTCAGAGGAAAGACGCAGCTGAGAGAGCTGTAAGGGTTTTGCTGCGCTTGGGTATCCATGAGGACGACCGCCATGTATATCAGGTGGCGAGGTCAAAAGTGTGAAAGTGAAAAAGACACCAAATCAAAACAAAAACATTTCACAGGCTCAGAAATCAAGTGCATTCCATACTTGGCACAGGAACACAAGGGGTAATCAAAAAGAGGAGGAGACTGCGTCACAACCAGGTAAGCTTTTAGCCTTTTAAGTCTGGCAAGCCTGGGGGAACTTCAAACACAGAAATGTTATAAAAACTTCCACTGCTTCTTGCAATGATAACCGAGGAGCGCATGCATGCATATTTCTTCAAAAATGCTAACGCTCTTTATTTTACAGTGCATATAATCAAAAGGTTCATGTCAGCTTACACAAAGAGAAGGTCAAAGAAAAGTAAACTGGATAATGATCATACAGTATAAGCACAACCTATCATCATTCTGCATAACATAGTTATAACCCTATGTTTAAATGTAATGTACCACAGCTGTCTGTTATCTTGGTATCTAGACCTAGATATCTAACTGCAGATTTGTATGCATCATCAAGGTAAGCTGGTTAGATCCAGTTAAACAAAAGTACTGTGTAGAAAACAATGTTCCCTTAGTACAGCCACACAGGATAATCTTGTGAATGTAAAGAAATCCCTACTGCATGATAATGCACAATAATCTTCTAGTAATGCCTGACCCCCAGTGGGTGAACCTCTTTAAACTTCTTTAACAGTCCAGGTGCTTTTTATCATAAGTCACCCTTTAGCTTTCCACTATTGTGAGTACTGATGTCTTACTTGGTAAAAGCCGTAATAAAGAAAAGGAACACTTAAATCACAGACATATATTATGAAGTAAGGGGCTTAGGAGAAATGGTTGGAAAAACACCAATGAGGCCTGACCACAGACTAGTTTGGAGGAGGTGTAGTGTTACAAGTCCACTGACTTTCATTTTTCAAAGGAATCCTGTAGTCAGTCCTTTTTAAATCTGACTGAAAAGGAACTGATTTACATTACCACTAGGAACTATGTCATGATTAATAACCTGTTTTTTTAGAGAGAAAAAATTCCAATTTAGCATTAGCAAACAACCATTATTTAGAGATTAGAGATGTCACATCATGCCCATTTCAGTGCAAATCCACTTCAGATGTTTTGGCACCTGCTTGTGAAGTCCTTTACATGCAATTTACTTGTGTTTAAAACAATGCAAACTAGCAGATTTAGTATGAATAGGTAAGATAACTGCATGCCTAATTGTCTCTCAGTTCATCCAAGATCAATGTCAATGACAAATGTCTTCCGTGATGCTTTTTAACATATACATCATTTCAATATCATTTTGGAAGTAAAATCTGTTCTGTTCTGCTTTCATGTGACCTCAAATCAGTCAGGGTGTGCTCTTGGGGAAACCCCACTTCATAAATCACAACTTCAGTTCTGGTTTATTACTGGCCCTGGTATCCAATGACATTTATGTTCGACTGTTTGGGTTAATTTTGCCGTTTTCTCCCACTATGTACTGTTCCTAGCATAATCCATTAACTAGTGGCACACAAATGTGTTGATCGTAGACATGTATTGTAAGGAAGTCAACTGGACCTGATTTTTTTTCAAGGTTCTTGAACTGCATAACTTTTCTCTAGCTATGCAAACTCTGCACAGTGAGTCGACACTGTTGCCAATACAGGGTCTGGCACAGATCGAGTATTTAGATTAGGGCACGTTTGTCACCAGATCAAACTCTAGAGCACCTGCTGTAATTGAACTGCTGAGCAACATTTGGTGTTGAGCTAAGTCTACACACAGTCTCCTGGGATGGCACTGAAAATTCACTTTCAAGGCTGAAAAATGCTGAAAAGCCTGGCATTCCTTCTGCCTGGAAAAGTAAACATGTGACAAAAGGAATTTGTGAATCCAAGACATCAAAGCTCCCACATGCTACAGTTCAAAGTTTTTGCTACTCTTCATTGCAGAAAGGGAAAAAGGGAGTGGTATTTTTGGAACAGGAGTCAAAAGCTGTGATTTTCTAAAGCTGATTGTCTATGAAGTCACACATGCCTTTGAATAGGCAGTTTGCTTGTTTTAGCAACTTTAAAGAGGGAAAAAAAAATCACACTTTAATATTCCTGGGCTGACTGAGCTGTTGCTAGAAAACACAAAAAGGTATACTTTTCCTTTCATACCAGCCACTGAAAGCACTGTTTAGATGCCAGTGCCAACTGTACCAGTAACAAAACAGCAGCTGGCAATAAAACAGATCCGTTTATACACTCAGAATCACAGCTGAGCGCAGACTGTGCCTTGAAACAATGAAAGGTATCTGAGGACAGCAAGAGAATTCTATGTAAAGTTCCACTAAACAAAAAAAGCAAGAAGATAAAACATGAAAGGCACACAAAAAGTGAAAACTTTTAAATCTACAGACATTATTGACACAAGGTTTTTAATTGGTCTTGGAAAAAGGCATGTGGTCAAAAACAGGGCATTCGATTCCATATCAAGCAAACAAAGCATTTCGAGTGATTTAACTGTTACTTGGGAAAGTGCTGCTTAGCTCCAGTGTCTCACTGGGGCCACCTCCAAAATATACAAAGGTGGTCAACATATACTCATAAAAAATATATCTAAACATAACCATGGCTACCACGCTTTGTAGAACGACAAACATCCAAGTAAAATATTACCTCTGGGACAAGTGGAGACTAAACATGTCCAGCACACCTTTCTTACAAATGTCTTAAAAGAAGTTGCGTACCACACACTCACAGAACTGCTCTGGTCAATGACTGTACCTGCCTGGGCCCAGCACGAGGATAAAGAATCCATGAGATATGAAAACCAGATGATATGATTTAGCAAGTCTGCTGACAAAAAAATAGATAAAGGACATGACTGGAAAATGTTCCAATTGTATGAGGGGTCCCACCCATTAATGCATTGCTAAAAGGAACCAGACAGATTAACTGCCTCAAGTGGACTGACCACAAGTTGTCCTTGTACCCAAAACGTTTTTTCCATTACTTATTTGAACTTGCTTCTGAAGCACAATGGTTGGTTTTACTAGCCAAAAGGATACTTGGACATGATGCAAAATTGAGATTTTTTAAATATTCACATATCAGCCATTCCTCTGCTCTCTGGTGAGTCCTGAAAGGAGAGTACGACTGCGATTGGTTTCAGGATGATTACTACAGCGCTGCGTGGCAGAAGGCCACACTGGAAGGGACCGCGCAGAGAAGTGCCGATATAATGGTCAGAGGTGCGAGAAAATAAACAGTCTGAAGAGCAGTCAGGACCTTGGTTTTACATCTCATCCAAAGGACGGCGCCTGTTAACAGTATAGTGACCCCGTCACCGTACTGGGGCATTAGGACCCACATGGAGCGCAGGGTGAGCACCCCCCTGCTGGCCCCACTAACACCTCTTCCAGCAGCAACCTTAGTTTTTCCCAGGAGGTCTCCCATCCAGGTACTGACCAGGCTCACACCTGCTGGGCTTCAGTGGGCTGCCAGCTGGGAGCTGCAGAGTGATATGGCTGCTGGCACAATGTAGCACAGCAGCACAGACTCAGCCCCCTGTCCTTGATCTTAATGCCACAGAGGACTGCAGCTTTACTCCCCAAAGGCAGCTGTGAAGCATCAGGGCACTCGAGTGTGACCAAGTGCTTTTCTTCATTTGCCTTCTTCCTTTTTGATAACCTAACTAAAGCAGAGCTTCATTAATTTTCCACATCCTTCTGCTTTAGGAAGGGAGATAAGGGCAGATATTCAGTCAGAGCAACTTGCCAATTTAGAAGCCTTCCGCCACATTGAAAGACTTGTTACGGCGCTCCTCAGACACAAAAGCAACACAGTTTTAAAAAAAAGGTGAAAGAAGCTTGAGCTGGAAAAACCCATTAATAAAGCCTTTCATTCCTGGTTATTCCCCACAACTTTGCTACTACAAGTGAGGCCTACTTTCAGAAACCGGAGTGGTTTAACATTTTCAACATCTCATGAAACTGTTTTAAAATGTAAGAGAATCATGGTATAAACCTTCGTGAATGTACTTTAAAATATATATTACAACAAACAGCTTTGGCATTTTCCCAATAAAAGGTCTTCCGTGGTGAATTTCCTTCTCTACTCTAGACTAACTGTAGTAAACATGGTAAACTTGCCCCCAGTTGTCTCACTTGTGGAAAATGGGATTTTCTCCTCTTTAACAAACACTGCGCAAAGTGACATGGCTCTGAAGCTGCAGAGGAGCCCTTCCAAATCAAAGCTAAAGAAGCCCATTGCTGGGAGCAGCCATGCAGTTTCTGTTGCCTCGGTGTCTCATTAGTTACGACATGAGACGTGGTGTCCTGCTTGAGGACATCCAAAAGCTCCTCATGCAGGACGCGATGAATGTTCCAGCTGTGCTCCAGTACTTCCTGTGACATGTTCACGGGAAGTACTGGAGCGGGGCGGAGAGGTGGCTCTGTGGCTGAGGATCTGCGCCTGTGGCTGGAAGGTTGCCGGTTCAAATCCCGCAGCCGGCAGAGAAATCCTGCTGCCCCTGAGCAAGGCCCTTAACCCCCAACTGCTCCAGGGGCGCCGTACAATGTCTGACCCTGCACTCTGACCCCAAGCTTCTCTCTCCCTGTCTGTGTGTCTGTGTCTCATGGAGATCAAGCTGGGGTATGTGAAAAGACTAACTCCTAATGCAAGAAATAGGGCTAATAAAGCGATGTTATGATGTTCTGGTGTCCCCGCAGGCTGGTTCCAGGCTGCAGATGAGCATACTCAACTAACACCCCATGCAGGCAGAAGAGGGCTTCATCACCACCCTGCCGCCCCCGTCAGGCCCGCTGTAGGGCACTTACCAGCCTCTCTCTGAAGACCATCTGCCTGAGCCACTTGAAGTCCAGGGGTTTGAAAGCAGAGAGCACGAAGAGGGAGTCCTTCTCGTAGCGCTCCGGCTTCTGGATGGCCCCCTCGGGGTAGGTGATACGGAGGGTGGTCTTGGAGCCCACGTCCCGCATGTAACCAGCCACGGGGGCCTCGTTCAGCCTGCGAGGAGAGGGCATCGCCATCAGCGCCCGGCGCGTGCCATACTCATCTACCCACCCCCCCTGTCCGTGCAGGCAGAGGAGGGGCTGAATCATCACCCCCCCCCCACCGCGCCGCTGGGTCCCACGCCCACCAAGATCCGCACGAGGACGCCACCTGACTCGTGGCTGGGCGTCCACCTCACCTCCTCGTGCCCAGCACGCAGGCCCTGGGAAACCCAGCGGAAAACGTTTCTGCGGTTTGCAAAGATGAGATCTGCTTCCAAAACCCCAATTAAAAATGGTACTTTCCAGCTATCCAAAAATAACCACTGTTGCAATGCGCTAAAATGTTTTGATCATATTTTCCGCGAGGTGTCAGGTTAAGTAACTTGCCTGTTACAGCGGAATCATTTCAGCGCCCAGTGTCTGCAAACGAAACACTGACTAACTTTTTTGGGGTCTGTCGATCTTGGATCTTTCAGACCCCTTCTTGTATATTTTCCAAGGATACTTGGAAACCGTAAACACAAGTCCCATTTTTAGATTGAGCGGGGAAGTAAAATATTTTAAAATAGCACACATAATCAAGTGGATAGCAGGGGGAAAAGCACCAATAAACATTAAAAGTTCAGATCATAGCAACAGTTAACTCCTGCAAGAATTGAGTACAAATTAATAATTACATTCTTGCAGTCAAGTCATACGCTAGGAACTTACAGGGAACTTATGAATTATAGGGAAAAAGTCCCTGGCAATAAATGCTATTAAGAGATATTTAGTAACTCCACATGGAATGAGGTAAACACCTGCTATTTACACAGACAAATCAAACAAAGTTCTTGTTTCCATTTCTGTCAGATTATTTTTGCAGCTTTGGTTCATGTAAGATCAGAAAATACAATTAACTTTGCACTAGATAAAGACACACTCAGAAAGCCCAGTCCAGTACGGAGCCCAGCACTGGAGCTGCGGGATTTCAAGAAAGGGCAACGGCTCGTTTTTCATAGCCTAGTGATGTTAAAAAAAACCCGACAGTAAAAAAAAGGCATCTGTGACGAGGCGGCAAGTCTTTTTAGCGGATGAGTGTGACCATCAGACTTGGACATGAGAAGAGGAGCGGGAGGCATGTACCAACCCAGCAGGATCAAGAACAAGTGCTGTCAGCACCGTCCAGCACAGGGGCCCACTGAGCTGGGGCCGGAATCGAGAAACGAGAAGAGAGCAGGCTGCAGGAGAACAGAGTCACCGTCACCGCTTCACAAATCCGTTTTCATTGCAAACAGCAGGCAGGTCACAGGGAGTTCTTCATGCTTTTTAACAACAGTCGCGGCGCAAAAAAACGTATGTTTCGCCGCAGCATCATTCCCCGCTGGGAAAGGGCAGCGAAATTCACGCAGTTAACCGGTGGGTAAAATCCGTACTTTTCGTATGCTAATCAACAAACCCAGATTGGAAAGCTAACAGCGTGTTCGCCGTCTGTGGTCTGAGAGTGTTGAAGAACACGACTGCAGAACAAATTCTGCACCCACAGCAGTTCTCGGAAAGCTGTAGGTCTCTCTGATCGAAGTTGTGCTGTCATCGCCTTACTCTAAAATCACTGTGCTGTTCACACATGGACATCTATTTGGACTTTTGATGATCATTCTGACAGAATCGCTGGCCACAACATGACTTCAGCTCTCAGGAGAATTCTGGTCTCCCATTAAGAGAACAAAGAGATGAATACAACCATGACACATTTCTGAAAGGAAAGGAATAAGCCTTGTCCATCACCAAAGATTACAGTGGTCACTAAGGCAGGCTTTTCAGAGCACATCACATATTGTGGTTAACCATATTGGTCATACTTCTCCAAACCGCTTCCTCTGGAAATCATCTTTTAGCTCCATCGCCGTCAGCGTTTCAGTCATCAGGGTAAAGAATTATCATCACACCCTGCCGCACACTTGCGGTGTCAATCGGTTTTGAACATGATGTTGGGATGCACAGCCTAGCATGTCTGTAAAGCCTTCTGTCCCTACATGGAACTGAACAGACAAAAAAAAAATTTAAAAAAGCGGGTTGCTTTGACAGGAATGATGATATGCACAGAAGATGTCTCCTGTGTTGTTACAAATTAAGCTCCTAGGGATAACGGACATCCTCAGTGCTGTCACACCTCTCAGATCCCTCTTCGTCTACCCTGCATCACGAAGCAGCTGCAGGAGTCTGTTAGTTCCAGTGGTCTCGGGGTTAAGGCTGGGGCACCCCTGAGATCACGTCCCTTAGACGGGCTGGGGAGATCTATGTCAGAGGGCCGGGGGCATAAAGGAGGTTTTCCCAGAGGAACAGCCCTTCAGTGCACCGGGGGCAAGCCGGTCACACATAATAACATGTCCTTCCAGTTGAGAAGAGCCGCACATGCTTGGATAAGCGTGCCACTCAGCCCACCTGGACAGAGCCCCGCCAGGCTGCCTGTCCAATCGCTTCTTAATCCAAGCATCAGGGGGCACATGCACTCCTCCATCGGTCTCCCCCGGCCATTAAACACTCACGCAGATCAGGGCATTAACTCTTACTGCTACCCTAACAGTTTTAGATCTAGAACCTTTCTTTCAAAGAAGCTGTAATTCAATATGCGACAGTGCATAATTAAGGAGAGTACGTTACAAATTATTCTGTCAAACACTAATTCAGTTACGGCTTTTTGCTTATATAGGGTTTTCTCTGCATCATTAAGGACATAGTTTGTCTTTCTTCTGTCTCACCACAGGTTATTTTTATTCACAATGTCTTTCGGCAGATGGGGTAAAACACCACTTGGGTGAAGAAAGTGTGTGGTCTGGAACGTCTTGATTTCAGGCTTTTGATTTTCTGCGTTACACTGTGAAAATTTGCCTCTGAGCACATTTACTTGTGACTTTCATTAAAGCAGCTCGCAGAACCATTAGTCCAACTACCCCCCGCTTGCAGTTTTTTTTTAGACTAAACGGCTCTCTCTGTGCTAAACACAAGTACGTGGACGATTAGAAAAGGTTTCAATCCGGACGGCGCCTGGCCCATACGCACCTCACAACGACGTCGTACTCATCGATCCGGGAGCCCAGGGACTTGTTGGCAAGGATCCCTCCGTTCCCAACAATGATGCATCTTTTACAGCTCAAACTGTTAAAGAAGAGGGAAATATAAACAAACCGATTAGCACATGAAGTATGTACAGGCCACACCACCATAAACCCATTCTACAGAGTCTGTTTAGCTGTCCTTGAACGATATCATTCTTTTTACTGCAGAATACAATGTATTAACTGTATCACAAAATGTCTTCATGTTAGCAAAGCAGCATACAGGAGAGGACCTGCTACCATCAAAGCATAAAATAATAAAGGTATTAATAGTAAGCGTTCACTCTCGAGTGAAATCCAGGTTAGAAAGGGCTCAAAAGGCATTGAACGAATACTAATGAAGCAATTATTTTATCCTTCATCTGCATCACCTATCATACAAATGTGACCATCTGATCTGCCACTCGATGTGCAGGTTCCACCAAACGTGGTCTTTTTGTTGACAGACAGGCACTGCCACAATCAGTCGTATAAAATCCCCCTGCAGGTGCTGTGGAGTAATGCACTGCGCCCCAAACAAGCAGAAAGGCTGCGATGTGTATTTACAAGACAAGATTTCAGACACACGGGACACCAATCTTCTGAAAATATCGGGACCAATGAAATAATCCCGAGCGGAAACAAGACAACAATAATGTTACAGCAATAACTAGAGGATGGGAGAGGGAATTTTTTTTTCCCCACCAGTGCCACAACCTTTGTATTCAAGCATGAACTGACTGATCCTGTCCCTTAACCTCTTAAGGGACATCACACACACAGAGCTTAAGGGCTTTGAAGCCAGATCTGAACTGGGTGTCTTTGAATTCCTCTTGTCTTCACACATGCAGAGACGATAAAAGCAGCCTTTTTATTCGCCTTGGGTCCGGGTGACTAAGAAATGGAGGGACATAGATCCTGCCCCCCTCCACAGCCCCTGGAGGAGCCCGAGGATGACGACAATGTTCAGCAGGAGGCCGGGGATGTCCGTTCACAGTGAAGTCATCTCACCACTGAATTCCCACATTAATCTCCAAACAAATATGGAAACTGCCTGACAAAGTGAAGATGTTTCCAACAGACTGAGAACAGCAGGTCTGAATGCTTTTTTATACAAAATGAAGGGAGAGAGGGGACCTAGCACTGCACGAAGAAATGTTATCCCAAGGTTAAAGGCCGAAAGGCTGTAAGACTGTTTCTGAGTGAATATTCTTTAACCAGGACAACATGGGAAATAAGGAAACATGCCATGACAGGGCCCTGTGACTTGGCGTCGTAAGACCTCAAATACTCACCCTAAATCAAGTCTTTTCCTCATTAGTATCAATATCCTATGTCGCTTGCTGGTCTTATGTTGTGCAGCTCTATCATTTTAATGATTAATATAAAAATCCCCCAGGCCTAGAGAAGGTTCACTCCAGTAGCCTATACCAAGGTCAAACGTTTCCCTGACATCACTCTTAGGATGCTACACTCAGGATTCCTTACCAGCTAAACCAGTAAATGTCTTTTCTTTTGCCGTACACAGTTCAGAGAAAAAGGAGGGGTTTCTTCCTAGGGCTGGGGCTCCGGGATAAAATGCTGTGTGTTGCGCCTTTAAGAGTGACATCTCTCGGGAACACCACTTAACCACTAAACTGTGACCTGCAGAATGCTGTAAAGCTAATAAAATGTATAGGACATCAATACTGATAAGGAGAGCTAGGTTAGCGTTACTATATGAAATGTTATGATACAATGATCAATGGCCCTGTTACAGTTTTTCTCAGATTTGAACTTTATAATTTTGAGTAAAAATGGTTGAAAATGTTTTCTATTAAAAATGTCGTCCATCACAAAACACCACTTCAGCACAGTACATGATGGAATAAAATACGTAGGTGCTTACTGCCTGCCACAAAAACATCCACTGTAATTCTGCAAGTTGAATCGGTTCGTTTCCAGGAACTGCATTGTAGGTACAGACCTAACACTTAGTGCCACGACTCCACCACCAGCAGACTGTCCACTGTTTTTGTGTTGTGACAAACACCGAGCCAACTGAAAGTAGGCCTGCGGAAATGCATTAACCTTAGGAAGGAAACTCAGCTTTCAGAAGCCAATTCTGACACCATGGATCATGCACTGAACACCAGACTACTTGGCCAAGAAATTAAAAAAATAAAAAACAAAAAAAAACAAGGAGAGACATGAAGGTGTGTGCGAGTGATGGATTCACTGTTGTGGTTTGGAGGTATTTGCTCAGCACGGTTCTGGAATTTCCGGGTTAAATGCAGTGTGTTTCTTACGATAAACACTTCAGCTTGTCCCCGTGTTTAAGCAATCAAAGACCGCACAGGCGGTAAGACCCGTAAGAGGCTCGACATATTCGAGCCCCTTTTGATGCTGGAGCCCTGAAGTGGGCTCCAAGGGCTCTCTGACTCTCTCTGCGCAGTAAACACCCCTCGCCGAGACGCGTTGGAGATATTATTTCAACAAAGCGGGATGTGACCGACGGTGACTCATTCAGAGGGCGCGAGAGCGTGGAGAGGCAGGAGATGGTCACGCTGCTTCATCTCTGCGGGAATCTTTCTCTGCACAAGTAGCGGGGAATTTTAGATTCGCCACTGCACCCGTACTTAAAACTCAAGAGATGGGGATCAGAGTCGCACCAAATCTGCTCCCCTTCCAAAGATGTGAGAGACCTGCAAAAGGTCTTGCGGGGTATCGAGTGATGAATGACGTCAAGGTCTCGCAAGAGCAGAGAGCGCTATACTGGAAACGACATCAGCTGCCACAGCGTTTCTGCACTGGCTTGTGTCTGGCTTTCCGCCGCTGGGATGAGCATGGACTGTCACCACCTGGAGCTTCTAAGTGCATCCACTGCCAGTGCAGGGTGCACTTCTTCAACCGAACGGGTCAGCGTTTCCCCCAGCACACCTTCCCTGTCCTTTGCGATCCTGTTTGCGCATCATGTCTGGGTCATTCGTAAAGAAGTACAGGTCCCTCTCAATCGAAGCAGCCAGGCAGTGAACACAGACTGTGGCAGGGAAGAGGAGAACCGTGCAGTTCTAAAGCGGGGCTCCTGGCCTGGCACCTTGCAAAGGGTTGCTCTTTCCCAGAGGACTTCCCACGGGAGTCGCGCACTCTCACTCAGTGACAGGCGCACCTACCTGTCCAGCTCTGGACCCAGCCCGTAATGCTTCGTTGCTGACAAGATAGCGTCGATAATTTTTTCTGTGGAAAGAAGAGAGAAATGAAGATCCTTAAAAGAAACGAACAATGTTACAAATCGCTGGACGCAGATAACCCCTTTCATATTTCAAAAACATCCATCGCTTAGGGTTTCCAGTTGCTTGCCAGGCACAAGACGTCTTTCTGTGAGCTAGTCCTGGGCCCACCGCGAGCAGGAGGAATAAATTCCGCTAAGTGTGCTTCGGAAAGAGTCCATAAAGAAACACTCAGTTAAGAATGGCATTTTTAAACAAGCACATTCTCCAGATAAAGCATGCATTCTCTCGCCCTCTGAGAATTTTGGTTATGTCACTGACTTGCTAGAGCATTCATTTAAGATGCGGTACAGTGGCTACTAGTATATTTTTTACAATTCCGAGGAGTCAAAAGCTTTGGTGTGGGACACTCTGTTCGCCTTCCCTCGACTCTGTTGTTTTTTTAATTTTCTGGTTAATCTCAGAGAAGATCTTGGGTGTATATTATAATGAAAAGGGCCTTTGGTCTTCAGACAAGGTGCTCAAGATGTACTACTTTGTACAACAAAAACCCTCTGCTATCAGTCAGGATGGTGAAAGCCCTGAAACTGGTTGCTCAAAGGTGAACGACTAACATACCGCAGTAATTTTCCAGTATTGTGTAAAAATACAGGATTATTTTCTATCTTTGCGGGTTATATCCATAAAGCAGTAATCCTGTGTTTTTCTTTTTCAAAAAGTCTCAGATAAAACACAGAACAGACAATTTACATGTCCTGGAACATAAAATTAATATGTAACTTATGCATCTTAAAAAATAAAAATACTTGTCAAAAATGCATAAAGGAGTGAACATTCATGTCTCTAGGCTTAAATTACAACCACATTCTGTAGTAGACCTGTGTGCAACGTCCGTCTCAACCAGTGTTAACAAAGTACTATATTATAACGCTCATTCATTTCAGCAGGTGGTACTGCAATTAAGAATGAACTAATTTAATACTCAAGATAAAAACCTATTTCATCCATGGCACCAGCTTCTTCAGACAGAAAAAAAATCCAATAAATATAGCAGGAACCAGCTATACATCAATGGAATCAAAACAAATCAATCACTGAATAACACTGGTAGAGATGGTGGCAGAATATACAGTATACAGCATGTAGAGGGAGTGAGAAAAGGGGAAACAGCATCACATAGTACCACAATGCAAATACAAGCTAATTGTACAAATGCAAACAGACTGACTTACTTTAATCAGGCCCGATGGTAATTTGTAAAGAAAGGCTTTCATTCAAGCCAACTGAAGCGTAGAGAAATCAAAGGAGAGAAAACCCAGGCTACTGTTTCTAAGGGTGGGGCACCCCAGTCAGTCCCCAAGAGAGCCCTCCTCTGGAATGAAGCTCCTCAAGGCCTTGGCATGAATTGGAGCTCATTCTTTCGAAACTGCAAGGACTTCACTGCCTGCCTGGCTGTCGCAGCTGCATCCCACAGGACCCTAGCCAGAGCCTTCAGGGCATGTGGCTTCCTGTTGCTATACCCAGGCGCAGGGGCTCCGGCTGGTGCTGGCATTGGTGCCAAAACGTGCTCAAGGCTCCGATTTCACAGGCTGCTGCGCACTCTTGATGACATGGCTCCAAGCACCCAGTCCATAATGGGAAAAATTCATTCACTCTTTCGGATGAATGAACAGGCCCTCTCGAAGGGAGTTAAAAAAAACCCAGCAACGTGTACATTTTTAATTGTCAGAATAAACATTTCACCAGAGCACTGCCTTCGATGCTTTAACGCAACTGCTAAGAGATGTACCCCCCCTCCTGCGCGGACTGGACGCACACTGCAGACAGCCCCATCCATAGGGCCGGGCCCCTGGAACGCCTGCATGATGAAGGTGACTGACGTATCGTTACAAGAAGGTGCTGTGCAGTGTTAAACAGACGGGACAACATTCCACAAGCTGGCTTTGAAAACAAGCTGCTTGAAAAGAGACAAACACCCATCACAGGTGAGCACACTTCAATACTGAAGCAGCTTCAGAACATGTAAAAAAAAAAAAAAAAAACACGTTTTAACAGTTGCGGTATTTACATTTTCTGAAGTCTATGTACGTGGGGTTAAGGGAAATCACCCATTTTGTCTTTTGAATGGAACTGGCTTTGCTCCCATTCGGTTTCGACATCTTGAATAATTTCTCGAGACGGTTCACAGAGCTTAGTCACTGTTGGTTTACAGCAACGAACCATTTCAAACCCTCTAAAAAGGGAGTTGACAGCACTGATGAACTTTACAAAAAATCCATTAAGCATTTGGAGGTTATTTGAAAGTAGTTGGTCGGGACAATGCATAATGATCACAGCAGGCTATTTACTTAATAGTGATGTACAAGTACTTTCCACAGCTATGCAAAGATGTCTGCTGCTATAGCTGTAGTAGTATTCCAGTTTTCAAACAGCCAACCATAGATGGGGCAGGTAGCATTCCAGTTGCTCAAAACTAGTCCCATTTCATACAAACATAGTGCCTTTCTTGGTACATCATCTCCAGTTAACAACATCTGAGCACAAACCCGACTCTATGGCTGAAAGCAATCCCCATGCTTATAAGAATTTGATGGGCAATCTGTAATGGGAGACAGTAGCAGTCTATGGGAATTCATAAACAAATCAAGGGGGTGGGGACACATTTCCCACAGCTGCTGAATACCTTTTTTTAGGGTATCTTGAATCATTCTGGGAGCCGTGCATGGCCAAATACAGGCATGAGGAATGCAATCCAGTTCTTCTTGATGCCTTCTGTGATGTAGAAGATGAAACTGGATCAGGGAAAAGGGCTGGACTGAGCTGAGCTCCAGCACAGCAGCGAAGCACAAAAGTATTCACCCCCTTCCAATGGCAATCCCCTAGTGTCGAATGACAAATCTATATGCTTTTTTTAAAGTGAGTACTTTTAATCAAAACTTGGAATTTGCAAAATGAACACTTCTACAAGTGAAAGAAGTTAAATGGTGGCAATAACTGTATATTGATTAAGTTTTCACACTCCCAAGTTCAGGTGTGATAGAAGTACATTGGGTGTTTCTTTTATACAGCCTAATCCAACTTTGCCCACTGGGATGGTGCGATTTTCATCCATGCTTCTGGGCAAGCTTTCGCAAGCTCTGTCTTGGTTGGTTGGGGACTGTTTATGGACAACAGCTTCCAAGGCACACCTGCAGGAGAATCAAATCTCACGAGGAACGGCCTTGAAAGTCTCACGCAGATTTCAGCCAGAATACTCGGGCTGGAAACATTCGCAGAGCAGACGTCACCCATGCGGTTTTCAACAAAAGGGCAGGGAAACCAACGGCCAAGCAGGGCAAACAGAGGGAACACTGGAGGGCGGGAGAAGGAGGCCTGCTGCTGACGTCAAACAGGGGCAACAATCACTCGCCCGGCCTAAAAATAAACTGGGTTTGTCGTTTTTGTTGGGGCTCTTAAACGCTTTGCCAAGAATTTCTTTTCAGCAAGGCCAGATAACACCTTGTCACAGGTCTCGGGTTGGGGAAAAAAAACAACTCGCTGCTCTAACTGTCAGCAGATAAAATAGAAGCCAGGTGGAACATAAACAGCAAAGAGCTCTATTTAAAAATTTCACCCATATAAAGCTGTCACCCCCGGAACGAATAGAAAAGGCCACTATAAACAGCTATGTAATGCACATACCTACATTTTCTCTCTCTTACCTAACTGGATATGATGCAAACAATCTACCAATGTATACTGTGAAGACTGCTGAGCTTCAATCTCTCTGTTGGCTGTCACTGGCCACCCCCCAGCCCACGAAACCTACCCCTGATGCGGTCTTTGAAGCTAGATTTTTAAAGGTCACATTGTGGTCACAAACAAGATTTGTATTAAGTACGTTATTTTTTCCAATAGAAAGCCAACTCTTATTCCCTGCGAGCAGGCTGTAGAACAAAACGCTGAAACGCAAAAACGAATCCGTTTCCAATTTCCTACTCCGAAAAACAATACCCATCATCCTGCATTATCAGTGAGAATCATGTCAAAACATGATCCCAAGGCATCCATTATGGATTCCAGTTGCTGTAGCGTATGGACCAATCTTTTCATAAGTCATATACATCCACACAGCACGGACAAAAAGTAAAAAAATGGTAACGTCACAGTAATGTTGCTATAAGCTACTACTGTATGTTCACAACAATGCGTGACTAAAAAAAAAACCTCAAAATGATCACACCTGGGGTCCATTAATCAGGCACACTCTGAATATTGACTAACTTCTTGGCTCTTCTGAAAATGTTTCAAATGACTACTTCTCCTTTCAAGCAGGAAGACGGAGGCACAGCACAGAACAGCTGGAGCACAGGCATGCCATTAAAGGTGGGATTCCTGGACTCAACAAACAAAGCTAAAGAAGTGCACTGCTTTTTACTGGTAAGCCCTACAAGAATACCATACCACAGATTATATTGAACTATTAATATTCTATCACACATCTCCACCAATAAATAAACATGTTTAAGCATAAGTTAGGTTTTTATGATTTTTTCTTAAGCATATGGAATACAAAAGTTTCTTTAAAAAGTCAACAGCTTTAAGGGTTGGAAATGATTTAAGCCTTTTCGCTGTGTAAAGTGGGAATAAGTAATAAGATACAAAACATTGATGATAATTGATGTGCCGGTGTGCTGAGAGACAGGCACCGAGAGAGGGGATCCCTCTGCAGGTCTCGGTCACTGGCACTCGCTCACCATGCCCGAGCAATGACTTACAGAAGAAACTGTCAAAGCCAGACATCTGGCTAAATTCATGCAATCAACAGGAGAAGAACTGGACCGCAGGTTTCTTTAAAACAAAAACCCAGCTTCTGAGACACTCGTTTAAGGGCAGGCACACCAGGTACAGTTATCTCTCAACACAATATTTGCGTTCAATTTGTCATGGACTGGTTGTTTAAAGAAATAAAGACAAAAGAAATCTGTAAAACAGTGTTAAAACAGTATACACATATCCTAAACCCACTAAAACCCAGTCCAAACGTTCTTGAAATCGTCAGGAAATCTAATATGAATTTAAGTATGGGAAATCAAGCACCAGTGAATTCACACTTGTCTATTTTTTATTGGGGGGGGGATTTGGGTTTATTATTCCATTTCCCAATTATTTTTTGTACACTTTGAAGGAGAGCCTAAAGCAGGGATCTCCCCCAAGAGGAAGAGTCCCTAAATCATGTTTAAGGCCTTATTGAAAAATTAAAGAACTCTGTTCAGTGAAGGGACCTCTTACCCTTGACCTGTAAATTACTTCTTGTACCAATTTACCTGCAACTGATCATCATAAAAAATGTCCAAGCCAATAGAAATACTTTGTCAGTCGTGTAATCTCTCCTTTCCTTTTCACAGATGGTCTTCGGAGCTCGGCTTTAAAAAACAGTTCTGAGACAATTTTATGTTTTTTGGCCAAGTCCCCTCACCTGTGTTTAATGGGAACATAAAAGTTCTCTGCATCAGAAAACACTTCCAGTGGGTGCATGAACACACATCAGATTGCTTACACCATTCTAAGAATGCATGACACCTACCCTACAGAAACATATAAATGATAAAAGGGACTATTTAAACCCAACTCAACATGGAAAAAGACTTCCAGTCTGGAGATCTCTGGTCATGGAAGAGAACAATTAATTTGTGCTCACCATTTTCCAACAGCGAGAAGCACTAAGCCTGTTCCAAGTAAGATCATGCAAAGAAAGAGATTAAAATGCTTTCCAAATTATGCTTTGGGACTGTGTTAAGAAAGGAAAAGTGGTTTCCAGGGGATATGGAAACACTTATTTATAAGGAATATTGTCATCACTGAGAATATCAAAACATCTAAAAAGCAAATGGCTTTTTAAAAGCAGCTGTGATGAGTGGCCGTATGAAACGGTCCAGTGAGCAGTGTGCAGTCGCTGTGCTCTACACTTAGCACAAAATAAAAACCAGTACCTTGAAATAAAAAGTAGTACCTTGCGTTTTGAACCCAAATGGAGGTAAGTAGTTATTAACTTTGCTCAGCCGCCTGAAGTTCCGGTCCAGAAACATGGGGGCGGGTTTTGTGAACCTGTAAGAAAACGAAACACAGGCCTATTAGCACATGTGAAAAAAACTCATTTCATACCGGCAAATTCCACAACCCACTTTAGGGCAGTGATTTGCACTTTAGTTTCCACTTGTATCCTCTGGTTTATGTTTTAGTGGTCAATGCTGAAGAATTCATCAATGTCTTTGAGTATTCTGAAATCTTGAATCAGGTCCCCCTCATAATCCTCTCTGTTCAAGACTCAAAAGATCCCATCCTTTCAGGCTCTTGGAATAGGACTTTACTTTGAGCCTGGAAATATATCAGGCTGCACTTATCTGGATGGATACTAGAGCTGCAAAAATAAAAAATAAAAATGTTGCTCAAACCAGTGTCATGATATTGCACAAGTCTTTATCCAGCCTGCCATCTGACCACAAGACCTGCAAAAGCCAGCTAGTGCCTACAGCACCACAGTAAAACAACCTGCAGGGTCAGCATAACCAGAAGCACATTTGAAGTCTGAAGTGGACAACAAACTGAGTGTCTTGATTTTTCTGCTACGCGCCCCTTGTCCATTCAAAGCACCAAATTACAGCAGCCAAATCAAGAACAACAAGTGCTAGACAGTTCAAGGTTAGCATGAGAGTAACTTTCATGTTTCACTGCACAGCAGAGTTACGCACAACAGGCCTACGAGTGAACGAACGAGGGGCACAGATGAAAACGAAGCAATGCCAGACTTTTGAAACCATTTATAAGCTTGCTTTTTTGTCCCCCCACCCACAGACATTTTTCATGGCCTTTTCACCCCTCCCAAGTGGACCCCGCCAACCTGGAACTGGGCGTTCCAAGCAGCTCGCTGCTCGAGCCACACCTGCAGTGCCAGGTGGGCCGGGAGCGCTGAAGGGCCCTTCTCCGTCATGTAAACACGGCAACAAGGTCTCCAAGGGGCTGCTATCCCTTCCACCACAGTGGGGTAAACGGGATGACAGACAATAACCCCCGGGCCTCTCACATCTGGAAAACCTCTCCATCACTCCACACAGGTTGGACCCTTTGTTTGTATAAGAGGCTCACATGTCACCACGTGGAGGTGCCTGGGGACCTCCAAGAAGACTTATTCGCAATGCAGCAAGCCTCCCAAATTCCCACATGCTCTTGGACATGCCCAAAATATACGAGTCGCAAATCTATACCTGGTTACCATCTAACTCAATTCTCGTGTTTGAGAATTTTCAGTCATGGGACTGAAAGCCCTTCACAGCAGAGCAAAAGATAAGACAGGGCTAGCACTTCTTCCGGATATTTTTCACAGGGAAACATCTCAGCTATTAGATCTCGGGGGTTACAACAGACAGCAGACAAGGCACCCCCAGAAAAAAAATGGAACAGGCTAATGTCTCAGAATCAACTACAGAAGACATGCAAGCAGAAAAGCTGCCAAAATAAACTTCCATTAATTAAAATGAGATTCGGGGGCAAAACCTTTTTTCACAGCTGGGGGCAAGATCGGCTGTAAATAACCAGCGCGAGACTTTCAAGCCATCTGACAAGGTACTGAGTGTCATAAAACTGCTCCCGAAAGACACATCCAAAATCCCATTGTGCTCATTTCCTTGCAGCTATCTTTCACTGGGTGTGATATTTTCATAACTGGTCAGTTAAAGTTCAAACAAGACGGCTGATTTAACGCTTCGATCCCGACCGTTTGGGTAGGGAAAGAGGAGGGGGGTGCCGAGAATTAATTCACATTTTGGAGATTACTAGTCAGGGCCACTTCACAGTCATGGAGGTTGTGCTTTTCCAGAGAGATACCTTTATAGCAGCAGTCATGGTGGTGGCACTGCAAGCCAGACATATTGTACCAAGCCAAGACAGACAGAGTCAGATAACAGCACACCCAGATAACAGCACACAGAGTCAGATAACAGCACAGATAACCGCCCTGGAAAGACCCACCATCCTTCGTGTTTAAAGGAGGAAAACAAGCCTGGCACCGCATGTGTAACATCGCAGCAGAGAGAGCTGTGAGAACAAAAGCACCAGAGCGGGCGAGAGAGCTTCAGATGCAATCCCACAAGCCAAATCTGACTACAGAAAAAGGAAAAAAGTGAGAAGCATCTTTAAATCCAATATAAAGCACAGACTCCCAACTATTTGAAACCCTCCCGTCTGCTTTTCCAGCACACGCCGGGATTGAACAGTTGCTGCTCACAGACTGTGAAGAGACATGGGATGATTCCTTGCGGAAAGGATCACGAGAGACACGGACGCCTGGGAGGCCCTGGAACAACAGAGCTGTTTTCCTGTGGAGAGAGCCTCCTCGGTCGTGAGTGCTGACCACTATAATTAGCTCCGGGTGCAGGCCTGCTTGTTGTTCACGCAACTCTCCCCTCCAAGCTGTTGACATTTAAACAACGAGGTTGCGGGGGGGGGACAGTGCCGTCTCACGCGTGGAGAGCGCACACCCTGGCCCAGCCTCCCGGCTCCATGAGACGGTGGTGTTAATTCAGTCGTGCTCAGGGGATCTGTCCCCCAAGCCGTCAGCCGGCTGAATGGGGTCCCCCCTTGGCTTTCAACGCAATCCGTTTGCGGAGAACGGTCATCAGGGCGCACAAGCGGCTCCCCAGGTGTTCGGCCCCCCAAGAATCTTACCCTTCTGCTTGCAGGGGTCATTTTGGAAAAGGAACACTAACATGTTCGAGCATTCCTACGTGTGCCATCTGCAACAGCAGTGTGTTCTACCTCCTTTCTTATCGGGGGGGAAAAAAAAGAATCAGAAGGAGCTGGAAATTGGGGGAACAAAATGTACCTTGTGACATATAATATCCAATGACAATGAAAAGAAAAAAAATATTTTTTGATGAGACTGAACACTAATCAGGAGTAAACCTCATAAGTAAAATTCATGCCTCATCTCACCTCTACGCCAGCTCTTTACATTTCTAACACAGCCTGCGTCTGTGTCTGCCCTCTTCTCAGACTGAGTGCACAGCTGCACCAAAACATCACAAGCACACAGGCAACAGGAGCGAGAACCTGAAACATTTGTCTTCATTTTTTTTTTTGTGTCTCTTCTATGAAGGCGAAGAAAAACAAAGCCTTGTTTCGATTGAGGTCCCTGGCACAGCAAGCAGAGTTACATCCAGTTGCACATCAAAAACGAGGGACTACAATCAGCCTGCAAAAAACCAATTAATACAGACAAAGCAATCTTGCAAATATGCAAGCAATTTCCGTTTCATAACATTAAGATGAGGTATTTCTTTTATCACTGCCTGTCTTTTTGTTCCAGCATTGACTGGCAAAAGCAAGCAAGATGAATGACGCTTCATACCCGTTTGTCACACTGTACAAGACTAACTGGCTGCTGGCTTCAGCAGTTTTCTTTGACAGTGAAAGCTGGGAAGTTTCCCTCCCACGTGAAGCTCTAGTGATCCCAAGGTGGTCAGTAGCAAATAGCAGTTTATGAAATGACAGTGAACACCCCTCTGATGATGATAATGGTTTGATCTCCAAATAATTAATCCCTCCCACAGAATGGTCTTTTTAAAAAAATCCTGGCATTCTTAAACTAAAAACCAGAGCGAGAAGGAATATCCATTTCGAAAAGCAATCTGTTTCAGCTGGCCCACGCCGATCTTTAAAACTATTTTTAATGGCCGACGTGCTGGCAAGAGGTGAGACGAGCCATTAACTTGGGGAGTGATTTTTTATTTTTTTTTACCCCTCCAACCACCATGGAAGGCTTGTCAAAGCTAAATGATAAAACTGGATATGCCGACCGGTGGGGCTACGTT
Source organism: Lepisosteus oculatus (assembly GCF_040954835.1). Taxonomy (NCBI): domain Eukaryota; kingdom Metazoa; phylum Chordata; class Actinopteri; order Semionotiformes; family Lepisosteidae; genus Lepisosteus; species Lepisosteus oculatus. The sequence goes on along the minus strand of NC_090704.1, from coordinate 3,151,308 downwards.
CCAGACAGGATGACAGGAGGACTGCTCCTAATCCGGGATGGGACTGTGCCCGAGGGACTGTGTGGGAGAACAGGGTCCTGGAGTTCTCAGCTGTGTCAAGGACCAAGTTTCAGACCATCGCTGCTAACATGGCTCCACGACCACGTTGAATTTGAAAAATGTATCTCCTGCGCCACTGAATCACAAGGCCCTGAACATTTTCAACATTTCAAATGCAATGGCTGTGCACTAAACGCCATTTTCAAAGCGATACAGTACAGCACATTTTAACAGTTCATGCTTAACTCTGAAGCTTGAATAACAACATTTCAACTTCCACCGATGCCTGTCGCTTTTTTCAGAAACCAAATGACAATACCTTTAGATTGCTGCAAAAGGGCCCGATAGATTTCTCGATTCAGCTTACCTACCCTACATCAAGACCTCTGCATTTCGTTCTGCAAAGAAAGCCACTGTTTGGGGACAGTGCACGTCAGCGTTGGGCAATTAGTCAGGAAGTCAGGAAGCCTGCTTCTTGAAAGCGGAACGATTTCGAGAATATCAAATCTGAAACGGTGCTGCTTCTTCTCCAGTCATGGTGTCTTTTGTGGTCGGCACAAGCAAGTTTCAAAGCTTCTCCTGCTAATTTAGCGAGGTAGACTGCGTTAGTTCAGAGGTTTTAAAAGTCCGTGTCTCCAGAGTTACCGAAACCGTGAGGCTGAAATAGGAGAATGAGGCCATGGCATAATTCTACACACCACAAACGAAGAATGGACGTACAATGGAAGAACAGAGAAAATGAAGAAATATTCCCCTATGATAACTTCCCCTGACATTTAAAACTGCTGAGAAATGGAGAAACCCCCAAAACAGGTCTTGGTTTTCTCTGAATGCAGGTCACATTCTCTGCAGTCAGCACTTTGACACAGTTAATGGGCTGGGGGAGAGGCAGAACTGAAACCATCACGAAGATCTTCATGAAGATAAGAGCTGGGTCAGAGTGCACAGGGAAGGACGCGTTACTTATCTTCTCATTCTATGGAACAAACCGGGGAGTGGAGACTGTTGCCTGAGAGCCCAGGCAACCAAAAGCAGGGATTCTGCATTCACAAAGGATCACATCTGCTGCCAGGGCCTCTGGTACTACAGACACTGCTGATGGACAAAGGAATGAAAAATGAATGCCATGTGTTTCTATGCATGGTGCTGCGGACCTGGGACGCCGAGGAATAATATAACCTTGTCCGTTTACTTATGCAGCCACAGTGCTATCTAATAACCAGAGAAAAAAGTCCTGTTCCACCAGCTCTCACATGCTGCTCACCTTTGCTGATCTGCCAGGCATTCAGCCCTGCTCAAGTGGTTTCATGTCACTCATTAATTTAAAGCCTGCTAACTTGTGCAGCCATACAGAACTAAGGCGGCCAAGTTAGGAGACACTCCAAAAGCCGTTAATTATGTTAGTAAAAAAAAACTTGGCCGTAGTTTGAGGAAATTAAACTGGACGAATTCAACTTTCAAATCAAAACTCCTATTTAATAAATGACTTCACTGAAGTTTTACATTTTTATATCAAGGCCCTGCAACTCACTACAGACCAGCTTCAAGTGTTTATAAAACTATTGTAAATCACCCCGCTTTGAGTAGTCGCAAAAGTCATTTCTGAAGCTTTCCAGTTTCCATTTTTACTCTCCAGGTGTCCGAGTCCAGGATTTCCTTATGGTTTAACAGCCCATTTATACTGAGCAATTAAACTGAATAATTCTAGAGCGAAATCGACTTGTTCAAACACCACTTTCCCCTCCATCAGAGACTGTTAAGTAAATGGATCTGTTCCATCCAACTTGTAATGCAACTCAAAACGCAGTTCCAGTCCCTCAGCTCCCACATTTCACTTTGCATTGCTCACATATTTATGAGCTTCTGCTGCGCTTCTGCACCCTGGTGGGTTCCCACATTGCGTGCCTGTCACTGAAAAGAAGGCTGTCGGTGAGGGGGACCCAGAGCCATCTCACGCACAGGGACATAGGCCTGGGAACAGCATGCATAAAAAAAAAAAAAAAAAAAGGAGGATGCATCCAATCTGCAGCCTGTCCCGATTCCACATCAAGCTCATCCTCGGCTGCCCTCGGACAGTACAGCCAGGCTTTAACAGCAAAGAAATCCCTGCACAGGCTGAATAATTGAATCCCTCAAGCCTGGAAAAAGCCTGACGTCTTAGTTCCCCCTGTCCTTTTCACGCTGTCCTCGGGCTCGGCGGCAATCGGATAGTTTCCAATACTCATGCACGTCCCGAGAGCCAACTGCCAATTTTAGGACTTCCATGAGAAGTCAGTGAGGCATGGCCCTCAACCCAGTGCTTCCACTTTTAATTTCAGTATTTGATCCGTCGGTCTCAACACCATGCCTGCTACTCCGGCCAGATGCAAACTCGGAAGCCAACATTCGAACCTCGCACCAAAGAGATCTTACCCTTGGACAGCTGCATAGCACATACTGTACACAAGGACACCAGTAATGACACCAGAACGGTTACAAATGCGGGCGGGCCGGCCCGTCCAGTCCATTTCCCAGTAAGCCCTTAATGGAGCCGAGGCCTCACCCAGCGGAAAGAGACCAGGAAGTCAGCTTCAACTTTGTTCCATACCGCCACAACTAGCGTCCACTCTCTCCAGGCTCTTCAGAAGACTCTTCCCATCGCTGGTAAAGCTCTCAAGACGACAGAAAGGCGACAGCCTGATCAGGTTACGATGCATGCCATCAAGATGAGCCTTGCTGATCTGAGCTCTGGGTGTGGGCAGACTGGCGAAAAGAAGAAGCCAACCAGCGCGTGCTGAGGGACTCCAATGTACTGAAGGATTCTGGGGGACCGTAGGGGGCTCCCCACTTAACACTCGCTGCCACCGTCGTGCTGGGTCTGCCTGTGTGAAGGGGGTCCCGTTTGATATGGCTCTGAAGGAGACTGGGGATTCTCTGGAATAGTCAGGAATTAACAGCAACTCATGGAAATTCATGGAAGACCTGACACGGTTTTCCAAGTGAAAGACAGCTAGCACAACTGTACAACTGTCTAACCCACACAACATCAGCCACCTTAACTGAGCTTTTAAAGAGCCTGGACACAAAAGATCAAAACTGCTCAAAGTAACTAGACCAAAATGATCACCATGAAGAATTATCCCATGTTATCGCATGTTTCGTCCATCTACTGTGAATCTGGAAGCCTTCGGACTGCCAGTGAGCTTTCTGACTCTCTGCTTTCCCAAGAGAAAATACAAATTCGCCTGCTTAAAATACCAAGGTAGTTCAACGAAACTCAATTCAGAAAAATGTTGTGAAATATCCATTTATAACAGCAGTAATGATTTTGCAGAGAAATATAAATAGACATCCTGTGTATTTTATGTGGCTCCCAGAAACTTGATAATCTGACGTACTTGAGGTTGTTTTTTTTTGCAATTGAATCATGATTAAAGAGGGGGTAATTAGGACACCAAAGGAAAAATCTTTTTTTTTTTTGTTTTGGAAAGTAAAAATCTCGGATGGCTAAACAAATGTTTTATGCTATATGTGGTTTTCTAAGATGTGACAGAAACTCTGCATGGAGGTCCTGTTGGCTCCATAGCACCTCGACTTCCAGCTCCGAGTCAATAAACCCCTACATGTGCACCTTCGTCACCTTACTGCTAAATTAAAACGCTTCTGAAAGGTGAAAGTCTTTTTTTTTTTTACAAGTCAAGATAGGTTTTGTAAACCACAACAAAAACAAATCAAATGAAGGGACTCTCACTTAACTGAGCAGCGTTCAATTCAGAATGCTTGCCAAATACATGTTCTTTTTTCACTTGAAAAACTCTTCCCAGTGATCTTTCATCAGGGAGATGATGTTTGCATTATGTCTATGAGCCGTGATCTTTGGAGTGAAAACCATACATGTGGAACAAAATTTTAAGACAAACCACAAGCCTCAGCCACCGCCCAGTACCTGAAACTGCCATAAACCGAAGAGACCATGAACAAATAAACGCAAGTGCGTTAACATGGTTCGAGAGGTACGTTGTGTCAGATGCCCGCAAAGGACACCGAAAATAAAAAGAAGGAGTAACGTTTTGGCTGCTGAGCCGTCTTCCTGCAAAACGTTTCTACGTTTTCAGCTTGGCTTCAAGTTTCAAATGTGTTAACGTGCACTGTGGCCCTGTTTCAGCCAGCCAGAGCGTGGAACCTGACGTTACCATACAATCCATTTAGGTGGCAAAACACTTCAGAAAGAGATGTGCTGCTGAGGTGTGTTTGGGGCGGTGCGGTGGCTCTGTGGCTCAGGATCCGCGCCTGTGGCTGGAATGGTTGCCGGTTCATATCCCGCGGCCGGCAGAGGAATCCTACTCCGTCGGGCCCCTGAGCAAGGCCCTTCACCCCCAGCTGCTCCAGGGGTGCTGTATAAATGGCTGACCCTGCGCTCTGACCCCCAGCTTCTCTCCCTGTCTGTGTACCTGTGTGTCTCATGGAGAGCAAGCCGGGCTATGCGAAAAGACAAATTCCCAATACAAGAGATTGTATATGACTAATAAAGTGATCCATCTTCTCTTGTTCTCGGCTCTTTGCCGAGGCCGAATCTGGCCCACCGGGGGAGCATCACTGTCAAACAGAGGTGGGGTCACAAGTGTACAGTATGAACCGCAAAGACAAGCAGGCTGTGGCCTGAGCTGGTGAGGGAGCAGCTCTTGCACAGTTCTTCCTGCTTTTCTGGGCTGAGCATGGATACCACAGGCCTCCAGCTCCACCGAGTCCTGGGAAACATCACCCTCCTTCAGATTTATGATATGGGGGAAAGGGCTCCAATTCAAAAAAACAAATAGGACTGATCTAAGAGATTATGTCCCATAAGTCACGTATGTTTACTAGCTTCTACATTTTGTGTGTGAAGGACTCCTAGGAGTCCTCTTGGCTGTACTATGAATTAAGCTCATATTAGCCGTAGTTTTGCACCGACCGCTAGGAGAAAATGTTTTGTTAAAAAGTCATCTCGCTCATTTTACGTTTTTTGTTCCCTTTTTGGAGTTTTTAAAAGTACCAAAAACCACAGTATATGAGAGATCAGGTGTACAACAGGTAAGCAAAATTTGCCAGAGCTTGAGACTTGTTATTTTGTGAATGATTGTTGTGCTAGATGCCAACAACATCTCTTACCAACAGGAAGATGGCTTTCTTACAGTTTGCTTTCAACTTATGTCTTATATAATAACATGGTCACATTTATTCCAGCCCCAGATCTCTAGTATTAATAAAGCCTTTGATGAACAGGCCCATAGTAATGGGCATTCAGGGGTACAATGATATGGAAAATAGACTTCATCCTAACAAAGTTCCACAATTCTGGGCTGGTGCTATAGATCAATGACATTCAATAACCGGGAGCTCACTAGCAAACAGCCTGGGCAAAAAAAAACTTTAAAGGCAAGTGACATCACAGTGGGCCATTGAGTATTCCTTCCACCCCAGTGGAGGGGGTTGAGTCATTCCATCCTAATTGTGGGCACGGGACTGTGGCTAAACCTCCCAGAGACTGGGAGGCTGCGTTACTCGGGCCGCAAGAAACAAAGAGCTTTGTGGTTTACAGCAAACAAGGGAAGAGTTTCATTTACTGTTTTTTAGGTGAAAAGTTAGACATGAATTAACCTACACATTCCCACATAGGGAAAGAAAGGCTTTCTATACAATCTAAGATCGTGTACAATTAGCCACCACTCCTCATGACTGCAGCATGACATAGTGTCTCAAAAAGGAGCCCCCTCTGTTCACCCCCTCGAGGCTGCTCTCGAGGGGACGCGAGAGAAGCTGAATGAAGCCCGAAGAGCCACAGACTCCAGCACAGAGTGAAACAGACAAGGGTGCCGCTGGTTCAGATCGTGTTTGTCGAACTGCACAGCGGCATGCATTTTTCTGGAAAAAAAAACCTCGGGACACACTTCAATAGAATCACCGCTTTATGAGGTGCTACACAGGAATCATACGCCATTTTAAAACAATTACCTGCCTACCTGCATTTTGGCTCTAAGAAATGTAGCGTTTTTAATTAATGGCTCGTCTACAGAGACAGAAATGATTGGCTAATGCCTTAACTCGCCCAAATTCCACGAGAGGAACGGGACTGACGCAGAAGCCTGACCCTTGTTTCTTTTAACCCCCGATTCCAAATTCTCCTCACAGAGAAAATGCAGAAGCCAAAGTCACTCCTAGCTCGTCCTGCAATAAAAACCAGTTATTGATCACTGCAGATGGCAGGGGCAGCATGGGCGATCTAGGGCAGATGTTGCCAACGGAAGCAAGATGGAGAAGAAAGAGTCTGCTTACTTTGGATAGATGGCAGTCATCTTGGCGGCTGCGTACCCAGGCTTGCAGGCTCCCTCGCTGAGATTCCCATACTTGTAGGTCAGCTCGGGTGAACTGCGAAGACGCACAAGGAGACGGATTAAGGAAGAGGACAGAAGAAAGACCCATCACCGTGTCATGGAGAAGACAAACAGGCAATTCAATTTTTTTGCTAAGGAACTAAAATTAGAAAGTGCTACAAATCTCTGTAAATTCCCTATTGACCAAAAGAAGCTCTGTATCACACAGGTAGCATCCGAATCCTAGCCAACTATGACCTTCATAAACACTGCAATACAAGTCTTTATTTTCCAAATACTGCCTGTAGCCCCTGTAGAAAATGGTTTAATACTTCCCGTTACTGTTACAAACATGCTTGTCTGATAAAAAAAATACATTTCTAAAACAGTGACTTGCAATAACGTCCGCTGCTATAGTAAACATGCCATTTCCACACCCAATAAGCTTGCAACCTATTTGTCTAAATAGCCTTAATATCTAAATAGGACTTTGATGTTTTAAAATGGTTCTTCTGTATAATTTACGGCCTCATATACTCAGAACAAACACCTTCAACAAGGTGAGGAAAAGGGTCTTCCAAACTTTGCATCCAGCTAAGGATCTCACAAGAAGCTGTGAAAATGATTAGGACTAAAATGCCTGGTTTGAACCTCGAAAACGTCAACAGCTCATTTCTTATGACTGCGTGACCTTGGAGGAGAGGGTCAGTCTCTTGTGAAGCCTCACACACTTTATTAATTACTCCATAAATGGCAGCTTTTAACCCGCCCATTAATAACCTGCTGAAAATTAGCCAAACTCAAATAAACAGGGTGCAGAGAGCCAGCCGGCCCACAGTTGAAAGCTCTGCCAGCTGAAGCCGGGCTGGCATCACAAGGATATTGGCTTTGGAACCATTTCAAAGCCCTCCAGCCCTGAGAGTCCCTTTGGCTGCAGAGGCTGGAATCCGCGCCAGTTCAAAAGGTTTTTGTGTGTGGGCGTGGAACGACAAGAACTTACTGTACTTGATTGATTGTAAATAACTCCGGGATCCTCACGCGCTGCAGGGGTTTAGGGGTTTGCTAAGACTTCAGGGTGCCGCCACTCAGCCATGCACCGAACATTTAAGCTCTCGAGAACAAGGAAGCAGACATTCCTACACATCAAGTTTAGACTGCAAGGAGATTTTCTTCTCTTTACCATTCTTGGTCATAACATTCAAGTCTTAACCTCCAATAGGTTAATGATTAATGAGGATTCACAAGAGTATGTTTCTGTAAAGAAGGGGCAGCTCGTTCTTTCTGCTGATTGAGTAACATTCCGCCACAATACAGTTTTCCACGGGGGGAAAAAAAAAGGTCCTAAATGGAATAACAGCTCACAGCTTAATTAACCACTCAAAAGAACCCAAAGTATGCACTCGAAAGGACTGTTAGTATATTTGACATACTTAAGGACTGCATGAAGCCTTTCTAACGAAGGCAATGTCATGAATTAAGTGGAGGCAGTGTATAACACACACTCGTGCTGTGGAATGTTAAATCCAAACTACTCCTATGCAAAGCAGCTGGTGTCATAAAATTCCGCTGAAAAAGGTTTGGGAAACGTTATGTGGAATTTCAGCTTGCGGACTCATTTCAGGTGAACGGATCAGATCCAGCACCGCGTGTCTACATGCATGCCAGGACTGCGGTCACCGGGTTCCCCGGAGCCAGCTCTCTCATCAGGGCATGTGGAGTGAAACCCATTTCCCAGGGCCTCCCCCCCCCCCCAAACACACAGCCCCCCACCTGTGACGGGCAGGAAAAGAAACGCGTGACGCCAAAATCTTCTAAAGGAAAAAGCCAATCCACTGGGACTCCGTTTCCTTTAGAAGCGGTCAAGACGGGCGCATTCTCCATTTGTCTCATGAATATTTTTAAGCTATCAATAAAAAAAAGATTTCTGAAAGGATTAATGAATAACAAAAGAAAGTACACTGTAGTATGTCAAGCCAGTGAATATATAATCTGCGGTTTCCTTGCTTCTTTAACTCAGGAAAGGTTCGACTGAACTGTAGAAGAGCTTCTAGTTACAGTATATAAATAGATGGGCACATTTCACTGTGCAATTACCAGTAAGCAAAGATTGCTTTGTAAATTGAAAACAATTTACTAGAAAACACACAAGCCACTGTGGAATTGTCTGTTCAGTGTATAGCAAGGCTACTAGAAATTCTGTGCCCTTTGTCTTTATGAATCAAGGATAAAACATGGTTGTGGTTTATGAAAGGATGCATGTTACAACCCAGAGGTCCCACAGCTCAGTTAATGCAACATCTGTTTTTTACCAACGGATAAGACCGCAACATCACAAGGAAGCCGAGCAGCAACATCCTTCTTGCGCAGGGGCAGGGGCACTCTCCCGTTTAAGAGTAATTCACTTTCACAGAATGATGGGAAAAAGAAAATGTTCAGGAAACACTAAAAAAGTTCCCTAACTTTTTGGTATTCCTTTCCTGAACGAGTAAAGTATCACTGAAAGAGCCATGTCACTTCTTTGTAAACACTAAGCTAATTAAATGATAAATCTCAATGCTGCCAATCACTCTGGCTTTCTGGGCTGCATGACACACAGGCTGCAATCAAGTCACACACCAGCCACAGTTGCTAATGAGATCACAATCACTAGCATAACAGTGGTCTAGGCACTTCAACGTGTTCAGCAGGGTGTTGGTGGCGAGACAAAGAAAAGCTAATGTTAATAACATGTGCAGAGAAAACAAGGATGTACTTACAGTTTACCATCCAGCTTCAGCAAGAACCCCTGCTTGTCATACACTGGGGAGAGAAAAATCAAAACCACATTAATTCTGATTAAAGCAAAATAAAGAAATGTAGGTTGGCAGGTTGGATTACATTACGACCCCAAATCATGTGAGCATGTATTCTGGTCTGCTAAAGGAATCGCGTTTTCACCCATAATAGCTACAAAAAGCTGCAAATGCTTAAATGTTATGGCATAGCATTAAGGCATGTGCAGTTAAATAAGCAGAGTAAAGAAGACCCACCATAACTTTTCCCCACTGAAAACTGAAACCATTTAAGTCCATTTAAGTTAAGTAACAGTAATGACAATATCAATTAATCTATAGTTACTCTGAGGTTTTGGTACACAAGTACAAAAAAAACATCTTCTTAACTACCTGTATGAAACGTTCCCAAGTACAGTGAAGCTTTCATTGAACTATAAATCATACAAACATTTTAGTCTATGTGCTCCGAAATTAACTCTTTTACAGCACTGTAGATTAAACCAAGTTACTCAATACAACTAAATAAATGGATCTCGGCAAAAAAAAAAAACAACCCATAAATTATTAATATTTAACTCAACAGTGCCAAGAAGTCAAGAGACTGCATAAACCTTTGATGGCTAACACACACAATATTTAGGTAATACTCTAGTCGTTAACAAATGAGTATCAAAATGTAATTTATTGTTATTACTTATCCAAAACATTCAGAATTTTGATTAAACAAAACGTCTCAGTCCAGTGGAGCAGCCTGTGTGTACAACAGTCTTTTCTCATTGCTTCAAGGTTTTGTTGCACTGCACAGAAGAACCGAGAGCATGCAGACTGTTCTTGTCTTATACATCTTAGCCCAGAAGAGGAGCACATTCCACTTCCAGCCCTTCTGACTTTGAAACCTTAGTCCCTTCCATCTCTGAATTAGAAAAACCCCACGTTTATTTATCAGGGTGGACAACAAAGATGAGTCAATTTTACCTCGAAAGAACACATTAGTGAACTGTTCAGTTAATCCAGTGTTCCATACAGCTCCTCTTGTCATATCTAAGGAGTGCAGTGTCAAAATCTTTCCCCAAGATTATATTCTGGCCAGTCACACTGGAGTCCTTAGACGCGTCCGGCCAACGGCAAGCCTGCCTGCAGTACCATCATTCTAACAGAACAGCACAGAACAGGACTCTGGTTCCCTTCTGCATACCTCTCCTTTCTGATCTGTCAAGGTCCGTCAAGCCACTGACCGTATGAGGTTCTTCACTTGTTACTTCTTCGCCAAGTACCTTGAATTGTGCTTCAAACATATATAAAAATGCTCATCATGGTGTAGGCTGGCTTTGCTGTATTTTTCTTTAGTTTGGTTTTTAGTACCATATTGCCAAATGATGCCCAGACAACACAGAGAAGGCATTTTCATCAACACAACTACAAGAAGAACTTCGCTTTTATCAAGGGTGAATACCACCTATATCATTATACAGATGGAAAACATTCTTCACTTGAAGAAACAATAGTTTATTGAAACAAATGACCAATCTTTTTTTCCATAATCTTTTTACATACCCAATAAAACTAGAGCTCAGGAAATGCGTACCTGATCTGGGGAATCGAAACCATTTGCTATGAAGAGAATTAGCATAGCTTTCTAACAGCTGCAATTATTCCATTTTGTAAGCTTTAAGAATTTAATAAATAAATGCTGAGGCTGATGGTGTGGTCTATACCTGAAAGCCAACAAAATGTGCCAAGTGCCTGTACTTCTGTTTTGGAGCATGTGTTATTATCAGTTCCATATGATAAAAAGTGTCACTTTCAAAAATTCTCACACACTTAATCTTTTTACATTTTTTTCTTAAGACAAATCACATTAACAATGTGTGTTGTCAAGACACTGCATGGCTTAATCTCTCCCTTTTGCAGCTCATGTCCGATTTATCCCTTCCAACTCTAGCATCTTTCCTCAGCGTTTTTGTGTCACCCGTTCTGCAATGATGAGAACAAAACCACATCAAGTCAGTCAAGTCAAGAAGGTGAAGAAAAACTGTTACAAATATCATTGGGATTTACAAACAAAATAACAGCGCGCTTGAAAGGAGCACAGAACATTTCCCACAGTAAAGGGATCACATTTGCGCAATCAGAACCTCCCATCTGTTTTGTTCACGACACACTTACCTCTCCAAAACAATATATTTATAGCAGAGCTAGCAAGAGCTGTAGCACAGGCCTCATTCTATAAACGATTTAGCTTGCAAATTAAAAAAAAACAGAAGAATCAGGAGTGTGAAACAATTGCTGGGATTTAAAGTAAATTCTCAAGGGTGCCGAGGAGATTAAAGGAAATGCAGTATTTTCAGCGAGCCCGAAAGACCCTTCCCCAACACCTAAAAAGTTATGAGACCTGAGGCCCAGAAGTATCTGCGGTTAAGAGGGTGTTTATGCAGCAGCACTGGGAGTGGGAGTGGAGACGTGCACTGCAACCCCAGCACAGGGTTTCGCCTGCAGTGGGGCTCAGGCAAAGCAGCAGACCAGGCAAGAGGTTTCAAGCAAGAACTCTTGACTGGACCTTCCCAGGTTAGGAACCAGAAACCTCAGTGTCCCCACGCGCTTACAAAGACGAGGGCCGGCCTGCCCGTTCTGTTCAGCAAGCCCGCTGAAGGCAGCCTGCATGCAGCTTGCGGGAAGTGCGATTGCACAGGGGGGAAAATGGGCAAGACCGTGCTTTGCTTTTTTTTCCCCTGGGTGGATCGGCATCCCCAGGAATGCAAGATGAACGATCTTAAGTGTGATGGGTAGCAAAAGGCAGGAGGGCTGTAACTGTGTCCCCCCACCCCCGAAAGAGTCTCCTGCGACGCAGTGTTGCCTGTGGCATAGCCAGGGATGTCGGCGGGACAAGGCAGCCGCTGGGCAGAGGGAAATCACCCGCTGCCTGGCTCGATCAAGATCATTTTTAAAAAAGGGGGCAGAACCCTCACTATATAATCAGTCCCATCAGAAACTTTGGAAATGTGAGTGGGAGTGGGGGGGTGACGTACCGGCTGTTTGATGCTCACAGCAGGCTCATTCTGAAAAGGGGATATGTGTAGTACCTGTGGATAAACTGCCAATTCATTTCCTCCCACTAACAATTTGGCTTCTCTCTGAACAAAGCGGTTGAATCCAAAGAAGAAAGTGCATTAGAAACTAGGGCCAGGCAGAAGAAGCGGATTAAAAGTCTTTGTAAGTTTTACATGTGATTTTGTAGGGACACTGAAGCTTACATAGAGCTGGCAAATGGGCTTTGTTTTGCAATGTTGGGAGGTTATACTTCTTGTCAATAAATGACTTAATAATCGGCACAGGATTTGTTTGGTTACATAATTGCACTTAAACCAAATCAGACAAAATAATGTTACAGTTAAAGACACTGTTTCTTCATGATAACGTTTCAGAGCAGTGGTGGAAATAAGGTATTTTAAAAGTAAATGCTTTGTAGTGATTTTCAATCTTTACATTAAAATGCCTTCATTTTCCACACCTGAGTACCCCCTTCAAATTCTGTTATACACTGAAGCACAAAAGAAACTAACAAGTCTTACTTAACTGGATACGAAATTGTGGACAATCTGAAAAATAACACAGGTAAAAAACAAAATCCTGCTAGGCTTTCAGTGCGAAACATGGCACACAATCAGGATGAAATCATCCAAGCTGATTATCAGGTATGACTTCCCTGAGCATGAACACAGTCCTGGGAATCCAGAAGTGTAGATCTCATGAGCCTCTGGACAGACAGTAGGATATTCTGCTTCTCCTCCTCTGCAGCTTTTGTCAGCAGGTGAGGGCTGGCCAGTCATGCTTCTGTCTTCTGTTGATGGCTGTGCTTGAGCTGGTCCTTGGATTTGGATCAGAAGAAAGGACTGGCCACACTCAGACCTTGACATTATGTTACCAAAGTCGTGCGCTGTAATCATAGCACTGTGTGGTCTTGCGATGTCTGGCTACAACCTCCAGACCATAGAAGATCAGCTTACAGGAACAGATTGACAATTACAAAGGTCACTGTCAGTGTATCAAGCAGCGGTAAGCTTGCCATCTGCATCAAAGGCACTCATGTTTAAAGAAGGTTTTTCACTAGATCATCACACTTCTCCAGCCCCACTGATTGGCCTGAACACAGCAATGATCAACGGGAGGTCTCCATTTATCTTCTAATGACAGGTCTGTCAAGAGCAAAATGGCATTCATTGGTGAACATGGCACTACTCTCTGCCACTGTCGCAGATGTCCTCCAGCACAGAAGATTCGGTAGATCTCACAGCTGAAGCATGTCATTCCTGTGAACAGGCCTCACTTTCCGGCAGCCAGCAGCTGGACATGGCTGATCCACAAGTTATTTCTTCACAAGAACTTCTCGCATTGTAGTCACTGCAAATGATAATCCAGGTGGATCAGAAAGACATTACAGATGCCCGGGACTGGTGAGGTGACCTTCTGCCTTCCAGGATGGGGCCCATCTTTCACAAAGCAAGTTTCTGTGAATTTAACTGTTGAAGGAGAACATCTTCCTCTCCACAGTACTTTTCTCTCACACAGACCACCTTCAATCTTGTGAACAGCAAACAAGAGATATTCACTGGAGAAGGTGGGCATGGCGGTATCATTTGCTGCTCTTGCTTTTTAAGTAAAATCATGTCTTTTTGAATGGCAATTTATACAGAATTGTAAGACTACTTTTTGGCCATGTTTACTCCAATACCAAACTGTAAGTGGCTAGAGCTTTCAAGAACTAACGTTTGAGTCATTTATACATGTAACATGACTTGAGCTCGGCGTTTAGTTATCCAAAAGGAACAATTTAGCCAAGAAAGCCCTCGGCTCATCATTTTAAAATGCGTCTAATTTGCTACCGATTTAAACCTTGAGACTTGTGTTTTCATTGTGCATCAGTATGGTTGACCCAATTTGAAGGTACTGTACTAAGACAATCATACAGTCTACGTGAAAGTTCTCACCACGCAGTTGGGCGAGCAAAGGCTACAGTGGTTAAGAAAACTGTCCTCTACAATCGGAAAGCAATAAGGCGCTTCATAAAGACTGCTTTAGCGATGAAACAATGAAACCTCTTTCTTGAGCTGTAAGACAACCTCCCAACATGGCTGCCAGGTCTGACTGTTTCCAGGATTGTTTTGGACCTGTACCTGAGCCTACAATTCGTCCCACGGAGTGTGGATCCCCCGGGAACTCTGTAAACACAAGAGCATCAGTTTAGCTTGAATCAGTGCCGGGCCACAGGGAGACCCTCTGGCAGCGTTAAACCCCAGCGTCCTGCAGATGAGTCCAAGGCCGATCTGATGATGTAAGAGACGACTCCAGCTTTTAATCAAGCTCTCCGCTTAATTGTTACCATGACTTTTCATCCCCCCCCTTCAACACCTTGGAAAATGGACAAGTGTTCTCTGAAGCACTTTTGCCCCCCCCGAAATAAAAAAAGAAAGAAAACACTTAATTGTACAACACAAAAATCCATTTTGTCATTTTCATTACAACAGTTTGTCCCTCATACACCCCACATTTAGTCCCAACAGGCACTACAGGAGTCAAGTCATTCCTGAGAAGAACGATGAACTACTATGTTTCTAGTTCTGAAAACCCAGAGGAGTCCTGCAGAAACCTGAATGCAGGCATAGTCGAGTCTCAACCCCACCTGTGTCTGGTCTGTCCATTTCCTTTGAAGGATCACATGTGCCCTTTCATTCCCTAGAGACTTACCCATCTCCATCGGCCCTCGCCTGCATTTTTTTACAGAACTTGATGGGTCTTGCGTAACACTCTGTCAAAATCAAAATAAACTAAAGACAGCTGTGAAGTAGTTGCCATTTCCAAACTGATTTTATTATTCTGACATTACACAAACTGTGTATTTGTCATATAAAACCAGACAGCCTGATTAAAAGAATATTTGAAAGCAATTAAAGTTGCCTGCAAAATTGATGGTTTCCTTTTTTCTTAAAGTTCACCACATCTTTCCTCAAAACTTATTTTTTTATTCAAGGTTTAAACTCACAGGAGTCAGAAATCATTCATTTCATAAACAGCGTTTCCTTCATGTGTGACAGAAACTCCAGATAAGAATGACCTGGAATAAAATCAAAACACAGACGGATCTTTTCTAACTACTCCTTTTCCAAAAGCAGGACTCCCTTGAAGCTGTGCAAGATTTCCTTTGTATCGGACAAAGCCTGGTATTATCAGCAAATGCAAAGAAACCAAAAGCCCAGATTTTAAAAACTGCAGGATATGTGTTCTTCAACAAACACTTTTGCCTCAGGAATGGCCATAATGGCAGCCTGTTTAAAATCTCCCACATGCACATAAAAACACTTTCTCTCTGCCACCTGTAGGGAGGCATGATGTTACAGAGCAGCTGAAATGAGTTTATTACGGATGCCCCCAGACAGTCAAGCACAGAGGTGGTCTCTTCACTTAGCCCTGAAGCACATACTGCAAATATACCTTGGCAGCAACGACCAAGCTTATTGGTTACCATCTAAAGAACAGAACCAGGAAGAAAGGATGTATTCAGATGCTAGGATGCCCAGGTGCCGAAATGTCAAAAAGCTCTCCGAGTTCTCCTCTGGTCAGCTCTACTGATCCGAGTTACAACAGATAGGTGACTTTTAAAGATACGGAAAAGCCTAATTAAACACCACACATTGAACTACAGGTTCTTTCACCATGCGACCTATGTAAAGACAAACAACACCTTGCTGAACAGTACATTTTTTCTAAAGATTGGGATTGCAATAAAAATACTGGCAAGAAAATAAAGTAGAACACCTGAAGAAATTCTGATTGGTAGTGAAACCTACTAACGCATAAAGGCCCTTTCTGCTGAATGGCAAGACATTATACCTAAGCAGGAGGGCTAGATGATGAGGAAAAAGAAAAATCCATCACCAGTATTATAATGGAATAATGATGTTTCATTCTCTATCTGCAGTTCCGGCACTCAGCCAAGCGCAGAGTGTGCTACACTAGCCAGGCTCATCTCTAAGCAACAAGAGCGCAGTTTCCTACTCATCGGGGGTGGGATCAAGCCCATTTCCTTCTCTAAACCAATTCCAGTGCTGTGAATGTAAAAAAGGAACAGGAAAAGGTGTGAAAAAAGAGCAACTGGAAATAAAAACCTGGAATTGACCCTAACTCTGCCTCCGAATCAGAACACCATCGGAGCCATCATTTTCAACCCTGCAGACACTACTAGACGTGCTGCCCTGGTGGTACAAAATAAGCAGATTGCAGTTCTCAAACTTGTGCTTCTCTTCAGTGTGGACTGATGGCTTTAGATTTTAAAGTACAGTGAGTACTACTTAGAAGAAAGTTCTTTGTTTTGCAGTTTTTGGCCTTGGTTTTGAGATACAAGAAGATCCAAGAGATATTTACACTAAATGATCTTTTTCCAAAAGGTTGCATTTTCACAAAAAGATGGTATCTGCATCCCACTGTCAACTCAGACACTTTTATACGAACACTTAATGACTGAAACATAAAAAGGATTAAGAGAGACTGGTGTTTATTCCTTTCAAACGTCTTTCTTTGCGCACCATTAGTTTGATGTACAGTCATGTTTAAACAGCCAGGATCACCTTACAGAAGAGGTCTCCACGTAGGCATTCAGCAACAAGACTGGAGATAATGGTGATGGTTTGGAGGGGGGTTTGGGGGGGGGGGGTGAGGAGACAGTTAAACGTTTTCCCTAGTTCTAACACACAGCCTCTCTGAATTTCACTCCCTCAAAAAGTGCAAGACCTCCTTTCTTCCAGAGGAAGATTAAGATTGCAAGAATTGTGCCAGGTCCTAACAATTAAGAGGGTAATGTCCTGGGAATACACTGGCCTACTTGTGAAAGAAAGGCTGAGTTTCACCCTGCACTGGCTCATTCAGTCCCAATTGACATAGGGAAGCCTCTGACAGAGTAATCCTAACGATCCTTTTGCCGTCTGCATTGCATGTCACTGCTGCACCTCCGTGCTGTTGTACTGGGGCTGACGTAGAGCACTTCACCTTACAGACAGATCCAAGGAGGGAAATGAGACAGTTCAACCTACAGTATTTGACCTCCACCAATATGCCACCGCATGCCTGTGCAAGTTAGGGCACTTGGGGCAAAACACATGGAGGGGTAGAAATCCAAACTTTGAGAACCCACACTCATCGTCACGTCTTTGAAAAAATCAGGGCTGACCTCCAGACCTTCTGCAGCCTGGATTCCAGGAGGAAGACACGGTTCCTACAACATTTCCTGGACTTCACCCAGAGCTGTTTGGATAGAACCTGGACCTAAGGAGGTTCAAGGTGGGGCTTCAGCCTCAGACCTATTGCACAGATACACAAACCACCCTCTTTGGCTTTGCAATGTCATGGAGCTTTAACGAAAGTTTCTTTGTAGCGATCGTGCTTCTGCCTTAAAAAAAGGGGGCAAGGACTGTGCACTGCGAGGAAAGCAGACATGAATCTTGGCCCTTTTGTATCTTGATCGCGACAGTTTTAACATGAGACACATAATCAGTTTGGCAAAAAGCTAAACAAGTGGTAATTCACAATTCCTTTAGGGCCTTTTCTTCTTGGTGCAATAGTCTTCCCACAGCCTGTCCATCACGTGTGTGTTCACTGAGGAACCCTTTATCACATAGAGGACCCCGTGTCCAATAGTCTGGTGTTTTTTTATGAAACAAAGATAAATCATCCACGCAATGAAAAAAGTTCTTAATATCCCTTAAAGGAACTTGTTCTCCCTTGTGTTACAGTATAAACTACTTTAACTGGGAACAGAAAGTTCTAGTAAAGGCTTAGATTACTCAATGAATGCAGAAAACTGGTATCAGGGCAGAGTTATGGAAAACAATCAAGTCAACTCATACGATATATCATAGACACGATGAAGTAACTGCTGGCCAATCAATATTCTCAATATTTAATGTACGGCGCTGCATTCTTGAAGACAGCACACCTAGTCTGTTAGTGGATTTCAAAAAAGATGTTGCAAAATTAATCCGCAAAATCCCATGACGCGAGACTAAAAACCTGATTGCTTTTACTTTCTGAAAAGCACAAAAGCTGAGCTCAGTTACTGCTGGAGGATAAAAAAAAATGACTAAACGTATCTGCTAATTTCTTCCACAAAGCCTCGGCATTAAGAGACACCAGATTCTGCCGGCTCTGAAATCCTTATTCCAAACACACACGCCGACCCACCCCCTCCTATTCAAAATTGAGGGAATCGAGGCTTATCTCCTTGATTGCTTTTAACATGTGGTACCAAAGGAAAATTACTTTATAATGGAAAAACGCATAACTTCGATAACCTCCACAGATCCACCACAACGCTGGCGGAATTTGACAGTAGCTTAGAAAAGAAAACATCTCCACATTTCCTCACCTTAACCTGATTAAATTGTGCATGTCTCTGCAAATTCAGTTTTGACATACACGCGAAAGCAATGTAGTCTTTTTCAGAGTGCAGGTCAGGGTTCAGTGGCTGCTCCACGAGATATATATATCTGGGGGTCTCTTGTAGACCCCAGCAAGCCATGGAGCGCACTACAAAGCACCTATGGAGGGTGTATTTAAACTAGAGAGAAAGGAATGACCAGGAAGAGGAACAGCTATCTCATCACAGCTAGGTGGCAGGATCCTCAGGGCACGCTGGCCTAGCAACCTGAGGAACTGACAAACATTTAAAAAAAAAAACATTAACAAATTATCATTAACTCGGTTAAAAACGAAAGCAGGAAAATGACTATTAAATATTTACATTCAGCTCGGTATTACAATTGAAGCATCAGGGATGGTGTAATATGGTCTGCATTGTCTCTGTCACTATGCATGAATTATAATCAAAACATACATAAACATACTCATGTCAAGAGGATGTCCGTCTTTCTCACAACCTGATTTTAAAGGAGGAAAAATCCTCGTCTGCCTTCAGAGCCACTCAGAAGTACACCAGAGGCATCCAACTCCAGTTCATTCTTCATCCATGCCTTCTTCAAAAAACTTTAGGCTCTCCTTCATTATTTCTAAGCAACAGGGTCAGAAAAAGCCCAAGAGTGGCGCATGTGCTGTGAAATGTGAAGAATGTTTTTCCTCCTACAGCCAGCAGGAGTCTGGCTGGAAGATTATCGGTCTCTTCTTGTAGAAAGAACTTAAAACTGAGGGACACTTGTTCTGAAACTTGGGTGGACTGCAGCAAATCAAAGATGCCCGCATGCCTGCGAACGTCAGCGAAGTCCAAGTTAATGGCAAATAGCTCTCCAAAGCAGGCATTAGGCAGCCCAAAGGCAAGCAGCCAGCTCTGACGAGGTGCTAAGAACCAGTCGATTACAATTACGTTTTAATGCGTGATTCTGTATTTCTCTCAAGCAGATGCTCGTGTTCTCCCAGTTCATACTACTCAGCCATGTTGTTGAAGCTAATGGCATGGACCTGGCTTCTTTCAAGACACAGCTGCCCGAGACCTTTGGATCAATTAGCTGCTAACGACTAAATGGGTTAAATAGGCCACATGGCCTTCTCTCGGCTGTAACTTTCCTCATGTTCCTGGCTTTTGGCTTGTACACACCAACTGGAGTCCCTCACGTGTTATAACTTGTGTAACTTTCCACAAAAGAAACATGTATACAGCATAGACATTGACGGCCCAGTTGTAAATGACATTCCAAGTGGTTACAATCCTTCGCTGAAGCTCAGCTTCAGACAAGAGCGATACTGAAGCAGACAGCTTGGGCAGACTTAGAAAATTCTAATTGACCGCTCTACTTTTTGTTTTTCAGCTTTTGGGGAAAAAAAAGGGGGAAGCAACCTGAAAAGACACCGAGACAAATTTCCCGGCTAATTGAAGGTCCTGGATTAGTGCGATAGTGATGGATCTGGGATATAAAACATTCCAGAGAGAAGACTCTGGTCCTTGGTTAGGACGAATTCGGTAGGCAGCAGGAGCAGAGAGTTTCATAACATCACAGTATTCACTGCATTGGAAAAAGCAGCACATGGCTTCTCTTAGGTTCCTGCATACAGTGTAATGTAAATACTTAATTCTCTCCTAATCAGTGAATCATCAAAATTAACTTGGCTAACAGAAATTGTTCCTCCGTCCCTGAAAGGAACGTTTGCACATCAGAATTGCACCCGACTTTCTCAATTCAAAAACCATCCACATGGTGATCTGCCACCAAATAGTGCCATTTATGCCTGAGATACAAGGCAGAGAATAATACCGTCCTTTTAATTGGGAAAATAACATCACTCGATCACAGGCTGCGAAACGGAAAGAGAAGGATGAGGCAAGATCAGCTGCACCCAAACCCAAAGAGTCTATCCATACCTCAGCTGGGGCCTGATTTGATTAACTCCAAAAGTAAACACAACCTAACCTGTGCTAATGAACCGAGACAGGGGGTCAGTGAGGGTGCTAATAAGATTCAACAACTTCTGATTCAGGGTCGAACACACAGGCATTAATCAATCACAGCAGCCCCTAGAACCCTGTGTGGCGGCTCTCATTACCCAACACCCCACCCGTCCCGTCTGTGCACAGAGACGAAGGTGAAATCGTGGCTCTTTGAACTTGCATCACAGATCTGAGGGCTTCTCACGATCACGAAGCAGAAGAGTGGCTCCAGAGAAGGCAGCCTGCAGATCAGACGGGCTCAAGTGCTGCCGTGTCCCCCACCTCCTGACGACTCACCCAGCCATCGCATGGGGGTTGAACAGCACTTAGCTCTTCAAACAGGGGGTGTCTCAAAGGGCCAAGAGGGAATCTAAACATTTACACTGACAAGTGATTCAGATGCGGGCTATGTCGTACAGACTCACCGATTCCATTACAGAAAAAAACACTGTTACCAGCATCCACCAAATGGGAGAGGTGTTAAATAAGGCTTACTGTTAAACTGTCAAATTTAACCGTGCTGTGTGGAAACACTACTGTAGTCATATTCTTTAAGATAAGGTATCTTCAAGGTTTTGTAAACTAGGCTCCAGTGAGGTGTTCGGGGTAGCATCTGTTAAAAAGTCATTCAGTTGGCCATTTCATCACCTCTGATGTTTCATCTCAAACCTGGTCACATTCTGAAATCATGGTTTTCAACTAGCAAACATGATCATTCTATAACATGATAGTCATTGCTTACTAAAGGAGATAATTAGCATTTCAACCACGGAAGTTGACTTATTTTACATGCTACAGTATGTAATCAGTACTTCAACATTATTTAACCATAATCTTAAGACTGCATGTGGGCAGCGTTACTGTTAATCCTTTTCTGATATTTGCCACAAGACTTTTCAACAATACATGCTGCACAAAGTACACAAAGCAATAACGTTGCTGAATAATCCATCAGAAAAATCACATCAGCTGAATATTATGCCAGTCTGCATTGAAAACATGAAGAGGTTTTCTATCCATTCAGGACAGTGCATTAACACCTTGCAGTGCAGTATAATCTCACTGGGGTTTATGAACGAATCGCACAGCACACTAAGGTGAATGACGAGGCTTTGGCCTCAGTCTGCATTTCGATAACAACACCCGTGCCCCGGAATATTGGGGGGGGAAAAAAATAACGATCCCAAAAAAGGCCGTGGGGGAAAACTGAACTCAAGGGATAAGATTTCACCCCAGTAAGCAGAAACAAATGCCGGGACGCAGACTGAAGACTGGAGACCTCAGAGAGCTCACTGGCCCTGAGAAGCAGACAGACGCCAGGCTCAGCGTTCACCTCCGCTAGACACTCTCACTGCACTCCGAAAGCCTCAGGCTGCTCTGATCCCGCTAGTAAAACAACTCCCTTCGGCTGAGCAAAGTACTACAGCCGACGTGTGGGGATTTACACTGCCGAGCAATTGTTTTGTTTTCCTTCCCTGTGTTTTTTTTTTTTATAAGCAGCATCTGGCAAAACCCTAGAAGGCACGTTCCCAGGCGCTCCTCCAAGAGCAGCGTGTGTAAGGTGTACCTGGGGAAAACCAATCGAGCGGGTTTCCGTCATTTTCATCCAAATCTGTTGTGCTCTTTCCGCCCCCCAAAACAAAATGTTTTGATACTACGAAATGTTTCCAAAGGGCGTACCGTGTTCCAGAACTGGGGCGGGAAGCACAAGGTGCAGCCGCCATCTCCACCAGAAATCCAGAACCCAATGGCGTCTGCCGCGTGTCCCATCAGGATTCCCATTTGAGATAATTACAGTCCCAGATTCATTTTATAAAGTAACCCGGCGCTGAACCACCCCGGTATGAAGCAAGCTCAGATTTAATCCCGCACAAAAAAAAGGGAGGGAGGGAGGTGGAAACTCGGGTTTTCACTCTGATTTTTGTTCTGCGAGATGCTGGGAACCGGGTCTTCATCCAGCTCCCAGCCCTGAGAAGAGCAGCTCCCCATTTCACAGGAGCCTGGCCCGAAGGCCTCTGTGTGCGAACGGACCACACCTGGACTACGATTTCCCATTTTCTCCTCAGCCCCTCAGACAACAGCATCAAATTCCTGTGCTAGCCGCAATTTTTTTTTTATTTCTAGTCGCTCTGATAAATGTTTAGATTACTAAAGCATGGCCAGAGGACTATGTATATAAACACTGGGCTATATTTATTCAGCAAATGTTCATTTTTGGAATGCCAATTATGCACAGAACATACAGCACATATTTGTAACACAACCTGTTTGATCTCACAGCATGCCGGCCCCTTACAATTGTGTCTCGGGATGATCCCGTTTTCCCAAACCACAGACTGCAGTCATGCAATGGAGAGCTGGAGTGCAGGAGCTCAGTACTAGAGCACTGCCAGCAGGGAGGCCAGCGCCATTTCATTCCTCAGCACAAGCAAAACACCTGTTAGGCTGCAGCCTATTCAGAAACCAGACATAACACCAGTCCCTCCGTTTCTTCTACTTTCCCTGCTTTTCCCCGCCATTTTCAAGTATTAAACAGTTTAAACTTACGAATTTAGCTGTTGAAGACTAGGGCAGCATTTCAAGATAAATTCAAGGGCCCTTTTTTATTTTAAAAGGGCTAGTCTAAATATGAAGATTTAACCATACAAGCAGGGAAAACGTCAAAAATCACCAATGTTTTTGTCTCTTTTTAAGAGACGACGCTGACACATTACTCTTAACTTACAGCGTCGCTGAACTAAGTACATTCCATAGTGTCAGTTCGCCCTTTTGTGGTAGAGAAGTGGCACTGCAGCGCTGTAAAAATGATTTTTGAAATACTGTAGTCTTCTCTCTACTATTACTGCGTAAGAGGAAAAAAAACATTCTTCCACTTACTCTTGAAGGGAGACAGAAGCCAGCGTTTGTCTACCTTGACTCCTTTTTATGTTACCGATATAAAAACTATCACAGTTAAATACTGAGATACGAACTGGGTCTACGGTTCTTATTCACAGTTTGTTAGTGGAGATTGTAGTGAGAGTTGCAACATTAGGTCATTTTTTTCCAGGTCACAAGATTGCTGAACACCATTCATCCTAATAACATATTAAGGTTCCACAGAAAACCACTTAAAGCAACTTAATCACTATGTGCTGTCCAATAACGATGATACGTTGTCCACTGTGCAGACTGGCTGCACGTATCGGTAAGAAAACACCATCTTTGAAACAAGCCCTAGAGAGGCTTGTAAACAGAGGAGCAAGGAGATTGTAAATGTAAATTAAGGAGCAGGAGTGTGGCTTACCGTGAACTTGCAGATAAGACAGACCAGAGCTTTGCGTTGTGTGATCGCAGTAGCAACAAGTCTGCAACTTCTAGGGTGGAATTTCTACACACAATTGCCATCACAGAACATTCGGTTCTGCAAAAAAGCTGTCGAGCAACTTTTCAGATGGACTGTTGTGTTGGCCTGGAAGGGTGTCTCTTTTTCAAGACTGGTCGCTATATTGCTACTTTGCTCATGCATCTCAGTACCCTGTTCTAACTTGGAAGCCCATATACTTTATTTCAGTTGTACAAGCACCATTTTCTGAATAACGCGTCTTTCTTTTCCTTGAATATAACTCTCTAAAGTGTATGAAGCATAAACGAGGCACTACGCAAGGAGTACACCCTGGTAAAACGCTGCGTCTGCGCACCTAATGAGTTATAAACGAAAGGAGGCTATTTGGTCCATTAAGCTCATCTGGTAGTTGTGGCTTTTCAAAAAATAAGTCAGGATATTCGCTTCAACAGCTGGCTGGGTAGCCTGTTCCACACTTCAACTGCCCTTCCAGGAAAGAAGCGCTTCCTGTTATCAGTTATAAATACATTTCCATGTAGTTTCCACTTGTGTCCTAAGACACCTTTCACCATCCATACAGGAGAAGTCCAGTGTTCACTTTGTCAGAGCCCACTTCACCATGGCTGAGCAGGACATGATGTTCAGCCCAGAATGTACCTGGCTACTCTCCTCTGGATTTCCTCAATAAGAGAGATCTCGATTCTGTTCTAGACCTTTTCTATTAGTTTCTCAGAATCAGAATCACGGATCACTGAAGTAAAGGACAGTGAAATTCGACGTCTGGAAAACATTATATTCTGACTGAATGAACTGTGGAAACACAGAGGTGAACACAGTCAGGACACTGGGGTTGACACACACACACTCTTGAAAGCAGTGTTCTTGAATTCATTAAATACAGGCCGAAAACTGAAGTCATCATAAGAATGAGGGGAAAAAAATGAACAACACTTAGTAATACAATTAACCGAGAAATAAATTTCCAATCAAAGCTGCCTTTTTTTGGTTTATAGTGCCTTTGCAGCTACAGTAGGTTTGAGTTTTACTTGAATGGTTGTTGTACTTGTACAGTTCTTTTATTTATAACTCTGCTAACACCTGCATTCTAAAAAAAAAGTGAGAGAAAGAGTTCAAAAACACGAAAGTACTAAAAACAGCCAGAACTCCCACAAGAACGCGTTCTGAGAAGTCATATCAAAAGTGAAATCTCTTCTGCCGCAGGTCTGTCTAACCGTGGTCTCAAAAGGGCCAGTGTCTTTCAGGCCTCCTACTGGCTAAGCTCCTACTGACACAAAGCAGTTTATTACTTTATAATAACTGAACAAATTTAACCACTTCCCAGCTCTCCATTTGTTGTCACTTTAAAAAAAAACACTGAAAAGCTGCCCAGACATCAATCCACTGAGGACTGAACAACAAAGCCCTGCTCTACAAATGTAAAAACCAAGTTTAAGTAAATAACAACTTCAAAACGAAGCAGAATTAAAGCTAAACATTCAAATAAGCAGCTACAAAAAAAAGTGCAGCACTCTTATGCAAATTTGCAACGTTTGCTGAAGTCGTGGAATATTAAAGAGAACCTGAAAACTGCCTTTGAAAATCTTCTAGCGCCCCCACCTGGCAAAAAAAGAATTACCTAAATATGCAGCTTCATGCAGCTTTCAAGTATGACAGTCAATTCATGCTGAACACATACATTAGTGAAACAAATGCGCTATGTAGAGACAAGCACCCTAAAGAGAACAGGCTTGCTCCATCTAAAAGATACAGTGAGTTACAAAGGACACTGCACACTGTATCTTCTGCACTTAAAACAGTGGGTGCACATATAGTTGTCTAGTCCTTCTATCACACTGATTCCACACAGGGAAGCGGTGAAACTTGGCCCACAGGCAATAGAGACACAGTGGACAGCGACAGCACACACCACAAGGCAGGACATCGAATGCATGTACAACCATGTGACTGAGCAAACGTGTTGAATGCGCAACTACCGTCTTACTAGAAATAGAAATAGAACTTCAGTGTTACTGTCCATAGCAACGTGTTCTCCATAGTCCACTCGCATGTGGGACAAGCTCCTACGTTCCACAGGGTGTAATTTGTCAACACAGTTTTAGGCGATTTAACTTTAGAATCACCCTGTGAACAAAGCGCAGAACCATGGGTAACGCCGTATCCCGGGGCAAAGAAGAGAATGTCTTTGTGGGATAGGAAAAAGGTCATCACTTGACTCCTTTACCATTTCCTGAATGAGTTATGCATTACTGTACATACTTGTGACAACCCAAGACCTCCTTCTAAGGCACCCTAATTTTTTTTTTTTAAATAGAACAGCAAAAAAACAAAGCTCTCCTTGATATGCTCTGTAACGGGTTTCAATAGATTTCCAATCTAACATATTCCCTAGTCAGCTAGAGGCAGAACAAAAGAGTCAAGAAATGTGCCCTTGTTTTCTTTTCACCGCTGAAAAACCTGCAGTATAAGTGTTCGTCTGCCAAAAGGAGCAAGCACAAACTAGTTCCCAACGCACAAACAACATTTGCATCATCACATGGTTCGTGCATCACAGACCAAATGAGTGGAAGGCATCTTTCAGGTGGGTAATCTGCTCAGCATCCCCGAGCCCTGAACGGCGCCTGGCTGCACCATTTAAACCACATAGGACTCCTCACTGGGCCGAAAGCCTGCAGCTTCTGTCGAAAATCATCACTGCCCGCCTTCCTGTCTCTCTCAGCTGGTGACAAGAGGGCGCTGTCGCCTTCACGCAGCTCCCCCACTCATCTGAATGAGTCCCGGCGCCTGCTCCGCCTTCCTGTTAATCTGACACCCAGTCAGTCAATTTGGCATCTCCAGCTGCGTGCATGCGTGTGAGCGTGCGTGCGTGGACGTTTTCACGGCTCGGGTCACTGCGATCCCGCGTGCCGCGTGCCAGGGGAGCTAGGAGGTGGGTGGCCGGTGTCTCGGGCTCTGCGACACTCAGAGGGGGCCCGTGAGGCCCCTCTCGAAGTCCCTCGGGGGGTTCTGCCCCGGGGAGGGCGGGGAACAGTGCCTGCTAGCGTACTCACGTGGTTTCTGGCTCCACACGCGCAGGTGCAGCTTCCCTGACGAGTAGTAGAGGAATCCCAAGACCAGCATGGGACACAAGGCCAGCAGCAGGTTCCGAGTAGGCTTCAGGAAGCTCATCTTTCACATGGTATCGACCGTGCTACATCACCTGCAGGAGGAAACAACCGTTCAAGCGACACAGAGGCAGCAGGCCAGGGCGGCGTGACATGTTTTTCTCCACAGCAATCCGACTGGTTCAATCATCTGCCGTAATTTCTCACATCATGGAGAGAACCTCGATACTCTTGACCTCTTGATTTTTCATCAGTTGTAATGCCAATCGAAAGAAAAAAAAATGTTGATGACTTCAAAGCAAAATCCAAAAGATTAAATTTGCAGTTTAAAGTTTCACACGCAGTGGGGGTAAGAATTGTGACTGGAGTCAAATTTAGAGTCAAAACTGAAAATCAGCTCACGTGCTTTTTACAGCTTCCTGCCGCCTGGTGATGGGGGATCTATCTTTTCACCAGCAGGGCACATTTTAATTAGTAGCTGATGTTATCTTCATGTATGTTTCAGTTATCTCAGCCTTGTGAGCTGCAATGAATGCACTATTCTGGCCTCTCCTTATTGCAGTGGGTGGCAAGATGAAAGCCTCCATCAGAAAATTGCATATTACACAGACGATTGCACAGTGTCACAAACACATTTTGCTTGGCCAACTTAGGCTGACAATTGTTGCTTATTGTTGCTGACAATTGCTGCTCACACCTGAAGAAGGCTCCACGGGCAAAATGT
The DNA here is from genome assembly GCF_040954835.1 of Lepisosteus oculatus. Lineage (NCBI taxonomy): Eukaryota > Metazoa > Chordata > Actinopteri > Semionotiformes > Lepisosteidae > Lepisosteus > Lepisosteus oculatus. The sequence continues at coordinate 3,123,573 of NC_090704.1, read as the reverse complement.
TGTGTTCTCTTTCTTCTTTTTTTCAGCATAGAATAAACCTATTACTTGTTCCTTTGCAGCCTACGCACGCTGACACAGCTACCCACCTGAATTGTTGCTTATTATTTTTTAACTCCTTTACTTAACTAAATGCTTCAGTGAATCGCAAATTCTCATTCACAATGATGAGCTGAACACTTTTCAACTGCAGGGACTTTCTTGGCAACCTGAGTGAATTAAGGGGTACAACCAGCAAACCCCCCCCTCCCCCCACCCCCTGATATTAGAACGCACAGACTTCCAGTTCATTCTCCATAACTCTGAACAATGCTCAATGAAAACCTCTCACATTTAAACAGAGAAAATTGTTTGCAGTTAAGGATATTTTTGTTTTTAAACTTTTACAAGCTAATTGTCGTTTCTACGGTACCTGAAGAATTCCAATTAAGCAATCTTGTTGAATTTTGTTTTCTATTGCACTGTTGCTGTACTGTATTATTGTAATATACTGTACGTTATATAAAGGTTAACTCAACCACTTCTCTACATCACTGCCTTAAATAGAGGCTCTGACTGTTTCATTCTAGAAAGCTGGAAATATTTAACCAACCTGTACGAGCTGTAAACTGATATGATGGGCCTTTGTGTGGCATGTCAGCATTGATTACTGATCCAAACATGCTGCTGAAATCTACTGCTGTTGGGATAATTCACAGGTGTCAGTAGAAAGCTGCCACAGTTCCTATTTTTGGGTGATGGGTTATCATAAGCAGAAGTACCTGACTAGCTCTACCTGTTTAAGCAGCATATGTGATCTCGGCTCTCAACCACACCTTTCGCTTTTGTGCTGCATTACACTCATGTCTTAATTGAAGCGCATTGCTGCCACTAAGGGAAAAACATTCGCCCCCTTATCTCTTATTTACTAGATAATGATTTAGCATATGCACTGTACAACCTGTTACCCTGTGCACTGAACGCATCTAGAAGCTGCCGGTACTTCTGGTGTAATGCTTGGGTCAACATCCAGCACAGCAGGATTTGTACGGATTTACTTTCAACTGTGGTTAAGTCATAAAGAAATCGTATGATTTTTAGCAAATATGAAGAGAATCATCACAAGCATGAAGACCAGTTTTGTGGGATTTAGAGATCAAAGCAACGATGGTTCCGTTAGGAACAGTTACACGTGCCATCAGTTTCACTGCTTAAAACTGTAAGTCCGCAGGTAGGGATATAGGTATTATGACAATTGTGCTATTGCATGATCACAAAGTACGCGAGAATTACTGTCTCGTAATGACGAGACAAGGCGAAGGATGTTTTCTCTTTGTGGCAGCAATGCACTTCCGTATTTGTCCAATTCTAAAACTGGTAAATTAATTTGTTCTTAAGCACTGTAAACATGTTCTACGTCAGGACCTTTCCTTTACTGCTTTGTATCCACACTGTCAGTACTACTTTATCAACACACACACCCACAAATTCTACTGGCTGGATGTACGAGTTGTGCTCAAAGTACCACACAGTATCACACAGTATCACTGCACGTATCCCATTCCTAAACCCGCACAGTGAGATTTCAGCGGAATTGTTGACATCCTGTTCACAGGGAAGTGGCAAGATCGCATACATGAAATTCAGGTTAGTGGGGCGTTGACTGTGCAGAGGTCAGTGGTTTGGCACTATGTTTTTTCTTGGATGCCATAAAACAATCAGATCATTGATCCTTCTTGTTTATTTTACCTTTGCAAACTGCAAAAATTCTGACAGACAGGGTTGAGCCATATAAAAGTCATTAAACCTGCTGGAAAAAAACATGCATCATCAGCACTAGACAACATGTTACACAGAAAAGATGCAACAAGTGTCATTAAGTTTTGCCATCTTAACTTAATTACACTTGTGCCAAATCACTGGGGCATGTACTTACTTGACATTACCCAGGTCAGTAGGTGCTAATAAAAAACCCTAGTTTTCCAGGACAACAGTCAAGTTCTTTCCTTTTGACAGACCATTACAGCACATAGCCCGAAATTAGTAAAAAGAGAACATCTCTTGCTCACGTTCAAACTACAAAAATATGTAACTCCTCCCAGAAACATCATGAGTGAGTGATAGACACTGGTTAAAAATGTTGATAGCCACCAACTGTTTTAAGCAGAAGTCAAAATTATTATTAAATCAAGTGGGTTTTCTATTGCACTGTTGCTGTACTGTATTAAGTCGTTCCAATGAATAAAATTAAACGTAGCATTCAGACCACATCATTAAGTAGCGAATGGATGCTGGCATTGCAGCATTCATTTAGTTTTAGTTTTCTTCCTTTAGAGTACACAAGCTGACAAAGCCTCAGACTTTTAGTCTTGATCCTTTCATTTAACGGCATTTAACGTTTTCATTTGTTGGCATCCTACAATACCTGCAACAGATGAAGAGCTCACAGGAGCTTAGCAGCAGGGCTTTCAATTCCAATTATTACTAATGTATATTTCGGATTTTATAAGCTAATTGTCTAAAATAACATCCAAAAAACATGCAAGAAACAATGACATTTTTAAAAAGCTGAAGTTGCTCGCTTGAGATGAATGGGACCCTCAATTTTATAGAAACGGCATTGCAGTGCATTTGCCAAAGTCCTTTCCTCTTCTATCAATGAGAGCAGGAGGTGCATGAGATGGGGCTGATATCACAGATGTTCCACAATTCCACCATGTTCGTTACAGGGCAGGAAATTTGATTTGTAATCAGAAAAAACTCTTTCCACCCCCCAACCCCCGTAAACACACACATTTGATGTGTTTTCACAAACTGTGGAAACTGGTGGTAGCAGCTCAGTTGCAATCTCATGTTACAACGAACCAACTCTTCGAACCTTTTCGGGTGGGCCTGGGAAAAAAGCAACAGCACTATAACAGTTCTTGTGAAGGTAGATAATGATTCTGATTCTTTTCCTCTATATAATTCTTATCTTTCTGGATTTTGGATACTGTCAATTACACCATCCTACTGTAGATCTTGTTATATTAGCTAGAGATCACTGGTTCAGGTTGTTTTTAGATCTGTTTTCTGGCTCTCTCAAGGTGCTCCACAGGTCTTTGTGCAGGGAACAATTAGTATTAGTACGCTGCCACTTGGTCAGATCATTCATGCCTGTGCTGATGACATTCAGAATTATTTGCAGACCGATCCAGACGCTTTTGCTGTCGTTTCTGCATTGTACCGACATTTGTATCGTGAGATATGGAAGCAACAGAACTTGCTCATGACTGAGGTTATACTCATGGGCACCCAACAACACCTTCACAAAGCTAGCGACTACAGTTCTGGTCCTGAGAATGGTGAAATGAAATCTTTGAAATGCATGTATACTAAATAGCACTTTGTAGGGCCAGAAGTCTGTGGCTCTCATGCCAACACAGAGTACGCTGCAACATCACATCACTCCTCGTGAAACACGGAAGAAGGGACTTCAAGGTTCACCTGCTCACTGAATGGTCTTGATCAAGGTAGCTTCAAGGGTTAGAATGCAGGCGTGTAATTAAGAGATCTGCTAATCCGGTCTGCTCAAGACCACGCTCCACAAAATGAGAGAGCCTTCCACGTCGGTCTCACTGCTAACATCTAGTTGAGACTCTGTTAACGTCAACACTTTCAGATTTGCCTAAACACCTGTCATCTCACGCTACAGGTTTTACCATGTGACCTTGGTTTCACAAGATCGGTTTGCTGTGCTCTTCCGCCACTTACTTTTCACTTTTGTTGTGTACCGTGCGTGGTTTGTACAGCCCACTGAGTTGGTTAAAAAAAAAACACAGAAAATCATTTACATGCTTTAACAGGGCTCAAAGTAAACTGCGGTTTACATGCCACGTTCCATTTCCAAAAACTCTTTGAAAACCTCCAGTGCTGACACGTATAGCTTACAACAGAAAAACTTGTTACAACCTGTTAAGCGCCAGATGAGATCACCATTTCTGATGAGGCATTTATTTTAATTCAAGGTACAGTACATAACCATCACCAACAACAAACCACCTTGTGGCAACCTGACTGAAATCACATCTGTGCTATAGTTTTATGCAAAACTGAATGACAGGCAGGACAGGCTAAAGAGTTGTGTTACAGGATCTAAACAGTCTTTTGCAAAAGTGGGAAGCCCCTGTCGATGATGTCAAATTTTGAGCCCGTACGTCTTTGAAGCCTACGTAGATGCCTGTTATTACTCAAGACTATATTAAACAACATTCTATACTGCTGAGACAGTCCAAGAGCTGTTCTCCTTCCAAATGCCTCAGTTTCCCTGTTTCATCTGCTGACTAGAAGTCACTTGTCACCTACAAGCTCTCGCTGGTCTTGGGTTCGACTGTGTGCTCACCTTGACCTCACCACGGGCTGCACCAAAAAAGGGGGCCTAAAGTTAAGGTGGTCCTGTTCATTTCGGGACCGCTCCCACTTGAGGAAAGGCTGCCCTGAGGTAGCCCAGGACGGTGCTACAATGCATGCGTGCGAGAGGTCTTGGGCGCGAGCTCGTCGTGTTGAGGGGTGAGAGAGCACCCTGAGAGCACAGCCCAGGGATGAACCAGAAACGCGACAGTGTTGCCTTTTCCTCTTCAGAGCAGTCACACTAGCGAACAGCTAGCCCTGAGAGACAGCCTCTAAACAGCAGACAGCACTGTGAATTGATCCCAGTTGGGCACAGCTACACACACTGGAATATGCTTACCATTTGCTTCTCAAGATTCCTTGCACTCTAACTGGGTCTAACTGGGTCTGAGTCAGTCTGTTAGCCTAGCAGGAGCAATGCCACGCTTCCGGGGCAAACAAAGCTCAGAGCTTCTTGAGGGTCACACCACAGCAACAGACGTGGCATGTCCGAACCACAATTTAAAGCCAAGCCGAGGCTTAACTAGAAAAAGAGAGGAATAAACGTGAGGATTAAACATAAATATGAGGAAACAAAATGGAGATTTTCCATTTTTTTAAACAAATTAAAAAATATTCTTACAAGGCCCATTCTTTTCATATTTTGAAGACAAAATGGAGGTTTTCCATTTTTTTTAAACAAATTAACAAATATACTTACAAGGCCCATTCTTTTCATATTTTCGTACATCTCGTTAATTTTTGCAAATTTAAGCCACTCATTTATGGACTATAATGTTCATATCAGTACATCACACAGACTGACATCACTACAAGCCTGGGCACTTGGAACTCAATTTAAACTTTAAATCATTAGACAGAAATAAAGCAGTTTAGCACCCGGGGTACAGTTCTAAGAATGTGGGGTGTATAATATTTAATTATTTTCAAGAACACAAAAACACATAGGATCTCTTACAGATACCAAAACCTGCCTCTTATAAGTCTTTACTGATTTCTTTTTGGAGACCAGATTTGGCTCAATCAATTATGCCAACCATCTGCTGCAAGCATGACTACTGAACCTGGACAAGGAAGCTAGAAAATGATTCTTCACTTGGTTCAGATTGTCACAATCGCATGTTAAATATCACTACCACGCGAAATAAAAAATGAAGAAAAAAAAACATTTCTCCTTTAAATAACATTATCTTATTACTGAGTTAACAGGAAAATAAATTCTGTCAATACGCTTGGCTTGGTAATCAAAATTAAAAGTTTAAAAAACACCACTAGACCTCAAACTTGTATCCTGTTTTCATATAGTATGGTTTTAGCAAAATAATATTAAAACTATACCTGCTGAGCACGATACCCGCAATGCACTGCTCGTTGGTGTCGAAACTTTTTGGATGAGCGCCGTTTTACCTTGCTTGCTTGGACGACGTGTAAGGTTATTTCCACAGAACCTATTTTGAGAGTTTGCCAACGCCAGGCCTGACTCACACGACGGCGTTTCGATAAAAGTACGTCCACGATTCTCTGTAACTTCTCGACAGCCCAAAAATAGCAACACCGGTTTTGATAAAGGATTGGCCACTTCAGTTTCAATAAGAACAGAGAGATAAATGGGCACCGCTTCTGCTAACTTAAACTGCAAACGATACAATTCGCCGATCAGAGCAATACCCAGCGCAGTGAACAGGCAGACTACAAGTTTTTTTTTAAGCACTAATTACATTTTGTGACATTCAGTTTTCTGTACATAGCCCTCCTCGGCTGTCAATAACTGAAATAGCCAGCGGACCAGACCGTTACAGCAATTCTGCGGTCCGTCTCCGAAAAAATGTGCCCTCTGGCGAACCGAGACCCGTTATGTGAATCGCCAGCAACAAGAGCAATGTAGCCCTGCCGACAACTGAGAGAAATACTTATTAAAACACTACAGAACACATATAACAAACTGAGAGGCAGGGACGTGTATTTCCCCCACAACGTTACCCCCAAACTAATAGAAAGAACTACAACACTACATAACAAAGGTGATCAGTAAAAAGAAAAACAGTCATCGTTTTTTTTTTTTTTTAGATTTTCAAAAGAAATAAATTTAAATTACCCGCGACACGGCCACACTTTACATTAAACGCTCGCCGAGTTTAAAAAAAAAACGAACCACCGCGATGCCGTCCCGATTTTCGGTCGCCCCTGTCAGGAAATTCCCGGGGATTCGAGTCGGCGTTCAGGCCTAGCTAATTCAGGACTCCCACACCACGCCGGGGAAAGAGGCACAAAAACAACACACGCAGACGACAACGTAACGCTGTAACATCCAAAGCCGTAACAGCGTTTTACCTTTCATGAACAGATGAGGTAGATCTCCTCGGCATGTACCTTATTACAGGCTGGGACGCCCATGGCTATCGTCCGTGAGCGCTTGCATGTCCTTCTATTTTAAGCGTGAGCTGAATTCCCAGCCAAGCTCCTGCATTTAGACTGACCGTCTCTCTCCCCCTTCTCTCCAAGCTATTCACTCAGCAAGCCGACGAAGAAAGGAAAAAAAAAACAACAATGTCTACGACTCGCAAGTGCATTTCTCCGCACCGTTACTTTGTAGTCGTAGAAATTAAAGCGACACTTTTCAGTCAGCGGACGAAATACACCGCGTCAGGTTCGCCCCCCTCACCACCTCTCTTCCTCTCATACTCGGTCAGGGCTGGCTTTCCGTCAGTTTGCCCCCCCAAAAAAAACCTCTTCCCTCGCTGCTTCAGTCACATTGGGGTTACAAGGGCATCAATTTCAATCTCCAGGCGGGCGGTTTCCTTCCACATTATAAGAAAAGGAACTAGACGGCAGGAAAACACCTCGATTCCAGTCACGAATTGAAAACCGTAACCCAATCATTCGACATCCCCCCCCCACAACAGCTTAAAAAAAGTAACGCTCTCCTACTTGTCCGAACTCGTTATTGTAACATGCACGGTAGGCATTTTGAGGGCATTGCTTGCTCATTTGTTTGATTTCCAGACTCAAAACCTTCTTCTTCAGAAAAGCCTTTACTTAACTGGTTCCATTCTTCACCCCTCTGCTCTTCTTAATACCACCTTCCACGGTCTCCTCTATTGTTATTGTTGTAATTGTGTCTTGTCTTGTGAAATCTTCTTATTTATTGTTGTATTCTTCTTATTTATTGTTATTGTCATCCTGTAAAGCGCTTTGAGAAGCCACCTTTAAAGGTGCTATATAAAATAAAGTTTATTATTATTATTATTATTATTATTATTAAGCTTTTTATTTCATAGGAAACTTGTCGGTGTGATAGACAGATTTTTTTTTCGGCCCGCGCAATTGTGGGGAAGTGCTTATGTTAGGCAGAACTGTAAGAATATTTTTTAAAAATTTGAAGTCGAGGTTGACAATATGCTGAATCGCACTGTTTTGGGAAGTTCTTAGAGCAGATGTTGGTTAGACTGCTTTGTCTCACTGAACTTTAGACACAGTGTGGTTAGGAGAGGAGGCCACTTTATTAAGGAACAGAGAGCCCTTGAGACACAGGTCTTGGAGACACTGTTATGAGAGGCAGTGACTTAAATTCACTTAAGATGCAAAACACCCATCCCAAGAGAATCACAGTCCTACAGGTGCTGGCCAGGGCCCATGGACGGTACAATATTGAAACACTCTCATGCACGATATTTTGACCTGATCCTCAGAACTGAGCCCATTTCACCATTTAAATGCATGTCACGTACGAGAGGGGAAGAAGGAAGAGCACAATTAGGCAGACACATGGCACTCCAGGAATGAGATGCCTAATACTGGGTGAAGTGTGAAGTGCACACAAACAAGTCCACACCATAGGGATATTGTTTTTACACGATTTCATTACTTTCTCCAGAATAACTTGATTCAATAGAGCATTGTTACAATGGGAAGAAAGTGCTTGTAGGTGCCGATGTATACCTATCCTATTCAAGGCGACCCTTTCTCTCTCTTAGTACCACTGAATATTTTATCAGTGAGCGCTTTAAATATGGATGAGCAGTGCCCATTTCCAGGGATTACTGTTTCCAGTATGGTATCTGTTGCCTCACAGACGGTTGCCCAGCAGGCTTGGAGAGATGAGCTGTGCTTCGGAAATTCGAAGCAACGAGCAATCCTAAAATACACCCGCACTTTGCAAAAGCGTCTTCACCAAATAATTAGGCAGAATCAACCATCGGCCTAAAGCACCAAAACGGTCATAGAATCAGGTAAATGTCGTTAGGCAGGAAGTGGGTGAAACCTGCTGTGGCAGGACCAAAGCTGTTGAATTCTGGCAATTATTCCATTTCACCGAATACGGAGAGTGAAGTCAGCTGTTTTCTGAAACTAAAAGCCAAAAGAAATATGGAATGAATGCATTTTATTAAAGGACTTCAATGAAGTTACCTCTGTTGGCAAAACAAAAAACGTCTATGGGAGCGGTACATTTTTAGTACTTAGTGCTATTTTTTAGTACTAAGCATAGTGCTAAAGTACTTCAGTATTTCAGTTTTGAAAGCACTCTGTGCTCATTTGGGGCAAAGGGGGCTATTTGAAAATCCTATTAAATCTGTCCATAAGGGTAAATGCTGGCTAAAAATGCTTGCCAGCAGCCATATCACCCTGCAACTCACAACTGGCAACCCACTGAAGCTAAGCAGGTGTGAGCCTGGTCAGTACCTGGATGGGAGACCTCCTGGGAAAAACTAAGGTTGCTGCTGGAAGAGGTGTTAGTGGGGCCAGCAGGGGGCGCTCACCCTGCGGTCCATGTGGGTCCTAATGCCCCAGTATAGTGACGGGGACACTATACTGTAAACAGGTGCCGTCCTTCGGATGAGACGTAAAACCGAGGGCCTGACTCTCTGTGGTCATTAAAAATCCCAGGGCGCTTCTCGAAAAGAGTAGGGGTGTAACCCCGGTGTCCTGGCCAAATTTCCCCCCTGGCCTTTACCCCATCATGGCCTCCTAATAATCCCCCTCTATGAATTGGCTACATTACTCTGCTCTCCTCCCCACTGATAGCTGATGTGTGGTGAGCGTTCTGGCGCACTATGGCTGCCGTCGCATCATCCAGGTGGATGCTGCACATTGGTGGTGGTGGAGGGGAGACCCCATTACCTGTAAAGCGCTTTGAGTGGAGTGTCCAGAAAAGCGCTATATAAATGTAAGCAATTATTATTAATTATTATTATTAAAAGCGTTGAATTGCAGCTTCGGTAAACAGGTGCCTAGATGGCATAGCATGAGCTCTTCCACAGGGGGCTGTTCTCTGCGATGTTGTTGGACACACTGCACTAATACAACTGTCCTCAACTGTACATCTGCAGTGACTCATCAAGCCTCTCGTCTGCACTTTGAGCTCAATTAGCAGTCTCCTGGGAGCAGGCAAGAGCTCCATGTTATCCCAGTGCTGCAGATTATTGGAAGTAGCTCAACTTCCAAATCTGTCTTAGACAACAAGAGCTGGAGATCTGGAGGCCTCTGCCAAGTCCAGTCAGTAAGAGCCCTGAATTCACTTTAATTACCTTCACACCTTATCCTGTCTAACCAGCCCACTTCAAATCCAAGAGTAAACTGATCACACACAATTAAACAAGAGTTTTAATACATAACATAAACCTTAGTCTTTGGTATGTAACCAGTGCCAACTACAATTATCATTTGAGTGTAAATGTACGTTTGTTAAAATGCTTGTGTAGAATTAAGTAGGGCCACGTTACACAGGGTTCTCCTGCTATATTACTGTTGTCAAGCAGGGAATCAGGGTAATGATATGGGATCATCATTGAATGCTATGATCAAGAACACGCTTGTCAACATTGCATGTCGCAGCCAGTGCCTCACACAGCAGGGTGCTGAAATGCTCAAGAAGCCCTCTGTGCTTGTTTTGACTGCACGGCCTCGTTTTTGATGGGAAGCCATTCGCGAGGCAGAAAAGCAGCTGCAGACTCCAATCCTCCCACAGCGTGCCTGACAGTTAGGATGACGTTCTTACGCTGGAAGCAGAGTTTGGTTTTTGCCACACAAAACGTCTCTGATTGTGGCCACAAAAGTTCAACCTTTGACTCATCTGTGCGAATAACATTCTTCCAGTAGTCATGAGGTGGGTCTTTGGGGAACTTGACACTTTTCCTTTTCCACTGTATAGTACCTATACAATTTCTAAAAGCCAAACACTGCCTTCCAACAGAAGAATTAGACCATTAGACCACTATCACCGCCCGCTAGGTTATCAATGCCCTTGCATCTACTTGTCAGACTTTGCCAAGATTCACGCCAGACTGGGGCAGCCTGTGCTACCTGCTACATGTCCAGAAACAGCTGAATGAGCTACTCTGGGTCGAATAGGCTCCTGTCGGTTACAGTCTTTCATACGTCCGTATGTTCATTCCAAATCCCAGACTCATGGGCCGAAGCAGTAGACAAATAAATCCTGAGCACCTTCTCTTTCTAGCAAGGGCTTGAAGAGCGAAGACCACCCAGCTTCAGCAGCCATGACTGCAGCTCTGTCATTTGACCGCGGGATGAGTTCTGTTTTGTAGCTGTATTTAGTAAGGACTCGAGTACATGACCTGGCTGATTCAGAGCAAGTGTGATTCAATTTTCACTGATGTTTTGAGAAATTACAAATGTTTCTGGAGTGTCTACCTTTCTGTAGTGTGCCTTCTTGTACATTACTCCCCTGGTGTAATTCCACTGAATGCTTCATCAAACTCATCGGGAATCTTTGCTTTCAATGGATTAGGTTACTTCTTCAGCAACAGACTCTTGCCAGTTGATTCTGGCTGATTTTAGACAGGCAGGCACACATTTTTGCAAAGAGACCTTCAACTTAAGAGTTGTGTTTAAAAAAAGGATTCCTGCATTCTTCCATCCTTTTTAACAATGTCTCTCCCTGTCAGTTCATCAAGAAGATCTGTGTTTTTATAGTTTAAACTCCGCTTACACTTCCAGCAATGATCAATCACGACAGTGCTTCATTAAGACACATACCTGTTACCTGGAAGTGATGCTCAAAAGGACTTGTTCACTGTAGTTTGCTTTCAATCAGTGGGTGATTTTTTAACACATGGCACACATGCCTTAAATTACCTTTGGCTTAGATGTGTGAAGAGACCGGAAGAACAGACTCATGCTGCACACTAAACAGAGCGCCGACACCAAAAATTACATTTGCCCACGCAGTCTGAGTTTTGTAAAGAAGACACACAGGAAGCCATTATCATGCAAGAGCACAGTACTATCATTCACCAATCTTGTGCAAAGATTGAGTGCCCAACACAGGAACACTAAAGATGCGAAACACACAATTACTGTAACATTACAGGGTAAATGCAGGGCAAAAGACAGAGATCTTCCACAAAGAAACTGCAGGGAACTATTAACGAAGCTAAACAAGACCACCCGTTATGAGCAGTACTCAAAGTGAGGAGCAATGGTGTTCCGCTTGATAAAAGAAGCAGTCCTGTATAAAACATGGTGCACCCCTTCCTAAAGGTTTCTGTGAAAATACTTTTCCCCTCTCAAACAAACTCTGCCCCAGATGGCAATAACATCAAGGGACCACCTCCCAGCACCATCACACCACAGCACCATTCCTCTCTGTATTTTTTTAACTCTACTGGGTTTACTGGGGAGAATCTTCCCAGAACTTCAGAGCAACAGCAGGAGCATAATTTACAAACACACCTTCTCTGGGCTGAGCTACACCCCATGGGCTGGTGGTCTCACACTTGCATTACGTTTGGATTACATTACATTTAATTTTTTTCCAAAGAATTAAGGCATTTTTCGTGTGGGTACCCGACAAAATAAAGGGTAGCTATGAGTTCAGTAAAACCCTGTTTCCCCTGTTGATGTCAATCCAAAGAACTGCTGTTACTCACAACCACTTCCAGCTATAATAGATATAATCTTCTAGGTAAAAAAGTAGTAATAGTTGTTTTTGTTCTTCGGTTGCAGTACACACTAGCCTTTCAACCACTTTTTTTAAATGAAGTAGCATAGCCAGTTCTACTCTCTAGAATGATTGATTCCCTTGCCTTCCAGGGCTGTCACCCGGAGTAAGCAAGAAGCCCTCTGTTCGTCCACTAATTCGGCTTCTGTGATCGACATGTAACAGAACAGTCTTTTGACTACATACTTTGGGTGATCATTTTTTTCTAGCTCTCAGATGCTGCTCTGCTTATCCTCATAAGCTATCCATTCCCCTGGCTCTGCATTCTTACTGCATACAAAGGAGAGGATTCCAACATAACAGCCATGACACTGGCCAATAAAAGCATCAGTTAGTGACCCTGAAGGTCTGTAAGCATCGTCACGCTTAAGGAAGCAACTCTGTGCCGTGTCTCCCCGTTTCAACAAGTCTCTCACTCTTTGACCGGCTGGGAGATCCACTCCACCAGGCTGGGGAGAGCTGAAGCAGATATCCCTGCTTTTCCAGAAACAGCTGGATGAGACCAACCACGTGGGCTAGATGGACTGAATGCCTTCTCTCCTTGTCTGTAACCTTTCTTGTGCTCTTATGTTTGCCACTGTCTATTTGGCCTCTTGTTCAGTGCCATAGATTTCTAACGATGACCAGTCCTTAGGAACTCCAAACAGATGGGCATCTTCTTCCCCTAATGGATCATCTGGCAACAGCTTCGCAAATGCAGTGGGATTCTTTAAACTACTCGCCTGCATCTGAAAAGACTGATACTTGCCTAGAGGCCTTATCATTGCTCCAAACAGCACTCTTCTGAATAGTTTTTAATGTGGTGCAGGAAGATAAGAAAATCTACGAGCAAGAGGAGGCCACTTGACCCATATAATCCCACCTGGAAGTAGACCTCCTGGGGCAGATTCGATTACACAGCGTGGTGATCTCTGTGCGTGAACTGTACACGCCCCAGAAATGCTCTACCGCCGAAGGGAGCCACAGTTACACGGACTGATGAAGAACATGAACACCGTCCCTGAAATGGAAAGCACAGCCAGTGACTGTAAAACACCTCAAAATTTTCTGTCATTTCAGGTGCTGCGGCTCTGGTCTTTGCAGAGCTGAAGGCTCTTGTCGGTTTGTTAGATTTCTGAGTCCATCCCACCGATTGTTATTACGGCTTTTGTTCTTGGCAACTTCACAGCCGATTGGTACAGCGGTGCTCTTTTCAGGCCCACTATGTGATCCACCACTTATTACAGCCGGATGACAGGCGTCCTTACGTCAGATCGCTGCTGAGCCTGCCATTCAAATCAAATCTTCTTTCTCGACCTTTTGTTCCTGGGGAACATGATCCCGTAATGATGTGTTCTCCTAACAGGTCCTTTGGAGATTATTTACCATCGTTTTCCATGCCTCCTACGCGGCTGGAAGTGTGTGTGTGAGACGCCCCCCGGTCACAGGGCCCGAGAGAGCTGCGTGGAACAGGGAGCCCAGCTGATCTTGGGGAGACTCGTCGGCTTCACAGCCAAGGCGCCACCTGACTTCCTTGTGATCGTCACACAGCATCCCCTGACTGGCCGGCCTTCTAATACGCCTGGGGGATTAACCGTCTCTGTGGGAAAGCAGCAGTCGGAACAGGAGGCAGCCAAGAGACACACGTGTGGGCGAGAAATAAAAACACAAAAAAGAACAGAAACCCCAGCAATTCCTTTCCTACTGCCCACCCCCCCAACTCCAGATGTCTGGTTTGTCTGGTTCAGCACTTTGAAAGGGGTTTTGAAACAAACTTCAGGATGTCAGCCGTGCTCTTACACTGTGCAGAGGTCAACCCCTGCAGAAACTTTCTCTGCAGACGAAAGCTGTAAAAACGGCTTTCTTGTACAGTTAGAAGGATAATCAAAAAAGGCTCAAACGAGCTGACAAGACAACAGAAATGTTTTTCCTGTACCCCGACAAGACTACACAAACAGTCCACGTGTCTTTAATGTGCTTTTCACAACACATGTAAACTGAATGAGCAGAGCTGCCGATTCCCAGCCCTTGGGTCCTGCTCTTTATTCCCAGCTGTGTGGAGTTTGCACGTTTCTCCCATGCTCAGTGGTAAGTGGCCTGTCTGTGCTCGTGTGTGTGTGTGTTTCATGCAACGGGCCAGCGCAGAGCTACACCTGTCCAGGTGCAGGGTGTGCCCTGTGCCCTACACTGTGTCCACAGCCTTTGCCCAAGGATAAGCAGCTTCGTAATGCGGGGTGGACATAATCTGAATAACCGCTCATTCCCAATATCAGGTTGAACTGATTTGACTTTTCTAGCATTCTTATGTCTCTGCACGTCGCTGTATATTTTTGTTAACTCCCAAAAGCTGTTGCTCGGAAAAACTGTTACATGGCAACTGTAAGTGAAATGAGAGGTCTTGGTTTTCTAAGCTGGGAGATTCTTTTGTACTTGCAAGCTGTAACCTTGAAAAGGATGGGAAGATCCTGAACAGGCTAGACGAACAGAGTTGAATAGGGGTATAATTAGCAGGGCTCATGTTCATGAAGAAAGGTTAAACACACACACAACATTTGAACTTGAATAGTAGTTCAAATAGAATTTCTCATCACACACACACACATGCTCCTAGTTCAGTCTATTGAAATCTTTCAGGATTCTCAGATGCATTGTTATGGGACCCTAAAACTGAGAAGGCAGCGTCCCCTGTACTGTATATCCATTCTGACAGTGAGCTTGCACTGAGGGCGAAAGTTTACACTCACTACAGGAACCATGCTTCAGACTTTGTTTTCTAAATAGATATCATATGCAAAGTTACACTCCTGGTAGAGTAATACAGCCTAGCATTTATGACCTAGATCACAAATTTTAATGGATGGCCTCTTGCACGGTGCCATAGATTTCTAAAGATTACCAGTGAAACAGCACATTATTCTTGGTGACCCACTTTCTGATTGCTCACGGTATTGTCATATTGACCCTGAAGCACAAGCAGAGCTTTGGTGTCGCTCACAGCCTGCTCTCTCTATAGCTGAAGACGAATCACAAGACTCCTCATTTTTCTAAGCCTAATAAAGCCCTTTTCATGAAAAGCAATCTTGATGAATCGTACATTAAGAGAGGGGGAAACCAATCAGAAAGAATATATCAATATACAGCATAAAAGCTACAGGAGCACATTTCATTGTCATACAAGTTGCACTAAATTTTTATAGCCTTCACTAAACACATTGAGACCTTCTGCTCTGCACTCCACAAAGTCCATTTGTTGTTTGCATTTGTGTTATCACTTATAGCCTTGCAGTTATGCATAGAGTACAACTGGTTACGTTTCTGATAAGGCTATCTGCTTCCGATAAGAGCCACAGAAGAGGCCACCCCATAATCGCAGGACACACACACTCCCAGACAACACAGAGAGGGGTGAGCATCCAAACATCACCCAGAAGGTGCCCGAGCCCAGAACCAGACCTAGGGCCTGAGAGCTGTGAGCAAGCAGTGTTTTGCTGAATTTAAATCTTATAGATTTAAAAAAAAAGTGATAAAACTTTCATCCTTACTGAGGCAATGACCATACTAAATGTTAAAATAAAACAGACATTTTATTGAGTTGAAATATGAATCTACAGTATCTAAGAACGTATTATAAACGGGACGACCAATAAAGCTGGAAGATTTTCCAGTATAAAAGTTTTGTTAGTGCCATTTCGCCACACTTTTCTCAGTGCTTATTTAGCTGGCAATACAGCTTCGGAAAGCAAATAAACGAAATGGCTGAGACAGCTGCTGAGCACATTCCAAGGAAGGGAGTATCCTAGAACACTCAAGCATCCTAAGATTTGCCCCGAGAGTAATTAATGGTTACAGTGAGCGAAGCTGTATGAAAGCGTTTCCGTAGTGTCAGAAGTGCCACGCTGAGCCCATGTGGAATCTGACTGACAGGTATGAAGGCCTTGACACTTCAGAAATACAAGGCACTGTGTTCCCTGCCTTCGCAGTCAAAACCTCTTTTTTAACCGGCGATTTGTCTTTTGCTTAGTCAAAACTACAAAGTAAAACTCACATTGATAAAATCATCAACAGGTGTCTGGTTTCCCTGCCCTTCAGAAACTCAAACGTTGATGTTTTACGTGTCTTTTTGTGATTTCTGGACTTCAATGTAAAAGCCCAGCCCAAAGTGATCTAAACACGTGGAGCCGCAGGTAGTACAGTCTCTTACAATAGGTGCTGACCTTTGCAATGTGACACCCTGTTGTCGGAGAAAAAGTGTTTTCTCCAGCTGTCACACAAAAATGCCAGGGAGGCAGACCAAATTAACCAACCATGACATTGCGTGATTGCATCTTATTGTTTTTAAGTTGATGAGCTGAAAGGGTTTTAAAGAGGACTTTCCATACATACGGTTTATACGTGTAGGTCATTGGAGAGCCGTGAAAAAGTAACCTGCTGTTTTAAATCCACGCGATGTGTTAGAGTACAGGAGAACATACGAAACGTCACATGGAGGAGAAAACCGCATGGCCTGTTCGTTTGTTAGTTATTAGGTAACGCACAACCACGGCAATGAATCCACACTGTAGCACACTGTCTCAATTATGTGTATTGTGGCCATTTAGTCAACCACAAGCAAATTGTGCACAAAGGGGAAGAGCTGCAAAACACTGCTCATGCAGTCTCAGTGCATTCTCGGTATGACCAGACCCCTTTAATGGCTCATCTGAGCCACAGAGCACAATACTTTCTACAACTTGCTCGGGCCATAACTCACCTTTCACAGCTGAAATTAAATTTCTGTTTTCTCACCAGTCTACAAGATGGAGCCTTACATAGTGTATCTGTAGTGGTCTCTCAGAATTTCATTTTCTCCAAAGCCTTGACCTGGATCATGATGAGGTTTAACTGCATTAGGGCCAGTCTCTGTTGCTTTATACAGTTTCTAGTTTAAATGCTCCTCTTCAACATGTTCACCAAAACTTCAGGTTACAAGACACGCGAATCGTAGTTCTAACTTGAACATTTCTTAACCTGCCCAGAAAGTCATGTTTAATGTGTTTTTAACACATATTTATCTTTCTACTGGTTTAGAGTTTAATGAAACTGCAAGTCATACTGTATATGAGAATTCATAGGGGTTTAAATCCCCATTATTTCCCATGCAAACTACCAATACCAAATTATTAAAAAGTAAAAAATGTCTTAAAAAACAGCTTCAGGTTCTAGCCACATACTATCACATCAGTGATTAACGTAGTTGTAATGTGCTCCACCTTGTACCTATTCTAAATAAAAGGTTTCTTACTCAATTCTGAATCCTGTTTTTGCAAGATCCTGTTTACACAACAGCGTAAACAAATTTAAAAGTGTTTTTGCGCCTTTTTTAAAACTTCAAACTGGCTCATTCCTTTTCGGCAACCCCCTTTACTCAGATTACTCGCAGGCATCTCTCTCATTAATCCTTAAATTAAGTGATTTATTGTAACTGGGTGAATTTCATTTTCTGTCAGAGGCATGTTTTTAAATTCTCTGCTCTGAATGGGATTTGTATTTGATATCAACACCGCACCTGTGTTGGAGTTTCAGAAGCTCCCTAATTCAGGTGTCTCAACTGAAACGCAACCAGTAGGGCCTCTATAGTCTCTGCAGTATATACTGTAGTCTATAGACAGAAACAAAAGCTCATTGTGGGAGTCCATAGTACACTTCCTCTAAGAGTGTCATTACCTATCTGTTTTTTCACCATAAACTGATTACCTATCAAGGGATGTTTTGAGTGTAATGAAGGAGCAAAGTTTTAATATGTGGTTTAGGGGAGATTGCATGACGTTATGCATGCTAAGGTTGTTGGAACAATACACCCGAAATACAGTATTTATTAAACTAACGACTGAGCGCAGAAACCTTGATAATTTAGCACCAGTGATTAACATCTCAGCACCAGGTGGTTCAGGATTAGGAAACACAAACCTATAAATCCCAGTGGATTGTGCCTGTCCAGAGCCAGACATCCGTTCCTAATCTAGGCTATCAAATGGCAAACACTATAGCAGGCTGGCCTCTTCTGACAAGCAAACAAATGAGACTAAATGCAACTGCTGTCCATCAAGCCTGCTACAATAAATTCAGAACTCAGGTTGCTGCACTTACAAAACAGCTAAACTGGGTAATGAATAGCCCCCAATGAGACTGGGCACTAGCTATTGCAGGCTCTATAAAAAACTAGCTTCCAGTCTTTGGTCGTCTCATGCCATGCTGTATACGGTCATAGTATACGGCTTAACCAAAAGACCATTCTTTGGCAGTACCTTGAAATAAGCTTTATTACTGTAGATGAGTCCCTGAAACCATGTTATCAAGTTGTTAAAGTCCTGGAGTATCCACATACATAGAAAAATAAAGGGGTTCATTATCATTCAGAAATCCACCTTTCTGGGTGCTCCTGCTAAGGATGATAAGGCTGAGAAACTCTTAAAATGAGACATATTCCAGTTTTCTTCTGTGTTTATAAAGTATGTATTCTCCTGTGATATTTTGCTGCACGCTTATATGTAAAAGGAAGAAAAGTACATTATGCTGAATTAAATAATATGACCTTTTTCTTAAGCAATTTCCTGTTCAAAGAACACTACATACTGTATGTTACACACTACATGTGTAGGAAGTTAAATTGTGTTTTAAAGTTTTGTTTTACATTAAAATCCTTTTGTATTTTTCAAGTCATCTTGAGTACAGGCATTCGCCAAATAACAGAGCCGTAATAATCCATCTTATTCAACTCCTGCGTTCACACATCCATTTTGATTGGAAATATAAAAGTATTGAAAGTAAAGCGAACGGCTATTTTTAAGGCGTCATACAGGTTTTTTAAAGGTCATACACCATCTTAATCATTTTGCCATCATCAAATGGTAGGAAAATAAATGAAGGTGCACATGTGTTACAATATATCAGATTTAATACGCTAACAGTTGCGTAATCGGAGATGCTTAGGTTAATGTTTATTAAAAGTATTCAGTATATCCTATCCACACAAGGTGTAGATACTGAAGCAGAAAGCAAATAATAAGAGTAGAGCATGTGAGTATCTATCCAAGCAAAGACTGCCTCAAGACATCCCTTCACAGCTTCAGCTGTTTCCGAAACAATATTCGCGCAGTTTACCGCGCTACTCTACCGCATAACCCACATCAATATCCCCGCTGTTTACCTCAAACAGCACTGGCGTGCTCTTCCCCTGCTCAACAGCACTCGCACCAGCGATACTCCTGAAGCAAAAGCCCAGGGAAAAAGTACTGGAGCATCCTGCACAGGAGCTGCCCCTGGCTAAAAGTTACTGTTTGTTTAAGAATCTAAGGCGAGAGAGGGAAGCTCAATTTACCCACAGCCTTTCCCTTCCAACCCCATACACACACACACAAACACCACTTCTCTTTCCAGAAAACCTGTGAAGTGCGAGAACGATTCCGGCGCACAGTCGGTCCTTATTTACAGTTCAAATAAAGAGAGCCGCTGTACTGGACTCACCGAGAGCAGGGCAGGCTCGTTGCGCGGACCTTGGGCACAGGCAGGGGCGGAGGGCAGATCTCAAAGCGGTCTGGTCATTCGGCGCTAATCTGGTGAGCAGCCTGCGGGAGAAACAAAGTCAGGATGCCCTTCGTCTTGCTGGTCTCTCGCTGCTCCGCTGGGGCTGCTGAGGTCATGAGGTCCCCACTCGGCCTCCTCCGGGGGGGTGCTGTGGCCCGCTGTCTGTGCCGGTGTGAGACGGAGAGGCAGCGGGAGAGAGTGTGTCTGTGTGTGTCGCTGGCAGAGCTGGAAGACGAGCTGCGCAGCGGTGGAGGCCTGGCACAGGTCCAGCCAATACCGTCTGGGAAAAAAAAAAAGAGCAAGAAAACAACCCGGTCTTTCAAAACCCAGGCCCTTCTCCGTCAAGGGGACCTGTGTGTTGACTCTCAGGGACATCTTGGGTTACACTGCAGTTGAGGCGGTTGCTTGGGAAGAAGGAATCGTTAGTTAGTCAGTTTGTTTGTTTTAAGGGCACCAAGTGACTCCAGTTGCTTTTATTCCACACACCAGCCCTCAGATTCGTTTCATTTTTTGGTAAGTTTCAACGTCTAAGATTTCATTTAAAGTCCAATTCGCCGCCGTGAACCGAGGTTTGAAACCTAGACAATCTAGGATCAGGGATTTCTTATCAGGAAGCGGGATATTAATGGAAAGGAGCGGAGGTAATCCAGACTGGAATAGGGCAACTACTCGGGAGGTGCAGGTGCGAGCCAGAGTGCACCCTGGACGGGATGAGAGTCATGCAGAGAGAGAGCACACGCACGCAGTCTTCCAGACAAGGCTGCCGGTTATTACCCCGCGGCCGGCAGAGGACTCCTACTGAGCGAGGCCCTTCACCCCCAGCTGCCCCAGGGCCGCCGTATAAACGGCTGACCCTGCGCTCTGACCCCCCAGCTTCTCTCTCTCCCTGTCTGTGTGTCTCACGGAGAGCAAGCTGGGCTCTGCGAAAAGACAAATCCCTCATGCAAGAGATTGTATACGGCCAATGAAGTGATCTCATCTTAACTCACGTCTTCTCCTTGTGAGACGCGCTCTCTGTTTCCGAGGGCCAAGGGCACAAGCCACGAGGTGGAACGGCACCACAGTGTTTATTCTGGGACTATTGCAATTCACAAACAAGGGCCTTGGTGGGGGTATAGCGCCCCTACGCAGCAGCGGGGCCCCTGCGCAGAGAAGCTGCCTGGTGAGCTCATGACAGGACATTTGTTGCAGGTGGGCGCTCGCCTGCCAGACACAACCCCCCACCAGGGGCAGGTGCCCCGCAGAGTGATCAGTCATCGACAGGGCTTGCAGGGGTTGTTCTGGGCCGCGCGGCGCAGCTAGCCAGCGGCTGCTCCCTCTGCTCCACAAGGGAGTAACCAGATCCTCCTGCTGCACCGCCGCTGAGTGGGCCGAACACAATACCCCTCTGTGCGGAGGAGGAGGGCCCGGCAGCAGGCATTAACAAGGGCACTTCAGCAGTGCCATGCAGGTGAGAACCAGACCGCTAAAGACTCCAGCCGGGAGCGCTTTGCCTGCGTAGAGACAACTTCTTTTCGATTATCTGAGGGCTAACACACAATTTCCCTCCCCAACATGCATTTCTCTGCTACACGAGCTAATTCCTTGGCTTTCAAGGACTGCAGTTTAGATTCACCTTTCTCTGCAGGTGGCGCATTGGCTGATATGAGTGATGATTCAGTGAGAGCATGCTGTTTGTTTTTTGAAAGCTTCTCATTGGGAATCCTCCTCTTCACCTAATCAGTGTATTTAATCGGCTTTAGGTGCAATGAATGGGGTTGTAATCTTGGAAGGAAAGGTGAATCTTTTTCAATCAATCAAAGTTTATTTATCAAATGCACAACACTACAGCGTGCAGCTGTAGTTGCTGGCAATGAAATGTCTTGATGACCGCCACTGCACCCCTGCACAGTTAGAAACGTCATCCTCAGGTTTTGAAAACACAGCAGGGACATAATTTAATTAGAGGTTTGTTTGACTTAGGATATGAGGGGAACACTATATTTGTAAAAGGTTAGGTGACATTACGATACATTCTTGTCACAAATGGCTTCCCTCTGCCATCTGTTTTTTAAATTGCCTTCTGAACCTTTGCTTGTATTCGGGATGTATGTTTTCTTCCAGATAAAGAGAGGGTAAATAGTATTCCACCATACCCTTAAGATGTTATGGTATTTAGACATCTGCGACCTTCACCTAGTCCTAAGTTCCAACAGTAGATAAAACTAACCTCATTTGACAAATAAGACACAACATGTTTTTTTTTTTATTCACAAAATGGTCATTTGTTATAAATAACCAGCTAGCATGCCATATGTTTGAGTGAAAGAGCACGTGCACTGCTTGATTGAGTAATGTGTGACACCCCCTTAAGCAGCAACAACTTGCATTAAATGTTTCCTCTAAGGGTGGTTCAGTCTCTCACATCACCTGACAGGAAGTCTGGTCCACTCATGGAGATAATGTGAGAGATTAAATTCCCCTTCCTTGTAAAACTATTCAAGGCACCAGCATACAGGAGCAAAGACCTGTTTTTTGAGTTGTTAAGGCATTGTAATTATCTGACCTTCCTGCAAAGCCTGAGTCTTGATTTTTGTCTGCTACTTTGTTCCCTCCAAATAATACAAAAATCCAATGTTTAATTTCAGTCTCCACCAACTGTAATGAAACACAAAAATATCACGTCTAAGGCACATCAAACCACGATTTCACTAGAGAGAAACTTTACAAACTTTAAAACACACCACTTAGATCACATACACGCCACTCTGAACTGGGAAGTTCATAATTCAGCTGCAGCACATCACAATTACCTTTAACATGAATTCTTAGCACTCATTTAACCAGATACTTTTGAACCAAATACATTTTTTAAGAACAAGTAAACTATGGAAAGCATAGTTTCTTCACTGAACTAAATAATAAAATCACTGTTGGCCCCAGGTAAAACTGTATTGTGTGGCACTGAGTTAAATTATAGATTTTTTTAACAGATTTGGAAACATCAATTTACTTACATCCTATTCCCCAAGAACTGCAGGATGGTCAATAGTACCTTTATGCATCAATGTTGATTTTTGTATTTGTTTTTTATTTTTTATATGAATACCTTATTTCCATATCATATTAGTGTATAATGTACCTTATCCCACTTAGCATTCCTGGAGACTGCTTCCATGGAGGGTGTGGGCTGGTGGAGTGTCTGGAATCTGGGGCTCTATTTTCATTCTAAGGGAGTCCTGGTGTACTGAAAGACACCAGGAAACTAGGAACAGGCAGTAATGATAAGCAGGTGCGACAAGATCCTTGAGCTGACTGTCACGGAGCAAGGAGCCAGGGAGCTGAGAGATACGTCGTGTTTCACACTCTGTCTCAGTAGTGCTGGTGCCTGTTGGGCCCTGGGTTCGAATCCAGGGGCAACTTCTGCCAGGGGTGTGTAGTCAGTCTGAGAACTTGTGGGTGTTCTCAGAGCTCTGTGCTGGATAGGTCAACTGGTTTCTCTCAACTGTTTCTCTCCTGTTTTTCTGCTTACTGTGTTCTTTTGCTTTATTTACTGATATACGAGCCTCTAACTGAGCAACTGGTAACATTCTGTCAGATAGCAGATACAGCTCCCCCTATTAAAAAACAGAAATGTAATATAGCTGCCTTAACCTTGCAGCAAATGAATGATAGCAGGAACACGATTTCTAAAACTTTGATTTATAATACGACTGTAAATCAAAATAACGAAGCCTGTCACAAGACAGAGCCAGCCGTACTGAAAAATTGGCACAGCCAACCAGCAGGAGTAAGATAAACCTGCTCAGCAACAGAATGTTGTGTAGACATCAGGTCGCCACACCTGGTTGGCTTTTCCCACTATATTCTTTAAATAGACATTTCAAAATCTCAAGTAAACATAGTCAGGACTGTAAAACTCCTATTGTCTGATCAGAAATCCAAATAGTGATAAGACCTGTTACTTGATTTATCTGCCAAAATACCCCCACCTTACCTTTTAGAAAATACACTTTGTTGACTTTCTTGCCATTTCAAGAACACATTTATTTCCGTTACAATGGAGTCCATAAGGAACATGGATTAAGTCAAGAATGTTTACCATTTACGGCAGCACAGTGGTGCCGTGGTTAGTATCGCAACCTGGCAGCTCTGAGGCCCTAGGGTCAGTTCCAGGGGTGCTGTCTGTGTGGAGTTTGCATGTCCTCCTCGAGTTTGTGTGGGTTTTTCCTCTGGGTGCTCTGGTTTCCAGTCCGAAGACATACTGGTTGGTGAATTGTCTTTTGGAAATATCAGCCCTGCTGTGGTGTGTCTGTTTGTGCCCTGCGACGGATCGGCATCCCATCCTGTGCCCACTGCTTGCTGGGATAGGCTCTGGCTCCCCCCTCGACCCTGCGTTGGATAACATGGTTAGAAAGCAGACGGCTGTTTACCGGTTGCGTCGTCGACGTGCTGTGCCCTCCTGATTTTGGCCGGCTCTTAAAGGGTTCAAACCGCAAACGCGGTTCTTGAGAGTCAGGACTTGAGTCTTCCCATCCAGGCATCATCACTGCGTCAACCAGTTGCATCAGCAGGATGGCCTCAGGCTGGCACTGCTGGCGTCGTGCAATAAGTTACAAGATCCGCTTCCGATATACTGGGAGACGCGGCTGAGCTGCATGACTAGGCTGCCCTTGGCTTGCAGCACAAGAGCACTCCCCTCACCTCCTGGTTGCCCGCGAGCTTGCTGAGCCTGCAGTGTTGTCAGTCAGCGCCGCATCATTCCAATTCATGTTGTCTACCGCAAGGAGTGCCCAGTATGCAAAACTGAAAATGCCTTTGATAAAGAGCATGTCGTGGATGGGTGATGGTGCAGCTCAGTCCCCAGTCACTCCTTCTCAGTAACAGCTCTCATGTTTCCGCTGCTGGTAGGCTCCTGCACACTCAGCTCTGATCCTCCAGTTACACTTGGTAGTATTCATTTCTGGAAGTGTTCTTATGGAAAGGAGTAGGCTGGGTTATGACATTTTGGCTGACCCACCAGAAACTTTGAGTTTTCTTCACAATGTCTGCATTCTCTTGAAAAAAAAAACACCATCTGTCTCTAAATTGGGGTGGAGGTGATAGACAATTTAAATGTTACTCGCATTCACCATATATAAAAAATGGAATATGACTATACTTTGTGAGAAACCTTTATAATGTCATTGCATGTTGGGGGGGGTAGGTAAATGTTTGATGCTCCCATGAAAAGCACCCCCATTCTAAAGGAGGATACCTTGAGTATTTCCTGTATAGTATAGGAGTATAGATTGGCTTTAAATGATCAGCTTGTTTGAGGCAGTTACAATGACCAAAGATCCAGGTGATTAAACAATCGTTAACTCGGATGAAACCAATTCTAGGATAAATCATTAAGTCTGCCGGCTTAAAAGATGAATATTTAACAGTGACCAGCTCGTTTCTATTGAGGCCATTAAGCCAGGCTTAATGGGAATGGCACATAGAAAGGGGGTCTCAAGGTAGGATATATAAAGTCAAACAGTAAGCAGACGGAGGTGAAGGGAGTGAGCCGCGAGAGGTTCAGAACCTGCCAGTGTGGTATTTCAGATTTCGTATTTGTGGAATCCACAGGCTAGAAACATCTCTCATTGTTTAGTGGTGCGTTATTTAAAATGGGGCAGTTGTGAAAAAATATCTCATTAAATTCTGAAAATTACGGGACCAGTGAGATCACAACTGTAGGGTATCTGTGCTCTGCTCCGTTTTCACCCGCACTGGTAGAAGGCAGGGCAGCCAGTGGGCAGACTGCTGCAGTGCCAATTGGCCATTGACTTTTGCATGCTTCACACACTAACACCCACAAGGAGTGTTCACAGACCTAGAGCCTGGGGCAGAACACTTTTTTTATCACTTCATTCTCTGGCAACAACTGGCCGATTGCCAGTGCTTTTATTGTATTGCACAAGTCACTATAAAAGCTCACAGGTCAGCTAGTGAAATCAGGTGCACTTTGATTCACACCCATATTTTATTGAACAAACATGCAGTTACTAAAAGGGGTAGCAGGAAAACCACAGGCGAATTAAAAGATTACGTTCCGGGTTTAACTTAGAACATGAATCCACATTACAGCACGCCCACCTCTTGACCTACCTGCAAACCCTCAGTCCTCCTGCTGCAGAAAGCCTTCCCTGTGGTTTTCTTGATCTTGGTGAGCATCACAACACAAGAAACGGTCACACTAAAGAGGAGCCTTTTGAACCCATCGATCTAAAACGTCCCTGCAGTCCCGTCTCTAGCCCTAATGAGATAGGTTAGAGCAGGGAGCTGCTGGTGGTGAGGGGACCAGTGTGTATACAGATTTTCAGGCTACCATCTGCGCTCATGACCTGAATCAGGTCATTCCTGGCTTAAGTGGACAAGTTTAACAGCTTCTCCAAGTGATTCACTAGGGAATCATGTGCAACGCTGAATATATGACATCATACCTAAGGTTTAAATACTAAACCTTTCCCGGGGGTGTCCTGCAGTCTGAAAGGGTGATATTTTATTCAAAGGGCATAAGGAGAAAATGTAACAAAATAAAATATCAATAAGCTGCCCCAAGTTGCATATGACTCCTGCACTTCAAAGGCAGATTTTATGGAAGCTCAGACAGAATAACGTCTCGATTTTTTCTTTTGTAAATGGGAAAGTGTTCCTGGTGCTCGCAATATTGAAACAGCGACAGGAGAAGAGGCTGTTCAGTTTTCATGCAGTGTTAAGTCAGGGCATGTTCACTCTGGTTGCAAAGCATGTCTGAATAACCTGGTTTAAAAGAGTGAGTCAGCAAAAAGTTCCAGCATCCTTGTTTGTCCCAGTTGTGTTTGGGCATTCAAACAGTCCACCAGTCCAGTCATTTTTTAGTTTGTGTGTTGTTGGAAACACGAACCAGATACATGGATAAGATCCTCAGGTCACTCAGCTACTGAAAAAACACACAGCCCCCTCTTGTTTGTCGTTTTTATAACAGTTCCTACGATTCAGGGGCCCACAATACTGTATGTTACCAGTGAAGTATGACCAGGTATACCAGCTGAAACATTCAAGAGCTTAGGACAAGATCAATCAAGACTGGCCTGTGAGTGTTAGGATGGCCCCAGGGGATGTTATAACTGGGTATTTTACACCAGGGAGGCAAAAAATGATTCCTAAAGAACTGGTCAATTTAAAACCAGATCTGAGGAAAACACAGCCAGGGAAAGTCTTAAAAGTCCTTTTGAACTCCACTGTAAATACTCCTGAAATAAGAGAATGTCAATTTGAGGGTGTAATTCCCTGTAAGCTGTGTAAATTGTGTTAAAGCAAACATTATTAGAGAGATGAAAGTAATAAATTCACACATGCAGCTATTCTCAACATTGGGGCCGTGCCACTGCTTAAGCTGCAAGGAAACAGAGGTTAATTCAATACTGAAGAAAGAAGATTGTTTGCCAAGACTGTTTTTTTTCTTTATAAACATTTATAAATTATTTTTCCCTTTCGGCATGGAACGAACCTCTGCTTATTCCGTTTTAAGTGTGGCCCTTTTGTTAAGGAACGGGATGAGGAATAGAAATGTGAGTGTTTTTTATGCTCTTCCACCAGTCCAGACCAACGAGGAGGAGGAAAATAAGAGACGCAGGCGGCCAGCACAGACCTCTTCAGCCCGATTCTGAATTCTTTACTGGAACAGACAGAGCTGCAACTGCTCTTGATGTCAAAAACTGTAGCAGGGGCTGTGCTTAAAATAGTTTAATACAGGCTGTAAAAATGTAGTATGACAATACTGTTCTTGGTGAACATGATCAAGGATGAACAAATGGGATCATTAAGATACATGGTTAACATTTTAAATAATCTACGTACGACTCTATTCAAAGACAGTTCATCACACAGTATGGCTACGAGAACATATTACACTTCATGGAGAAAAAGCTTTGAGCATAGAAAAACATATCTTAAGGGTTTCCCCCACCCCCCACCCACCCAAACAACAGCTCTCAAATGCTTCACTTGAAATTGGTCAATATAGTAGAATACAAACAAGCTTACACTCTGATATGTGCTCAGTTAATGGTTTTGGATTGCTTATACGGGCTGCCTCTGTCCTGGAGTCAGCATCTAAAGACACCAGTTTCCCTTCTCACAGCCTGCATATCTTAATGCAGGAACAGATAGTAGCTGTTTCCTGGGCTCAACACTTCTAATGAGGACTTTTTCAATCTAAGTGCATTGTGGCTTCAGAAGAGCCATTTTAGCTGTGCCCCAAAAACCCAGTATTCAAACATTGGGAGCAAAATGAATGCAAAAGCAAATTTTTTTAACACAAGAACCCTCTTAAATAACATATATATATACACACACACACACGTCTTGACATCTTGAGTTTTTAACAAGATTGTAATTGCAACAGGCTACTCAAAAAACACCATGTTCTCAAAATAATCATCAAACTTAAATTAGAGTAATTTCATTAAATGCTGTAGATTACAAGGCTGTAATGAACCCACAGGAAAGCAACAGATGCCCATGAAACTTAAGGCTGGGCTTTTTCAAACTAATATTAACAGAGAAAAATAAGACTAGTCAGTAAGCTCTAAAGCACCAGCAAAAAAGTCTGGCCTTTGCATGAATTTACTTAAAGAGAACAAAAAAAAAAACTTTTTTCTTACAACTAAACGGTTTAATTTTTTTGATTCAATGTATTGCGTGGCTGAAGGCCAGAAGCACCACCTCACTGCTTGGAAACAAACTTCAGAACTGAAACGTAATGCTACTAATAAGGTTAATGGCCTACACTTCAAGTGAGCTCAAGAATGCAGTCAACCTTCAACTGGTTTAGATCTGCATAGAGAACAAGCTTGTTATTAAAATGGCACTTCTGTTACACCAAATGTTGGCAGAAACAGCACCCCTGAAATGTGAAAAATAAACAGCATGCAACATTTTATGAAGCAAAAAACAAAGCCCTGTTGTATGGAGTTCCACCATTGAGAAATGTCCCAGCTACTGACCCTGGAGTTATACCTATGGTATAGGGCAAGCTGTTGTCCCACACAGAACAGGCTGTATGGCAGCTCCTGTCACTGCAAGCCTCCACTGATGTGTCCAGGTTTTGGATGGATGTCAAACACAAGGAAAGGTGAATCACCTTGAAGACAAAAGTATCATCTCAGCTCTTTTAAAAAAAGACGGTGAAATAGATTAAGTTGATGCAGGCTGCACTCACTGCAGGTCAAGGACACGGTACTGTTTTATTTCCAAGCTGTCCACGTTTTTTTTTTTTTCCCCCAGAGTTCAGAAAAACGCAAAGTCAATAACTTAAGGTTTAGAGGGTGGCTGTCCCTAGTTTTCTCTTCGGCGCGTCCCCAGTGTGTTACTGGGTGTGGGCTGGAGCGCAGAGGCCAGCTCACTCCATGATGGCCCGGTAGACCACAGGCTCGATATAGTCACCACGGTACCTGGAGTTAATCACCCGCTGCCTCTTGGACTCTTGCTTAACCTCCTTCTCCGTGAAGATCCCATCAAAGCGCATGTCTGACGCCACCGACTACGTGAAAACAACACAAGAACAATCAGAAAACTCATCATAAACATCAGCACTGCACCTTTCTCCAAAAGCCAGCTCCCGGTTTTCAATAACTGGCTTCACTGTTGTCCTGCAAGCTTCCGACTCACTCCTAGTCAATCATCATTTATCGTCCATTACCACAATAATGGTAATGGGGTGCAAGCAGGCTGAGACAACACAGTTTTATTACAATTCAGGGTCGCAGGGGTGCCGGGGCCCCATCCCCACAAGCCACACAATATCACCACTTTTTAATTTTGAAACAATAGGTTAAATAGTTTAGAAAACAAAGCCAGAAGGGGGCTCCCTCTCACCCCAGTCACGTCACTAGCTCACACACAGGGGGGTGGCGTACTAGTGGCTGAGCTCTCTTGAGGGCGGGGCGGGGAGAGTCAGAGAGCCCTGCCACCCCCTGTGCACTCGCAGGAATGCGGTGCCGTCGGCGAGGGGCGGCTACCACACCAATCAGCGAGCAGCCTCCTGTATCAGGGGGGTGAGACGGGTCGGAGGAGTCTGCCTTTACTTCCTCATTTCCCCGCGTGCGTTTGTGGGGTTCACATCCACGACCAGAGACGTGAAAGAACACGTGGGCGTACACGACAAAAAAAAAAAATTGATGACTTTAAATATTCCCTGCTTCGGTCCCCACATGGATGGGCAACAACACCTTTGTGACTTGGTAGAAATAGGGCTTCCGTAAATCATCATGAAACAATACCGATGCCAATAAACGGTGCTCACCCAAGTTGCGTTTACCAGAAACAAGCCGAAAACACTTTCTTAAACAAACAACAAAGTTACGCAAATGAAAGCTTTTGGATGCGTGTCTTCTGCTTCGCTGTGGAAATCATTTTGTAGGCAGCTGTTCCCCGTCATCTCCTCGGTCTCTGTAACGAGCTGGTTCGTTTGAGCCGCCCCCGGTCCCCTCGAGATCGCGAGGTCAGGGTGGCCGTGATGCAACGCCCCCCCCCCCACCGCGGCGCTCGACACTGTAGCCCCGATTCCAGGGAGCCGACGGGAAAGAGCAGGCGGCTCACCAGCCTGGACCGGACTCTCTTGGGCAGCTCCTCGTCGAGAGTGTAGACGTCGTCCCTCTTGGCCGTGAGCTGCGACCCGTCCTCAAACTCCACCTGCCGCGGAGAAGAAAGAGGAGTCGAATGAAGCTTTTTTTCCTTCCCGCTGAAGAAAAACGAACTCTCCGCTGCTTCTTTGCTCTTAAGCCTTAACACACATGAAACAAGGATACAGACTGAGATACCCACAAAACACTTACCAGTGACCACGCTATTAATTCACACCTCCCCAATATAAAAACACACATTCTAAAACAGAAGTGGACGTTCGTTCGGTGCCAACCCTCTCTTGGACAGCCCCGTCTCACCTGGTACATCTGGATGACGTGGGCGGCCACGAACCTGGCTCCGTAAACCAGGCCATCCGTCCACCGGACTTGCACCACCTCCCCCTCCGCGGGCGGGCCCAGCTGCAGGCAGTCTCGGCTCTGGGGGGGGGGGGGGGGGGACAGCGAGACGAGACGGGGTCACCGTCAACGCCACCCACCCGGCGCGGGCGGTCGAGGCGCGAGGCCGAGAGCTCCCCACTCACCACTATGTCTTCCGGGAAGAGGTTGTCGCTGAAGGAGCCGTCGTCGAAGTTGACCTCGTAAAAGGTCTCTTTGGTCAGCCTCACCACCTCGCACTGGTAGTAGCGGCCGTTTTTGTGCTTGCAGATCACCTTCTGTCCCACGCAGAGCTCCCGCAAGACTGCCTTGTTGCGCTGTGAAAATGCAGAGGGCAGAGCACTGAGTGCTGGCAGATGTTCTCCTAAATGTTTTTTTTTAATTGACAAGTGTTTACAGCTTGTCCGTTTTGCATTTGGAAGTGCCAGGGCTGAGATTTTATGTCCGTACTCATTAGTAGCAATTCGTTTATTACCAGGTAACTGACACCCACCCTCTCGGGGCTGCCCTACCTCTGTGTGAATGGGACCCTTGTGGCGGTAACAGGTGATGAAGACCACGAAGGGCCAGTCGTCGGGCTGCATCAGGACCCCCGCGGCCTGCGCGCAGGTGGCGTGGAAGGAGGTGGGGCAGCGGCCGTGCGAGCACTGCACACAGCACCCCGCCGTCTTCTTCATCCGCTTCTTGCAGTAGAAGCACTTCTGCAGGGAACAGCAGCAGCACAAGCGGGCCTCCGTTACCAATGTCTCAGGGTGAACCGGACGGGCAGGAGTGGAAAAACCTGCATGCAAGATGCCCACAATCCTCTGGGGAGAGAGGAAGGGGGCACGCCCGCTTCACCGCGGGGTTCGTCGTCGTGGAGAAATACACTGGCTGTGCAAAACATTCGGAACTCGACCTTCCCCGTGAAATTAAACGGGAACGCGGCACAGAAGCACTTCAAGATCTTAAAAGACAAGAGACGTGAATGGCGATGTTGTGTGGGCCCCTCTAGCAGTGAATTCGCCAAGAAGGTGGAAAAGCATAGACTCTAATGATTTGGCCAGTCAGTGCATTATAAAACCAACATCTGCTGTGCAGGTGGCAGGTCTATTCTCGTCCACGATTCACATATTGACACACTGTGAATTTACCTGGAACAACACGTCCAGCTTTATGCTGCTCAATAGTGTTGTTACAATGGAAAGATTGTTGCAGAAAGACACGTGTACACGGCACATATTGACTCTATGCACCCCTCCCTCTGCTCCACTGAATTTTCGTTTCAAGAGAAACGAACCGATGGATCACGTAGTCAGAATACTAAAGAGCTGTTGTGTCCACAAGGCTGTTGTCCCAAAGCGCTATTTGATCTTGGCGACAAGAACAGCACAGACGAGCCTGTGCAGCGAAGACGCAGGGAACCAAGAGCGCCGCTCCCGACAGTACAGGCTCTCGGTCCACCTCTTCACGGGCCACGCAGGACGCCGCCGCGAATTAAACGCCAACGACCGCGCAGGCGGGCCCCTTTCGCTCACCAGTTTGAACCTCTGCAGGGGTATCCCGCTAAGGTCGACCGGGCTGCGCTCCGCAATGTTCACGAACCGGGCCTCCAGCACGGCCACCGCACACA
The DNA here is from genome assembly GCF_040954835.1 of Lepisosteus oculatus. Taxonomy (NCBI): domain Eukaryota; kingdom Metazoa; phylum Chordata; class Actinopteri; order Semionotiformes; family Lepisosteidae; genus Lepisosteus; species Lepisosteus oculatus. The sequence goes on along the minus strand of NC_090704.1, from coordinate 3,091,085 downwards.
GGACGTGCACCCACCTGGAGAGAAGACGAGCCAACGGGGACAAACCGAATTACTCGACCATAATTACTCGATATTTCTTTTAAATAACGTGACATTGTCACAATGCTTTGCATTCACCGTAAATGCAAGTTTGAATTACCCGGCTGCCAAGGTTTATAAAAACTTTTGGCGTGGAAGGTCGAAACCACGCCTTCTGGAGAGCTGAGCAGATTGCTTTGACCGTACAGTTGTATATTTGGAAACAATAGGACACCCCAGACAATTACGCTAAAACAAACCGAATGAAGGTTTTCAAGTCTACATTCCTGAAACACTACACTTATTCCATACTTGTTCACGTGTCTTGAACAGCACATCAAAAACACTGCTGTTCAAGGCCGACAGTTGTAAAAAGTGCAAAGTTCCAGCCCCCTTTCCAGCTCGGGTGTCAGCTCCCAGTCCCTCATTATAAAGGGGGCAAATGAGATTTGGGACTTGGCAGCGTCCAAAAAAAAACGCCAGCTTTTCCGATTGAAGGCTACGGGGCAGGAAGAGGGCTTGGGGAAGAAGAGAGCGCTTACTTGTCATTGTTTGCTCTCCGCAGGGCTCCTCCCCTCAGTGGGCACAGGCAGCAGCTCTGCAGAGGGAGCACACACGTGAGGCATCAGCAGAAACACAGGAACACGCATGTGCTGCCCTACGAAGAGCAGGCAGGTGTATTCCGACAAACTGATCCGTGCAGGTTTGAGACCTCTCTTACAGAAGGATGGCCCTGCGCAGGCTAGAGATTCTTTTTATATCTCAAAACTAACGGCAGGAATAACATCTGCCTAACAAACAATACAGAAGAAGAAAGGCTTGCGCAGCTGAAATCTCTGGTGGTATTGTGCTGTGTTATGGTTATATTATAATCGAGGGCACTGACCTATTTCAGTGACTCGCATTAAAAAAAAAAAGAAACTGTCATGAAAATGCTGCCAGTTTCTAACATCAAGGAGTGTCTTCTATTTATATCACTGCCGAGCTAAACAGTACTGGCTTTTATCCCCCAGGGATGACAACTGTGTTTTCAATTGCCTTCATATGCTACCCTGTGCTCTACTTTTTCGTAGTTTTAGGTATTTAAACGCAAACTAACAGAACTGATGTCCGCGAACATGAAAAAAAAAAAGCCTGGCATTAAAATCAGACATTTACTAAAGTCATTGTGATACAATGTGTCCCTCTAGTGGCCACACTGACTGCTAGCTCGACATAATCGATGGATCTCGAGGAACAGCATGCACTACTGGTCACTGCTGTGCCTGAAGCTTTACTTTTGATGCCTGTTCTCTTACATTTCAGCTTCTGGGCCTCTTTGACGTAAAGGATTAAAAAAAAAAAAAAAAGCCAGGTCACAATTATGCCGAACATTTATATTTCCATCCATCCATTTTCCAACCGCTTTATCCCATACGGCAAAGCTGCGCGAGAGCTGGAGCCTATCCCAGCAAGCACTGGTAGCAAGGCAGGGTACACCCTGGATGGGACACCAGTCCACTGCAGGGCGGACACAAACACACACAAACAGGGCCAGCTTTCCCAGAAGCAGGACAGCACCCCAGGAACTGACCAAAAGGCCCCAGCACTGCGAGGCAGCAACGTTACCACCCACTGCACCGCCATGCCGCCCACATTCCCTCTGGAAAAGCTTTGCTTTACCACGGGTGGGGCCGGACACGGGAAACGTTACCTCTGCCTCAGCGTTCGCTTCACACCGCGAGCACTTCCAGTCATCAGTCACCTTCTCAGGAGCCACACCGTAACAGCCTGTTGCGCGAGACAAAGCAGTTATTTCCCGCAGCACGGCAGAAAAGAGTATTCAAAGAGGGCAGAGAGTGAGCCCTTCAGCTAATTGGTGGTGTGCAGCTTATTGATCGGTCGCAAAAAGAAGCCGCAGGGGACAGGCTGAGGCTGGAATGCGGGCAGGGGGACAAGTCCTGGGAGTTTACTGGTACAAAAGCAAGAAGTGGTAAAGGTACAGAATGAAATTAGAAAAATAAACTGCGATTCTCAGAAGCCTCCCCTGCAGTAGCACATCCTCCAATGAGCCGAAATGGTTTTTAGGCTGCCGGTCGCGCGTCCCTCTTCTCGCGGGTCTTTGGGAGCGTTGCGCACGCTGCCTTGCCCGGGGAGCTGGACAGAAAAGCGAAGCGGGAGGCGTCGGAAAAGACCCAAGAGGCGCCGGAGGGCTTACTGGTGTGAACCCGCACGCAGCACTGCGCGCAGCTGACGAGCAGGCTGGTCCCATCCTCCTCCAGGTACGGGGCGGAGAAGCGCACCTCCGTGTTGTCCTCGGTAGCGGTGAAACACATCTCCGGGATCAGAGGCTTCGTCCGCAGCTGCCCCTCCGCGTCCTCCTCGGGGCTCCGGACGGCGGCGCTGCACTCGGACTGCACACACGGGACACGCGTCAGCACTGCAGTCTTCGAAACAACGGGGGCGAGAAGGCCCCGACTTGGCCCTTGAACCACGAGAGCTCGGGGCCACTCTAGGGCAGATGCCTCCTGGGCCATCTTGTTTTAATTCCCCAGTGACAGGCGTGAAGATAACCCTACACCAACTAGGCAGAAACTGCAAAAGCGAGAAATCCACGCAGAAGAAACGAGAGCCGCTCTGTACGGGAAAGCGCCTGCGCTCAGCACGGCGTGAGGAGAGAATTTCCGCCGGCTACGCCAGCTGCTGCCGGGCCAACTTGCACGCACGCGGGTTGGGGCCGCGCGGCCAGGAAGCACCCGGCTGCGCGCGGACCAGCAGGGGGCGCCGTCCTGCTCACCTGCTGGTACGTCTGGAACAGCATGCACACGGCACAGTAGGGGGCCTGCTGCCCCATGCGGAGGTTGTACTCCCGCTCGGCCTGCAGGTTGTGAGGCCTGTTCTGCCACAGGTGGGCCAGCGGCTTGGCCCACGGCTCGGCCTCCCCGGTCTCCTCGTCCGCGGGCCCCTGCTCCTGCAGCTCTGCGGGAAACCGGGAGAAAAGGCGTGGGGGAAAAGTCACAACCGAACGGCCGGACAGCTACCGCGCCCGGAAGCCCGCGCCGCCCCCCCCAGCGCCCTGCGCTCACCCTCGTCGCTGAAGCAGTCCCTGATCAGCGGGTGGTGGCGGGGGAGTTTGCTGAGAGGCTGCCGTTTGCTTTTCAGCGTCCTGCTTTCGGGGCCCTCTCCCAGCACCTGGCAACGCACAGAAGGTTAAACAAGGGGAGCCACGGGGAGCCACTCGCCCCGAATAAAAACAATTGTCGATAGGGTGACGCAAAGGGTGGCAGGAAGTATCATTAAAGTTGCCTCCCATCCCCTGAATTCTCAGTGTGCAAAGCTTGTGACGTTTCAGAGTCCCTAGAGCTGTTGGAATATGTATAAAAGGTCCCTTATCTCCCATACTCCCCACGAGTAATGTCATGCTAGATGTTAATGATATTTTATTTGCTGGACCAGGTACTGGCAACTATGATCAGTTCCAGTCTATGCTTCTGCATGTCTGCTATGTCGCTCTTCCTTGATGCTCGTTGATGGACTGTATGTTGTGTATTCGACTTCGCTGGATTGTAAGTCATGGGGGAGGCCCAAGACAAATGTCCACCTGCCGTGCAGACCACGACGCTCATCTGATCTAATCTGGTGCCCGTATCCACAGGAGGTGGGAACAAACCTGCTCGGCCTGCCCCGCCAGCGCCTCCTCGCCCACGCCTGTCTCCGCGTCGCCCCGGTCTCCTCTGGCGTAGCTGTGGGCCTGCAGAGCCTCAGCGGGGCTCAGAGTCCTCTGGAGGGCCAGGGGGCCCGGGTCCGAGCTGGGGCTGGACCGCGGGGAACCCCAGACCGGGGAAGCGGAACCGACGTCGGTCCCGCCCTGCGCCCCCCCGGCGGTGCCGATCCCGGGAGCGGGCGGGGGCGCGGCCTGCTCGCCCCGACTTCCACACGCGTCCGGGTCACAGCGCCCTGGAAGACCCAGAGCGAAACAGATCGAGTGCCACCCTCCTTCGCTTGGAGAACTGCACCCGTGGCCTTGGTCGTTCTCCTAGCCTTACCTCGGCTAGCGCTTGTGGAATCTGTAAGGTGCCACGGCTTGTTGCAGAAAGCATCTTCGATAAGCGAGGAACGAGGGCTTTGGATTGAATTTAAGAATGCAACCTGGGACTGCACGACATGAAACTACACTAGCAGAACGACACAGATTAAACCCCCCCCCCGAGGAAACTATTACTACAGAAAAATACCTGAATAGTAGGAGCACAGAGGTTTTTCTCAAGTTAACATAAAACTAGAAGTTTTGAACATTATCTCCAACACCCCCAGTATTTTTGTGAAGCCCAACTCTCAGCCCAGTGCTGGGCAGTCAGGACCCCGAGCATTAAGCACTACTGAGCAGACAGACCCTCGGGAATCCCAAGCACTGCAGCAGCAGGCCCTGCCATTGCGAAGAATAAGGAAGCTACCTTGCTCTTGCAGGCTGGATCCTTCCCTGCAGCCCACCACTGTCTGGCAGTCCAGCTCTGCTGCCAGCTTCACTTTCTTCTCCGGGACGTCCACTTCATACTGCTCATCCGAAAACTCCTCCTTGGTGAGCACCTCTTCTGGGACCTCCAGACAAACCCGATGTCTCTTGGTGCCTATTCTCTGCTTGGAAACACTATGGTGAAAGGCAAAAATAAACAAGCAAATTAATTAAGACATCATCACGCTTCACGCACTCTTTGGGTCCAAATTGACAATGCTGATTAATTCAGCCTGACTACATCTTACACCAGTGTGCCATTCTGAAAGACTCTTTTGATAGGGTAAATACAACAAAACGTGAGGCAGGAAAAGCAAAATCAATTTGCAGGGGCACATGGAACTATCTGGCCAATAGTTGAACTGGAAAACAATTCCTCTCGAGCAAAAGGGGAAGGATTTTCAGGAGGTGCCCCCAACACCTCCCTCGACTAGATTCCCGCACTCCGCAAGACCAGCAATCTCAACGAGTTTAAAGCAAAGCTCTCGGGAGCAAGTCCTGCCTTTCAGGCGCCCACCTCCTCTTCTCCTCCTCCTCCTCCTCCGCGTCCTGCACATGCTCGCCGCCGTCTGGGCTCGCCGGCACCTCCGTCTCGAAGCCCCCCTTCCCCTCCCGCAGGAACTCGGCCGCCTCCGGCGTGGGCTTCGAGTGGTCGATGACAGAGTTGTCCTTGCCCGCCTTCCACTGCCTGTAGCGCTCTGGCTGGAATTTGCGCACGAACACGTCCATGGAGATCTTCACCATGTCCTTCCGGCAGGAGCACTGTGGGATGGGAAGGGGTATGAGCAGCGGGAGAGGGAGACGACACTGGCACCTCCCCGCCGACTTGCTGCTCTGAACCTCAGTACTAGAGGAAAACTTCAAAACAGGAACAAAGCCCCACCAACGTCCAAGTAAAGCTGACGGGACAATTCAGAAAGAAATTCTCAAAAAATAAACACTTAAATGAACAAGTAAAGGTTTATTCCATGCTGAAAAGAGAACAAAAGAAACACCTAAAAAAAGTGTCACACCTCAAGACACAGCCAAAATGTCGCGTTTCTTTTCTTCTCTTTCCAGCATGGAATAAACCCCGACTTGCTCCTTTGCAGCCAACGTACACTGACGGGGCTATCTACTTGAATTTCTTAAGCTCTTAAATGTTTGCCTGGCATGAACTGTGCACGGCCTTTTGCTTAGCTCCTATCTTTAGCTTTTGTTTCACCAAAAACGTAAAATGCGCAAAAGCCAAGCAGTTGTAGGAACTTATCCTCATGTGCAAAATAACGCCCTCTCTACATCTATAATCGTACTCAGTCGCACACGTGTTCATGTAACAAGGGATCTGTGCAATGAATAAGGTCCGATGTGATACTCAAATGTCTCATACCAGTATTGCTTGCTTTCCATACTCAATCCACCGGTGAGTGGCAAAATTTGTGGACTCTGCACAGTTAAAGCCATGGTTGAACCCAGCATGATAACCATATGGGAACGTAACCATGAACTCTCCCGCTTCCTGAGTAATCTGAAAGGAAAACAACAAGCTCAGCCATTTGTTCGTTAAAACACGAAATACATAAAGGATCTGCAACACCACCGCTAAAAAAATATTTTCAAGTGGAGGGTTTGTTCTCAGACTGATACCTTTTCGAATGGGATGCCGTATTTTTTCAGGATGGAAGGCGAAATCAAGGTCATTTTGTGACGAAGGAAAGCTTCACAATTCTGGGAGCTTCCAGGAAAGAAACCTTCACCGAGAGACCAAATAAAAAGACACCGAATAAGCCAAGCCAGCTGTTCACATGTGATTATTCGTGAACATTTGTCTTGGAACACTCATACTTTGCACATATACACAAAATGACAAACACAGACTAAAGGCACCTTTTTTTTTCTGTCCAGTATGCCAATGAAAAAGAAAGACACCTCAGTTGTGAAGACTGATTTTTGCAACTTACCTTTAGCAAGACGTTCCAGTCTCTTTCCATGTTCAGGTGGGATACAATACCTGCGGATAGAAAAACAGTGAAATTTCGGATCACTAAGGCTCTCTCCTACCACACTGCAGCTTATCCTCTGGATCGCTGCTGCCTAATCCTGGGTCTGGGCCCCTCGGGATCTCAAGCAGAGCTGGCAGAGACTGGGAATTCAGTTTCACAATGAACTATGAAGCAGGAGCCACAGGCTCTTCTCTAAGGGCTGTGGCTGTAGCCGAAAACCCTGGCTTCTGTCAAGAATCAGCTGGATGGGATCCCTGGATCAGCGAGACCCCAACTACCAACAGGGCCTCGCGGACCCAACAGCCTCCTCTCGTCTGTTAGCCTTCTCAAACAACGCGGGAGGCAGCTGGAAAGGGCTGCGCGGCCGAAGGGTCGTTTCCGTCCTCCTCCTGCCCTCGCTTTCCCTTGCGGAATTAACCTCCGGCTTCTCCCCTGCAGCTCTCTCAGGCCGGCACCGGCTGCCTGCCCGCGCTCAGAGCTTTTGGGGACGGCACTGCCGCCGAGCACGACGCCTCACCAGGACTTGGGCTCCCCGAAGTGCAGGTAGTTGATGCTGTAGAGGTCCATGTCCTCCGTGTGCCAGGCAAAGGTGGTCTTCCACATGCCGAAGTACAGGTATGGGGTGTTCACCCCCTCGATGGTGATCCCGCTCTCCGTCTCCACCGTGTCCAGGATGGTGTTCAGGTGGCCGATGTTCCACTCGGTTACATCCTGCAACCACCCCAGCGAAGGACGTTAACCAAGACCCAGGGAGAATGCCCATTTTGGGGGGGAAAACAACAACAACAACAACAACAAAAAACAAGGCACAGTGGTTCAGAGGCTCAGGATCTGCGCCTGTGGCTGGAAGGTTGCCGGTTCGTATCCCGCGGCCGGCAGAGGAATCCTACTCCGTTGGGCCCCTGAGCAAGGCCCTTCACCCCAGCTGCTCCGTATAAACGGCTGACCCTGCGCTCTGACCCCCAGCTTCTCTCCCTGTCTGTGTGTCTCCTGCAGAGCAAGCTGGGGTCCGCGAAATGACGAATTCCCCAATGCAAGAGATTGTATACGGCCAATTCAGGTGATCTGATCTTATTTGTTTTGACTTATTTGCCTGTGACACTCACTCACGGTGAAGGAGGGGAGCTCCCAGCAATCAGGCACAGTGCCCAGCATCGTAACTCTCAATCGCCACCCCAGAGGGCCGCTCGCTCTTCCCGACCCTCCGAGACTAGCAGGGGAACCTGAACTCTCATCACTCACTGGGTCGTACAGCGTCCCGTTCACGTCCGCGCCGTAGATGGGCGGGTTGAAGGTCAGGTTCTTCCAGTACTTCCTCTCAAGTTCCTCGAAGTCTGCGTAGCGTGGATTGCAGAACCTGCAACACAAAGCCACCATACCGATGCACGGCTTTGGAAACTCTGGTTTTGGTGATAGAGCGCCATCTATTGGTCCACCACCACCACCACCACCTGCAGCAACAACTTGTTCTTGTGGGAGATCTGCCACCCCCAGTACTGGCCAGGCCCTTGCAGAGCACATGATTCTGAGATGCAGTCAAGCTGCCAAATAGCAATGCTGTTGAATATCTATTGGTGATGTAGGGAAACAGATCGGATTTAGTCAATTTTCCACCTTAAAGTAGGCACAGGCCTGCAGAACAGCTCCTGCACAGCCTGGGCGACAGCGCCAACACACTCATACCGCAGTCAGGGGGCAAAGTATTGATCACGCTCCAGCAGATGGAAGCAGGGACCTCCTATACTTACTTGTCGCTGTTCGCAATCTTGCGAAACTCCCGCACGGTCATGGGCTTCTTCTGGATGTTGTACTGGGTGAAGAGGCCAGACTGCCCCGTCACCACCTGCTGGATGGGAGCTGGGATCACCAGTTCGTCTATGTCATCATAGCTCCTCCTGGGCTTCCAGTCCTTGGGTGGAACAATCTGCATCGATCCAAAGAGGTTTTATTTTTTAAACAAAGGGCAGGTCACATGCCAATCGCTCATGTATGTTTACTGAAAATATAAACCTTCGTAAAGCTAAACAAAAACCCTGCTGAACATGCAGCCATTACCTTGGCCAGCCCAGCTTTGTGAGCGCCCTGAGACTCGATGTAGGCGATGTAGCGACTGAAGTTCCTGAACTCCTCCTTGGTCGGGTAGAAGGTCATGATCCTGTTGCCAGGATTGAGGGTCGCCGAGTCGGAGGTCATTCTTGCAGAGCGGCAGCTTCCTTTACAAGTCAGGACAAAAACAAAAACAACTTCTAGATTGCTTCATGATGGGCGCACAGGCTAGTGTTCGTGCTGCTGCCTCGTAAAATTATATAATAGAAATCAGTTTCTAACAATGCTTGCAAACAGGTGTTTGGCTACAGATTGCATGTTAAAACGAAAACAAGGGAGTGTTTTAAATGTTACGAAGGAGCAAAGCTACCTGTCTTAACAACATTCACAGCAAAATATTTGTGAGGACCTTCGCAGTTTTCCACGTTACTCATTACCGCCCTCAGCTGTCCAGCCTGTGGTACTTCTCTTCCTGCACTCTTTGCGTTCGCTCTGTAGGGGTTTTTGAACAATAAATGGGCGATACCCCCGCATTGTCCCCACCGCTGACCCTAACCTCTCGGTGCTAACAGACAGGCGGAGCCAAACACACACGTTATCCGCCCACCACCCACAACTGGGGGGGCTTCTGCGTCTGAAGCAGGCTGGAGCAAGAGTTGTCACAGCCGAAGGAAGCTGTCCGGACAGGACACGATAACGTTACGGTCTGCAGTCAAAGTACACTGCTTCAGTCCTCAGCGAACCAAAGTCTGCACATCTCTTCACTTCAAAACAAAAAAAGGAGCATGCATTTCAGGACATTTCGCCACCCCAATAAAAAAACAAGAAATGTAAAGTTTATCCGACTCCCCGGCCGCTGCTTCTGTCATCAGAAAAGTCCATAATTAATTGACCAACAGCTGACACTCCATGCAGTGCGAGTTCTGGCCCCGTCCCGTCAGCGGGCCCCTCGCACAGGGTCGGAGGAAACAGCCTCGGGTCGCGGGCGGGCCGGGCGGGTCCAGACGGGTCCAGACGGCCCGTTCCCGTGTCCCCAGCATTGTCCCCCCGAGCTGCGCGGCCCGCTCCCGCCCTCCGCGCCGGATTGGACCGCGCCCCGGCCGGAACCCCCGCAGCCGTGCAGCTGATTGGCTGCGGCCCCCGCCCGTCCAGCGGGGTTCCCTCCCCACCACGGCTGCTGAGCCCCCACTCTCCGCGCAGGGAACACGGGACCGAGAGGGAGAGAAACGGGCTCCGGCGACTCGTCTGCGCCCGTGTGCAGGACGAGCGTTGGGAAGGAGGGCCGACGCGTCCCCCCCAGCCCCCCAACCACCCCGGAAGCTCACTCCCCCCCCCCGAGAAACACAGCCGCGCACGTCAGCACGTACAGTACCAGCAGCTCCCCCAGCATAAGGAAATATGGCAGAGCGATTAAGCCTGCTGCTAAAGCCTTTTCGGGAGGGCGCAAAACCGAGGCGAAACTCCGAGGGAAGGCGGCAGCAGCCGGCGGCGACCGCAAGGGCGGGTCGGGCGCCCACTCACGTTCCCTGTCAGAAATCCCCGGCGGCCGCGGCGGGCCCCCCGTGTCCAGGCAGAGATGGGACTGTAGCTTCCTCGCTCGGAGAGAGAACCGCGTCCACCATTACTCCCCCGGTGCGCAGGCGCAGTGTGCGTTTGTTTACCACGGCCGGGGGGGAGGCCGGACGCGGGCCGCCCGCAGCCAATCAGGGGGCTGCGTGGCGCCGTGGCCACGCCCACAGGCGCCATGTGGGAGACGCCGAGCTCCGGCTACCAGCTGATCCACCGCTGAGGGGGAACGGACCCAAGTTGGGACAGCGGCTCCTGACTGGACTCCCGTTATTAATGTGGACCCATAGTACGAGTTTCTCGATACTTTGTTTTGTTTTGTTTTTATTTTTTGCACCCAGCCTCTCCAAACTGTATTTCATCGAGCGATAAAAATAAGTGAATTAATGTCGAAACAGCCCCTTCTGCGGAATTACAAGGCATGTATTTCTCCCGTGTCACCCTCTGGAGTTCTAGTTAACAGTTAATGGGTTTTCAATCGCCTGACCAACACTCTTCTTGAACACGCTGTTTCATATTCATTTTTTTTTTAAAAGGCGAAAAAACTTTTTACTACATCTTGAACAAGCGGCCAAGACCAAAACAAGACACTACAGCTGCAGTTTCTTCCATTCCCAGCCCACTGTCTGACACCAGCTTCATTTTTCTTAAGCTAAACTGCCGAGACTGGTGTTATACTTGGAGGCAGCCGACAGCCACTTCTCAGATTCGACCACCGTGCAGCTATTGACGGTGCTGAAAATACACTTCTGAGACAGAAACCTTGGTTTCACTTTTGATTCCGGGTTATGCCTGGACAGTGTCTGCTGAAAAGCACCCATAAATAAAACGGCCCTGTTATGACTTGCTGTCATTCAGGTGTCTGATCCAGTTTGTAAACTGCGCCTGCCACTTCAGAGGCACGGGGGAGCCAGAGTGTCTCCCAGCAAGCAATGCGCGCAAGGCGGGGTACACTCTGGACGGGACGCAAACACACTCACAACAGGTGCAGTTTCCCCCAGACGCCCATTAACCTACCAGCGTGTCTTCGGACTGAGGGAGGAAAGCCGAGCTAACACGGTGAGAACACACAAACTCAATGCTAACCGCGGCCGTAATGTCTGACCTGTTTGTGCAAATTAATTAGCTCTGCCTCAGACGCGCAATTAAGTCCAAACCTTCCCGGTGGGAACATCGAGTTTCAAGTTGGTGACGTGTGGTGCTGAAATACCGGACAAAAGGAATACCATGCGTCGTTTCAAGGTGAATTAATACATCTCCCCCGACCCCCGTACTTTGCAGTTTTCCAAATACCGTTTTACACTCAGGTTTGCTCTGTTGCTATGCAACAGTGTTTGCAGGGCCGTTCAAAAATGGCGCTCGCCTACAGTTCAAACAAAACATCCTCCGGACCCGGCAGGTAAACTCTGCCGCTGGTATTTGCGTCGCTTAAGTACGTCTTTACAGATGGCGCCGTGACAACTTAGGACCCGCTCTGTCGTGACCCGCAACGGGACGCTCGCTGTCGGTCATTGGAAATACAGGCCCGTACCCTCACACACAGCTGGCCTGCTCTCGCAGTGCGTTTAATGTCCTCCGTGGGGGGTGAACAGGAAAGTTGGTTTTACGCCCCCCAGTGAATTGCATTTCACTTTAAGCACCTCTTCGCCCAGAATGGAGTAACAGCGCCTTCAGTGGCCTTGGTTACTGTACAGAGAAGAGAACAACACTTCGACTGTGGAGCCTTCTTCGGGTGTCACAGGCTCCACAGCCGAAACGTTGTGTTCTCTTCTGATTTTCAGCAGGGAATCAACCTGCTACTTCTTCCTTTGCAGCTGACGCAGCTGCCCACCTGAACCACATACTTCAATATACCTTAACCTCGCTTAGCTCTGCGTGCACAGGTGACTACTGCTCCTCTTCTGTGCGTATAAGACACGTTCGTGCATTTGCAACCGCATTTCTTCCGAGCCTATCTTCACTCTCCGCTCATCTCTGTAAGTGTATGTGGACACTTTTCCCAACTGTTTCCGCCCTGCGAGCGCTTTAAACTTTAAAGTTTCGAAGGCTTGCGGTCGGGGGGGGGGGGGCGGGGTGTGGGCGTGGGCAGCGACCAATCAGCGCCGGGCCTGAGAGCGTGGCTCGCCATGGGCTGCGTGCGCCGCAGCACATACACACGAGCGCGGGGGCGACTCGCGCTGCGGCCGGACCCGCTGTCCAGCTCGGAGGCGCGTCCGACACACGTTGCAATGTCCCCCGTGTGCCTTTGGGTGTGCAGCAGGGTCTGTCCCCCTTCTCCCTCCAGTGCAAGCAGCTGACTGTGTGCAGGGTATTGATCAGTGCGTTTCTCTGCATGGGCCTTTGCACTTCAAATGCAAGAGCTGGGGGATCTGGTTTTACTTGTGCGGAACAACAACAGTAGTTTAAATATCCTGCACATCCTTGAGATCAGCTCAGATCTGTGTGAGCTGTGTGTGAACGCAGAAGGCATTTTTATTCTGCAAGATGCGCCCAGTTCATCTCAAACAGAAGAACAAAACACAGCAGGTCTGTTCACCGGCAGCACTTTCTTGGTGTAGAAGAGATGTCTGATTTTCAGTTTGGATGTTAAAGGCCAGAACTGAAATATTTGAATCGTGAAACAATTTCACAGACCGTAATGCCCACATGTGGGGTGTTCTAATGGAGATGAGGTACACTGTATGCAAGTTTTAGGTCTGCAAATAAACTACATAATTTGCCCCTGTGCCTGGCTTTAGGTGCTGGGATTTAGTGGGAAACCTAAACTGTTTATAAGAGACATATAGACATATTCGTATATAGGGCTGGTAATACGAATGTTGGAGCTGATTGTGTTTTAAAAATGCTTCCCTCACACCCTTTAAACATCCGAAATTAGTTCTTTGGATCCTTTTAGCTACTGAAGAGAAGAGCTAATTTTGACACTTTAATGAAGAAATAAAAAGTAGAGCAACACAAGCGACATTTTGAGGAAAACACCAATTAAAATTTCAACATTATTTTTATGAATTGTGATAACTGTGCACACAACATCTACGACTTCACTAATCTGGTTTGATAAATAAAGAGGTTTAATTAGGATTAATTAATCGTGCTGTAAGAATACTCGGCTCTGTGCGTTCTTTGGAGAGATTGCTCTAATTAGAGGAGAGATGACATTAAACAGGAGCCCGCAGTCCTGGCATTTTCTCAACCCAGATAAAGAATTCACAAAAGAACAAAATCTTCCTCTTCCATTGCACAGAGAAGTAGAGAAGTGCCAAAATGTGTTTTTTTATATAACTTTGATTAAATTCAGTTACTATTTCTGCATTTACGTAGTATTTAACAGTGCTGTGGAGGATGGACTACACAGATTTGTATCTTCAGAGGATAAAGCTGACTACAGACTCGTGTTCAGAACACGGTAATTGGGTATTATAATTTTGTGGTGCAGCATTTGACTTGTTCATTAGGAGGCTTATACAACCTTCAATCATGAACATTTTGGCTTTACTCTGCCTGTCGCAGTCTGTGCTGTTTCTAGCTAGACATTTACAGGTTTTTGGACATGCGGTTGCAAATGCATATACTTGTCTTAAAGTAGTCATCTGTGCATGCAGAGCTAAGCGAGCTGAAGTGCCCTTTGAGGTATATTTAAGTATGTAAAGGAACCAGTAATGGGTTTATTCCCTGCTGAAAAGAGAAGAGAGCAAACACAACGTTTCGGCTGTGAAGCCTTCGCCAGTTGTCACCTGCAGCCAGGGATACTATGAGAAAGCTTAAAGCAGAATCGAGGCCGCCGCTGTGTCATCAGGCTTAACTTGATATCGCAGAGCGTTTTTTTTTTTTACCGCTTGCTCGTTCCGGCTACAGTCCGGGACTCTATCTCCAGGGGTGTGTTGCTGCCACCCTGTGGCCACTGCGAAGATGGCAGCCAGTCAGGATATTTCATGCTGAAATCCGCACGACTCACAGCGGCACAGTCAGGCTCACCCTGATCTGGTCTCGGCGGCCCTGGAGTCTCTCTCCCGGGAAGCAGAAGTTCACGATTTCTTTCCGGCACGTACTGTCCCTTGACACCGATTAGATGCAGGTGGTCCTGCAGCCAGCACTGCAGACTCACAGCTCCAGGCCTCTGTGTTTAATAGTTTAGCTCTGGCTGGGGTCCCCTGTGTGTGTGAAGGTTGCCTGGTTTCTCTGGGGTCACGTATTCATGCATGAGGCGGCCAGTGGCCGTGGTGTCCCCAATAATCCAGAAAGCTCTCTTGCTGTTCTCTTCTGTGCACATCTGTGCCTATGGGTGTGTATGGCCAGGACATGGCTGGTTAGCTTATTATGGGCTGTTGGCAATCCCCATGGTGCGTGTGGCTTGCAGATGGGCCAGCCTGGCAGGTTGCAGCTGATTTCTCGGGGTGGGGAAGTCTGTAGCAGGGTGACAGGGCTTCAGAGTGTCACCAGCCCCACTAGACAGTGGCCATAGCACATACACCTCAAGCCCATAGAGACTATGGCAGTGGCTCCAAAGGTTTCTGTACCAGAGAACAGCCCCCCAAGTTCCTCCTGCCTGGAGGACTGGTCAGGCCTCAAATTGCTCAAAGCAAGAATCCAATTCAATTGGTTACATGACTCAAAAATACAGCAGGGGCTGGTGCTGGGCATTGGACCGAGGTCCGAGAAGCATGGGGGTGCTGTCTTTCTGTATAGCCAGCACACTTTGAAAACTCAGTGAGAAAAAAGCTAGTTGCCGTACATTCAGTTCTTGACAAAAGATAAAAAGACAAAGGTGTATCGTGTAAACTGTGGTTATTTCTGTATTCTCTTCCCAAGTCTGATAAAAACATTAAAAATGCACACCCATGAAGTTCAATAACACAGCAGCTGAAAATCAAGCTGCATTACCTTCCTCACCTCAATAATTCAGCTTATTATAGTGGCTCTTGGCAACTGTGCAGTCTATTTTTTCCACAGCTCTTTAATTGTAAAATGGCAAAGGTGACAATTACTGCTGCCTAGGGAGAAGAGATATTAAGAGGCTCTGTTCAATACACAATACAGGTCACAATACTTTTCTTTCTGCTCTCCGAACGCATTGTGACCTTTAATAAGAGCCATTATGCCCAGCCTTTTATTTCTTGTGTGTTTTTTTTTGTTCCTGGCACATTCCTGTCTGCTAGGAAACTGGAGGCTTTGATTGTTAAATCCCACAGGGCTTGCAGGAAAGCATTTCAAACGGTAACTGTGCTTCAGATTTAAATCAGATAGCAGCGACTGGGGAAAGTGCATCGTTCCCCTCAGTCTGATCAGATCTGGACAGGTAGCCAGCTAATGGATCAGATTCCTAAGGCACGGGGAGCAGACAACAGGCAGGAATAAACACATCCGAAAGAATAAGACAAGATCACTTTATTGGCCACACACAATTTCTTGTTGATTTTTGCATCGTTGAGAATGTATTTCCAAATGCTTTTTTTCCCCCCCTAGGACACTTGGAGCCTGAGCACACACTGGAGTGTTGAGGGCCGGTGCTACGTTGAGTGGGCAGAGGAAGAGAGGAGTGGGGCACCTTGATCTCCAGCCCTGCCCAGCAGTTCAGTCAGGGAGGCATACAGTAACTGCACAGCATAACCGAGATGAGGTTCAAGGTAAAAAAATCTAAAATTAACGATAATTAGTTTTCAGAAATGTAGGTCTTCAGTCTCGTGCATGTCTCACAAAATACTTTGCGATCTTTTAGTTTGTATACTGCATCCCAGTGTATACAGTAAATAATTAACACAGACGCCACCCTGACTTGCTCACCGTCAGGGGTCTATAGGCTGGAGGGAAAGGCTTTCAGCTGGTTGTACAGAAGACATGCTGATCATGGGGCTTTTTGCTGAATGAAGGTCAAGAAAAGTAAAGGGACAGAGTGAAGTGTGTCTTCCGTGGTCATTATTGGTCCCTAGGAACAGCCTGAAAAATGGAATTAACAATCAGGTGCATGTAAGATGTTCTACCGGTCCTCTGCTGTCGGGGCAGTGGTGTTGAGCCGTCGTCAGGGTCCTGGAAATGCAAGTGGGAGGTTGTGGGTTCAAAGCCCAGGTGAGATACTGTGTCTTTGAACAAGGTACTTCACCAGAACTGGCCCAGAAAGACCCAGCTGAAAAAAAAGGCACAAAAAGGCACAGGTCACTTCTGATAAAGAGGGTCAGCCACATAAACTCTCCATCCATCCACTTTCTAACTGGTTCATCCAGTTCAGGGTTCCAGGAGGAGCTGGAGCCTTTCCTGGCAAGCAATGGGCTCAAGTCGGGATACAAAATACAGGATCCAAATCAACTAACTAGAAATACATTAGTAATTACAGCATTACTAGGCCACAAACTTGATGCGCTATTACTAGTTATATTAAAAAACTGAACAAAACTACCTTACTTGATAACTGCCAACTGTTTGAATTTTGAAATTTAGAGCCCGGCAAGAGAAAAGACATGGGACTGGTGATGAGGGCTGTCCCACAGCTTGCAGTGTGTTGCAGGACTGTAAGACAAAGGGGAAAAAACAAACTCAATGTTGTACTTACCTTTTATGTTCCTAGCGTACAACACAATAAAAAATAGAATGGGGAAAATGGTATCTGCAGATATTTGGGTGAATGATCGATTTGTAAACTGCAGCTAATCCTCAGTGTCATATACCCGGTTTAACAGCCAAAGCCACATTCCAACTCCGGTCCCAAATTTAAAGTCTTTCCACAGTGCCCCCTTGTGGACTGGAGGGGAGCTGTGCTCCCCATCCCTTCGGTAACACCAAATTGTTTTAAAAGCAATTACCCAAAACTTACACAGTATTATTATTTTAAAGAATGTTTTGCTTTTAATGTATTTTTGTTTTTGGTGTAATGTGGTATTTATTGGAGACAATGTGTAGAGAGGAGCAGGAGACCTTTAATTTGGGTCCTACAGTACTGAGAACTGAGCACAGGTGATCACAGTACGTGGGGAAGAGTATTGCATTCTAACTGAACACAACTGGGTAGTGTTGCAGCTTGTCTTTGTGGCTAAAAGGGTCATGCATGATATGACAGGGAGAATATATGTGCACCATTAGTTAAAAGTTCACTGCATTATGGACATTGTTGTTGATTTTTCTGAGAAACGTCAGTTTCTAAACTCCATTCAAATCCAACCCAGTATGGAACTTGCTTATGGATAGTTTACTACTGCAAAAACACCTGGAAAACCAGAGCTTTTTGGCAAGCAATGCAATAAAGAACAGGAGTTCCTTCACTTGCAGGATCTTAGGAAAACATACAATTTGTTTTTACGCAGGCCAAAGGTATGGCTGACATGCAGAAGCTATGTGCAGCTTCTGCAGAAGAGTGGGCTCTTTGTCAGTCATCATGTTTTCCTTCCCTACTGGATTCTCTTACTCCTCTGCGCATTAATGGTCAGTACCACTCACACCCCCATCAGCAACTGCCTGGCGTATTTAGACTCCTAAGGTAAGATTTGAGCTCTAGGTTTCTGGGGATTTTCTGTGTCTTGTTAAGCTGGCATAAGGTCAGCTGTCAGCACAGAGAAACAGATGAATGAATGGGGATGACATCTTAAGACACAAGGCCATTCGGCAAAATACAGAAAAGCAGAAGCCCTGGGAACAGCAAATGGGAAAGGAAATATTCTTCTACATACAGGGGAGGGAAGAGGTCAGTTTGGGACGTCTCTGAGGCCTACCCAGAGCTGCATAAGGAGGCAGAAGACAGAAGCTAAATCTGTCCACAGCAGTGAGCAGTGTATTGGTTGCTGTTTTGTGCCACAGTATTACTCATGCTTCTACAATACAGATGACCAAAAATGGCCAAGAGACTGGCTGAGCTGTTCCTTCTTCTCCTGGGTTTGGCAACTGACAGGCAATTGGTCACACCTGCTTGGTGTATAGGTATGAACAGCAGGATCAGCCTGTTCTCTTTGCAAGTGTCCCCCACCCCAGAAGTTAGTAGGGGGATAAGGAGACATGGACACCAGGGGAGAAACATTTGGTAAAAACAGAAGACAGCATCACAATGTTTAACATGTAAACAACAGCCACAAATCCATGAATAATCAATGACACCAGAATCAAAATCGTGAATGAATGCAGAACAGAAAAATTAGCTTTCCAACCAATTACACACAGAGCTTCAATGGGACAAAACATGCCAAATGGATTGTGTAAAACCCAATTATTCAACTTTATTAACATCAAGGTTTTTGCAACATTTTTTTTTATTAACAAATAGAAAACAGACTGTGTATACAACAGATTTAACCCCTACAGCACTATGCATACACAAGGTAAAAATGAACGCGTTGCCAACATTTCAGTCCCTCGTATCCAAATCATCTCGGCTCTTGGATTTTAGTCATTCGGAAATAAACACTTGATTAAATGCAGAAATCCTCCACCATCCATTTGTGCTGCTTCGCTATGTTTAAGAAGGTCATCTTCTCCGACTCGGTGAGAGCAATGATAATACAGTAGTTTTAACATTGTACCGTTAATACAGATTGAATAACAGAAGTCCTCTTGTTATGGGGTTTTCCCCCACAATGGTTTTTCAAGAAAATCTGGGATTATTTGCAAGTGGAATATTTAACAATAGTTGCTGCTTTTGCAGGATAGCAAGAACTGTATATATGTTTATATATATTTATATATATATTTATAAAAATAACAGCAGGCCAGTCCAAGGGAAAAAAAAGACACCTCTTGATCCCCGGAAGGTTCTTTGTTAATGTACAGTAGGTCTTGATTTCGAATGTCGGGACTTTTCGTGCCCCCTGGCAGAGAGCTTGCTCCCTTCGGTCTTGTGCTCTCCATCATTTTTGCACGGCTGTGGTTCACACGGATGTGTGCAAGGCCAGACTGGAGCCAGTGATGTTACAGCTCACTGGCTGGTGTGCGAAAAACAGGAATCTGTGAATTCCAAACGTTTCTCTTTCACTGTGTATAAAGGTCTTGAAGCAGTAGGGTTTCCTTTTTGAAAATCACATTAAACAGCTATTGAGAACAAAGCTAGAATCTGTACATGGCTGATTTTTTTAAAATTATTTACTTCCTAATGGGTTTATATAGTACCACTAACTCTGGTTTATAATTTCTTTTTTCCATTTTTATTTTTTTTTATAAAGTACCAGGAAGTGAAAAGGTTTATAAAAGTTCAACTCCCATTTCCGCTGGATAAGACCAATTATACACAAGGAAAATAAAAACAACAATAATATGATCATGGTAAAAAAAAAAACATAAAATCAACAGCAGCTCAGAGAATAGTGGTTCTCTGGGATTAGTATTCAGGGACGTGCTTAAAATGCACATCCCTTATGCTAAAATAATCTACAAAAACTTTATAAAATAAAAAATAGTACCACTTATGGAATATAAGGTCCCATAGCATAGGCCTTTAAGACTCAGAAAATAATTACCAGTGTAAATGATTATACAAAATCTAAATAAACAATAATGAGAATGAGAATAAGAGTGTAAAAAAAAAATATTTGCTACCAGTAGCATATAAACAAAAGGGGAGGGATGTTATGTGCAGAGTAGAATCAGAAGAACGTTGTTAAAATCTCTGTCTAGGGTCTGAAAGCCTGCGAGGACCGCGACTGGGGGCTGGCCAGACGGACGGACTCCTGCTCGCGCCTCGTCCCTCCCCTCCTCTCGTCTCCTCTCCTCTCCCCTCTGGCAGCTTCTGGACACAATCGGGTGGGTGAATATGGCTCAGAAGGAACACTTCGTACTCCTGAATGGGCTTTCTTTTCTTTTCGTCATCGGTGGGCGGGGTGGGGGTGGGGGGAGGTATCCAGGAGTAGTTATGTTGCATAGTGATCGAAACTCCCCAGATACTCCAGTGCAGCCCGGTAGCACAGCTGGTACTGGTCCTGATGAGAGAGGGACGTTGGGAAGAGAGGGTCAGAAAAGAGATCACCTTCCACGGGAGTATGCATCCTAAAGGCTCTTCCCGACACGTATGGTCGGCAGCGTCGGCTCGTGAATGTAAGGAAACGCAGCACAGTGTAGCAGCTGTAGGGTGGGGCGGCACACCTTTCACATGTACTGAACCAAGGAACATCTTTCACTGTCTGAAGACTTTGAGACTTTTAGTTCTTGCCTCACAAGGTGCAATGCAAGATCTGTGATTCAGTTTTGATTCTGAAGGCAGCCGTGTAACCCCCAACGTCTTCCAGTCTATTAAAGAGCCAGGCTGCACCCACAGTGAAGGGAGACATGACTGGCCAGTCCCTTGCTGTGTGAAATGAGTTACGCTGGCAAAGAGCCTTTCTTAAAATGTGGTTAATAGTTCTGATGGTGAATACAACAGTTTTAAAATTTAAGTCAACATTCTCAGTCAGAAAGTATGATGCCATTAATTTCTGCGTAATATAAAAACACACATTTTCCCAAAGCAAGGGCCTCACGCTGGCTGGCCTGCCCTGCAGTACTGTACTGCTTGTTATTGTCACGTTCACGATGATATCACAGCTGGTAGAATAATCTGTTGATATAAGCTTCCATTAATACGTGGGCAAAGACATTGCAAGGTTTATCTTTTTCTCATTTAATTTCCATACCCCTGAATTACTTGTCCACATTTTGTAAAGTGGTGAACTCTGCCCCCTACCTCTGTCTGCACCATGGCTGGCCGCTGAGTCCGCAGAGTTTTCACCGTCTGGAAGAGGTCCACCACCCCCTCGTACCTCATGCGCTCCAGCACGATGCTGAGAGTGATGAAGACGCCCGTCCTGCCTACACCAGCACTGCAAGAGCAAGAGCAGGGGCATGTGAACCATGCCTGCAGCGAGACAACTACAGAGGACACAGACACTGCAGGAGAAGCGGCGACAGCCCAGAGGAGCAGCAGCAGCTTCAGGAACAATCAGGCTGAAAGCCTCAGACAGAAGTGAGGGAAAGAGAAGTAGGATGTTGCTAATTAATACAACCATGTTTTAACTCCACGAAGAAGAGGGATAAAGTTACACTGGTACAATGAGCTTGATGAGTCTGCTGTCTGCTATTGACTATTTGCCACTAAACAGAATCCGACTGCATTTTCAGCAGTAAATCTCAATCGATGCATTTATTTGTCCTAAGGATAATGCAGGCCAAATAATTACACACAGACTGATATCGCATCCTGAAAGGGAGACAGGACCTGAATGTAGGATCAGTCTAAGAGCTCGGTTCTGAAGCTCAAAGTAGATGTATGCCGAGTCTAGTCAAATGGACTGACGGATACGTCTCTTTTTATCTATACCCTCTCCAGAGGGCACTGTTCCTACACTACACAATCTCTTTCTCTGAGTAAAATAAAATAAAACTAATAGAAATCCAAGCTCCTGCCGACATCCAACAGAGTCCCGTTTTAACTTGTAAATTTCTATTCCTTAAAGGAGAGATACATTTAAAAAATAACTTTGAAAATAATACCATAAATGTGTAACAACAATAATCTTTATCAGCTGCAGTGCTGATTTCCTGGGTGCTCCTTACCTGCAGTGCACAGTGATTGGTCCATCCTGTCCAAACTGCTCCTTGGTCTTGTGTACTTGGCCAATGAAATCAATGAATCCCTCCCCAGTTTTTGGCACTCCTTGCTCTGGCCAGTCAGTGAACTGGAATTGGCGAATAGTTCTGGATTGGCCATCCTGCGGAGCCAAATATCAGGCACGTGAGTCATTGTAGCCACAGCCATGGCACTGTGAAGCATAGGACACACTATAGCATCACTGGAAATAACACTGGAGATGAAGCACAACCATTTTGTCTCCTTGATTTTCAGAGAGCAATTTGCTTCTTAATACCTAAAGTAGGTTACCCTTGTATTTCATCACACCCTTTACAATGTCTGACATTAATCATAACTAGTGGAGCAGCACTTTCCAGATATCAATATGTTTTCTTGTTGTACCTGCTGTGTGGTTTGTGGAGAAATTTCTGCATTGCAATACCCATTTCACACAAGCGCCATAACGAGAACAGCTCCTGAGCTCACAATTAAAATGTCAATGAGCTCTGACAGCTGCTGCATAGGAAACCTGCCCTGATTTACCGTCATCTCGCGCAGCAGAGAGAAAGGAATCAGCGGCGAGAACTGACTGATCGACATCAAAAGTCTCGACGGAGCACAAATTCAGCCAGAACCAAAGGATATCTCTGTGAGTGCATGAAAGAAATGCGAAGCAGCAGAAGCCTGCGGATCTATGAAACGTAGACTGTTTTTGTTACATGGAAATAAAGATATGACCCATCATGGTGAATCTGGGGTGTCCAGTGCTGTGCTCAATTTTTCCGAGCTTTCCATTTCCCTTGGCGGTTCACCGCGTTCCCACGTGGGTGTGGCGTCCGGTATTCCCCTCCCCCTCCTCCCGGGAGGGCCTGGGCCGGAGGGAAGGCACGCACAGGTGAACCGCAGCGGGTGGCAGGGCCTGATGGGGGGGGAGTGAGCGGGTGTGTGCGGAGGCGGCTCTACCTCCTCATCGCCGCAGGCACAGCAGGAGGCTGCTGCTGCCCACCCATGGGAGCAGTGCTTGCCTTTGTTGAATGTGCCTGCAAGGTCCCCTCCATATGGCATGCTAACAATGTACCTGGCTGTTGAGCCTGTGCATGAAAGCTCATCAGGAGGAAAACCTATTTTTACTATAGAGGACGTAATATCGGCAGGCAGTTTCCCCAAGCGTGCCTGAGATGCAATTGAAAACCTGGATACCATGACAGTTTAGCAATTTAAGATGGCCCATCTAGCAGTTACGGGGGGAAAAAATTTAATTTGATTTGCAATCTCAAAAACAAGTAGCAAATGTCTGAAAAGGTACAAAACCCTTGTAAGTCTTTTATAGGCATAAATCTGCCGTTGCACCGTTACGTTTGTTTACCTGACCAAGTGGTAGCACTGGATTAGATGTGATCTTTACCCAGAGGCCTCTGGGAGTCTTGAACAAGACACCCAGCCAGGCTCCTGAATCCGATATCCTGGCTTTTTTCAGGAAACGGCTACAGGAGCTCCCTGGATCGATAAGCTACTACCAAACAACCAGATGGGCCTAATGGCCTCCTCTTGTTTGTAATCTCCATGTCCCCATGTGCAGCGAGAATGCCTTACCCTGGCATCGGTGACCTTGAACTCCCTCAGAATGTACTGGGGCATGTTGTATTCGGCCATGGGGTCCACCACAAAGTACTGGTACCGGGCTGAGCGCTCTGCAGGCCAGTACTGATGGCACTTCTCCTAATAAGATACAGAAGATAAAAAACAAAAAATTACAAGCACTGGAGTGGTAGCTCAGATTGCCTAACGTACTAACTAATTATCTGCTAGAAGTGTGGCAGGAAATATCTCATTTCCTGCTGATAGAGAGACATTCCAAATGCCTGTGAGCCGAAGCAGAACAAGGGTGAAGCACATGCTGCACACGTTGACTTTGCAAAGCGGCTCAGCGTCAGCGAAAGGTTGACACTCGCCATGAGAAAACCCACGCCCTGCGGCTCAAGTGGCGTCGGTCCACAGCTGTCAGACGGCAGGGTTCATGTTCACTGTTCACCGGCGGCACTCCAGATATCGCGTTAACGCTCTCCCCGCAATGCAGCACTGCAGGAGGGAGAGGGGCGTGCCCAAACCCGTGGCCAGTCAAGGGGACCGGGTGTCCAGTCGCACTTACCCGTCCCATTTCTCTCAGCTTCGTCAGCATCACCACAATGGTGGAGTTGTGCTCCCACAGCATTCTCCAGAAGTCCTCAGTCGTCTCTGCCAGGGGTCCCTGGGTGGCAATGTAGGCCTTCTGCTGCCTGCGGGTCACAGTCGAGAGGCCGTGAGGGGCTGGATGAGTATTTTTACAGCAGCCAACTACAGGTCTACCATGCAGACCCGCTGGGGCTATAGTCATGATCACTGCAAATACTTCATTCAAATATCATTTACGTATTTTTTTTTTAAATCAGACATATCCCTACGTGTCTCAGAGTCCTCGAGTACTGAACATAGTCTGTTCCATGGCAACTTGATAAGACACTCCTGAACCCTGATAGCGGCGCTAAATAATTCATAGGCTGTGAACTCCTTCCCAACAGACTGAGTTTCAGCAGTGGTCCGTCGAGTCTGCAGGCACTTATTTCATCAGTAAAAGCAGCACACACCCTGCCCCAGCAGAGGGCACTGTTACACTTTGACAGAGGGTGGGATTCACAGCCAACCTCTGTCAGCCAGTCTTCCTGCATACAGCTGCTGGTGAAAAACTAATGAAATGTGCTGCAGGGAAGAAAACAATGTGCAACTAGGAGATTAAAGTCAGCTTCAGGCCACTTTACTGCACATCATAAAGGGACTGCTGAAGAAGGTGCTGATGAACCCAAGGAAGAAGCATTCTTCAATTCTGGCCAGTCAACAACAGCTGGGAACAACAGGGACTGAGTGCCATGGGTAACCAGGACATGATGGTTTGTGATAGCTGTTTTCAGACAGCACCACTTTTATTTTTTAATGCGCTCCCCACTGCAAAGAGACATTCTTCACAGCAGGAAGCTGGATGCTCTGTGGCCGTCGAGTTTTATGTATCTAGCCAGGGGCTTGCAGACAAGCCTTTTGACGAATAGATGCAATCCCAGAGAGAAACAAATTTACCTTTATTTATTTGACTTAATTACTGCACATGAAAGCACTGAGACCGCCAAAGGAAGGGTTTAAGAGAAAACATCTGCCTCAATACATTGCCGAACTCAGAAGTGAAGCTACTCTTGCCAACAGTTGCTCAGCTGCTCCCTTATGAATTTCTTCCCCCAGGCAATTAAACACCAGGTTCCATTATATCCGCAACATGCGCAGCAAAGAAGTAAGGACTGCACTATCTTACTAATCAGCCAGGTCGATTTTTTTCACACTACCAAGGGCACCGGGACCTCATTTTTTATTTACTTGCCATGCAAGCACCTTAATTACAAAACAGCAATTACAAAGAACATCCCCAGGCTAAAGTACTCAGGGGCCTAGCAGTCAAAGGGAAAGAAAATTAAACTAAAAAAATACATACAGCGACAAAAAGAGGAACCAAAATTATAGAACAGTTCATTAAAATACCTTCTCGTTGGGAATTATTGCAATTATGGTATTTACACTTTAATAAAGGATGTTCCCTCTCTGGGGTGGCTTTCGTTAGGTTTTAATTTGATAAGGAATGGTAATCATGTCAAACTACTGATACAGCTCTTGCAGGAAACTTGCAGAGTTTACAGACTATCTGTGCAGCAAAGTTCACAGCAGGGGAGGTTTGATTTTATTTCTAATAAAAATGTATGTTTCACTCAATATGCAGTTAATAAATGCCCCTCCTGTCTTTGCAGGGGTTTTATTCTAAACACCGAGGCACTGCGAGACAAGCCGAGATCTGTCTGACTGGAAAAATAGATAAATGAAATTCGTAGGCTCCTCTGCAGCTCAGGGAGCAATAACAGCAACTAAAAAAAAAATGGGGAAATCACTTTATTGTCCCCAAATGGTATTTTCAGATTTTACATAAATCCTATAAAGCAGAATTTTAAAGCAGACTTATTCTTTGAACACCTCAGCTCAGATCACGGGGAAATCCAACTAGCTTCGCTTGAAGAGAAGAAAAAGATCCACACACGTACAAGAATAAAAAGATCGGTGAAAAGGGAAA
The DNA here is from genome assembly GCF_040954835.1 of Lepisosteus oculatus. Classification (NCBI taxonomy): domain Eukaryota; kingdom Metazoa; phylum Chordata; class Actinopteri; order Semionotiformes; family Lepisosteidae; genus Lepisosteus; species Lepisosteus oculatus. The sequence goes on along the minus strand of NC_090704.1, from coordinate 3,065,328 downwards.
GAGATGGGTGTCGAAACACGCTGCGAATTCGTAAGTGCTGCCTGCGGCTCTCTGGAAGCAGAGTGCACATGTCCAATTCAGTTAGAAACAGCTCACTGCCCAGGACAGTGGCAAGGCTCTCGGATCTTCGTCACCCCAGTAAAACATGCCCTGCGCGTGGTTATGTCAGCCTGCTCCGTACCTGTACCCATCGATGAAGCTGCCGTTGATGTAGTCGGAGCCCTCCACCCCTCGGATGGGCTGCAGACACACCCGGGTCGACTCGAAGGGCATGATGTTGACCAGCCGGTTTTTGAACTTGTTGCAGGGAAGGTTGGCACTGATGAACCGGGAGGTGTGTGCTTTGGAGTTGGCCAGTCTCTGTTGGAGGGAGGAACACAAGTTGAGATGGTGAAACAAGCCCTTTTTTTGGGTCTTTTTACACCAACCTGTTGATCTCCGAAAACCCCCGAGACTCCTACTCTTAGCTACTTCCCTAAAGGTTGATGTCGATGCTGCAAATGTCAAGGGATTTTTAAAGGGCTGCTTCTCCATGAGTCGCTCAGTCCTGTTTCTGCACATCTTCTTTGTGCTCAAGAGATAATCTGAAAGATGCTTCAATTGTCACAAGTTTCCTTGTAACTGGGATGCTAACGGCATTAAAGCTCTGTCAGTTATTGACATCTGGCACTGATTTGCCATAAGCCTTAGCCTGTCATGCTTAACTTTAAGCGAAGCAGCAAGGTTTGTCATCTTTAACTGGAAACAACCTTTAGATGCACAGAATTCTAAATTCAGCAGGGCTACAAAAACTCTTGATCTCATAAGACATAAAAGAATGGTTTCAAAATGGTATTTTTACCGTCAAAGTAGTTTTTTTTGTACTCTGAAGTGGCTGATTCCTCAGTAAAAAAATTCTTCATCTTTTTTATCAGCAAGGGCAAGTTCACAGCTTTGATTGGCGAGTCCTGAGGCAACTGTTTTACAGCGCGAGAGTGTGTCAGTTTCAGATGCTTCTCAAACAAATCTGGAGCATGCCGGTGTCAAACCTCATTATAGCCACTCTGGATTTACAATTATCCGCCTTGCTAAACAATTTCTATCCGTATAATTTTAGCTGGTGAAAGCCCAAAAGGAATCTTTTTTTCCGCGGGTGTTTACAGTAGCCCCCTTTCCTGATAATGGCGGGGGGCTGTGCTGTGCTTTGGCAGCAGAGCCTGTGTCTGATGGAACAAGGTGCTGCTGCTGCTGGACACCCCAGCGCCAGGAGAGTACAGCTGCTCGGCACTGTCCTGGTGTTCGCAGGGCAGCATCAGTGTCTGACCAGTGAAATCAGTTGAGGCTCCCTGCATAGCCTGGAGGTCCAGTAAGGTTGCAAAGGTTTGTACATTTTTTTTGTCGGGGCGACACATGAAACTGCACTGTAAAAGAAATAAGGTTCCTTGAAAGCCGAGGAACTAGAAAGTCTCTCCAGTCACACCAAACTGATTGTGAAACTCGAAGAGTACAGGGGAATCAAGGGCTGACAGGCATTAAACAACAACAACAACAACAACAACATAACTGATGTTCTCAAGTCCCTCTTTTGATTGTCGCCCTCCAAGCTCCTCCACAGAGCGGCTGTTACCTTGAACTCCAGTTCCATGGAGGTGACCGTCTCCCCCGGAGGGACCTGGGTCAGCTTCTGGATGTGGGCGTACAGGTTGCGCGCTGGGACCTCCGTGTTGCCGCAGGTGGCTGCCTCCAGAAGAGCCTCGTGGATGAAGATGTACTGGTCCTCCGTCTGCACCATGTAGTTCCTCTGGGAGCGCATGCAGGTCACGTGGCCGTAGATGTCCACGGACTTCTCGTGCTTCATGCGCTCCAGCATGGCGTCAATCACGATGAAGCAGCCCGTCCGCCCAACCCCCGCGCTGAGGAGGCACAACAACAAGCTGTTAAGTGGAATCGGATCGCCTGCAAGCCCGGAGATCGCCTGCGTCCTCAACCTTCGATCTGGGCTGCCTTCCAGAGCCTGGCTTCCACGCAAATCCACCCGTCAGCAAACTCTTTAGCAACTAGTGTTGTATATGTAAGAAACTCAAACACAAACACAGGGAGCATGTTTGTTTTGCACCAACAAATCTCACCGATACCTTCTAATTATGCTGAAAGAACAATGTCCTGACATCTGCAACGTCTGGCTTTGCATGCCTGACCTCTTAGTAGCATACAGGCTCTCGCAAAACACAGAAGACATTTATGACTAATGCTGTCTTCTTTTGATATGCCGAAATAAGATCTAAAAAGATCATTTTGCAAAGCGAGCCACACTGGGGAGTAAATTAAACGAAAGCACTTATTTCTCAAATATATCGGGAGTGCGGTAGTGGTTTATTAAGCCTTGCTCAGTTTCACAGAAGGCTGATTGTAGAAAGAGCTGTATACAACACCGATCACTTTCAATGGTTCATCCTAAAAGTTGCTGGGATGCTGTGAAAGCATGCAGTTCAGCCCACGGCACGCAGGTGAATAGGTGGTGCAATGCCTGGAGCAGAGCCTGTTGTTTTGTTTACCCAGACCCAGAAACATGCGATGGGGCCTCTTGCCTGTGCCTCTCGCTAGCTGCCGCGGCTGTCGGGCAGTGACAGGCTGCAGGGAGCGGGCCTACCTGCAGTGCACCACCATGGGCCCGGCGTCGGGAGGGTTGCAGGCCTTCACTCTGCGCAGGAAGGCCAGGATGGGCGTGGGGTACTCGGGCACACCGTGGTCTGGCCAGGCCATGAACTGGAACTGCCTCACCTCCCTCTTTTCGCTGGAGCCATTCTGGGGGCACACAGATAAAGAGTCTCTCTCAGCATACCACATATTGCCTTCCTATGCGAGAATGCACAGCTGAAACCTTGGAATTAACATCGCTGGAACGAAGAATCATTTCTCTCCTACTGTTTAATACAAACACAATTATGAGGGCAGAATTAAGACAGGATGACTACATACTTCACGGATGCCCAGTCCACATGGATTGTTGACTTTTCAGCTTTAGCATAAAGTGGTTAAAAGCTCCTCACTCAGGGGAAAAGGCAATGCATCTTAACTTACAAGAACCGTTCAGTATGGCCAGTGCTGTGTTTGGAATTCATGAAGCTATGAATTTTTCCACTCAAGCGTGCCTTTTTCTTGAGTCAGCTGCTTCTCGAGCCCGGGACTCTCAAAGCCCCAGTGGCTGCAGAGATGGATTTACACATAAATGACTCGAGAGCAAAACAACACGACCGAAACAAAGAGCCAAATAAATAATGCCCCCCCCCCCACGTATCTCGGTGCTATTCGTCTTTGCGGCACGGTTGACACAGAGGCGCATGGGAGGGAGCTTCGTCTTGTGTGCTGTCTGTTGCTCACCCCGCCCAAGTCATGTGTGTCAGCGTGCCTTTTAGAGTAATAGCGAACAGCGTGGGAGCCGCGGGGGGTCCCTAGCAGGGCATGACGAATCCCAGCCCATCTCCGGGTACAGCAGCACAGTCCTGCTGGCTTCTCTTAACACTCGGGAGCCCCTGCCACTCGGATAAAAGTCAGCAACAGGGAGCCAATGGGTCTAAACACTCAAATCTGAGATTTAATAGGCAACCCAGAGGGGGAAAAAAAACAATCAAGATAATTACAATCTCATACCTTGTAGAGAGCAAAAGTGCGGACGCTATAGGTAGCCAGTTCTACAGTGTCCAGCATCGTGACTTGGATCATGCCGTAGGTCTCGGTGCCTCGGCTCGGCCAGTACTGGTCACATTTCACCTTAAGAGAGAGAGACCGAGATTTTCAGAATGCTTCTCAACCATGGAGGTAAACAAACCCTAACCAGACAATGGAGTCAAGAGCTCCGACGGCGAACAGACTCCATCACATTACTGCAGGTCCAGGTTGCTTCTGCCCCCCTCTATCAACAAGTTGCACGCTCTGGAAGTTTTTAATTAACCGCAGCGAAACAAGGGCACTTCGAGAGCTACCGCCTCCTAACAAATAAACCGCTAATGTGCCTGAAGTACATCTGCTTTGGAAGTAGACTCTCACAGCCCCCTAAAGACAGGTTAGCCATGCGGGGGGGTGGCATATGGCTCTGTAGGCATCTTGTGGGTTCGAAGTCCCGAGTCTCACCCTGCTTCACGCGGGGAGGGCACATTTGGGGGCAGAGGCAGGCGGGGAGGGCCTTAAGAGGCAGGCAGGGCTCGCAGGGCTTCAGAAGGCGAGCAAATGAGAGCGGACAGCTTGAGCAGCTCACGCCCGGGTGCCTCTCCTCTCGGGCCCAGGCAGGACAGCAGGCAGAGAGGGGAGCCTGGCGGAGCCGCAGCCAGGCCGGGGGCGCTGGGCAAGAGCGGCCCAGATGGGGGAGTCACGCTAGACAAACTCCACCCCGAGGACAAGCCACAAGCCCGGTGCAAGGCCCGCGGCTTTCTTTGTGATTTTCATAATGTTTTTTTTTGTTTTATTTTGGGGTTGGGGGAGTGGATTAGAACAGCAGCTTGTGCCTTTTGGCATTTGTTCCTCTTAACACAAAGATGCACTCCAGGTCAAGAGGAAAAGTGAACTTAATTAAAAAAAACAGGACGACAGCTCGGATACCATCCAGCATCCCAAGCTTTTAAAATGAACAGACTGATGGGAACATTCCTATATACTGAAACTTTATTTAAACTTTCTGGTCTCCGTGGCTAAAGTGTTATACTCGAGCTGAGCTGCCGTGCGATAGTCCAGTCGTTTTAAGGAATCCTAATAGGTTGCCTTGAAAAACAAACACATCTGATAGAGCCAGAACCACTTCTTTTGAAGTGTTTGTGGTAAAAACAGGGCGAAACAAGCAGTGAAGTGAACAGTCCCCATGTCTGAAGTGTGGGGCCAGGTGGCCACAATAGGGAGCTTTGACCCGGCAATATGGTCACCCCTCTCTCGGAGCTCCCACTGCAGTGCTTTCTGTTTTACTGTTGCTGTAGGAGCTTAAGGTTATTTCCTCACTAGCAGGTTTTATGTTGGATTGAGACTGCTCATATCAGGGTTGTGGCTGCAGGGAGGTGGGTGCAATACGTCTTAATGCACAGTGACGCTGGCTGGGGTCACACAGAGCTGAATCTGGGGCAGAAGGTGTGTCGCTCTCTGCCGAGCTTGTGGAGGCAGCTGGAGCAGGTTCCGCTAATTAAAGGGGCTCGGGGTGTGAATGTGTGGCAACTTAATAGGATCGCATTAATAGGTGTATCAAAAAACCATAAATCCTTCAGATCTCAGCAGCTCCTTAGAAGTGCAAGGCAGTCAGTTCTTCTCGGCACAGTAGCAGTACTCAGCCTGTACTCACTTATTGTATTTTATGTTGTGCTCTGAACTGTGGGCAGCTGAGCAGTGTCTTTAATTAGAAATCGATACATCTCAGTTTTCTAATTGAACTGTACTCCACGCCAGATATGTCTATCCTAGTTATTTATGTCGGTCGGCGGGTTTGTTTGCTGTGCCTAACGAATCAGAATCCTTTGTAGTTGTCAGTTCATGCTGTTTTATCTGCAACGCTCTAAGCAAAGCGGTCTGACAGAATACATAGACAAGATCGTGTGAAGGCATCTCTGCTGATCACCTGCAACAGTGGCAGCTGCTGGAAATTGGTTTTATTCAGTGGAAAGACTTAACTGATAAACCCCACTGGAATCTCAAAGAGGCTGGTAAGATCCAGGAGAAAACCAACCCTCCCCTTCTCCTGTTAGCTGCTCTGTAAATACAGGCGTGACAGATAGGCTGGCAAATCAATGCATGTGCAGCCTCAGTCACATTTACAGCAACATCTGTTTAGATAAATGACCCGTTTGTAAGGAGCTTTAATTATCTAGATATGACCTCTGCACATGTGTAGGCCTGCATTTTTATTGTATGTACTCTTGTTTTCATGAGTAGTTATTCACAGTTTGCTCTATCACCCATTATTTCCAAAAGCACATTGCTCCTCGGGTCATCTCTGTAGCTTAGCCCTGAAGCTGTACAGAAAATGGCTCAATACACAATGATCTCTCTGCTCCCTCAGTTCAGTGAATTAGTCCTCCCGCACAGCTCATGGGACTGACCTGTACGTGCAAGTTACTCTCTCCTTTCATGTTTTTGCATGGAAGCCCCTCATTACAACCGATAGCTGACTAATTCATATATAAAATTAATTAAACCCATTAATCATCTGAATCTTAAAGTTTAAGGTTCCTGTGCCACAAATTAGATCACTAACTGGACAACATCAATCCCACCAAGACCCTTTGCTTTTTAACACTACTTCTAACAAAGACCGCTTTTAATTGTGTGCGACCGGACCCAGTTGACAGGTGACCGCATGCGAGCCGCATCGCTGTGCGCACATCACAGCGAGCGCAGGTCCGCCAGCCGTCTCTCGTCACAGCTCACCCTGGACTTCTCTTCCAGCCGGGTCATCATGATGATGGTGTTGGTCCGCTGCTCCCACACCATGCGCCAGAAGTCGCTCAGGGTCTCGGGCAGTGGGCCCTGGGTGGCGATGTAGGCATTCTGCTTGCGATACCCATCAATGTAGTTGGCGTTGATGTAGTCGCTGCCTGGCACACCTGTGGGTTGACGAGCTCATGTCTCATGTCGTGCCAACAGGTTTAGATTGCATTCGTAGGGGTTTCCTTTTTTCTTCCCCAACCAGCATGCCCCTGGTTTAAACACCGTCTCTAAAGAATATATTTTCACCAAGACATCTACAAGGCCGAAAACGTTCACGCCCACAACATACATCATGACACTCGGAGCTTTTTCTGTGCACAAATCTGCTCAGCTTATCATAACACCAAAATAAAAGCTGATTTTCTAAAATGACATTTCAGTAAAAAACAAAAATATTCCTTTTTCCCCACACCTTGGATGTCGGCTTGATTTTCTTTAACCCTTTTTTTTTTTTTACAATGTCCATCAGAAAAAACAGAAGCAAGCTTACGGTAGAGGAAAGTTCAGAAAAGTTGGGTTCTAAACATTAGAAAATAATTGTCACTGTCAATGACCAGGCCTGTCCTAATCATTGCGGCTAATCACTTTAATGTAAGCTAGCACTCTGTGTACTTGCCATCGACAGAAGTCAGGATGACACGGGAATGGTCGTAGGCGATAACATTTGCATAGCGGTTCTTTGGTTTGTTCACCTCCAGGTTGGAATTCTCCCAGGTGAACTGCTGCCCAGGGTCAATAGACTGAAATAAAAAACAAAAACAGACAGACGTTAGAGCAGAGGGAACTCTTATCCTAAAACGTGAGCCCCACCTTTGTTCAGATCACTTCTTGGGGAAGCACCAAACACTGCCACCCTATGATTTCGGTGGCTTTTCACACTCAAGGTGATCTTTATTCCTGGCACTGATGAAGAGGAAACAACGATAAAGGTGTGAATGGTGGGTCCGGAGTCTTGCAGCCGGTGAGCAGATCTGCACTGGCCGTGGTCTGGTGCGCCTTTTCTGCCAACAGCAGAACGGCTTCCATTTCATGAACAAACCAAGACCATTGCCAGAGGGTGACCAAGCAACCCTGTCTCAGAAAGAACCGGCCCACTTGATTATTTTTATTTTGCAATACTAAGAGAAAGAAAAAAAAAACCTCTTTCTGATGCTAAAAATACAGTTCCAGCCATCCAACATCACAAAGCAGTTTTATAAGCACTCTGACAAGGCGTCCTGAGTGGGAATGAGTTCACTGAAACTCATCTCTCCGACGGCCATCCTTCAGTAAAGCTGTTAAAGACATCCATACTGAGTGCCTTGCAAAATGACACTTTTTGGAAGCAAGTCCCATTTTATAAAATAAAAAAAAACTTTTGTCCCTCAACAACAACAACAACAGCAGCAGCATGGGCTTTGTTCTAGAAACAAGTCATTTTTTTTATCTCGGAAAATACATTTTCCTTTAAAAGGCTCTTACTTTGACTTCAGAAGCAGGCTGATTTCTTTGTCAGCCTGTTCTTGCTTTTCATCATTCTAATTCAATGCTTTTAAGAAGAATGACTTATTATCTGAAATTAAGCTATTTCATTATTAATAAAAAATGACAGCACTCCCTGCGTCTTCAGGCAAGGCATGAAAAACTTCCTCACAGCCTTGGATGTCTTTGTAAAGTTCAGTCACCTATGTTTTCAGTTGGTATAGTAGCCAGTTTGCTCTTCAACATCTTAAATCCCACCTAGTTTCTAAACTGTTTTATGAATCCCTTTACTAATAAAAAAAAATCAAAATCGCACCTATTCGCAATCAAGATGACAAAAAAATCTAAGGTTTAAATCAATGACTCACTGTTCATGGCATTTACTTTCCTGTTTTGTTCGCTTGACTGCGATTAGCATTTTAATCTATTCCTCTAACTCATTCATTCAGGTAATGGAAGGATTTTTCTCCATAAAGACTTACAGGAGCAATTTCATAGAGGGCCCCATCCCTCCAGAAAACACAGAGCCTCTTCCCGATGAATTAAAGCATTTTTAAAGAATGGCCTCCTCACTCTTAATTGGTAAAGACCGACATTAATTTGGATGGCTTTGTTCACTACTGTAGAGATTTTCTGCTTCATTTCAGCAAGCTCCAAATACCAAGCACAGAAAGCACTTACATGTGCTAAAGACTTATCCCTGACAAGGTATTAAGTAAGGTACAGAACATTAGGAATAATTTAGATACAGATGAGCCCTTTACTGAACACTAGACTTTTCTTCTTCCAGTAATGCTCATACTGGATTTAGCAGCTTCTTGTTATTTAAACTTGACCTTTAAGCATCAGATACCAGGCTATCCTGCTCAATATCAATCACTGCACAGGGTTTAACCTTCATCCAATCCCAGAGTAATACACGCAGATGTTATGCCCACAGATCAGTCACAGGCCACAGCAATATGAGAAGTACCATCTACTGCCTGGTTTTTCATCTGGCAGCATTAGCAAGGAAAATCTTGAGCAAAAAAACAGTGGGGCAAGGAAGAAGGCGGTTTACATTAGAAAATGAAATGCAAAAAATTACTGCACTTGTCACAGATGAATTTATCTTTATGTGCATGAACAGACATGCAGTCAACTCCTTAAGTGTTGCAATATTCAGACTTAAGTATTAATTGATATCCAAAACAATTCTATTAAGATGTGCATGTCAACTGAATACAGAAATACAAGAATCATTTTACAAGTCTGTGAAAGTTAAAAATACACAGGGATCATTTTTGGGACAGGCATCCTTTCTGGCAGTCTGTTTAAAACCAGTGTCTTTTCATGTGTGCTCAAGATCAGATTCCTAGCTCTCTTCTCCCACTCATCTTCTCATTTGTAACATTTCTTAAGTTTGTGCAGTTGCAGGTACCTAGATTGTTTACATTGTAACCTTGTGGCAATCTTCATGAAAACAATTCCAGTTTTTTTATATAAGTCTCAATATCATGTTCAGTGTATGGCAGTGGGATGAAGTGAAGGAATTAGAAAACACAGGTCTGTTAAGAGTCTGGAAGGGCAATTTTATTGTGAGAGAGGTGTTGCTATCCTCTCATTACAACCATAACCCAATGTGGCATTACCCAGTATCTTCAGTGTGGTGTTGGAGCCCTGGATTAAGGGGGACGCGTTGCCTTCGCAACCACAGCTGCCCTGGCTAAATAAGGATGAGTAGCAGCTGTGGGGCTCTTTCAGATACACTGGGCACCTCCCCAGAGGGACGAGCAGAACCCCGCAAGGGGAGACCCTTCCACTGACTGTGACAGAGCGGAAGGCCGTCATTTCCCCTACGTTTAACTGTCTTTGTCTTTTCGCCTATCCCGCCATGCATCTCCACCGGGGGAGGCTGACCTTACACTGCAGGACAGGGGAGGAATCTCCCACCGCCACAGGTTGGGTTCTCTTTAGTTTTCGCCTCATGCCCCCTGTTCTTCCAGACTGGACCCCGTTAAATAGGGCAAGTCTAGTCTGGAATCCGCTGTGCCGAACGATTCTTTTCCCCAGGCTGGACCCTGTTAGATAGGGTAGGTCCAGCCTGGACGCCGTGGTGAACAGTGGCACATTTTTCTTTTTTTTTTTTGTCTCCCTTTTTTGCTCCGGGTTAGCGTTGCCTCCGACCCCTCAGATGGGACGTTGACTTTCAGTGGTGTTTGTCGCCACTCCTCCCGCTGCCGCACTCTTACACCAACTAATTGGTTGGTCTTTGCTTTGAGAGCTGTGACTCTTCGGAATCAGGAAAACTGTATTTTAAATCCTCCCTTAAGGTTAAAATGTGCTACAGTAGCAGTCATGACATTCGTAAAAGATAAACAAGTGGAGGAAATGTAGGAAACAAGTCCTGAAATCTCAGTCTTCAAATAGCCAAGCTGTACCTATGGATCCTGTGTTCCTTATTACTGGATCATTTGTTATAACCAGTCCTGGGAATAATCACAAAAAAAAGTCCCAGAAGTATTACCAATACCACGTACCTGTGTGACGGCTTTATTGTTTTTTTTTTTTTTTTACTTCTTATTGGAAATGTACTATTTTCTGAAAAGGCTGTCGAGAAGAAAGACAAAAAGGATCTTTCATACTGGCAACCCGGGCGCTGGTACTGACTGCGAGAGAGACGAGGATGCCTGGCCCTACTGGTTACCGCCAAGTACACACACAGCAGCTCTCGGCAAATGAAAGCTTTCCTGGTGGCTGTGTAATGAGCACAAAGACACGCTGGGTTTCCTGCCCCTGACCCTGTATCTCCCCTGGCCTGATTAAACCTCTCTCCTTGCAAAGCAAACTCTCAGCTCTGCTCGGAAATGAATAGGTGGATCAATGAGAGCTGACAGTTTGTCTAGGAGAGTGGCTGGAAGACATTATTTGCCGTGTTTCTTAGTGAGATCCCTGAAAGATGCAGTACCAGACTCAACAATAAGCTCCACCAGTGCCTAGTGCAAAAGTGACTGCGTAGTATTTATTTAGTGCCTGTCTCAGTTTTTCAGGACAACGTTCTGACAGGGGGCCCGAGCAACAACAACATAAAAAAGCTCAATACACAAAAAAACATTTAATGTAAAAACTCCCCTTAAAAAAATAAAAGGCTGTTATTTTAATAATTTGAGAGTGCATTTCTCAGACTTGTCGAAACTGACTAACTTTTCCTTCGGAACATATGGTCCCTCATGTTCATACCTGGATGCATAATGAAATGTGACAATCCATTTCAAAGATGGCCATGTAAAAGCACAACAGCAAAAAAACAGGGTAATTTTTTTTTTTAATTATTGCACAGCTCCTGCCACTCCTGCCATTACTCAATCTATATATAGCAAAAAATCACTGAAAACAAACTAACAGGGGCAATCCTTTGAACTTAACAGAAATGTTAAAGATATCAGCTTGTTCTCCTGCTTGGTGTAAAAGTAAAAGCAGCAAAAGCTGTAATAACCATCTGTCCCATTGGGGTGGTAGCTGGTGAAAACATTGAGAAGTAATCCAGTCTTACACCTGACAATAATAACACGCTAATTAGATGCTGCACTTGATTAAAAGCTGATGCTCTAAAGAGTTTTCTTCTTATGTTAAGTACGCAGCTCGGCAAATGAATTTATTTTCTACAAACAATGGTTAACAAACAAGGTTACGTCCTCGGGGAGGAATGGTCAGTTCTCCTAGTGACAATTCCTGCCAGAAAATAAAAACTGGCAAAGATCAGAACCCTAAAGATCAGAAAAGTATTACTGTAATCCATTCAAAGCTTTGGAGTCACTGTCTTAGAAATGCAAATGAAGTGTGTGCTGCAACAAGAGTAGCAGAGCAAACACAGGTACATGGAATGACTTTGAATGTCAAGGCCACATCAGACAGTGATAAATATGCTTCATGTGTTGCTCGGGCACATACACATTACCTCCTGTTCCTGCTACCTCATTCCTCTTCATCCTTGCAGAAATACCAGCTGTGAGCAGAACAGGAATTCACAGCCCCTGGTGACATCACCAGCACCAATGAAAATACTTTCTTAAGTCATCTCTGCCACTTGACTACAGACAGAGGGAAGTGATCTGCTTCAGGATCAATGCCTGGCACAGCTTCAATCTTTTTCCCCTTAGCAGGGTGAAACAGCATTAAACAGGAAGGGCAAATTTGTAAATCAAACTGGGCAAATTAAATACTAGGCTTCTCTGCTTCTCAATGGAGCTGGAAGAGGATCATGCCAAAGTACAAAAGAGGCTACATTAATGGACAAATCGAAAATCAGGTGCCCACCACTATAGGTATCATAAAGCTTTGCATCTCTCATCTTCTATGTCAGCCTTATAAATAAAACACCACTGCCTGAAATTAGGAGCACATCAGATTGTATCTTATGGAGATGGAGGGAAAGAGACAGAAGTTGCCCTGGCAGTTTGCAGTTTGAGATCCAGGAGCTCTCTTCAGACATTCGGAACGATTTCAATCCCAGAAGGGAGGAATGAACAACGTGTGAGCCGACACGAGCCTCTTTTCCCAGGCCAGCACAAAAAATGGTTTAATACGGTTTACCATCGCAGTTCCATAACTCAAAAAGAAAGTGCAATCCATTTATTTTAAAATAATGACCAGTTTAAAAATATATCGTATATAGTTACCCTAGTAAAAGTGTAACTGTATACTGTAGGAACCTAGAAAGGAAAGGAGCTAACTATTAATTGGGTTCTTAATAGACTAACACACTGGTGCCCACCTCCATTAAGGCTCGTTCTTATTCTTCAATGAAACTGTGAATTATTAATACAGAGAAATATTTCACAGGAGAGACCACAAGGGAATTTACAAACCCAGTTATGAGGCAGCAGTAAAAAGCCCTCTCTTTGATTTGAAAAAGCAAACTGTATGAAGATGGAAGAATGTGCTTTATTTATACATTAACAGAGGGTTGACAACATTTAGACTTCATTTTATTGGGAAATGGTTCAAATGCCAAGCAGTAAAAACGTAATATGCTGAGGTTTTAAGTCCTGGTTCACAGCACGCATTCATAAAAAAAATTGCAGCTGAGATTTTATTTATGACATTTAAAAGAAAGAGGAGAGTGTGGGATGGCTAAGTGTGTGGCAAAGTGAAAATAACAAGGTACAGCACTATATATCCTTTGTAGGAGGAAAAAAAGTCAATGATTCGTGTGTAATTAGGGCAAAACTACCCTACCTTTGCCAACAGGAAAATTACAGCTTTCGGAATTCGAAATTTCGCATTCGAAATGTGTTACTTTAAATGTGAACTTTTCTCATGCTGGCATTCCACCACACTAGTCCTGCTTTAGGGTTCAGAAAAGAATAGGGTGATAAAAAAATGTGCAGGGTAAAAATAAAAAATTACTGTAAATGTGTCCAATAACCGTGGTCAAGTGATTGAGTGTTTATTTTTCCATTCTGAGCCACATTACATCAATTATTATAAAACTCCCAAGGTTAGGAATGTTTTAAAGAAAGGAAAAGGGCTTGTGATTTTCTGCTCAAATACAGAGGTTTCAGTTCAGGAGATCGGGTGCAGAGGGAAGGAGAGCCAAGGAGTCGGTCAACATTACTAACATGCAGCCCTGATGGAGAAGATTGAAGGAGAACAGCAGCTGACTCTATAAGACCACAAAAAATATCCAAGAGCAGAAGCTCTGGCTCAGGAAATCGCAGATAAACGACATTAAAATACAAACAAGATGCCAATTGGAGAATCATGCACAGTCCAGTTTTTCTGCATTTTTAAATCACTGCGTTTTCATGAGGCTGGGAAACCATGCTTTATTTTGTGTCATGCAATTTCAAGCTTATTTTCTCGTAATAAAGAAGTTTGAGAGGCGACTTTCCTATTTTCGTAAATCTCATTTCTCAGAGGCACCAAGTGTCACTGATTGCGGCAAAATATCAGCACGCAGAGGGGCTCAGCCAGCAAAGCATTCAGCCGTAATGCCCGTTCTCTCCAGGGCCTGATGAATTTGGTCTCTCGTTATTTCAAACATTTTTTTCAAGCACCCCATCAGTGGGGGAGGTTTTAATTTAAGAGCATCTCAACTGCAGAATTAGAGCTATGCGTGATTTTTCCCGTTAATGTAGTTACAATAAACACCCTTGTCACTTTAACAGGAAGAAAAACACAGCAGAGATGCAGCAGGAGCTGAACAGTTCAATAAGAGAGCTGCTAGATGTACAGTACTTATTTTCCATTCTTAACGTGCAGGATAAGAAGATGAGAAAAAGGCCCCTGTTTATGGAGAGTTTCATGCACCTAAAAATTAAATATTAAGAAACCAAGCAAGTCTGCATACTGATGGCCAGCCTGTGTTTGTGTTAAAAGCCCAATTAAAAGCCCTGGGAGCACCAAATGCAACATGCATACTGGGGGCTTAATTCTTTTTTTTAGTGCATTAGGAAGTCAAGATGCATACTTCAGTATATTTCAATTTAATACATCATTACACGCTTTAAAAACCAAATGATATACAGAAGGAAGCTTATTTTGACTCTGCTTTTTCCTGTTTATGCCAATATAAAATTTTTTTAGTTCCATGAAGAAGATAACATTCACGTTACGCACAAGCGCAATCGAGCCCCTCTGTTCATAGAAACCGGCCAGAACTGACCTGCGGGTGTCTGGTCACTCTTCTGGGACTCATTCTTGCCATACAGTGAAACAAAAACCTGAAAAGCCCCTTCTGCCCTGCGAAGGAGCTCTTACCTCGTACTCTTGGGAGAAGCGTAATCCGTCGTTGGCCTTAAGCCTCTCAATGTGGTCGGCGAGGTCAGAGACAGAGATGGGAGGGTGCTCTCTCATGCCTGGGTACGAAGGAGACACGAAAAACACAACAGAGGACACAAGTATGAGGCCGGGATGAGCAGTCAGAAACAAGTGAACAGCAGTCACCGTATAACCCATAAAACACGACTCTGCAAAAACAAATGCATGTTGGTGGGAAGCACAGAGCTCAACAATGTATGTAAAAAACTCACTCAAGTTACAAAAAACTCTGTGGCATGCTGGACAGGAGTGAGAGTGGGCAAACACTGACGATGGGCATGAGCAAGTGAGCATGCTCACTGGTTAGCGCCAGCGCTGGCAAAAGCAGACACTTAAAGAGTTAAAAGTACCAGTGAGGTGTGGAGGGGCATTACAGGAGAAAAGCAACAAAAAAACCCACAATATAAAAATGCACTTCTGTCATCTTTCACTGGGCTGCCCATGATCATTCTCAGACTGGTTGTCAGAACTGTTCATAACTATAATCGACATGGTACTCCGAAAACAGCAAAACTTAGATACCTGTAAAATAAAATGCACTGACAGATCTAAATTGCTTGCAGCGTTTGCTCTTACTTCTTCAAGCGAAACACTGATAAACACCTTCTCGAAAATTAATTTTCCCGCACAACAGATTTATTGTAGGCATTTAATCGATGGCTTAGAACTTATCTGCCAACAAGAATTTCCTTCACCTTTGAACATGGCAGCATTATGCTAAAAGGGATTTTAAAATGCATGACATGCTTCAGAGTTTTAAAATGCTCAGTGATCGTAATTTTGCAAAAACTGTGTAACCAACAGCACAGAAGAAATTATCTGTATGCGTCATAGACCAGGCTGTCTTGGAACAAGACTAAAATAATAGTGGCTTAGCACTCAAAGTAAAACACCCGAACAAAACAAGTAAACAGATCTGATGACTCTTGTGGGTAAAGGCTTATAAAATCCCAAGGAATAATGAGAAATTACTCATTTCTCTGTCTCCAACAGCCTTCATTTGCCAGTCTTTACTTTTGCTCAGTTACAGAATATTGTAATGTTACCAACTGCCAGTCAAGGAAATCAACTGTACCTGAACATTAGATAAATTACAAGATTGATTTAGCGTCAGGCTTTACATGCAGTAAGATCCAACACATGTCTGCTAACAAAGGAGTCATAACACTAGATCAGCCTTCGTTCACACGTTCATAGATAAGAAAAAAGTGATTAAAAAAAACTTCAATATTAAAGTTCTTTACATAACCTAATACCCTATTTGCAGTCCAGGGGGTGGGCACTAGGGTCAATTCAGTTCCCTGTTATTGCAAAGAACTGCAAACAATTAAATTACAGAGTTTGTAGCATAAATGATTGTTGAATTATTAAAAATAAACCAGGCATGAAGAGGCTGCGTTAAGTAAAATGACCCTGCAGGCCCATCTGGGGGCAAGAATTAGCCACATCTCACGCTAACAGAACAAGTTACTGCACCCATTTGCTGCAGCAATTACTGCTTATTTTTTTAAACCAGTTATGAAAGCCAGCCTGCGAAGAGGAAATGAGTGAGGAAAATAAAATTAAACTGGACCCATTAATCATGTTAGAAATCAAATTCACAGACACAGTACAACTGCTTCTGAGTGGAAATGGCCTCAAGACACACCGAGGGAAAACAAAATTGCAGAGAGTGGGGGGGAAAAAGATGAGAGAGATAGAATGAGGGTGAGACAGATGCATATAAATATAGACAGGAGCAGTAAGAACTAACTTGAAATGTTCGGGCAACTGGGGGCACTGGGACCTGTAGAGAAGAGATTGGGGGAGGAATAACAAAAAAGCTTCTTTTATTATTTTAATTATCGTCCGCTTCCTTTAAGTGAAACCAGAGCACACAGAAAACGGTACTGAGAGCAGGAAGTGCAGGAGACAGGGGAGGAGGGGTTGGCAGCCACGCCTAGAGGAGCACCAGAGTGATGCAGGGTGACAGGGAGGTACTGGAAGCTCAAATCCAGCAGCTCCCAGGCCTGCTGTTGGAACGCACTGGGGTTCGAGCTTTTATCATGATCTTGCTGAGGCCTGAATAATTTAACTTTTGTTTTTAGCTTTGAAGCCACTGCTTCTCTTTCCTTGCCTTTGTTCAGGAGCCATCAGAAGCAGGGCTCACCTCTACTGGACCCACACAACAACAAGATACTTTAACGATGAACCTGCGGGCTCTAACTCTTCATAAAGCAGGAGGGTGCTTTGCTCTTTTTCTTCGCCTACCTTTCATTTGTTAGTCACTTTCTGAATAGCTGCCATCTAGTGGCTGCACTGTTTATTCTGCTATAACCTTGGGAGACCAAAACTGTACTCTGCACACGACCTGGTGTATCCTTTCATTACTCGTGCAATTAGGGTTTCATGACTCCTGTTTTATTTCTGAATGTTTTCATTGCTTTGGTTTCAGTGTCAAGTCTTCTGGCAAAGTTTTTTTTTCAGATTTTTTTTATCCGTATTGATTACATAAATGAAACCGAGACTGCTGGTGTGAATCACACAGAACCGCAGTTCTGCAGTTCTCTTTCTACGAAGACTCATCTTAGCAGCAGTCAGGAGAAGGGAGGAGGACAGAGACAAGAGAGCTGAAGAAATCGAGGCAGAGAGAGAAATGGGCAGAGCAGTGAGCTTTGCAGTGGTAAAAGAATCTTCTCCTATGAGTCAGCCTACTTTATTCCTCTATGAAGTTCAAAGGCACAGGATAAGATAATGAGTTTAGCAAATGAATATCTAATTACCGCAGATTGTTGTGGTTCAATTAAAGAGGACAGAATTGGGAATTCTGACTTCTTTTCTTTAACACTTATTCTTTCCTCTCTAATACTTTTGCCCCGAGCTTGAAAGCAGAGTAATGGGGCTCATGTCTCATTTCCATCTAAATGAAAAAGACCCAATTGTACCATTCCACTAATAGCTGTCATATGACTTAGTGCTAGCACTACATTAACTGAAGTTTATCGATTGGTTCAAGCTGCATTTATTAGGAATTATTATTTTTTTCCCCCTGAAGATGGCTTTGCGTTTATTCTGCAAGTTACATGCTGGAAACAATTAGTCACAAATAAAGAAGGAAGAGCCAGATGACTTGCTTCAACAGTGAGTTTGAGGGTTATAGTGGTACAGTTACAAAATCCTGCTAGCATCGCTTCCAGACACAAAGCAGTTCACAGAAGCAATACAGGTGGTTCTTACTTCACCGCCAAGTACCATTTAGAACAGGCAGCCAAGTACAATTGCAGAAAAAGACACAGCCGGAGCTCGGATATCAAAGAGCACCGAAATTATGTGGCACGAATCGCCACCACAATGGGTCCCACACCGTGACAATTTTCTCCGCTGTGAAAAGAGCGAAAAGAGTCCGTCTGAATTGG
Source organism: Lepisosteus oculatus (assembly GCF_040954835.1). NCBI lineage: Eukaryota > Metazoa > Chordata > Actinopteri > Semionotiformes > Lepisosteidae > Lepisosteus > Lepisosteus oculatus. The sequence continues at coordinate 3,047,230 of NC_090704.1, read as the reverse complement.
GAGTTAGTGTCTCTTGCTCAGCACCTCACTGTGGCTGCCACATGAAGAAACAGTGCGGAAAGCGTCATGCGGCCCCTCTAACTAGCAATTTCCCTGCTCTGTGAACGATACTTTGCCCACTTGACTGACTGCCGACTAGGGCATGATTTGCTCGGCGGGTCTTCTGCTGATGGACATGAAGGCCCTTAGAGCACACGACTCTGGAGGGGTGGGGGGCCGGAGGGGACCAGTGGTTAAAACGGGGGCCCTGTTCTTGATCCGGCCTGTCCTCAGCCCCCTTGCTGACAGGATAATTGCGGACAGAGAGAATACCAGGAAAGTCACAGTGATATGCTGATAACAGATGGCTTGAGGTGCCCATTTTCGCATTAACGCAAATTCTTTCACATGAACTCTCCCCTTCCTGGCCTACACCACGTACCTATTCCTAAGCGGCAGGAAAGAAAATAAACTCAACGGTAAAGCTCATTCCCACGAGCACGCTGAGGGGAGTTTACTCCAGGGTCAGGAACGAGCTGCTGCGCCCTTGCGCAGGAAGGCACCTTGTCGACAATGCGATATTGCAAACAGAATTGGATTCGCATAGCCGTTGTAGGAGAAGACACCTGTGTTCCTACTTTCTGCTTGCCACACCTACTGGTGCTGGAAAAAAGGGAGAGTACCCCCCCCCCCCCCCCGTTTTTCGACTGGAAAAAGAACTGAACTATAAACAACAGCTATAAAATAATCTCTGGATAAATGAACACTGGCCGAAAAGCTCCAGACAGGAAAGGAAGTGTTTAGCTGAATACCTGCTTCTCACATCCAACGCATCAAGCTTTGCTTTATTCTTATCCTGCACTTTGCTTTCCTTCTGCGACTGATTCTGACCTGTCTGTTAGTGTCGTTAAAGCGGCGTGTGGCTGGATGCGGGAGTGAGGTGTTTGCTCACGTGGATGTCATGGGGCGCTCAACCCCAGTGCCTCCCAGCTCACAGTAAGGTGCTCAGTCAGGACTCAAGGGCCCCCGGTTTTTCTACATCGGCTCCAGAAGCACCGGACCGCCTTCACTGCCTTTCGGCCGCAGGAACCGGCTTTAAGGCACCTCCTTCAAGTGTGTTGTATTTGGGCGCGGGCAACGCTCAGCAAGAACGGCGGTTCAACGGCGGGCCGAACAAAACCAGCGCATTTGCAACAGGCAGCATTGAGAAGTGATGCACCAGGGAAAATGCAAATAGTCCAAAGCCCCCTTCAAAAAAACCCCACTCCCCACTTGACTGCGACGGGTAGGTACCTGGGGTCTGATGATTGAGCCTCCGCATCTCCACGGGGTCGGAGGAGTGGGCCAGCAGGGAGTCCTTCACCCCCCCGGAGTGGTCATCCTTGGGCGATGGAGAGGCCCGCTTCCTGGAAGAGTGGGACAGGGGCGTGTTACAGAGTGCAGCCGGCAGAGCAGGTCACACCCATGTCAGCGGCTGTGAGGCTGCTTCTCCATGCAGACATTAGGGAGTGTGGATCCTCTTAATGCCAGAGTCGGCTGGCATATTAATTGCACATTAATTCTTCCAGTATGGTATGTGACTGCTGCAGAGGGAATACAATATAAATAGCAGACTTTGTTTTGATCTTACCCGCATCAAGACAAACAGAAATGACCTGCCTACACGCGTCTTAATAAAGTCATAGAAAAAATGGAAATGAGATGATTCTTTCTACAAGGAATGGACTTAAAAAATCAAAAATAAGAACTATTTGGTTTAGAAAGTTGCCTTTTATAGAGAGAGTAGAAATACATCTTTATCTTGCACGCATACTTCAAAAATATCACCATTTCTCATTTGCTATTAAAGGACACAATTAATTTTTGTAGCTGGATTGAATGGAATGTCTTGGTTTCAGGAACGCTTGTTAAACCTTTAATTTCCAAACCTAACTGAAGGAAAAACAAGCAGACACTGTAATTACTGGATCAGCTGGATGACACAACACTGGCTAATTACACTGTTTCTGCACCTGTATTTATAAGCGTGTTTTCATCAGGTAGTTACACATATTTGGCCGCTCTGCATCTGCATGCTAATTGGGAAAGGAACACATCTGTCAGCACTCCAGAGATCAAGATCCGAGATGGGCGCCATGCAAAAGCCGTACGCAGGAATTTCACAACTCATTTCACTCCATTTACAATGTTCTGAGATGCGTTTAACTCCCTATCTTTAACTCACTTAAAATAAAAAGAACACAGATCTGTGTGGGATATAACTTTAGATTGTAAAAGCTCTCATGTCTCATCTCCAGTCCTAATCTTAATTCAGGGATGCAAATGTTGCTAAGGATCAGGCCCAGTTTTGTTATTTTTCACACTCTTCGGAGCTGCAGGTGGGGGAGAATGTAGGTATATGGCTGCAGTTCAGGATGTATGCTCGGGACCGATGAAAGGCAAAGAGGAAACAGAGCAAGAAAACTAAGCCCTGTGGTTTTTCTTACCTGTATTTATCAATGACATGTGACTGAAGGAAACATCAGCTTGGGCAATCAAAAAGGGAAAACACTTCTGTGGCTGGCAGAAAGGTATATTACCCGAGAAAAAAGTGAAATGCATGTCTCTCCGAGTCATGACTTGGAGGACAAAGTGAGGGTTGCTAAATGGAGATGTGGCATGCCCAGAGTAACATAGCGTACATAGAAAATTACACAGATGGGGGGAAAACTGCATACACGTCTTAATAGAGGTAGCTGTGTTTTTCCTTTGAACAGATTGTGATAAAAGAGCCTGGAGTCTCCAGCTTCTGATCATTCACAGTGCTCAAAAACCTTTTTGACCAATACCAGTTTTCCACAACAGGGACAACTGGCAAGAGACAAGACTGACACAACCTTGAGAAATTAAGCAGGGTAAGAGGAGAGGACAGCGCATGGAGTTAGGACAGTGCAATGCCATACAGGAAACAGTACCCACCTTTCCTGTTTGCTGCATTCCACGAGAAAGCAGAGGGAATAGAAGAACAAGATTAAGTTACTGTCCACCACAATCTTGGGTGCCACCTAGCATCTGCCTGACACCATGGCTTTCAAAGGAAACAACACCTAGCTTTTCACTAACCCTTGGATTTGTGGTTCATTCTCCTGTCCATTTAAAAGATGGGTATTCCCTTTGTTTTTTTAGGGATGCTGTACAAGAAACGGCACATCTCACAAAATATGGTGCACACATAAGCAAGTTCACAGTCGAGAACGAACCTTTTGGTCCATCAACCCCGTTTGATTAGTTAAATGATCAAAGGGCCTCACTCAGACATTTCTCGAAAGAAACCAGGGTCCTGGATTCAACGGCATGGTTAGGTAACTTGTTCCCGACTCCTCTGCATGTGTCTTAACCCTTTGCGTAAAGACACACCATGCACATCGTCTTGTAAGTGGAACATACAAAGGTTTTCCACGAGTCGTTGTCTTGTGGAAATACAAAAGAAATTTGATTTTTAAGATATCAGAAGTACAGGCCTGAACATTCATAAAACTCTCCGGGACTCTATATAGTGTTTTCCCAAGGGAATTAAACCAGTGATTTTTCTTAACATTTTTGTTTCTCATTTTCAAAAGGTTAGATTGTGTATTAACACGTTAAACCATTTGAAAAACAGCCCAGGTATCAGAATTACGTTTTTTTAAACTCCTGCTTCCTAGCAAAAGCTGAGCAATATGTACATATATATATAAAACTGAATAAAACTGGAGGAGGGAAGGCAGTGGGAAGAAATTTGCATTAACAATAGAATAATTAGATGACATCATGTGAAACCGAGCCTTTTAAATGCTAAAAGCTTCAAAAGAATGACGTCTGATGTGTTGCACTTCTCTATTGAGAACATTTTTAATTTTGGCATTTGCTTCCCTTCTCTCTGGTCTGTGCTTCCGGGACACGTGAAGACATTTCGGTGTTATTTTAATGGAGAAGTGGGCTCACCACCTTCAGATTTTAGACTCATGTCATGTTCATGAGTCACAGTCTCCCAGGGCTGGCAGTGCTATATTACCAGTACAGTGTGGGACGGGGGGGTGGGGGGGCTGTACTGGATAATTCTGTACAAGATTGCAGTGTGATGATGTCTTATGACTTCTTTTACTTTCTGGTGATAACACACCAATTCCATGGAGTCCAGACCCTTCTATACAGGGCTCTCAAACTCAGTATGAATAAAACAATGACTTAATAATTCTTGGCATATTGATGACTTGCAGATTCGCAGGTTCGATCACCTTTAAATTTCCAATAATGATGAGGTTGTTGTTCGTAAGGATGTAATGTCTGATCAGCATTTCAAAAACAGCAACTCCAGTGATAATGTGTTTATTAAAAAAGAACATCTGTCAACAAAACAACTTTGTACATCAAAATGGTCTAGTAAAATAATGTTTTAAGGTCTGCGGAGAGGGAGAACTTTTGTGCCATATGAGGATGCTTTTGTGAAACGGGTCAGAGCAGACGGTGCCACTTTACTGTTGCTGGATTCTGTTTTCTGCCCAAATCAGGGCAACACCACAGCACCAGTCATTGATTAAGACACAGTGCAGAAAATAGAGCTGCTTTCTTCAGCTGCTCAGGAGTTATCAATCGGTTCTATTATTAGTAATTCTGTTGTATAGTCCCCCATAGCACGGCAGTCAGCATTTCAAGATTACTAGCCTAAGGATAATGGCATCCAAGTGAAGCAGAACTCTTAATTATTTACCAAGAGAAAACAGCTTACTAGGGTTTCACTTCATTCAACATAAAGAAGTCCATTTTCTTTCCCACGAAAACCAACACATTTTCCAGTATATTTATGGACACTGAGCAACCTTAAACTTTCAGAGGACTAATATCATTAATGCTTTTGGGCTTCAAACCCATTATACAAGAGTTATTTCAATGTTTCGAATTATTCTATTACCCCAATTTTGTGAGGTAGGAAAATAAATCCAAAATGCCTGTACATCAAGTATGAGATGGTAACTAAACCATTTGAAATTTGAAAAGCAGACACACTGGGCAAAAATCAGTCCTCTGTCCAACATGTAAGATAACTGGACCCATCATCCATGGTTATAATCCCTCATAGACTAACAATGAATAAATAAACCTATAAACTCTTCTATAGAGAGTGAAACGTCTGTAAAACATTCCCCTTTTTACAGGGGAGATGGGGCTTCACAATTTGGCCTACAGTGCTGGTTCATCATACCCAAAGTCCCATTTCTGGGAATAGTTTAAATAGCAAATCTGCACTGGGATCAGTTTACAAGAAGTATGTGCTTCCCTGATCTTCAAGCAGGTTTTATAGGGAAATGAAAGAACGCCAGTGAGCAGAAGGCTGGAAACCATATGAAGGTCTACTGACTGAGCAAATACTAGGTTTAGTTAGGCCGTCCAGTCCCAGCTGGGATGAAAACTACAAGGCACTGTGGCTCTCCCAGGCATCAGGCTGGAGAGCATTGCTCAATAAAATGTGAAACACACTCCTAGCAGCCGGACTACGTTAGGGGCAGCCTCACCTCTTAAACAGCAGGATGGCGATGACAATGATGATGATGAGGATGACGGCCAAGACCGGCCCCATCACCCACAACATCTCCGGCTCCTCAGGCTGTCTCGGCATCCTGTTGACCACCTCCACCGTTATGGGGTCTGAGTAAGGGCTGGCCGCAAACGTCTTCTGGAAGAGGCAGAGAGCAGGACAAGTTGTCAGGAGTTAGACAGGAGCCAGGGAAAAGACAGGAGAAAGAGACAGCGCAGGTTCGTGAAAGGGCTAGAAAGCTGTGGGTCATCACCTAAAGGGAAGCGGTGAGCGTGAAGGACCAGTGAGAGAGAACGCCCGAGGGTAAGGAGAAATGAGGAGCGCCGAGAGAAAGACAAACGGTTGTTTTGGGTTAAGAAGAGACTAAAAGGGCAAGAATGTCTAAACAAAACAAACAAAAAAAGAACAACCAAGAACTCAATACAAAGCTGGAAGCAAAGGGAGCAAAGTCAGGTGCTTGCCATGCAGTCTGGGAAAGCTGATAAATTATAGAGACGAATACTGCTAATCTACTCAGAATTAAATAAGAAATTAACTATTTGTAAAAGAAAATTGTCATTTAGAGCAGAGTGTTATTAATTCTGTTAGCCAAAGGTAAGCATGTTTGCACCAATCACTCAAATAGAAGGCATTAGAGAACTCTTTCCACCCCCCAATGCACGACAGAGAATATCTCATGTGTAAAAATATGGCAAGTTATTTTTCAGGATTTTCAGGCTTTTAAAATGATTAGTTTTAACTTTATTATTGCAAAACTTTAAATAATTCTTAAAAAAATTATCAGTGACACAAAACCAGATCAAAAGGTTCCAAAGTAGTGCTTTGAACGTCAAAATGAAACCAAATGTGAAAATATTGGGGTTATATAATTTTGTTTGTGGTCTGTTTATGATTCAAGTTTTAAAATTTCCTAAACGTTACAGTGTGGTGATCGACTTCCATTATGAATTCTGAAATTGAAAAAGCTGCCTTCCCTGGCTCTGCTCTTGCAGACTTAAGAGTAACCAAGAGCCAACGACCAACGCCTTAAAAACCTTTCAAACTTTTTTTTTCATTTCTATCGGATTAAGTTTTTGAGTCATAAAAAGATGGAAGACATCTATACGTACCCATAACAGATAGAAGCTGACTTTAAAATCTTCAAAGTGAAATGACATCAAGCCTACGGCTGGCATCTAAGCATTTTAGTAATAAATATGAACCAGTGTTTGGAAGAAACCAGAACTATGCAAAAACTGGGGAATAAGAATCAGATTCTCTACTCGAGCACGAAGCTGTGACTGCATACAGCATAAACACAAGGTCTACATTGGTCAAGCAAAACGAGAGTTTGTTTCATTAGCAGGTTATTAAGTACTTCAGGTTATTAACATTACCTGCAGAACTGAATCGAGAAGGACGGTACTACAATGACCACTTAAAACAAAACAAACCAGCAGAAATCTTCTTTCTTTCCTAGTGCTACAAGAACACCCCCATCCCCCTGAAGACACCAGCCAGCTATTTTGTTAACAAAATCGGTCCACAGTGAACTTTAGCCAATGTGACTAAGCTGCGGGAAAGTAAAGGAAATGTATTTTCAGGATAAAGGGAATTCATTGAAACACCACACTGCCGGAAAACTTCACAATTTTAACACCACTCCTTGATCCACTTCTGCAATAACTGACATCTACGTACTCCTGCTGTGACAAGTTGCAGGCTAGAGAGAGGAGCAGAGTAAGGCTTTCTGCTCTCTTTCACCCGTGGGCAAGCGCCTTCTCTGGAAAGAACCCTGTGCCCCCAGCAGACTGTGTGAGCGAGTTTCTGAGCCGAGCTGCAGGGGTTTAGAGTGCAGCCCTGACAGCAGAGCTGGATGTGATTACAGACTAAGAGAATATGCTAAGGGGTACATACACCCTTAAGCTTGTGGCACAGCTGAAGACAAGCATGGGAGCCTACTCACATGTCACAGGAGGAACAGGACTGGAAAAGCAAAGGGTTTCATAACCCAATTTAAATGCCGCCCACCCCAGTTTCTATTCCTGTGCTTCTGAGGTGCACTTGTGGTTTGTCATTAAAGCACAGATGGGCCAACCACAGCCCAACCAGTGCCAGCAACTGCTGCTGCTCTAGAAGGACAAGGCAATCTAATGTACACCATCCACCTCGCTCTTCAGTAGATGCACGCCCCTCGCCTGGGAGCCAAGCGCGCTGCTCAGTCCTCAAGTGAATGCTGAGACACACACCAGTGTCACACACTAGATTCCTGCCATGTTACAGGGTATTGTCATAGTGAAATCCTAACGTGCACCAGAGGTATACAGAGGTCTATGAAACTCCAAAAAGGAGTCCTAAAGAGATATAGTACCTTATTCTTTACAACTATATATTTTAATGTAGCAAAAAGACTACATTAGTAGAGCACAATAATGGCTAGCCAAAGAATCTTATCACATAAAACACACTATAAATTTGTTGTCAAACTATAAGGTGATAGGCAATTAATCTATGGCTTTTATATAAGAGTTTAAGGGGGATATTTAAAAAGTCATACACAGAAATTATATGCACATCCTAAGGTACTTTCATAAGTCATTGGATAGAGTTCTGTCATGTTGCTCTCCAGTAAATATGAAGAATTATAAGTGAGTAGTTTTAATTAATGCCATCTTTGATGACTTTAGACCTTTGTTGTAAGGTTGTGACACGCCATCTGTCCACTGATACGATTCTGTTATAAAAAAACCTTGAAGACTACTGCCAATTAAAATCTCTGTTTATTAATTACCAAGAACAGCCCACTTTAGTAGGACGCTCATAGCCATTTCAGCTTAATTTAGCTGTTTGGAGAGTAAGCTAATACACTGCTCAAATCTGTGATATCTAATAAAAGTTAGTCAAATTAAATTAAATGATTAACATGTTATAATTAATTTTAAGCAACTGGAGCGACTGTCAAATCAAATTCCTACTGACAGGTTTGCTTGTTTTATTATATGAGAAAAATGTGCCTATAAATATCCACTCTCCCAGATGCTGAACTAATAAGGAATTCCACAAGCCACCCGTAAAGGACTTTGGCAATTGGCTTCTAAAAATGTTATGCTGCAGCACAGCACCTTGAGCTGAAGCAGATGTTGAAGTATTAGACGGAAAGCTAGCTCAGTAGTGATGTAACAAACAGCGTTGCTGGTCTTTCTCTTGCCTCTCCCAGGACTTTTTTGAACAAACTGACCAGCGTGCAAAGACTCTTCTTGTGCTGAGAAATCACTGCAGGCTCCATTTGCATGCTTTCGCTTAACAATGCAGTGAGACATGCCAAGACACACTGGATAGTGAAATGCCAGGCCACCAGGACCATAAAGAACCTGAGTACCACGACACACTTAAGTCTATCTGAAAATGGGGAGTTTTGACTGGCTGAGTGGCCTGCTTTTTTCACAGTTTCCTAGAGTTTCCTTATGACAGATCATGAGGGTTAAGAGAACGAACTCGCCACATTTCAAAACAGTCCACATCAATTTAGCAAGTGGCCATTTGCGAGAGCAGCAGTCAATTTTGGCTGAGCTAATGGGGTCAAGGTTAAAAACGGGAAGTGTGATTAATGGCCACCTCCTACTCAGAGATACAAACTCTGTTCAGAGAGACTGAAGGGCATTTATTGGCCACGTCTCTTTAAAAGATCCATAATTTAATTTCAATTTGATTCCACCCCTAATAAGATTCCAGGGTAAAAAAAAAAAGTTTCCAGCACGCTCAAAGAGAGACAGTGTGCAGTTTAACAGTAACACTTTTAAAAATAAGAACCTTAGTCATACCAGACACAATCTACAAAACTGCCCCAGTACACAAAATGGTAATGCATCCTGTTTATCAGAGGCAAGCAGGAAGGGAGCTGCAGGCTTCTGACGTACAGAATAAAGTCTGGTGGCTGACCCCCACTCCAACGAGCCCGTGCTCTATCTCTCCCCCCCACCACACGGCCTCCCTTCATTGCTTTAAATTATCACACTGTTTATACACTGAGCATCTATCATCCAATTTCACACTTCCCAGCTTGTTTACCAGCCTCGGGAGCTACATAAAGCATCCGTTTTTGCCAGCCTTGCACGACTCTGGCCTGTTAATTGCTTGTGCAGGATAAGCTTGCAAAGAAATATGAGATTATTAGCCCGCGGTTCAATTGTTTTGCCTTTTCTTTAAAGTTTGTTTTTGTAGTAAATTAAATATCATTAATTCTTATGCGGCCCTTGCCTTGACATCGCTGCCCCCAACCTGTTGTGCTCTCAAACCAGAAACGTGCCCTGTCTCATATGGAGGTGGAAATGCTAACACTGGCTGTGCAGGCAGTCTGAGAGGAATTGGATGTCTTGTACAGGGTGGGGCCATTTTCTTTCCATTTTTCCAACAGAAAGGGATGATTAATGCCAAAATTTTATGGCAACTCGACAGCTGGCTTCAAGAAGAAAAAAAGAAAAACTGTCATTCAGTCATTTAAGTATTTTCCATATTGTGCATGCAGCCATTTTTCTTGAGTCAGTAGTACAGAAATGCATTTTTGGGCTGGTTCAACATAGATGTGCCCCAGTTAGGGGTCATATTTCTTATTATCTAGTGTAGGATGTCTGAGATAACATCTCCTGCACTACTGACAAATCCCACTCAATCTGAACTGTAAACATCTTCATTTTCATATATTTGAAAAATAGCTCAATAGAGAACATGGGTCACAAAAGCAGTGTCAGCATATTACTATAGTCAACAAATATCCCGTCTTCCAGCAAACATCCTATATTTACACACCTCTTTCTAACAAAAACAATTACTTTGGAGAACACAGCGCGTTCAGGAACTTAAAACTTTTTCCACCAGGACAGATTCATGGAAGGTCACATTATTTCCAGGATGTCAACCCTATGCGTCACTGTTACGTCCCAGTGTGTGTTCTGTGTGTGTTTTTTCTGTTATGTCCACACTGCTGACCCTTGATTGTTCTCCCTTCCCCATTGGCCAACCATCACACCACTGTTTCAATATGATGTCATCATCAATCAGCCTTCAGCCAATCAGAACACATTTTATTCACTATATAACATGGAGGTTTTCAGAAAGAAAAGGCCTTTCGTTTGACTTCGGTCCCGTTTGGTTTTGGTTATCGCTTCGCTTCGCTTCTTGTTATTGCTTCGGCTTCGTTTGTTGGTTTGTTTTGCTTTGTGTGTGTGTATTTTCGTATAGCTTCGGCTTTGTTGTTTTGTTGGTTTTTTGTTAGTTTCTTTGTACTTTCATTTGTTTGTGTGTTCATCGTTGTTTTGCCATTTCCTTGCCCCAGTGTTACATGTTCAACTTTTGTGTTCTTTTGTACCCTGCTCCTGTTTATTACTCTTGTTTTCCCTTATTTGTTTTCCTGGTTCATTTGTGTTTTTGTGTGAACTTTTGGATATAAGGTTAGTTTAGGTTGTTGGGTACACTTTACACACTTAGTTGGGTTTGTATTAGTACACTAGTTTAGTACGGGTGAGTGCCATTTGTCTTGTATGGTTTTGGGTAGTCAGTGCAGGTTAGCTAGGGTGTTGAAGACGCCGAAGACCGTGTGTTTCGGGTTTTCTTTTGTAGTCAGATTAGCTGTCCCTCACTGTCCTAGCCAGCTCCATTTTGTTTGTTATTTTCTTTTCTTTGGCACCACTCTAGTTCCTTACCCTTGTTATCATACTTCCTAGTCCCTCACCAAAACCCCCCCTGCTTCCAAAAGAATTATCCTAAATGTTACACCCCTTTACCCCTAGACACTTGGGGTCGTAACAGTCACCGAGGCATTTTTTGTTTTACTGAACATCTCTTTCAGAAGTTACAGGTTTATCTCTGACTGAAAGAGCATATGCTCTTCCACGTTTCTGCTGTAAAAAACCTCTGGTTCAGAAAAAGCAAGTGACTGACTTGTGTAAAGAGTCCCATGTAAAATCTCAGTCAAACAGGACTTACAGAGTCTCTTTTCTCTAGGGCTGCCAGCACGAAGCAAAGGTATTTCTGCTGCCCCGAGAGAGGCTTGTTGTAGAAGCCATGGTAATTCTTCTCGTCTCCCAAGGTGAAGGTTTCTGGTAGGGATGGGAGCTTGGCAGCGATGTAAGGCTTCAGGGTCTCTGCTTGTCTCCTCCGCCGCCTCAAGTTGGGGCTCTCACTGGCCCCCAGCAGCTAAAACAGACAAAGCAAAAACTTAAATAAACAAGATGACACCCCTGCTGTATTGAGCCGTGGAAGCTTATCTTCACTAAAGTGTTCATGAAAAGTGGGCTTCTTTAACTCACACCGAGCAGAACAATAAGTATCATAATGAATGGCTATTGTTCTTCCATTTTCAGCATGTATTAAATTTTTTTTTTTATCACAAACAAGCTAAACTGCTTCTGTCCTGATGCAGTCTTCAATTAAGCACATTTTCAAAATAAATATCCCAGCCAGGGAGTGTGTTTTCTGAACGCTTATGAAGGGCCCGCATTAACGTTTTGCAGACTAAATGGAGAGGACACCAGGGAACGCTCATGAATAATTTCAGCAGCATTTAAGAACACGAGAAAAAAAAAAAAGCAGTATTAACGCGAGCTCCGAGGAAGACTAAGTTTTAGACCAGTCCCTGCTTCCCTGTCCTTCTTAACTAAAAGGTAAGAGCTGCTGCTCTCTTTGCGGTAATCTCTCTGACAGCGCAGCACACACAGACAAGTGTCTGACACAAGCTCCCACCCAGCTCCAGGCCCTTCTCCTTGAAGAGTCACGTGAAGATCAGAGCAAGCGGAGGCCAGGGGGAGGGAGCAGCGAGCAGGAGCAGCCCTGCAGGGCCTGCGTTTCCCAGCGCGCAGCGCAGCGCAGCAGCTACAGCTCCCTAACGCGCCGAGCTGCAGGGGGGCGTGCCTGGAACCCCACGAAAGCAGGAAGGCTCTTACCTCATCCAGGTCCATTTCGTCCGGGTTCTCCCACCTCCCGGAGCTGCCTTGCGTGACTGGCACCACCACAATGTAATACCACCTGCGGAGCAGGAAATAACACGCTGCTTCACAAAGCGCTGACATCACCTTCAAAGTTAATCCAGCCCTACTGCCCTGTAATTACTGTGTAATGATTTCCTCCATATACACATAAATACACACACCCACGCACTGGTTGATGCATCACACTGCACCTCCAACAGATCCTAAAAAGAGGTTAAGCAACTTACTCGGGCCATCCGTGTTCACATTAGATCTCTTGTTTTTGTCCAGGGACACCTGTTGTTTCTAAAAAGGTGCTAAATCTAACAGGAAACTCCCTGAGTTGCTGTAACCCTCTGAATATTTCAGTAAGAAATACAAGGTACCAATTTGACACATGTAATAGGATAAAAAGATAGTTTCTATTGTCTCTGAAATAAGCACTTGAAGTTTAATTTAAATTTTGTACACCAAAGGCCCCTTTCCCATTTCTAAAAGCATAGTGTGTGAAATTGAATTAAAAAAAATGACTCTTAACATTTATTAGCAGTTACTTAAAAAGAAAACTAGCCAGAATAAATTGTTTGCTCCATTCAGGACCCATTGCACATACTGCAGACATTTTATGATGTAAACTTAAGTCCCTGGAGCTAAAACAAACGAGAATTAAGAAAAATTACAGACTCTGGAAATAAAATGAAATTTCCTTGTGTTGCTGAGCCACATAAAAGAAGGATAAATGCAGCGTCAGTGCAAGGAGAAGAACAAAAAGGGCTGTGGTGAGGGGAGGGTCACTCAGCAGCCAAGGCTCATACTGACTTCATTACACTGCTGGGAACAGCCACCCTGCCTAATCATAAGGTGGGAGGGGACAACAAAGTGAGCAAAAAACTGCACTTAAAAATATCTAAAAAAGAAAGGTTACTAACAAAGGCCCACCCATCTCGTCGGGCAGTTCATGGTTTTGTTAGTTAACTGCCAATTGATCCATAACCAGCCTCATGTCCGTGACATCCCGCAAAGCGAACGAGGTCGTAACTGACAGAAGAAACGGTTCGACACAAGTGCATGCTGCAGATTTTGGATAACATTTCTGTGTGTTCTGATAATGAATCCGTAATTAAAAAAATTCCGGATGCTGACCAACACGAGGTCCCGGTATTCCGAATCCTCTCTGTGGACGCGCCAGAACCCCCGGGACACTGACCTGATGTGGGCACTGGTCTGGACCTTGGGCAGGTTGATGGTGAGCTTGCCGTCCTCCTCCTGCCCCCTGTAGATGACCGGCTTGGATTTGAGCAAGTCGGGCGCGGTGCGGATGGACACCACCTGCTGCAGGCCCCCCGCGCTGTTGCCCCGGCTCATCAGCACGAAGGAGTAGTCGGTGTCGGGCTGCAGCTTGGTGATCAGCTTTCGCTTCAGCTTGCCCTGCACCTCCACACTCTGCTGGTTGTAAAGGATCTGAAAAACGGGGAGGCGCATCGTCAGCGGGTAGCACGGTGCACCCCGGTTTTCAGCGGGCTCGGCCCCACCGTTTCACCTGCGGGCTCTGGTCTCCCACGGCTAGCCACCGCCCTGTGGGCGATGCGCCCCATCAACAGAAGCCACAGCAGCAGGGGACATACACTCGCTTACAGCCAGCGCTCACGACAGAAGTGAAAGGCAAATCCGGATTCCGAAGTGTCAACACTTCTGATTTTGGGTCGCCGCTCAATTAGAGAACTGGTCGATCAGTCTAGGACACGCCGAGCTGAGTAAGTGACAGCTACATTTGAAAGACAGGAGTCCTCCTCCCCCCCAGCTCTTAAGGACTCATTTTGTTCTCCTGTCACTGATTTAACCTTGAATGGACTTGTTTTAGTGCTTAAATACAGCGTGGAGAAGCTATTTGTGTTCCTGAGTCCAAATAAATCCAAAATATTTCAACCATTATTACATAAACAAAACTACTTTAATTGATATTCAATGCTATTAAAGGCTTAGCCAAATGCTTCTCTGTGATAAATTAATTGCCTGAATTACATCATGCTTCACTTTTTAAAATGTCTAATAGAGATTATAAAGATCTAAAATATGTTTAAGTTCCTTGAAAACAGAAGACGATTTAAACAATTTAGTTTTTGTCTCATACAGGAATTAAACAGAAGGGACTGATCACCATGAGCTCCAATTTCTAACATACCAGCATAGAACCCCAAAACATTTGAAACATACCGAAACAATAACAATTTCCATATATCGGGAGAGGAGGGGTAGCCCACTGGATGTAAATTTTCCTGGCAGTTTAATGCGATTATTTAACAAAAAAATACACAAAACAAACTTCCATTTAAATGGATATTCAAGGCAATTAAATGCTTTGCTTACTCACAATGAGTTAATTGCCAGGATTATGTAATGCTAAGCAGTTTAAACAGTCACTTGCAGAAGGAGCTATTAAAATCAAGACTGAGACAGTGGGAAAGGAAACATCAGCAGGTGCTGCACATCAATACTTATTGAAATTTCAAGTGTGTAAAAAGTCGTTTTCCCCTCACAACAGTAATTCCACATTTATGGAGGGATTAAAAAAGCAGATTCACTTTCAAAAAATTCACCTGATCTCTATCTAGCTGTTAAGTTTTGCTTTTCATGTGTCTGTTTTCATGTCATGCAAGACTTCAAAAGCAACCTTTCTTTTCTTCTCGCAGTACAGAGGGAATTTCCCTGAAATGGGCGCTTACCTTGAAAGGAACTTGAGACTTATAGGACTCCGGCACTTCCCAAGTCAACAGCACTGAGGTCTTCATCACAGCTTTCACTTGGAAGCTCTTGGCAAACACTACAGGAGTAAAACACAGGTTTAATTGCCTCTTTATCTTTTCATGAGCCACCAGTTGTCTAGATTTGTTTTATGAAATGACAGCTGTACAAGACCCAGGGAATTTTAGGAGGCCACCTTTGATTACATCCAGAGACAGGAAACAGGCAGTTTGCAAGAACAAGGCATCTGGGCAGGGAGCTAAGTACTCTGCTTAAGTTACTCTGCGCTATACACCACAGGGAGGATAAACAGCTCATTTTTGAATTGAAAACACCTCTTCAATTCTGCACCTTAGTTTTTTTCCCTTATTGCTTTAAGTAAAGAGGACAGATTTCAATCACCCCCCCACCCCCCAAAAAAAAACACTTCTTCAGATTCATTCAAGAAAATCCATCCGAGGCAGAAGCGTCGCACCTTAATGAGTTTTCAATAAGCAAAGGGACAGCTAACTCTGTGAATAGCGAACGCAACAAGGGGCAAAATTGAAGAACAAAAGAGTCCATCCTCGTGGGCAAAGGGGCTGTATGTTAATTCAAGCTGTGAAGGCTGGCCACAGGCATCCACAAGGCTGAGAGAGGGCAGGGAACTTCTCTCCAGTCTACAGAGCAAGCTGGGAGGCCTGGGAATCAGTAACCCCCAGCAGAGTTCCAGGGCTCTGTCCAATAAGCTTTTCCCCCTCACTCTTGCATTTTTTTTCCCCAACTGACTTTACAAAGGGAAACTCACTACGAATCATTGCAGAAACCACTGCGAATAGGAGTCTTGAAATACATTGAGTTTTCTTTTGCCTATGTGATTTCTTTTAAAAGTGTGTGTCTGCTAAAGAAAACAAGCCAACTCAGCTACGAAAAGAAATGAATAAAACTCCCAAGATAAAGAAAAGTGTAGTTGCGACAGTGTAGCTGTGCTCTTTGCAGGAGCTATTCAGGGATTGCTAGATACTGTACAAAAAACAAAGGCAACAACAACAGTTATATCTGCATGTCTAAAAGCCAATTTCCGAGAAATCTGAGACCCCACATGCTCCGTTTCCTTGCGTGTTTCAAGAAATAAACCATTTCTTGGCGACAAACTCTTGTGCCACATTTAATCAATGTTATCAACAAGCAGAAATTAAAGTATACATAAGTATACATATATAAGACTGTATAAAAGTATTATAATTTTGTATTAAATTTTCTTTAATATAATAACAGCAAGCATCGCATGCCAAGCTTCACAAAGAGCCCAAAACATGAAAAGGCAATGTGACTGAATTAAAAAGTGGAAAAAGAACTAATATGATCATTGTGCCATTGGCGTAATGTAAGGGAACTGTGGTTTCTCCACAGTGGTTCCTCCTGAAACACAGGCTTCAGCGCGGTTTCCTTGCCCTCCCCACACCTGCTCAAGCCCATTCTCACCACCTTCTCCGTCACCTGTTCCTCTTCAATACGTAGAAACCTAGCCCAGGGACCGGGCCTTACAGCACTGCCTCGGTGTGTGCGTGTGAGTGTCACGGGTGTCACCGTGGGAGGCAGCTCACCTGGCTCCACAGGCATGGTCCTGCTCTGGATGCTGGGGCTGATGGGGCCGGCACCTTTGCTGGTGAAGGCTCTTACACGGATGTCGTAGGTCGTGTCGGGCCGCAGGCCGCTGATGGTGATGTAGGTGTCGGAGGTACTGTTGGTGTGGTTCTGCTGGCTGTTGATGTCCCTGTAGACCACGATGTACTGCACAATCTTCCCATTGCGCTCCGACAGCAACGGAGGCTCCCAGGCCAGCTCAGTGGTGGAGGTGGTGAGCCCCACCACTCGTAGATTTTGGGGGAAGCCGCTGGGCACGTCCTCTTGGGTCGTGATTTCCTTCACAAACTCCTCTCCGTTGCCTGCCCTGTTCTTGGCACACAGCTTGAAGATGTAGGTGGCTCCCTTGTGCATCCCCGTGACAGTGTAGTGGTCGTCGGTCTTCTTGAAGTCTCTAACAATGTACGATTCCTCCTCAACCCGCTTGTACTGCAGCTGGTACCCGATCAGCTCGCCCACCATCTCCTTGGGCGGCTGCCACTGGATCAGAGCCGTATTTCCTACAGTGGTGCTGATCATCATGCTTGGCTTGCCTGGCACTGCGGTGGGGAGACACACAGGGAAGGCTCACAAAATCAGGCCCACTGGCTTTTAACATTTAAAAGATAATAGGACCATTACAGGCATTAGGATCTTGCATAGACACCATGTTTCCAAAAGAAGACAGGGAGCAGCAATGCCCTCTAGCACTACAGCCGAGGTTGTATGAAAGGAGGAACCAACACAAAGAAGCCCCAATTTTCTCCCAAGATAAGGAATTATCTGTCAGCACTGAGCTGCGACTTCTTTTATTCAGGTAAAATGTTAAAAAAAAATGTTATGCTTCTCTTTAGAGTGTAATTTAGTGCTTTAACGAAAACTCTGGGATACGGTGCCATTTTTACCATGTCCTGTTTATTGCTTTCTTAATATCAAGATGATAAATATCTTAAGTCTACAGTAGTCTTGGCACAAAGCAGTGTTCAAACTTGGTGCTACACCTACCAGCACCGGTAGTGGTGATCACTTTGGCCTTGCTGCGTGCTCCATCCCCCTTCGTTGTGTATGCTGCTACTGTAACAGAGTACGTGGTTTCTGACTGAAGTCCAGTTATAATTGCCTCCTGAGAAAAGAAATGTTTCGAGAGAAGTCATTTGAGAGTCTGGGCAATTCTGCACTCGTCACCTCAGCTAACAGTGACCTTCAGAAATGAGCCATCCAAGCATGCACCAACTTTTCACACACACACCCCAGACATTAAAACCATCAGACATCGCCACTGTTTCATCTCCCAAGCTTTTCGAGAGTGAGTTTGTTGAAATAATGACAATAAATCTCTGATGGCTTTAATTGAGAAACGCTGAAGGCTGCATGTAAAGCACTCAACACCGTCAGGGCACGTGGGGGAAGAACAGTATACACGCACCAAAAAATAAAAGAAGATACCATTTGTGTCAGTGCCCGCATCACAGAACCTGCCTGTCTTCCAATTTGTGCCTATTTTGTTAACCAATCCAGACAGGAAGCTGTCAGAAATTGTTGCCAAGGTCAACCGAGACTCCCACAGAGCTCTAATTGGCAATCCTGTCTGAACACCTCCTCCAGACAAGTGGGGCACCACTGTCTGACTGCTACAGCTCCTGCGTGCCACTGCCTGGAGTGGACAGAGATTCGTATCGGAGTCTCTTTGTGGTCGCAGTGAGCAGCTCCCGCCTCTGCGACAAAGTGGAACGAAGCTCTGTCAGCCTGGAAAACCAGAGATCCGTTATACGACTCTTTATTTCATGGAATCCCCAGATCTCCAGTATGCTTTAAAGACTGTGTTTCAGTTTTTATTGCAGTCCCTCCCACCTCTTTTTTCAGCTTCCAATCTTGGCTGCAGAGTCACGTTCAGGTCTGAGGAGCTAAAAGTGACAGAAGTTTGGTGAAATATGGTTACTGACTTTGACTCGTCACTTACAAGGAAAGTAGAAACATCCATTATGCTGCTTTCCCTGTCGAGGACTGCGGCAGCACACCAAGAACATGACAATTCTATTTGTTTGTTAATTCCTGGCAAATCCTCTGACATAAATTTAACAACAAACCTTTGAGGTATGCTGCAAGCTGGAATCCAGTGAGGTATATTTAAAATGTGAGATTCTTTTGTTGAGGAAATTAAATTAGAAACTTCCCTGTGAGAAACACTGATATCTCAACCAAAGTCAATTTTTGAAATTTTTGTTCAAGCCATAAAAACAACTAATGGCTCAGTGTTTCCATGGCTATGAGACTGCAGAGCCAGTGGCACTTTCCTCTGCTTCTTAAGGTCTGTCCTGGATTGATTACATTGTCCTTAAATTTTATAGCCAATGCTTCTCCCAAATCGTAGATGATAAATCATTACTTCATTAACCGAAGGGAATCAATATTCATTAATTCCGTTTTATAAGCAAGTGAACACACTGACACATATGGTAGCTCCACGTGAACAAATGAACTGACGTTATAAAACAAACGTGATTAAAGAAGCCAGTATATGGCGAAGTAACACATCCTGACCAACGTCCTCGTGGTGTTCCCTCCAGTTTAAAGTTCATCGCCTTGCGGGACAGGAAGAATCATCCACACGATTAAAACCATCACAACCTCACAAAAAAAAAGAGTGGATCTCACAGCTTCCACCCACCCCCTGCTTAGCTTAATGGCAGGGTTTAACTGCAAAACATTCCCACAAAAGATTAACTCTGAAGCACGCACACAGGAGAGAGTGTGTCACATTCACACATTGTGAAGGGCTCGAGCGAGGCCGCACAGGATTCTCCACACGCAAGCATGCCGAAACCACCGTGTGGCATGCACAGGCCGCCCGCAGGAGTTTCACTACGGCACGCTTTTCAAACAGACGTTGACACGGAACCCCCACACAAGTTGCACGGCAGGTTTTTTTTTAAACTAAAACGTTCTAAAAACAAAGAAGGGAACTGTGGGCTCCAGAATGAAAATTGAATAAACTCCCTTTGTCATCAATAACAGACAACCAAGGAGGAGACAGAGCGGGGCCAGGGTGTGGCCACCTTCACACAAAGCCGTGTCTCGAGGGAAATTCCAGAGAAGAACACCCACCACAGCTTATTTTCAAACTGGACTGTCACTAGCTTTTGACAGCTAGTACATGTCCTCGCAAATGACAAACTAATACCGAAAAACCCCAACATGCACCCCTACAGAGTGAAGGCTTTCTAGTTACTTAATATTGGGAATAATTCAAAACATTTCCTGCATTATTAATGACCCCCTACATTAATTAAACCTTTTTGTTTCTAATTATGTCAATACAGTTTGTATTTTACAAAGGACGTTTTTTTTTTCCTTTTTGCTTTATTAAATGGAGAATGCCAGATTTACTCAATTAAAAATAAAATTATTATTCTCTTTCTTTCCCCAAAGAGTGACACGAGAGGAGAAAACCCAATCTGTCGGAAGCTACTGAGATGATTGTATAAAGTCTCAGCAGAGGTTTTGGGCTGTACAGAACTAATTCTCATGTCATAAGCAGAGGGATTTTTTCCAAGAACTAACACTTGGAAATGTTTAATTTAATTCTGTGTCAAGACAAAAAATTGGTTAAAGACCCACTTTTATTAGACTTGCCAACGAAATTAAAAGATTTCACTGCTGAGCTCTGATACCTTTAGTAACTCTGACTATTGTTAAATATCAAAGGTCATCACTTGACAGTTCTGCTTAGAGCCAATGACAATTTAATTAACACAACATTTTTGAATGTATAAACATATACAAAGTACAAATAGATTAAATAACTTAAAATAATCTATATTATTAATCTAGAATAAAACAAGGGTAGAATTAATTAAAAATGTGGGGTCAATGCTTCCAACTTTTCACTGTTTTAATGTGTGCTGAAGAGGTTTAGATGGGTTTGATAACTCACAAAATCAACTTTTTGCAATGTAAAACACTGAGCATTTAGACACTGGATTTGTCTGTAAGAGAACATTAGGCAGACAGGGCTCCGTTTGGACTTGCAAACATTCAGTCACAGTCCATTAAAAGCTGCATGGATGAAATGCAATTTCATATAGAGGCTGATTAAGGATGATAAAAAACTCAATATTTTGACTACATCTGTCCATTTCTTACAAGGGGGACATTAATGGCGGGATAATATATTATCAAATTATCATCCATGCTTTGTTTGAAATGAATGAATTAAAGCTAAAACACTTTTCATTACCCAGCTGCCACAGACAAGGACAAAAAAAATAAAGAAAGAAAAGGCTGCAATTCCAATCATGTAACTGTTGGCCTGAAAAGAACCTGACACGACAACCTCAATAATAAAAACCTGGGATTTCTGAGGCTAAGCTGTACATTTAATTTAGTTCTATTGTCCTAAGATTTTCACTGCCTGGCTATAATGGAACAACAGGTTCTTTTGTCAGACAGGTGCGTGTTTAAGATACACTCCTCACACCTCAGACATATGAAAACCATTTAATGCCAAAACTGAAATAAAATGAGATAAGGGAATAAAACAGTGGCATTTATTCTAGAGTGTGCACGAGCTTGATTTGATTTCACCTTTGGCTTCATCAAAAGGAACACTGTTAGTCTCATCTGCTGTTGTGAGGCTGCATCAGCATTAGGTCCTGAAACATCAGGATGTGGCTGGAGTTTCGTGCACTCTGACCTCGTGGAGAGCTGCCTGCGCAACGCAGGGGTCCGAGCCGCACTGCGGCGCGACGAAAACGAAGAGCAAGAACGCACTCCACCTTCCGCCCCGTACAGCGACGCATCCCACAAATACCCACAATACTGCACACGCCATCGATACACACTTAAGCTGATGCACACAGATGCACACAGGCAGGCAACACGTCACAGAACACAGGGGGGAAAAAAAATGCCCTCAGAAACAAAAAGTGCAACGCAGATCATGAAGGTCACAGGCGCCGGGTGTAAATCCTCTCGTACCTCCACAACGAAGCTAAACCTGATTCAGAGAAGCGCTGCAGCCGAGGGCGACACCGCAGTTCCCACCCCTCAGCACCTTAGACTTACGGGGGGGGGTTTAGATATTCTCATTCCCCGTGATCTGCCCCTCACTGGCACAGACGAGCAGCTGACTGCAGTCGAGACACGGTGAGGAACGCCATCAATCAGAGCCCAGAGAGCCAGTCTTGGAGGCCCGGACAGGGCAGGCACGGCAAGTGCAGGCAAGCAGAGGGCGTTCTTTGCCAGTGGTGCTGGCATGAGCAGAGCAAAAACATTTTTTTTTTTTTTAAAGGGACAGGAGGGGCGGGCTGAAACAAATTATACTCATATAAGCCACAAATTAACCTCCTGCTTTAAAAACAAAAATCAAAGGAAGAAGAGGATTTACAACCGCAGCTCCTGCGAGCTCACAAGCACAAATTCTCACGCAAAGAGATGTCAGAGGAGCCAGCAAGAGAGGGCGAGAGACGGAAGGGCAGCCCGAGTCCGGGCTACCGGGCTTCTGTGTCTACAGCACTCTCTTGCCGTCTGCAACAAACACCACTGGGTCATCCTGGTCCCCCTTATAGAGCAGAAAGGAATATAGTCATGTTCATTTCACACACGCCGAGGTGACCGACAGAAATGTACTTCACACATTTCTACCAGAGGGCACCCCAGACTAGGTATAGATTCCTCCAACCCTTCAAACACACTTTGCTGGAAGCCAAGCAGATTGTATAAAGGGAAAAAGAAGGAATATAAAAAAATATGAGGGGGGAAAAAAAAAACCTCCTGCATAACCACTGGACTCTTATTCTGAACTGGCGAGGGAAGGGTTTGGGGAGGCTGAAGTTAAAATAGTTAGAATATCGGGGGGCATTATGAGTGCTGAGTAAGCAGTCGCTTACCACTAAAAGGCAGCTTTAGAGACCCTTTATAATGAGGGTGGAGTGGAAACAGACTTAAGAGGCAACAGATCTGGAACAGCCAGCCGCTGTAAAACTAAGGCACTGCACAGAGAAGTGTGCTGGAGCTCTGAGATCACAGAGCATTATCAGAATAACAGCTCTTCAGAACGAGCAGAGCGGGGACAGATGTCTTTGGAAAACATCTGAACCGGAAGCCTCATAGCAAGAGTTGAAGTGTGTAATATTCTATTAGCATTACAGTCTACATCAGTGCGGGGCCTTGCAATTAAGTAGTAGAACATCCTGCAGCTACTTTCAAAGCAGGGTGGGAGGTTCATATTGCTGTTAAGAAAAGAAAATAGGATGGTCATGCTGTTTCACAAGCTGCTTGTTCCAAGTACATTAAGCTTTAACAGTAAATTAAGTGATTTAAAGGATAAATGTTACTGGATTTCAAATTTATCACTCTTTGTGACTTCTTAAAAGTTGAGCACATTAGTCCCTATGAAAGCAAGAGGGGGTGGGAGGGAGATAAGATAGTGTTAAACAGTTCCCAAGGGCCCAGTGTTGCTTAGAGAAACCCGCCTTGCACCAACTGGCACACACTGCTGTTACTCACATAGTCCGTAGTCTCCTCAACTTTCCACTGATGGGAGAAGACAGATGGAAAAACAAAGCAATCAAAAACAGATCAGAACAAAACCCAAAAAAATTAAGGTTTTGCAGAAAGAGTTTACAGGAGCTCATGTTAAGACGTTCATATCAGTAGGAGGAAGAGCAGTACTTTAGGACGAAAATGGGGGAACAAGCTTTTAGTAAAGAAAAAAAGATGATGATCGTTGATTCATCCTTTTGTAACAATTGTTTTTCCTGTGTTAAATGAATTACTAAATTTACTGTAAACAAATGGCTTTGTCATTTTAAACAGCGCCACTTGCTAGGCTATGCTGACAGTTCAGTCAGTGGGTGCTTTTTTAACACTAGGGCTAGCCACCCACACTGCATTTGAACCTCCTAGCTATCGGCAGTGCAGACTAGGGCTCCAAATAGGATTGGCCAGCAGGTGCCTGTAATAGAACAAACGCAGTTAGGCTTCGAATCTCCTACAAGGCCTCCTGAGGTCACTCCCTGTAAACCTGGAAACTGGAGACAAGAACTCTGAAACTGAAAATACAGTTAAGAGCTGCAGGAGGAATTCATCACCAAGTCTTCTGGGGCTAATCAATTAAGAACAATGGATCAACAATTGATCACAGGTGTGAAAAGAATCTTCAGTGAACTCTGTTCTGTAGTCAAACTCCAGGGCTTTGAAAATCACATTATCAAAAGAAAAACGCACCATATACACATAAAATCACAAGAGAAAGACCTTTGTTAATTTGATGCACTGCCTTGTTATGCCTTTGTTGCAATGAGTGAAAACCATGAACCATTTTACCGACAGCAACATGAAAAAATAATACACATTTTCAAATTGCATTGCTTAAATTATACGACTATCATAACTCACGTGCATGTTTGATGTTTTACAAGAAGTTACTACCTTTATTTACTGCAGCGCTCAAAAGAATGTCTTTCTATTTTCCCATTTTAATTTCAATATATATTTAAAATCTTTTATTGGCAAATGATTCACGCGATGCCAGAGCTCATTTTGAGCTTTAAGGTCCCTCGGCAGCAGAGACCATGAAATCGAATTACACAAACCGATCTTGGAGTCAGAGCACAGTATTGACTGTGAAGAGATCTTCCACAAACCTCCTCTGATGCCTCTGAGATGCTTGTGAGCAGTCTCCCAAGACAAGGTGAAGGAAACCATTGACACCCTAAACTGTGATGAAAAAGGTGCCACCGATTTTATTCTTGACACTTTGAATCGACATTTTAACTGCTGTGCCTGGACTGAAGGTGGCGTTGCAGGACTAACAGCAGGTCAAGCTCTGGATTTCCTAAGGAGGATAAACCAACTTCGGAGCAAAGTGAAAAATTCTGCTTACGGGGCGACTGCAAAATAATTATACAGAACTGCCACACTGTCCTTGGCTACAGATCTCCAGTATTAACAGAAACTCCTCAAGATCATATTATAAGAACAGTGGAAGAACAGACATATTGCGGATCACCTGGGGAAAAGGACCCCTCTGCAGGTAAGTCTGAAAGCAGGGTGGCAGTAGGCAGGTCAAGTAACACTGCTTGACAAACCTGTGTCAGGGAAACTTACAAAACCCCTTTCATCTTACCAGTTTTTAACCTGTAAACTATACCAATTAACTTATGCCATTGTTCCCTGAACTTCTGAACTCTAAATTCTGGGCCAGACTGGCAAACCAGGGACTTAAACCAAAGCTTTGCAAGCTTAACTGTGGTTTTTCCAGGGTGCTCAAGCTTCACTTGAGGAAATCGATCCATCTCATTCCTGCCTGAGCAGCCCTTGCTCTGCACACAGGTACACTTTTAACGAACTGCCCCGCGCATCTCCGATTGAACGCTCAGCCAGGACAGTTTCCAGAAATAAGAGAGGTGCAACAACAAGTCGTCGCAATTGGTTGTGAGAGTCAATGGCAGCTGTGGCACATGATGGTAAACAAAAGTCAAAGCTATACTTTGAGAGGATGCACTTTAACTATCAAATATTTTTGTTGACATAATGTACCACATATGGTCACATCACTCCACTAAGCACCACAATGAAATATACTAGGATGTTAAATGTGATCTCTCCCCCTGTTTTTAAGCCAGTAGTTATATCTCTTCACTCCTTTTGCCCACAGTGTGTTAATGAGATTTTATTGCGCTCTCCAGCAGTAGAGCACAACAGAAACGCAGCCGTCTCTTTTCCCATTAGTCCACCAACCCCCCAACCTCACCCTCACTTCCCTCCTGATAAAGACACTCGTACGGCGAAGGATTCAGGTCCCCTTCAGATCTGCTGTGATGCGTCTGTCACTGACTTCAGATGAAATTTCACCTCCAGAGGTTATTCATTTTGCTCACTCAGCATTGATCCCGGGATAAGGTATTTTATTCCCCCCCTCCTGTTAGGAAGCATATTGTTCACCCATTCCTTGTGTAACCCCCTCACCTCCCCTGCCACACACAGCTTTTTTTAAACCAGACAGGAACGGCTGTGTCTTACAAATAAGGGCAATGGGAATTCGATTTTGAATGTCGCCTCTTTATATTACATTTCTCAAACACACCTAACACACTCAAAGCTGCCAATTCAGAATTAGTCCCAGTGCTGGAGAGTTATCTGTATTCTGGTCTGTGGCTCTGTTGCCTTATTGAAAGCAAATCGGAAGGTATGTTCCTCCTTTTGCTTGTCTGATAACTGCTTTGTTACCAGAAAGAAAACTGGTAAGTGACTGGATCAAACAAGAACAAGAAAATCCAACTCTGCTACCCTCTTATGCATGAAGATCATAAATGTTGTATACTGTATTATGAAACATTGCATTTTATCTGAAGTGTGGGAAATGAGAGTAGCATTTGACTCTATAATATATTTCAAATAGTCTACTTTATGCCTGCTTTGCTGAACAACCTCAATTTTCCTGCACTAATTATGTAGTAGGCACTCCATTTATTTACTGTCAGCTCTGCTGGCACAGTGGCCAGGTGCCAAAAGAATTCAATATCAGAACTGTAATTTTTTCTAATTACAATTTTCTAATTTAAAAATACCATAAATGCGCTTCTCCATTATGTACATCAAGCACTTCTGAATTGCAGCTGTATTTTCTAAAAGTCTAAAAGAATTCGCCTATAGAATTCCCAAGGCTGGCTGAGGAACACATTGCATAGAAACCTCAACAGCAGGCAGATCTTTTTTTTTTAAAAAAAAGGGAAATACACAAGTATGTCAACAAAATGGAAAAAAAAGTAGCCGAAGGGATAGAACAGGGGTGGCTGTATTTGGTAGGATGTAATCAGGAGTGATGTTCCGGGTCTGACCTGTCAAAGGGAAAGAAACGTTCTACTGAACGGAAGCCGAAAAGGCAACAGAAACTGTAGGATGTTGAAAGGGCTGCTAGAAAAGGTGAAGAAATGTCACATTCCCTGCACATACCGTGTAGTCCACACTGTGCTCTATGAAGACTGCAAACTGGGGGCAGAGCTATAAAAACAATTCACAAAAAAGAGGATACAAGAATACCTTGCTGCCACAATAACCTACGACCAACAGGTTCTTGAGCAATACTATTATGATGACCTAAAGAATGTTTCAATCAAAGCACATTGTCCAATCTGCAACTCATACTCATATTCCCACCCATCCGCTTTCTAACTGCATTTTCCAATACAGGACTGTGGGGGAGCCAGAGCCTATCCTGGCAAGCACTGGGTGCAAAGCAGGATACAACATGAATAGGATGCCAGTCCATCGCAGGGCAAACACAGACGGGACCAGTTTTCCCTGTACCGAATTAACCAACAAGAATGTCTCTGGACTGTGTGAGGAAACCAACGTGATAAAGTACAGAATGTACAAACTCCACCCAGACAGCACCCCAGGACCTGAACCCAGGAATCGCCCCCAGTGGTGCAAGCAAACTATGCTAACCACCATGCTGCCCTAACACGATACCTTCGCTTCTTTGCTTCATACACTGGAGCTATGAATAAAGCTGGACACTGAACTTCCACTGAACTGTGGAAGACCGTGACCTACAAATCTCAATGGCTGCAATCAAAAAGAGCTTCTGTGCATCTGATCACAGTTGCCTCAGGCAAAGAGTGTCTCTCGAGAGCTGCTTCTTCTGTACCAGAATGGCAGTAAATGTAAACATCTGTGACAATATGCTTTTACACTATATTAGCAGAATATGAGCGGGGTGCTAATGACTGAAAGACTTTCATACGAACTTTTAAAAACAGCATTTGAAAATTGCTCCAGTGTTGCCAAGCTTA
Organism: Lepisosteus oculatus; assembly: GCF_040954835.1. Classification (NCBI taxonomy): domain Eukaryota; kingdom Metazoa; phylum Chordata; class Actinopteri; order Semionotiformes; family Lepisosteidae; genus Lepisosteus; species Lepisosteus oculatus. The sequence continues at coordinate 3,019,610 of NC_090704.1, read as the reverse complement.
GGCCTGGAAATGTGAGCAAGCACTATCAGTTCAAAGAAAGATACAATACGCAGCTGAATTATTATATATTAACATCTCCAACGCAGGTGGCATTGCTAATGTGACAATAACAGTCTCCATCCATAAGAAGGAGGACAAAACTGAAACAAGTAATTATAGACAAATAGGTTTATTACATGTAAGGCTGTGGGAGTATAAAAAAACATACACAGCCATGTTGTTGAAACCTATACATAGGCTTCTTTCACAGAATGACTGGATGAGACCCTCAGGTTCATTAGCTACTAACTATCAAACAGGTCAGATTTCCCCAGTGGCCTCCTCTCGTTTGTCGTGGGTTTAACTCCAGCCTGGGATGCCTTCTGTGTGGCTCTTGCACAGTCTCGCCGTGTCCGTTGTGTTTTCTTCAGGTTCTCTGGTCTCTTCCCAAAGACAAAGTAGCGATCGGTGTGGCGTTCGGTACAGGGATAGCAAATACAGGATGCTATTACCCTTAACAGGACCCGGAGGCTTTCTGATAATCTATGGACAGGTGGATCTTCAGAACCGTACAGTAGGAAGTGCCTTACAGTAGCAATACAAGCCTGACTCATTTCTGCGAGTAAAAATGTCCCGCACAAGCCGCACTGTATCGGTTCCATGACATTATTGGCTCCTAGCTTTGTGGTGAAGTAATGAGGTGGCAACACAGAAGCAAATAATCTGAAGCCTTGGCAACATCATAAGGCAGCCTTTTGTCTTTTTCTGGAGCGCAAATAAGCCGAGCAAAGACTAAAAATGAGAAGAAGAGAACCCTCCCATTGCAGTTCCCCGGTCCCAGAGGTCTGAGAAAAATGAACTTCTACCTCCCTGTAAAAATACAGCAGCAGGAAACTGGTAAGGACGCTCTCCCTGCCACGGCCAGTGGACTTTGCCAGTGCGCATTAATAACCAGTGCTTTACCTCTGAAGCTTTTAAAGCCAAGCAAAGCGGTCACCAGCTTTGAAACTGTCTTCTTTCCAAAACCGAACAGGTTTCCATGATGCGCCTATGTAGTGAAAAAGTCTCTTCTGATTTCATCTCACCCCTTCCTGACGGTGGAAATGGAGATAAGAGTGAGAAGGGAAGGTAAACACTCTCTGAGCCAAGGTCCTTTCTAAGCAACTGCTTCCAGCAGGTCTTGGAGGAGACGTGATCCCACATGGCACCCGGAATATCGGATCTGTGAAATATCAGGACTGCTAAATGCTGGCCTAAGGTTTAGAGCTGCAAGCCAATTGTTCCAAAGGACTAAAAAGGGATTACAAAAGATAGACAGTGTTTTGAATAAACTGTTGCTTAGACCATTGACAGATATTAGAAACAAAATGAGTGGGGATTGTTAGGCGCCAAACATTTAAAAAAAAATGTAAACAGTATGTCCTTGAAGGCAGCAGAGGCAAATTAAATGACTTCTAGCTACTCCAATGTGGATGCCTCACAAAGCATATGAGAAACAATTCCCAATTATAATATTTACATCCTAGAACTGCTGATACTCAGCATTGTGAATAATTCCAAGCTGCCACTTCCTCACTGAGGCTTTCCTTAAGAAGCAGGACACACAGAGCCAGAGAGGGTGCTCAGCAAAGCCCAGATGGCATGAGCATGCCTTACTCTGACAGAAGAGTGTATAATAATAACACTTAAAACTCAGGAACCTGGAATAGATCGTTACAGTCACAGATCAGGCCCCTTTTTATAGCCTTGGTAAAATAATGAATACAAATTACTGTACATCTCAGTGTTGATTTCCAGTGAAGGGAAAGAGTGCGGTTGCTAAGACAAATCAATCCTCAAGTGTTGAGTTCAGACAGAACCCACATTTCATCGGGTTAACAGAGGCCTGCATTTTTTTCCTGTCTGAAAGCAGAAAAGTGAACACAGGCATCGAGACAGACAGCATGAAACTCAGGAGATTAAAACTTCTGTAAAAATGCGACTAAGTCATATGACCAAAACATGATTCACAGCCAGGCCAGCACCTACAAAAATTAATCTGCTGATCTCTGCTGAAAATTACTCCTAGAAATTATTGCAATAGGTTGTTAAAAATTGATTTTCCTTATCAAAAGCTTCCCCTCCCCCTTCAAACTAATAAGGTTATATTTACAGTACAGTAACAATTTAAACTGCTAAGTAAAGTCACCTCAAGCAACTCATGCTATTAATTAAAGGCACATCCAGCATATTAATGAAAAAGAGCATCAGGCATGGAATACTTATTGTCCTATAACACTGACGCGAGTACAAATTTTGTTTGCATGGATATTTTTGCAAGACAACCCGGAAGACAAAGTAACTTTTAATGTTTTTTAAAGGATCAGGCATGAAATGAGCTCAGAGAAATGAAAAGTTTTTTTTTTCCTAAAAACTTCCAAACCCCAATTTTTATTTAGATGTTAATACAACTTTGAAGACTGTGTCAAAAATAAAAGCTAAAAACAGTCGCTGCCTCAACATCTTGCAGTAAAAGGCATCGCCAACAAGCCTTCCTTCTTCTGGGGGAATACTAGCATGGAGATCAAGCCTACGCAAGTCTCTAGATCGATGATAAATTTGCTTGTGCTTTCTCATTCCTGTGCTAATGGGTGGCAAGGAATGCAAAACTTATCTGAAAGCAGCTTTAAAACCATTTAAACCAGCAGAACAGTGCTGGCAGGTGAAAAGAGGGCAGAAGTACAGAGTATTGTTTTTAGACGCTGAATCCTTTATCCCCGTCTGTTTGTGTACACCTAACTGATAAGTAAGGAATGTACATACAGAAGTAGAGGTGTAACCTTATCCCCGAGAAACAAAAAGAACAAGACTACGCAATGCCATGACTCACTGAATATTTGAGAACTGTGGGCTTGTTGTGTCTAAGGCAAAAGGCAGCTCCTGGAATAGAAAACCCAAGTTCCAGTATTTGAGAAATATCCTTGAAAAGTGAGCGATGACAAGACCGTCATACATAAGGTCACAGCAATATGTATTTTTAATGCCGACGCGAAGCATATGCAGCGATAAACAGGAATTCTGTGTCCAAAATTTGCAACACGTAAGGTCAAGCCATTTTTTATGCTTTATCTTTACCACACCTCAGATAGGCACAACTGAGCTTGCAGCGGCTCGCCGTGCATGAATCCAAGAGCTCTTTGCTGCTAACTTTCTTTTTATCAAGCTTCTCTTGCCACAGCAACTCGGCCTTTTTAGAGATTTTCATAATATTTTCTGAATTCCGCAATGCAACTTTAGATTCAGCGATTATATTAAGCTACAGGAAGGTGTCTGGAACGACCTGAATTTGTATTAAACATTACTAGTAGCTAAAAGAAAAAGATATGTGTATCTATTGTTAATTTACTGGAATAATATACAGTATATTACAAGGTGCAGTATTTTAACAGTATTGCTTACTGATATTTGCTTACTACCGTACTGTTATAATTAAAACATATTAAAACACTCAAATATCAATGCCATGAATTTTTCACAAGCAAGCTGTGCAGAGTTTATTCTATGGCAGCTTCTGAAGGACCTATAAACACCTTAGAATTTGCAGCTGTATCTCATCTTTTGTCTTTTATGACTGCAGACTGCTCTTTAGTGTTGCATACATAAAGAGGCGAATACAGAAATAGTTGTGGACAGTGCTGTGTGTACGGGGAACATGTTGATTCCAGTATATCCCACAAAAATGCCCTAGTACTTCTGTTACACAAAGGATAGCTTTAGATATTCTTGCGTAAATGCGTCCGTGTTCAGGATTAAAATTAAGCTCCGATTGCCTTTCTTCAGGCAACTTAACATTTATGGAACAAGAAGGTAAAATCATATATAATTTATAACAGGATAACAAGGCAGTGCATTTTTATTAAGATAAAACACAAAGGTTAGGGTGAATCTGAACAGGCAAAGAATATTCCCATATAAAATTAAACTGTTCCCAATTAGCATATATCCCCAGTTGCCTGAGCATCAGATACTTACTGTAACACCCTCCTCAACAATCAAGCCAGCCGGTCTTGTGTGGTGGAAGGCCAAGATTCACAACAAGCTTTGAATCAAATGTTTAGAACTTGGAAGTGTCGCTATCAAGTTTTAAGAGCCAAGAACCTCCCTGACAACCAGGCTGGGTTTGTGTTGGTTCGGTTCACAGCCCGTTGTGGTCACATTAATATCGCTCCAGCATTGTTAAACTTTCACCACCGTGCGTACCCAGACGCACAATCACGGCACCTGCCTGAGACCCGAGCCCCATCCGGAAATAAACAGATCTTCCTGACACCCGCTGGTACCCCTGGGATCGGCTCAGGTGCTTTAGATTTGGGTTTCGGAAGACATGGGAGTGCCAGTCTGCCGCGGTGTTTGGATCCCCGAGCTCTGGCGTGGTGTAGGAGAGACCGCGAGGGTGCGGGAGAGCAGTACCTGCGCCTCGGGCAGCGCGACGTCCATGATATTGGGCTGTCCTCGGGGCTCGCCGTTCTCCAGCCGCGAGTAGATAATCTGATACCCCCGGATCTGGCCGTGCTGCTTGGTGGAGAGGGGGGCTTTCCACGTCACGCGGATGGCAGTGGAGTTGACCGCCTCCACTTCCACTTTCCTGGGGGGTGCGCCTGGCACTGCAGAGCGGCAGGGACAGAGCATGCATTACAGCACAATAACTGGCGGGAAAGGGAAGGCATTATGCACAAGGCTTAGAGACCCCTATTGGCACCCAGCTAAGGCTATGATGTACAGATCATAAAAGGCTGTGTGCATGCAAGTCTATACACACACACGCACAACCATATCCTGAAGCTAATCAAGGAAGAAAGCCAAGGTCTGTACCTGATGCTCTAAGCAGTAGCTGGCAATGCTGCAAGCCCCTCTGAGCAATCAGGGCTATGCCTTTTTGGAGTTTGGCCAAGTAAACGCAGGTGACAACTGCCTGCATTTACTTTGTTGTAAATGTGACCTTTTTATCCAGCGACAGAGCCGTGGTAACCAGAAATACATTTCCTTTGAAGGATTAACAGGCACAGGGGAAGAACAAAGCCTGCATCACAGTCATCATTTTTCAATGTGTGGACGAGCAACACAAAAAAGAAAAATGTACTCCTGAAGGCTGAAACACGGAACCTGGTGAGCGCTCGATTTTTTCACCAATCACTGTCCATCACCAAAGAAACGGAAAGCATTTTCCCTCTCAGTAATTTTGGAAGGGATATCTGAAAGGAAAGTAAGGAAAGCACTGCAATTCCACAGGGGGACTAGTTCCTAACCACTGCCCTTAGCGCTGGTCAGAGATTTTACAAACCCCACAAACACACGAGGCTTCTCTGTTGTAGCCCATCCCCAAGTTACTGTATGAGAAGTGTGTTAATAGTTATATGTTCCACAGATGTCCTTCTTTTACCTTAAAAGCATGACAGCCATGTCACAAAACTGTTTAATGCAGGCAGGAAAAATGCTTCAACATTAAGTCAGTTGGACACAGCCCATCTAACATGTGGGCTGAAGCAAAGTGAAACTGATTTGAAGACCCTATGTAATTTGAAGAAAAGTCAGCGGAGAATGTGAACATATCGCGTCACTCAGGGACGTTCATTCTTGGTTTAACCAATACACTTAATTTAGAAATGAGACAAGCTGAACTGTCGAGCCTCAGTGACCAGGTATGGAGAGATTACTATTAAGGCTGCTAAAGTCATTTTTCCTAGGAATCAAGGACAGATTATGCTCCAGTGAGACGTTAAATTTCTTTAATTATAAAATGAAAAATTGCCTACATCTCAGTTTATTAAGACAATGAATTATGAAACAGACATAAAGGGTGGCAATATGTCTGCCCCCTACTAAGCAGAAAATAAAGAGACCAGAGTTGCCAGTAGCAGCTATCTGCTCGAGTCATGTGTCGCTGGAATGGCTGGTTCTTCAGAGTCGAGAGTAAATGAGATCTGCAACTTTCAGACTGATCAACCAGCTATCAAAGAGGAACAGGTGCCAGAATCCCTGACACCACAGACGGAAATGTTAAAGACTTTAAATGCAGAGAGGATACAGAACGAAAATAAAGAATTAAGACAAGAGGAAAAAATATAAGCCAGTCAATAAAAGTCTACAACTAGCATGAATCTAGGCCTTCCTAATCAAAGATATTCTTAGAATAATCTGTGAAGAACAGACAGTGCTCAGTTGCTGAAAATCAGACGGGTCTGCCAGGAAAATCAAGAGCAAAAACAATGCGAGAAGCCCACTTCTCGAGCCCCGTGGGGAGATGCGCGTACAAATGGAGACAAGCGCTCAGGAGAGCGGAAGCTAATCCCTTTAGCGAAAACAAAACATGCTGTCTCGGGGAGAGGCGTACTGGTTGCTTCAGGACCGCAGCTGAAAGCGCTCCTGCCCTCCGAGAGAGAACAAGCCCTGCAACACCAGCCGCTTCCTTCAGCTGGGGCCCACGGATGTGCGCTTGGACCGGCGAGAGGCACCGGGCAGGCTGCTCTCGCCATGCTGCAGCTCCCCAGCTTGCTGCCAAACGTATTGGGCCTGACAACACTAAGTGCGAATTGGCATCTGAGCCCAGTCATCCTAGAGCAGCTGCTCGGCTTTGCAAACGGGACGTGCCTGCCCCTCTCCCCACTGCAACGCTTTTCTGCGCACGACCGAAGTAGACAATTTAAACCCAATAAAGGATAAGGGAATCAAATTAATAAAAGACAGCGGAAAACATAAAAAGATTAAAAAGGCAGAAAAAAAAAGCAGAAACTCGTGAAGGGCATCACTGTGGTTAGTTTATTAGCTGCCGCAACAGCAGCCCTGCAGAAGATGCTGTCAAAAAGCTGTTTAGTAGATCAGAACTGAAGCTGTGGCAAGCTCAGAGGAGGCAAACAGTCTTTATCAGCAGCGGCAAGGACCAACAATGAGCTGCCATGGTCTTAAGCCATTTTGAAGTCTTGGTGCTTATCTCGAGCGTGCTTCGATTTCCTTGAGAAGACCGGTATGAGTGCAGATTTGTCTCAGACTTTCATTTCAATGATTCACGTTTTTGAAAGGTCAGGCTGTCCTAAACCTCTTGCTCCGTGCAACTTAAATCTTTAGATAACAAAACAGGCGATAAGCTTAAGTCTATTTACTGGGTTTTAAGAAAACAGAAACTGTTTCTCAGCCAAGTGCTTGCTATCCTGATGCTTAAAAACAGCTGCCAGTTTGTCACTTAGACCTATTCCTACACCTAGCAGAGGTTTGTGTTAATGTCCAGAGCCACGGTAATTCAAACACACATCCCAAAACTCAATGTGCTGAACTGGAATTATTTCCCTTTTCATAGGGCTGATGGGACTGCTGGGAGGGTACAATGTGACACTTGGAAGCTGTTATTTTATAAAAGTCTTAGCTTTTGATAACATGCATGATTTATGCAGGCTAATGGACCACGTCAAGTCAGTACATATGTATATCTATCCATCTCCTGTTATTTTGCTTCTAATTTCTGTTACTTTTTTGTAAAGCAAGCAGAACAGCAGGCCGACAGAAACAAAAACCTCTAAATATAGAAGCGACGGCTAGCCTAGAGACTGCAGAGAGAAACATTTTTTTAAGTTTGACACCACAGTGCGGGAAAAAAAGTGATTTTTAAGTAAAGTAAGGCGACCGAACCACATTACTTCAAGAGAGACTGGAAAAAAGCACCCTAACTGTGTATATACAGGCCAATAAGGCAGAATTTAGAACAAAGCAATGTGACATGCCAGAGCACCATGCATGTGAGAGGAGTTAGTAATGGTGTTAGTGGTTGACATACCATCCTCGTTGGTTCGCACATGCACTGGGAGGCTCTCCGGTCCCGGCCCCACGTCTGTGTGAGCTCGCACCCACACCCGATACTCCGTCCACTTCTCCAGGCCATCCAGGACATAGCTGGAGGCCTCTGGCGCTAGCCCTGTCACCTCATGTTTCTCGGCGTCCTCCCCGGTCACAGCCTGATAGGCGACGGTGTACTGGGCAATGGCTCCATGGCGGCTCCCAGCAGGGGGCGCCACCCAACTCACCTTGATACTGGTAGAGCTCAGGCTGACCGCCTGCACATCCTGAGGGGGTGCGGAGGGGGCTGAAAATACAATACAAGGAGGGGCGATGGATCAAGCAGGGACGGAAATGGACCTCTGGACTGGGAGGAGAACCGGACAGGCCTTCACTAAGTGGCTCAGAGATATTCAGTACCTTCCTTCCCCCCTACCCCTGGCATCACACAGAGAGCTGCTAACAAATCCTTAACCGCAACCAAACTCCTTCCACCAGCTGTCTACACTGCCACTACTGGGGCAGCAGTGTGAAACGGCAGTGAGGGTTTGGGTTCGAATCCCAGCTGAGACACTGCTGCTGTACCCTTGAACAAGGAACTTCACCCAAACATGGGTGAAAAAAATAGGTTAAGGTACTTACACCTTTAGCCTAAACCACGTTTGAGTCTTCCTCTTAGCGAGACATTTCAAGAGGTGGCACCACGGAGGAAGTGCATTAGCACTCCCAGAAAGAAGTGAAAAATACACATATTAAATATGTGCCTAAACCCAGGAGAGCACAATACGCTGAAATGTAACAAAAAACAACTAAATACAGCAAAGCGATGCTTCTCACAGGTCCTCTCTTTCATCATCAGTACCAATTTGTTAGCAGCTCTGACAGTGGTGCTTCAGTTACACGCTATTTGAATATCAAAGACTCTCTGACTCCTTGCGATCTGAAGTAAACCCTCTTAGCGAATTCTCCACAGTCCAGAAGTAAAACAAAAACATTAAGATGGAATAACAATGGCATAAACAAAACCGAGAACAAAAACAAAAACACAAGGCCATTTCCACATGCAGGAACGGAGGAACCGGTGCAGCACAGCTCAGAATGAGGGGAATGGGGTGGAGTGAGGAGCAGGAGGGGATGTTTGTTCTCAAGCAAATGTTTCTTGCATGCCTGCTTGCGTTTTTAGTAACCAGAGCAGCGAGCACAGAGCCAAATACCAGCTTTTAAACTCTCGAGGCCCTCTGAGCTTCTGATAGACACTGTTTTTTTTTTGCGACAAGCAAGGTGTTGAAATTCGGCACCAATTAAAAATCGGTACAAGAGGCCGTACTTTGGGGTCATAGTGGAAAAAAATGCTAAATGCTAAAAAAAAAATCATAAATCTATCACTATAAAAAGTAAACAGAGAAAGAAAAAGCCGGAGTAAACCACACACAGTTTACAGATCTGTTCTTGTCGTCAAACACCTGCAGATCAAACAAGGGGAGGTTTCTACTCTAGAAGAGTTGCTTCTATGTGCACTCCTGGCAGAAAGCTACTCAGTTCAGTGACATGCTCGCAGATCTCTGGGGATTCTGACTCAGTCTGTCAGAAAGCACAGAGATAAGGAGACAGAATCAGAGAGGCACATTTCAGGCCGCTGTTCCTATGGGAACTGAACCCCGGGTGAGCAGGGGTCTGCAGCTGACAAGTGAAACAAACAGCTCAGAATAAACGCGGATTCTTGGGAAAGTGACTTAAATATTTCAAACTTCTTGGCTGTGTGTCTGTGGAGAACAGGAAAATATCTGTCTTCGCCTTCTGAAGGTGAAATGTTAAAAGTCTGCTGAAGTTGAATTAAAGGAGCTATTACTTTCTAAGTTCTATCAAAACTTTGAATATGTGAAATGGCTCACTGCAAGGAACAAAGTGAATTTTGGACGTTTGTTCGTCCTTTTTTGGGCTATTCTGCAGTGCAGCGGAAACCAAGATGGTTTATAAAGGGGTGCCCTGGTGAGTTCCAAGAAAAGACACCCCAGAATAAAAAGAACCCGACAGTTTCGGCTTAGTCCTTTTGCTTTGGCTGCTGTAAGGGACAAAACATGACAAACAAGAACAGAAAAATCAAATAAAATCTGGATCGGTCACCGCAAACTGCCAATTTAGACAGTAGAGCTTAGATGACTTCAACAAACGGCTACATCTAAGGGCCGAGAGGAGGAAAGTGCTCCACTCTTACCATCTGTTCCACAGCTTGAATTCTAGCCTCAGCTCCCCCAGCACCTCTGAGGCTGTGCTCATATGGGCTGCTGCCCAGCTGGGATTAGAGCCATGGGCTTTGGGCACAAATCGATGGATATTTACAGAAAGCCTTTAGATCCCAACAGGTACATGAAAAAAGCTTTGGCGGTCTGGATGTAATAGTTTCAACGCTTCCATTCCATATCACCTGCTGCTAATCGATGTCTTTTCTCAGTAAAAAAAAATGCAGATAAGATTGATCAATATACGCCAGACATACCTTCCGTCCCTGTCAATGAACAGAGCAGGCCCTTGTTTGAAAAGCACAGAAATTAAAAAAATAAAAATCTAACGAACGCTTTGCAGCCTGTAAAGGAGAAAGAGGAGTTTAATGTCCCACTGAAATCAAGAGACGTCCTGCTGTGTGTCCACCCTCAGGCGGGTTGGGAGGGAAGGTGACTTACTGGATTGTGCAGTGCGGGCCTCAATCGGCTGCGTGTACACACCCAGACCCATCTCTGAGCGGGCAGCAAGAGAGAACCTGTACAGCGTGTCTGGCTTCAGGCCCTCAACTGCATAGGACCCAGTAGGATTGAAGGTAACATGGATCTCCTAGAAAACAGACATGAGGCGGGAATTCAGGAGACAGGAATTAAGGCAACGGTACTACTATCACTCTCGCAATCTGACACGAAGATCTCAGGTGTGCAATATCTCATTATGGCCCAGATTGTCTAATTAAAGCGCTTCATCAGAATCTCCTGTGCAATACATTTACTCTTGACCTGAAGGGGTCTAGGGGCATTTCTAATTGAGGATGCTGGTACATCGTTATTGAGAAGATAAGAAACATTATTTAGCCCAGGTCCAGCTCGTTTGGTAACTAGCAGGCAATTAATCAAAGGACTTTGTCCTGCCATTTCTTGAAGGAAGCTAGCTTTACCAGTAAACCTAACTCACTCTACCCACCAGTAAGGCTCCTGGCTCCTGGTATTTAGAAAAGTATCTTTCCACTCCCAGGAAACGGCACTAAAACCCGTATATGACTTCCCCAACGAGAGAAAGGCCACATTCTGAACTATGGGAATGCTGTGAGTAAACTTTTTGTTTTGTTTTGCACTGATTGAGTCAATCTCAGGAGAGCATGCAGGAATGCGAGATTACTTCTTGTATTACGCAAAAATGTAAATTCAGACTTAACTGCTCCAACCGCTAAGACTCTCTTTGAGAGCCTACATTATCTCCCTGGCTCTCATTTGGGGATAATGAGACTAACTCACGCATATGAAACAAAACCAAAAATGCTACCTGGTGTATTTAATCTCTGTCTGCTCATGTAACTGTTTGCAGGTGTATACACATTCAACAACTCTTCTAAGCCCCTCATTTGTCTTCAGCCACATAGAGCCATCAATGTTTATAATGACATATTGATTAGTAATTAGAGAAAAGTCCCTGTTATGGGTCACACAATTACAGATAATGTCAGCAAAGGTTAAACTAGACCTAGGTGATCAATGCAAAGGACATTTACTTACACTCGAACACAAACCAAAAACACCACTTAACTGTTTGGCTAAGTGCCACTGTGTTCTGTAATCTCTTAAAGGCGCTACTGCGTATTGTTTTATCTCCACCTATAAGAAATCTGTCTAACTCGTCCAGGTTCGGCAGGAGATTGGGGACCTTCTAACCTGTTTTATGCATCCAGTTGCTACAGCCAAAACCAAATTATGATATAAAAAAAACACAGTTGGGGTGTAGAATGTAAGCTTCCCTCACAAGGACACCAGCCTGCGCGATCAGGGATCTTGATTAGCCTCAGTGCGATAGCCCCAGTCCTAGATAGTGCACATGTCCTCTCAGTGTATGCCAGTGCTTTCTGGGGCTGACGGGCTGGTTCTGTACCTTATTGGGAGAGCTTGCTTCCCAGTACTTCAGCTCATACTTGGTGATGGACTCCTGCACGGGCCACAACCACGTCAGCAAGATTCTCGTGTCCAGTTCCGCTTCGGCTTCGAAGCTGGAGGGCTGGGCTGGGACTACAAGCAAGAGGAAGAGAGATCATCAAGTAGAAAGTAAGGTTTTGAGTAAGTGGTAGAGGCCTTCTCTTTGCACTTCTCCAAAAATGCGATCTTTTGAACTCCCACAGCATACTCTCCTCCCTTCAAAATATATCTAAGCATAACCCATTGGTAAACTCTGCCTTTCAGAAACACTGAGAAGTTAAAACCTGCTGTATATATATATATGTATTCGTATGAGCTTAACATGCAGAAGTTACATAGTTATATTGTCACAGTCAGGTGTCTCAGCCAGTTGCGGCTGGCATCATCCAAAATCTGCTGTAACAGGGGGTGGGAATGAATACTGGTACAAAAACCCAGTTTACGTTCATAAACCGATGCATTTTTTCAGTGTTTCTCAGACATCCCCCCTCCTCCCCATTTCCCAACGTGTTCTGCTCTGCCAGATGCCCCTCAGCTAGGTGGGGAGATCTGCAGATCAGACCGGGTGAGCTACAGCGTAGCAGTTCTCCCAGGGGCTTCCCCAACGCTTCCCAAGTACATCAAAAGCAACCGGCTGAAGGAAGCGGGCTGCTGGAGTGCAGACTCACCGCCCTGCTGAGTCTTGACCTGGAGCACGTCGGAGGGGGGGCCGTCTCCCACGGACGTGAAGCCCAGCACCCGGATGCTGTAGGTGGTGTCGGGGGTGAGGTTGGGGATGGTGGTGAGGCGGCTGTGATCGGTGTTGTGCTTCTGCCAGGTGTTCAGAGGCGACTGCAGGCTGGTGGTGTAGTAGACCCTGTAGCCGCGGATCTGCCCATTCGGCTCCTCGGGGGGCTCCCACTGCACCACCATGGTGCTGGCACTCAGCATGCGGGCCTGGACGTGCAAGGGGGGCGAGGAGGGGGCCTGCTCCCCGGTGCGTGCGTCCACAATGTCACTCGGGGGGCCCCGCCCGATGTTGTTGACCGCCATCACCCGGAACTCATACTCGGAGTAAGGGCTCAGGCCCCCGATGCTGTACCGAGTGGTTGCCACCCCGTCCACTTCCTGAAAGCCAGACTCGGAGGACTTGGCCTTGTACTGGATCACGTAGTAGGTGACGGGCTCGGAGTTCCCAGAGTCCCACGTCAGAGTGACGCTGGTAGCGGTGGTCTCGGTCACTATCAGGGATGTCGGGGGCTTTGGCAAGGCTGTGAAACAGCACAGAAGACACATTAAGACTTCTTAACTCTCGTTGTCAGTTTTTCTTTTGATTTCTTTGGAGATGCACTGCTTATTGTTCATATATTGAAGGTGAAATAAAAAAGCTCTACAGGCTTTTTTTCATTTCACCTTGCTTCCACTTATAAAAAATACATTTCTACAAAGCTTCCACTTAAAATATTTTTACCTCTTGCCAAATGAAATTTGGCGCTACATGCCAATACTCCAGAAAACACTACCAAGCAATAATTCTGGGAGACAGTGTGAGACAGGGAGAAAACGGGAATTCTTTGTAATTATTGATCAGCATCCTCCACCGCTCACCTAGCAAGACGTGACCCAGAAAAACAATGCCAATCCTTCATTCCTACCACATTTTCATTCTACGTTTCATTCTAAAATTAAATGTATAAACAAGACTGTGACAGCCACACAGCATTTCGGTGCTGTGATCAATATTTTAAAAAGGGAAATATCAGATGCACGAAACACTCTTTACAATGCTGTAACTACACATTGGTTACACTACACTAAATCTATATTCATGTACCGTTGAATCATACATGGGCTCTGTAAGGTGCTGCAATGTTTCTTTCATTTACAACCGTGCACAGTAAAATGGAAAATTCCTGCACTGCAAAAGAAAAAACTCCAAAAACAAATTACTGTGTATTGCCCCTGCGCTTTTTATATTTATTGCTCCAGCTGAGTCCAAATCGATCACTTCAAGAGATACAGTGCAGTCTGTAACAATTTCCATTGTATAGATTCAGCCGTGGAGATGCTGCCGCTGTACAGCGTAGCTTGAAAAGCATTCAAAATGCTTTTTTGCAACTTCAATAAACAGATAGCTTCAAAAGACATGGAAATACATATGCAAAGACTAAACTAAAAGAAAATGCCACACAAAATAAGAAGGAAAGTTTCAGATTAATAACAGCTCATGAGGGACTGCCATCTGACTTCGGCATTTTAAAAATGCATATTTAAACACGGTGGACGCTCCAGTCTACGTCTCTGGTAGCACTATTTACCATCACGATTCTTTGAAGCTAATACTTAACAGAAAACGCCACAATATAGGAGTAACTGCATTTGAAACAACAGCCCCTTGTTCTTTTTTCAGGGTTGCACAGGCAGGAATGGTGTCAGTGGGGTTTTGCAAGCATTTACAGATCCTTTAAAAAATAGAAATAGATTATCTACATTCCAGGCCAAAGTGATAGCTATGGATTGAAAGAAATTTGTAGTAGAAAGCCGATAAGAATTATTTTGATAACTGTGTTTAAACTCCAGCACCTACACCAACATTATTTCAGTATAGGGACAAAAAAAGGTCAGGCAGGTTCCACACTAAAATTGTAGTAAATTAACTTGGTCTTTAAAGAACAACACTGCATAAGCCTTAACCTGCGCAGCTGCTGATCAAGATCTTCAGCTTCAGGTGGTGAGCTCCTCAAAAAGTTTGGTAAGTTCTAACTGGTCACCATTAACTACAGCCCAGGGGGTACGGCTCACTAGAGAACTAGAGAACACAGTACTTACACCAAAACTTACACCAAAAATTATGAAATGATTCATAATTGAGAGTGAAACGAACCCACCCCTTGTGGTGAAACAGAAATAGAAATAGGTCTTAAGGTGCAGGAAAAAAAAGTGGATTCTGATCAACGTTTTGGCAAGCACCAGTTTCATAACCAGAGTCCCATAACAGTTACGTGAAAGGGTTTTCAGTCTGTCGGAGAGGTAAGGTTACCGCAATATGCAGATTCTAGACACACGACGGCCTAAGACAGCTGGTTTGTAGCCTCCCCTGCTGCGCCTCCCCGTCTTCACACCACCAGCCCGGCCCAGGCCTTAACAGGCCTTACCTTTGACCGAGATCTGCGCCGTGGCCTCGATCATGCCCAGGGAGGAGATGGCCACGCAGGTGTAGTTGGCAGACTCGCGGATGTTGGTCAGCTCCAGCACATTGCGGCCCACCGGCATCTCGTCCTCCTTGGTCAGCTCCACCACGCCGGCCATCCACTTCACGTAGGGCATGGGGGCGCCCACCGCCACGCAGGTCAGGTTCACGCTGCCGCCCGGCATCACCTCGTGGTTGGTGGGGGGGATGGAGAAGCGGGGAGGGACGCGGCGGACTGCCGGGGAGAACAGAACAGCAGGTAGGAATGCGGAGAAGGCGCTCGAGACGCCGCAGTGGGCAAGGCCGGCTCTCGCTGTTCGGAACCAGTGGGTACCGGAACGCTAAACTGGTACTGCAGAGAATGCTGCTGGGAAGAGGCCCTGTATTACACATGTACTTCTTCCCCCCCCCAAAAAAAAACTTAAAAGGCAGCTTTACACTTGTCGAAATTCTCTAACTGTGCTGTCTAGAGACCGCTCGTGAAATAAACGTGTACGTGTGAATGACAGTGCGCAAGGATGGGCTGCGCTCAGAAAGAGAACTGGAAGCTGCAGTTTTCTGTGGGGAAACCTTCGGTGGTTTCAGTACTTTAAAAACAAGTCGTGTTCCATAAAAGTTCAATTACGCTAACTAAAGACGCCCCGTAATTGGGGCCTGTGAGATGAAATCGAAAACGGGGAGTGTGGTCTTCAAAGGCCTTTTTTCAAGCTGCGGGGCCTCAGCAAGAAACGGCACTGAGTTGTGGTGGTGCCCAGCCCAGAGCTTCGGGAGGGGGAACGGTTAGTTAACAGCTGAACCCCCCCCCCCCAAAGCTGTCCTGTCAATCGGGGGCCATGGATAGTCACATCTGATACGCGGGGCCGCGTCTGGGCTCCTGTCCAGATGAGTGACGCTCTCCTTGCGGCTTCTTCCCCTTCGCACAGGTCTCGCAGCACAATAAACCCCGAGCGCCGTTATGCAAATCAATCCGTATTAAAAGGAGTTCCCATGGAGACGCGCACTGCCTGTTGCTGTGGCTGAAGAACGGCAAGTGCAACTAATGACGCAAGCCGGGGAAAAGCCCGATGAAGAGCAGCTCGTGAAGAAATGCACGGGAATATGTGGTCATTTCTGCTTCTTAAGATCATGTCTTGAAGGAGACACATATATACTTTTCAGAGACAAAGTGACTGAAGGCTTCCATTCTAACTAGAATTATAATAAGAACTTAAGTTAATATTCATATATTGTGACACCTCTGGGTGCTGGTCACCAGAGCTGTGTCTTACTGGCTTGTGCTGTAATGTATGGAAGAGTTTGTGCTCTACTATTAGTACAAAACAAAGGCTCTAATGTTACACCACTGACAAAGATTTACAAAAACTTCCAACAATGTTAATCCAGCGAAAGCTCCTGTGACTCCTTGTTTTGAAGGACCAGCTACACTTTGAAAGCATTCCTAACTAACCTGAGCGTGGCTATCCCACCCTGCCCACTACCAAACTAACCCCAGGGAAGGAAAAGGGGAAAAAAAACTTTCTGATTCACTTCAAGTCAATTTAATATTCTCATCCAATTGGCTTCTTTACTTTATATTTTTCAGACCGTCAAAACCCCCAGGTTTTCAGTTTCCTTTCAGTTTCCAGCTGCAGGGGTTGCATTCTTAAAACCCCCATGGTCAGTAAATACTTGAGTATATGGGAAACAGGGGGTTAGTTTCCCACAGTCTGTGTTTCATTTGTATATGGCTAATGTCATTTGCAGATTCCTCTCTTATAAATGACAAATACAATAAAGTTAACTATAATTCAACACATGAGAGTAATATAACCTTGTAATTTTTTACAGTGAAAATGATGTACAGCAGCAAAAGAGCTGAATGTAGTTTAAAAAGCACTGAAATCATGTAAACACGCTAATCTAAAAAATATGCATCTGAACACCAAGCTCCGTGGAGAGACACTGGTGCAAGAAAGAGATGTAAGGGGGGCAAAACGATGACATGGAGTCAGGAAATGGTGGGAGAACAGGTGCTCTTTTTCAAGGTTTCAGCCAGCAGAAGCACATTTGAGTATTCAATAAATAAACCACGCAGAAGCATGTTCCATTGTTAGAGAGAAAAGTCTGTGCTCAATTAACTTGGGAAATCTACAATTGGCCTTGATTATCCAATGGGCCATTTGAGAAGTGTAGTTCCCATCCCTTCTGATAAGCTCCTTTTACTTTAAACACAAAATGGGTCAAGTTACAGGAGTTCAAGTCTATGCCATGTCTTTATCCCATAACTTACTTCTATAACTTTCCTCCATACTCTGTCACAAAATTACATATTGTATATGCAAGATTACATTTTATAATTCATATAATAGTTCCATAGCAAAATTTAAAATATATTTAAAAAATGTTTTTATTTACTATTTGCAGGGTTTCTCATTTGAGTACTTAGAAAGAGATCTTAGCTGAATTAATACATTAATACATTAATTAATTCATGGCACTATACTGGAGATAATGTCCATATGACAGTGACAGTGAGCATTGTTTCCAACAGGAGGTGTATAGTGGTTATTCCTTTGAAAAGCCTGAATGCTTTACTGGCAATCCCAGGAGGTGTGAATTAGGTCTGTTCGGTTGCAAACATCACTATGGGAACTGAGAAGTAGTCATTTGGTTAAGAACAGCCAGAGCCAAAGCCTTTTCATTAGTCTCTTATTTTGTCTTGCGACACAAACGCAGTCTGCAGAGCTTGTGTTCAAGGATTTTAAATGAAGTACTCAACACACAACTGTGTTCCCAGCTATATACCACCTTTCTTGATCGTGGCCTGTTGCTCACAAGTGGTAGGGTAAAACTATCTAATGCCACCTACCAGGGAACTCATGAGGGACAAAATCCGATTTGCTTTCTGTGGATAAAACAAGATCCATGTAAAAGGATCCACATCCTCTACAAAATTCTGAATAATTTGAAATTTTGTTGAAAGCTATGCAGATTACTGTATGTGTTTCAGCAAAAGAGCTATCACAATTATTAGTATTGCACTGCATTTAACAACAGAAGACTAAAATGACTTTACCACAACCCAGGAAGTGGTGAAGAATTAGCAACATGCTGGACTCTTATTCATTTTTTTTTTGTTGTGTGTTCTGGCTAGCCAGCAGTTAAAGTGATTACAGCTCAGAAGGAACAGCTTGGAACTATGAGTTTCGAAAAAGGACAGGATTAAGTCACCTCTTACAATGGCAGAGATCACATTGATTTATGTGACCTGAATGATACTGGATATGTATGTCCCCACCGTTAAAGAAAAATGTGGTTGATACCTCCCGTCCACAAAGGGCTGTAGGACTTGCTGTGAATAAAACATTACGCAAGAAACACGAAGACAACATGAGGCAACATTGTGCGGATTTGTCTTTAACAACTGGCGGCACAAAAACAAAAAGGAGCACACCCTCATTACTAAAATATTGGAATTCCAGGCTGTAAAATGCTCCTTATATGCATTTGAGAATTTCTCAGATCTGACAGGTTTCTGTTTTTTAGAAGGGAAGTTCATTTTTTCATTTCTGGACATATGTTGTTTGGCAGCAGAAGAAACAGCCATCTTGAATCTGTTAGTTCTTAAGGGAATTGTTAATTTTTTTTTTGGTTTCAGCTTCACTGGGAGGTTACGTTATTCCTCCAATTTCTCCAAACAGTGGCACATGACCACTGAGTATTTATGCGGTACATCTGCAACAGTACAAGTGTGATTAAGTGGATTCTGAGCCAAGCCAATTAAAATTCTGGGAATCTTCTTTTTCTTAACTACTCTCAAGCTGGCAGCTGTAAGGGGCGTTAAAGTGGGGCTTCGGTGATGGTGAAATGAAATTTGTATCACCAAGAAAGCCGGCAGGATTAACACTGTTGGGCTAGTTTTAAAATAAAACAGTAAAGCTGAAGACAGTCACTGAGCAGATAAAGAGAATGGACATGGAAATGGTCACAACATGATGGCTTTGTAGTTTAATGTGCACAGGTTTGCTGGACTGCAATCAGCAAAAATCATGTACAATACCTAATCCACCATGAAGAGGTGAATTTAATTTATTTTATATGCAAAACCTCATAGGAAACAACTGTGGAACACAGAAATCTGCACGTGCGAATGAAGCGGTCTAGTGTATAAAGCAAACGTCGTGCACATGGTTTCATTCACTAGGCATGCCACAAGCTGGGAGGGGTCAGACAAAAAGAAGGGATGCATGCTAGGAAAATGGTCCAGGGTGTAGCCGAGGGTAGGACAGGAATGCAATTTGACACACGCACACATTCAAGCACGCATGCGGTTGTCCAGGATACAAAGCAAACTCTGGCATCAAACGCGCTGAACTAGGCAATGGAAACATGGTCCTGACTATGCACAGCACCAAACCACGATCCTACACCTCCCTGCTAGAAATATCAGTCACACACCTGGCTGATCACCACACATATGACACAGACCTGACTGAGCTCAGTCCACTCAATTAAATGAGAAAATTCAAGCTTTAGCCATTTCCTAGGTCTTATGTGACAAGGAACATACAAGTCACGTACAGTAGCACAAGAAGATCTGTGCCTGAAGAGCTCAAAACTGTTACCAAGGGACAACAACAAACACCCCTAAGCTACCGACATATTCCTTGAAATATCTTTTATAGGGAACATAAAGGGAAATTCACAGATCTGACTATTCTTGGCTTTGCGGTTTGGCATGCAGAAGATTGAGGAAATCCCCTACTGCAGCCACGCGCCAGAACCGCTACGTTGGGGATTCTCTGCCAGCACACGTGGTTCAGAAAGACACCTGTGTCCGAGGCACTTTCCTCACTTCGAACACCACCTTTTCACGCAAGGTTCTGGAAATCACAGAGCACACAACATTGAGACCATGAGAGAAAGGGGGCACTATTGCCCAGTAAACTGAAAGTCCCTTCAAGTCTGCGCTTCTCTCTGTCCACGTCTGGACATCTCACCACAAGCTGCTCCTGTGCTCTTGTGGAAAGAAGTGGCTGGGATGCATGAGAAGTGATTTTAAGCAGCTCATGGAAATAAATGGGAACACATCTCACATTAAGCCTCACATTGAACCGCTGGTTCAGAAACAAGATGAGGGATCAGACACAAAAAATGTACATGTGAAATACATGTATATCTGAATAGTTCATCATGCATTAAAACTAGTCCACAGGGTGAGGAAACAGGTTTACCTTAATGTCCCCTGAGCTCTATATGACCATCATTCTGTGAGCGTCGCTAGCTAGAAACCCTTTTCACTGCAGAGCTTGGTCAAATCTCAAATGCACACTTGCCTGAACTGCACTACGCCCACTCTCTTGGCAGGGGCATTTTTCAGGCCCACATTTCATCTTTCAGCACCATCCTGACACACAGACGTCCCCCTCCCCTACCCCGACATGCAATAGAAGCAGGTCGTGAACTGAGAATCGGGGGCTGTACTTATCGAAAGATAACGGCAGCTAATAAATATCTCACAACATTCAAAACACAATGGGACTGCCCGCTGTGCAGCAAATGAGCAAAGGCAGCTTAAGCATGAGAAATGGGACAGGCCAGGGTGTCACTGCACCCATCCCACCCCTCACTTTAATACTGGCCCATGCTAATTCCAGCATTGTACCTTCAATGCCAAAGAAACAGAACATCTAAGTACTGATGTTCTGCAATTATTCCACTGCTCTCACTCAGCCAACATTTTCCAGCCAAGAGCTTCAATACTGAATTGGCGTTTTCATTATGGAGCTGAATCTTGGAACTGAAAAGCAGAGGGACAGCTGGAGACACAAGGGAGTAGCAGAAATGGACGGGGAACTGTATTATTACTCCACAGAGGGTGAAGACATAGAAGTATTCTTTCAGTGACATGCTAATAGTAACACCAGTGATCTTAGGATGAAGAAGCTTTATAATTTACATTTGCTCACAGTAATTTCTCTGATGAAAATAACACAACATTAGGAATAAAAGCAGTAGGAGAGATCTACATTTCTAAGATAAAATAAATCTTTAATAAATGACCTGCAATTCAAACAAGTAATGATTATGTGCATGAGAGAGTGGTGAGCTTTTTCAAGTCAAGGGGAAGAGCCTAGGATGTAATTATTAGCAGCAAACAAATTGTTAGGAGAACAAACCCCCAGTTTGAATATTTCAAAGCTAATTTCTGGTTTGGCTGAAATTATGGTTGATGCAGCTTTAAATAAAGAGAAGGAAAAAAAACATTTTGCTATTCTCCCCTGCTGTGAAGCATTTTTAGAGCTCAGTCCCTTTTGAGCTTAACAAGACTACTAAATGTAGGCTGAAAAGAACAAAACTATCACTAATGGTGGCCGAGTGGATTCTTAAAAAAATAAAAACCATTTTACCCCCCAAAAAAGATCTTGTATGTTTATTTAATGCTCCCAGAGATTGGTTTGGTTTTAAATATAAGGAGATTAAATCAAATGCTCATTTCCAAAATCGTGAACCTTTGAACTAGAAGGTGCCACACCAAGATTGCATACTGTTAAAACAAAGACATTTTCTTACTTTTGCCTTTAAAAAAAAGAAAAAAAAAGAGTGACTTCCAGAATCTGAAAGAAATGCAATAAGACAAACCCTAACTATCAACCACTCCATACCACATCTTTTTTTTTTGCAGGGTTGCCAGACACAATACACTACAAAATAATGAAAACACCTCTGTGATCGTTCACAACCCTACCCTCTATAAAGACGAAGAAAAACAATCCTTTCATGTAATCTCCACGGTCAGGACTCTTTAGTCTTCCGGTACTGAACGAGGCTGTCTTAAGTACGTAGAATTCGTTTCAAACTGAGAAACAGAGAAGCGGGGAAGGCAGTGCAGACCACTTGAGCTCTGCATTAGCTGTGACTTAAAAGCACAAAGCCAGAGGAGTAATAGAAATCTAAAACTGTTAATATGGCAAATCCGAAATACTTTTGAAGTAAAAAAAAACAAAAAAACGTTGCAAGTAATGCAGAGCCAGTGCGGCTAGTTTAAACAGAAGGAACGAAATCTGCATTTTGAAGGGAAGAAGAAACATCAGGGGGAAAGAAAACGTGGAATAAAGGGAGTCTACGTGGACAGCAGGAGACCCATGCAAGCATTCCGGGAGGCATCACAGACGGAGAGGGTACAGCATAGCACAGGAAGAGGTGCGCTGTGGGAGGTTGGGGCGGAGGGGGTGCTCCGAGAGAGAGCCGGCAACAGGCCCTCAGCGCCCCGAAAAGCACCGGCTCCCCTCTGCCTGCTGCAGTCCGCACAGGGCCTGGCGTAACGGCGGCGAGAAGTGAAAAGGACCAACCTTCGCGCTGATCTGAGAGGTGAGAGTTTGGTTTGGTTTTTTGATGGCGGGGTGCGATGGTGATGAAGAGAGGGAAATAAAAACAAAAGAAAAAAAAGAAAAAGACAAGGAGAAACACAGAGAGAGTAAAAACAGGCCAATTTTCGGCTTATCCACACTCGGAGAGAGCGAAGGACGTGATGGGAGACAAGAACACAGGAGAACACGTCACGCACAGAGGACAGAACATCCATCACAAGCCCATAGGCTCACTCAGACAAACGACTCACACACACCCAGCAGCCAACACTGAATAAAGATGGAATCTGGGAGACAGTGCAATGACACGCAGACTTCACAATGAACATAACACCAACCACAGGCAACCCAGACACTCATATTGTCCAATTACACCCTGTCCACTGGCTTCTTTGAAGCAAAGCTGCAGAACAGTCTGGATTTGAATACAGAAAACAGCGGACTTGGTTAGTCATGCATTCATTCAAGGCAAGAAACTGAGTTTCCACCCACACTAGGCATACATTTCGGCTGCACTATCTCTTCAAAGAGAGTAAGGCATCCAGCTAAATGCATTTTCTCACAAAGATGTAGGTTTGTGCCTTTAAGGTAAAAACACACACAAACACATGCAAGCAAAAATATTCTGAAGACACAGCAGCAGCAGTCAGGCTGCCAGATAAGGTACAAATCTTTAAAATTGTGTGTGAAATTCAAATGCAAACTCCAAGGTTAGAATAGAAGACTGCGAAGAAGATGGATTGTTTTTTCAATAATCAGATACACTCATACTGCATAATGTGCACACCCAGAACACATGTACACACTCAGTGACTGGTATTTACACTCACGTAAAACATTTAACACAGACAAGTTAAAAGGACAGGTGGACACACAAGCAGGCAATGCACTTTAACACATCATAATCACTGTCACACATCCAGACTTGACAGGAAAACACAAACATGTGCTGACAACGGAGAACGTTCCTTCTTCACAGGATAAGCCCAGACGCGTGCGCTCACATATACAGTCCTGCGTATAGGAGCCTGCACTTTCCATGGCGAAGGAGCTCCTCTGTCAAAGAGCGTCGCACAGAATGAACACTGAGTATAATGAAACGATTTTAAGAAGAGAAAGAAGTGCTGAGAGTGGGCAAAAAGAAAGAGAATAACAAGAAATGAGACCAGTGAAGCGTCACAGAACCCCCCCCCCAGAACATTGGCCACACACGAAGATCGCAGAGGTGGGAGAGCCTTCTGAGACTACACCACGCAAAACCCACAAATCTCTTGTGTGACACGCACCTGGAGAAAGGGAGAGGTTAAACTAGCTCACGCGAAAGACCGCATGTTCCTAGACAACAAGGTGTTAAGGAAACAGGACAGATGATCCAGTCTTCTTCCACGGCTGCAGGAGGTAAAGATATTAATCAGGGTCCACGGCACAGAACAGAGTTCTATTGTTTCTATTGGGTCTAGTAAGCTGCACATGGACTGGTTTAAACCCCCTTTATTCTCATATATTGCACAACCAAAACCGATAACTCAGTACAATAAGCACCTTTCTTAGCTTTTCTCAGCATTGCAATGACAGTACACTGATTTACAGCCACTCAAACTGAGACAAAATGCAAGGCACTCCGACGTCTGAGCTGGGCATGATCTCTAAACAAAGGCCCCCTCTCTGCGCTGCAGTGCGTTCTCAAGGGCGGCCACGGGAAATATTGGTGGAGCTCTCAAAGGCAACTGTTCACTAGGTCTCGGTGAAGATAAAAAAGCACTTTAATTTTCATCCTCCAGAATAACTCGAAATATTTTTAAACAAAGTGCTAACTCTGACGAGAAAAACGAATAAAAAGAAACGGTCTCTGAAGACATGTGAAAGAGAGTTGGAAGCAAATGACCTACTGCAGGCAGGTTCACTTACAGCTGGAAAATGAACGGTGGTGGATTTGTCAACTTACACATGAGTTATATAAAGCACAAAGCCTGATTTACCTGAATCCCTGATGCTCAGGCCTGAAACCTCTCTTGTTTTAAAAGACAAGGACAGAGCCGTGCAAGAAGGCTGCGTTTCTCGAGACCCGTTTGTGACCCGTTGTGAGTGTGAACATGAGCACAGCAACCTTTTCGGTGCCAACTTTGTTAATCAAGCCTGCCGAGCTTCAGTTCAATCAGTGCTGCAGCTCAACAGAAGAAAGTGCAAAAGACCACTCCAGGCTTCTGTTCGTCCTTGGGCTTTAAAGTGAAACACGCTTCGCAAATGAACTGCAAATATTTGTGAAACAAAAATTTGCTTTTGCTAATTGTAAGACGTGCCTCTGCAATGTTAGCGGGATGATGAAATCACAGTAAACCCATATTCCCCCATCTGGGGAATAACTAAGTGTTGCTTTGACAGTAGATGGGTAGGACTGAGTGAGGTGGGTTACTGCTCTGAGGGGGAAAGCTTTCTTGTTAAAACAGCTCCCAAACAGAACTACAATTACAATTTCAGGGAAACCCCAGGACTGAATAGGAAAAAAAAAAACTGAGAAGCACTGTTAGGTTGATTATCAAACTAAGAAGTCCAGGAATTGACCCTATGTGGGTTCCAAGGTCAGGGTCAAGAGGCGAGCTTATGTCCAAAGCCAGAAGAATTTTAGTATCAAGCTCCAGAAACACAATCCAAAATCCAAAAGCCAGGCAAGAATCAGAGTCCAGGAAGAATTCAGCAAAGGCCAGAACAAGAACTAGTTGAAAACAATATTAAACACAGCTTGCACAAAGAGCAGGATTTAAATAGGTCTGGGGAGGGACACTGGGCAGGCAGGGATTGGCTACTGCCGTCTGCTTGATCTGCGCATCTGCTGCACAGATAAAGTAGGCACTACAGGTTGGGGTACCCTCTGGTGGTGGGATGCTGGAACAGTAACAAGCAGGCAATACATTTTCCTCAGTCTGGATTTAAGAGTTTACTAACAGCTGTCCGTTATCTTCGTATGAGATGCACAAAGATCCAGTAAAATTGACTATCGATTAACGTTTTTCACAGGATAAAGGCCGAACCAGATTTTTGCATTCATGTTTCAGTACCATGAAATACACTCAGAGGAGAGTAAAAAACATTTGTACAGATTTTTCACCAAGAGATCAGTAGCAGGGTTCTTCCCCATACATGCAGCCTCCTGGGTTTTAAAGATTAAAAATGATAGCTATGAAACAGAAAAGAAAGTCGTGCTGAACCTCAGGTATCACTTAGGATTTAACTGGAGCAAGACTATCCCCCTAGTGCCCTTGGAGGCAGTAAGATGTGTTCTAGAAGCACTGCAATCCAAACAAGCAGAGAGTACTTCAAGTGGCAAAACCAAGCAGTTGGCCCCAAGTTTGCCATCTGCCATGCAAAGCGGCCCTATTGGAATGCCGCTGGAACTGTGAATGTCCCCATCGCACACCACCTTTGACAAATGTTTTTTTTGCATTCTTTCAGGAACAAAATTCAGCGGAGAGAGAAAAAAAGACGATCTTTTCTCCCTTTAGGGCTAGCAGGCACAGAAACGAATTCCTGGGGTATTCTCTTGTAACTGATGGTCACACATTCATTACGCCTTTAAGTCACAGACTTCAACACCTCAGGCAAGACTGCTGAAAAAATGTGACAAATTCTCTTCTATTTCTACACTGCACTCCTCATTAAAGGAAACTGTAAAGTGAACAAAACCCATTTTATACTGAAAGGGATGCTAGGGTAGGCTTTTTTTTTCCCAGGACACATCTTTGTCTCTTTCTGAATTTAAAAAACGATCAAAACACCATGCTAACCTCTTAAGGGGAATACTGAGTCTCGCTGTGAGATGCATATGAATAAGCCAGAGACATCTATCCTTACATTTTACACCTGGAACCTAGGATTCAGATAATGGGTATTATCATTAACTATGAGCTTATCACAAAATTATTCATAACCACAAATTTTCCTAGGTGCTTTAATAGCTATTTCTCCCTTAATGTTGTTGTAGGGTAAAAGCAGAACATCTTCATTTCATTGCTCAGTTATCAACAATTTCAAGTCGTTTAGAAGCTGACAGTTCTACACCACCTGCCTTCAACGTTCAATTTATGTTCTAAAAGTATATAAGTATCCAAAAACAAATCTGATATTCTCATACAGAAACAATGACAAGGGGAAACTAAGAATGTAATGCTGGAAATTCGGGGAAGTTTTTTATTTAATGAAGTACTAAATGGATATAATTAAGTGTGATTAGTGCACTGTGTTTATCAATTATTTCTGTGTATGGTTATTTTCTAAGTGCTCCATTTTGAAGAACCAACCTCTTCTATGGCTTTGTGTGTTTACTGTGCAGCTGCCCCAGTGCTTGGTTAATCACTGACTATCGCTCAGGGTAGAGACAATTATCTTCCATGACTGCGCCGGGGACTGATGCAAGATCCAGGTGCTCTCTGGCAGGTTGAGCAGGTGTTGTCCTGGGAGAGATCAGGTCATGTACTCTGCAGTATAGTCATGTTGAGCTCTCTTCAACATTCTCCCTTTGCTTCTTTGTTCTGACATTTCGAAAGTCGGTCAAGGGTCACAACTGCCCAGGAGTTTAAATCGATTTAGCATTTGCTTTGCCACTTCTGATGCTGTGACATGAATTCTAGGCCTCCTAGCACCGAACACCTTAAATGACTGTAAGGAAGGATTACTTCTGTTTAAAAACTGGACAGCCTAGCTGCAATAGATATAAAATACGGGACAGGTAAGGCATTAAATTTGGGACATCAACATGGGTAACATAAACCACATACTCAAAAGACCCCTTGTGAAGTCATCCGGTGATCCACTTGCTTCATCAACAACCCATCATTCTTAAAGTTTGAAACTTTCACCAGCAATTTTCATGCCTGCCACAGGGTCCTAAACCATTTTCAGAGTCCCCAGCTTAAACATCATTTGGCCGGCTATAAGTACAATTCTAGTACTAACAAGTACAATTAAAAATAAGTTGTCATATTAACTCCAGACTTACAGTAACTAGTATCATTCGAGTAAGCATGCCGCTATTATCCAATGTTGTTAATGTTGTTCCTGCTTTAGATCTTGGGCTCTCGCAGTGGCAGAAAAGGACTTGGCTGGTTGTTCTCGCTGAGGTTAAACACACATTCCTTCCCCTGGATTCACGGGATCTCCCTTCCTGTCTTCATACCATGTCCTTGGACTTTGGGGTGGTGCAGCACTTTGTCAAGGCCTTATTATATACATTGCCTCCATCATAGCTGTCCATATACATTTTTGGGAGAGGAAACTTGCAGGGTGTATACTCTGTTGTAGGGGCTTGCAGTTTTAGGGCAAATTATGTTTTTTTAATTAAAAATAAATTAACCGAGGCACAAAAACGCGAACTTTGTAAAAGCACCTCCATCTGACGGACAGCGGAGACCGGCTGCTTCTCGTCCAGTCCATGTTGGGATGCTGTGCGAAACGGTCGCTGTGCTGTGTCATTTATCGGGGATCTGGCAGTCGAAGCTTGGCAGCAGGCAGGTCTCCACTGCAGAGCTGTCTCTGTATGCTGACTTTTACTTAGCCAGTACCAGGAGCAACACAAAAACCTCTCCTACAGCTGGTGGCACTCTACAGAGTTCGGAGTGATTTTTTTTACCTTGAACTAAAACTGCGAGCATCATCAGATCTGCTACTGTGCTCTTATCACAGGAAGAGTTGCTCAAATGAATATCAAGCCCTGATTTGAATAAATGCTTCTGGTTACTCCACAAACCAGAAAAAATAATCTGTTTTCGAAGGGGAACAATACGGATTATACGGGAAGCATGTTTATACATGCGTTTAATAACATTCATTCATTACATTCAGAGATACAGGACTATGGAAAAAAAACAAATGGAATTTATTTCAGATTCAGTGACTTAATTTCAGATTTTTTCATGAATATTGTTTATACTTTAGAAACACAATATTTGGATTAACTGTGACTGCGCTTCCAAGTAAAACATCTCTCTGTGATTCGTCTACATTTTCTAGATAAAATCTGGGCAAATAAGAAGAGAAATACTGGTCATTGACCTGCAAGTGTAGCCATAAAGGTGCCATGTTGAATCTCCTTCAGGAAATAACTTGTCTTGCAAATTGCATATACTAGATACAAATCTAATATTAAACTTTCCAAATTTCTGAACATCGCCATCTTACAGAGGAACAAAAGCGGATAAGTTCTGTCAGTAATTCTAGCTTTAACTGCTTGAATTTATTTGAATTTCAACTTCTATTTTTCATTCATTGAACATACAACAGCATGGGAGATAATGCTGCAGATAATGTCATAAAGTTAAGAAACGTTTCTTAGAAGAATGCTCTCTTGCAGGAAATCAATCAGTGATGTTGATCGAACACTACACACTAATTACCTCTCTGGCAAAGAAAGTGTGTGACTTGGCTCCGTTTACTGACTGCTGTGCTCCTTGCTACAGTAAACTTGAAAAGAGACAGACCTGCTTATTACAAACACTCGATCCTAATTGTTTTTCAAAATATATGATACAAAAGGTGGATAACAGCTCATAACAAAAGGCATACAAGTACAGAGCCCTCAGTGGCATACACTGTGGACAGTAGCATACTGTATGTATATGAAGGGACTTCTTAAAGAGGCAGAGGTTACTTAATATTTTTATAATCAGTGCAGTTAAAATTAAACCAACAAGAAACTCTGTTGGTCTTTGGGGTGACTGGAAAAGGGTAACAGCTGAGGTTCCTATCCCCCTTCTCAATTATTAACATAAATAATTATGCCTCCGTTGTGCACTAGATTCCTTTTATGTACAACAGCATTTAACTTGATGATTTCCTGGAGCCGACAGGCTGTGCCTCTCACTGTTTGCAGTGACCTGGAATAGAAAGGTTTGTTGCCTGGCCCCCAAAAAAGCACGAGTCCTGCTGTATAATAAAATAGAAAGACACTGCAAGAAGTGACAACTGGGTTTCTTCTACTTGCCACTTAAGACTGGAATTATTCTGTTTCTTCTGATGCCTGACCCCCTACTGCGTTTACATGGAGGTCACTGGGAAAAGCGAGGCTGTAGACAGAACAGCACGGAGATGGTATTTCATTTAAGTGCTTTTCAAAACGGTGACTAGCATGTGTGTTACAGTTGCCTTTGAGAACAGAGAGCTGGGAACGTTCTAAAATCACCTTTCTAGTGACTGGTAAGTGAATTATCAAATTTTGCACTCGCTGTGACAATTTCTCTTTTCTTTCATAACCGGTATCTCCTTTCCTTCCTGCAAAACATCCCTTGCAACTGTTCTTATTAAGTTCACCCCCCAGACAGTGTCTGTTCCCACATCGCGACTGGGAAAGACCACTGCCAAGCATCGGGTCCCATCCAAGTCAGAGAGCATGAAAGGAAAATTCTGTAAATCTGCAAGACTCAGGAGCTTTGAAACCCCATATTACTTTCTCATATGTAAAGATTCAAAACTGTGTCTTCCAACAACAAAAGAAAAAAAGGCTGGTGTAGAGCAAAAAGCTACAGCTCCTTGTCCGTGCAGTGCAGAGATGTACACAACAATTGAAGAATTACAATGCAAGGCAACCTAAGCATGACAAAAAAACCTTAAATAAATGTGCAGTTTTTTTTTCAGTTTTGCGAGACACTTGCTGCTGAAATGACGGACCACCACACAGCACGGTGTTACGAGTGACCAGTCTGCAAAACTCCCGTTGAAAGGAGAAAGAAAAAAAAGGGGGTTAGTGCTCCTTACCCACGTGTGTAAAACCCTTGGGGCCACCGATCACGCGTACACACAAGATTATTCTACACAAAATCACCTGCAGGCGAAAGAGGACCCCGTAAGGGGGGGAAGTGACGCGTCTGTGGGAGACGCCCGTAAAACCCGACCCGCCTCCGGGCGGCGCTCGGAGGTGGCGCGGCTCTTACCTCGCACGTAGAGGTTGGCGGGGGCGGAGTAGCGTGTACCCGCGCTGTTGGTGGCCACGCACTCGTACTTCCCTTGGTCGGACTCCTCGCTGTTCTCGATCTGCAGGGCTCCTGCACACAGCAGAAAAGCGGAGGGGGAGAGAGTGTTACGGCCCCGCAAGGGGAGTACCGACACAGAGCTCGTGAGGTCAGAGAAGCAGCACCGTGGCTGTAGGCAGGTGCTGTTCCCCAGCTCTGCAAGGGAAACCCACTACAAGCCGAAAAAATTAAACAACAAAGGGAACACTTTGAGGGTACCCCCTAAGGGTACAGTAGGATTTGTTAATAGCCCTAAAGAATGTGTTTATTTTGCGAGGTTTCAAAGTGCCAAGCCCCTCAATCAATGATGCAGCAAACAGTTCACTACTCCACTGGAACAAAAAAAAAGTGTTTACTGGAAACAACACCGCTGCATAGCGCTAGAAAGCAAGCAGTAAGAACTTGCAGAACAGCTGATGAAGCAGGCTGCATATACTAACAGACCAGGATTATTTTATTAGATTGCACAACCGCAGAAAGAAGCGTCTGAGTACTAAATCATGTCTGTGCCTTACAGCCCTTAAATCAACAGAACATTAAAAAAAAATCTCACATAAGGGACACGTGCAAGACAGGGAAATGAATTCATATCCAACACATTTCACAGCAACTGGAAGAGTGTTTTCTGCCTGACCTTTGAGGATATGATATCTATGTACCAGAGGAGGCTCTGTATGCAATTAATCCTCACTCAGTTCTTGGCAGTCAAAACAGTCTCTTCTTTTCAGACTAAAACGAAGGACGGCATTGTGCCTTATAAATGGGCAGATTTGCTTTTGCTGTTGTATGGCACAATTCATTGTTCAAAGTTGTCAGAGGTGTGCAATGTGAAGAATTGGCTCCAAGGGTTTAAAGAAGTGTTTGCTGCATGCTCTGTAATTTCCCAGTTATTTTACATGTTGACTGCTGTGCCATATGGCTGAAATATCATTCCAATAGCCATTAGCAGGTGGCCATTGGGATATGAAGGCAAACAAAACTTGTGATACAAGTCTCTAAGACAGGGGGAAAAAAAATAGAAAAGCACTTTACAAAAACAGAACTCATGTTTACTAAGGGCACACTGGGAATAAGTTAATAATTAATAAATGAAAATTAACCTTCCCTTTTTGCACAGAGTTAAATGACCTGAAATCAGAGGGCAAGATTGATCCTACCGGTATTGTAGGAAACAAATTACCAAAATGCAACACAATTAACTCTAACTACGAGGGGGCTAATTAGCTAGATTAGCACAGGAAAACTGTATAGGAATTAGCTGCTTCTACTAACCCCATTTCTGGTAGCGACATGCTATTGTTCTTGCTCTGTAAAGCTTATTTGAAGGACAGCCAAGCCCTACTGCAGAGAATGGGCTTCCCAGCTATCTCTGAGCCCCACTCTCCATAACCCCTTCAGCAAAGCGGGAGCAGCTCCATATCGAGCAGGCTGCTATTTATCAAGAGAAGGAATACATAAAAACAAATAACACTCGCTCCACCAACAGCGAGTAAGTGTAGCAAAGCCAAACCTGCCAGATAGACAGGCAGCAAATTGCCAATCAATTGGGAGAATTGTGCAGTGTTGGTTATTATCGTAGCTTTCTTTTTAAGGTGGTTGGGCTGGCCAAACAAAGATACAGGGTTTTTTTTCTTTAAATACATGAGAACTAATATACCGGCTTCATCGGCAAAATAGTTTAAATGGCTCACACCACGATCTGGGCAACACGAAAGATTTTCAAGGACAGAAGACAAAACATTCTCCACATAATCAGTTATGACAACTTACCTTTTGATTCCTTTGGTACCGTGTAAAACATTGACTGAACGTCTTAACATTTCTTCATTCACCTTTGACAATACGGATAATTGATTCTTCTTTTTTTTTTTAAGAGACATATAACACAACTTTTGACGGACAGCTTTGGACACTACTATCCTGCTCTAGCAGTTATGCAGTTATGCATTTGCTGTAGAGCACTGCATGAAAGATGACACTTCATATATATTTTTACAGAAAAACAGTAAGCAGGCATGCAGTTTATACACAGTGAAGCACATTACAAAAATATATATTTAAATATATTTCAGAAGGATTCTAGAATGTGTTGTGAAATGAATGACTTCATTACAAGAATGCTCATTGCGGACAGAAAAAAATTAAATAAAATGGATGCATGACAACATCCAAGATGGATCTGGTGCAGTGAGCCATCATCGCTATCTGATCAAAGCGCTCTGTTATCCATAACCTGACAGGCTCAAAACCAGGAGATCCGATAAGTATCTTCCATCTTCGGGGAAAATTGAGACAACAGTTGTGTCCTGTATGGTATTACACCCATACACTCATGTACGCGCGCACACACTCAGCGTACACCCTCTCTCCTACCTTTCTTCTAGCGATTCGGTGCGTTTTCTGAA
This sequence comes from Lepisosteus oculatus, assembly GCF_040954835.1. Lineage (NCBI taxonomy): Eukaryota > Metazoa > Chordata > Actinopteri > Semionotiformes > Lepisosteidae > Lepisosteus > Lepisosteus oculatus. Next base: position 2,986,742 of record NC_090704.1, on the reverse strand, counting down.
GTACAGGGAAACTCATTAGTAAGACAGTACACTCTGCCTGTTAACAGGGGATCGGACGTCTATGATCAGCCAGCTTTAGTTTAAACTGTAGCCAAAGCAAGTTCCAACAAACAAAACAAGGTTAAGAACCCCTTCCCTGGAGTTCCTGCTGCAGAGGTTCTTTTGTAGTTTTAATCTGGCTTTTGGATTTAGCACACAAGCTCACTGTGAGAAGCCTTGACATTGACACTGAAGATCCAAGGGATGAAAACAATCAACCCATTCATTGTATCTAGTTCCTGACACTTCTCATTTTTTTCCAGCTACCTCACAGCACCAGAACCCAGTCCACGGGCAGGCTCCACAGGAATGCGGACATGTTTGTTTCGCTTCCCAAGGAGTGATTCACGAGGTGTTGAAGAATGACAGCGTTTCGGTCAATGTATAATTTCTTCCCCATTTGAGAAACATAAATTAGTATGTAAAGGGGATAAACAACAGGTACAAATCCACTGCCCACATCCACTGGTATTCTTTAAAAGCAAAGAGACTTTTTACAGACCTTTACTGGGCTGACAGCATTGTCTCTTGCTCCATTTTGGCAGACACAGCATGAGGTCCTGTGTGCGCACAATTAGGAGACAGACAGAAGTCCTGATTCCCCTTGTTAACTTCTGTTTCATTCTGGGAAGAACCAGGCTTTTGTATGAGAAGTATAATAGCATTATTGGACATCCAGACATTTTTGAGGCTGAGGTCACTAGTGATCAGTGCCTAGTGGCAAGTCTACCATCAGGCCTTCAGACTCACCAAGCCATAGTTTATCCCCGTTTCTATAGTGATCAGTAGACAAGATTACGTGGCTCCCCCTGGAGGGGAGGCTAGTCCGTTGCAGGGAGATTGTACACATTTATACAGCTGGATGCACTGATGTACAATCTGAGAATAGAACCGCACTCCAGGGTACAACAGCGGACTGCAGTAGGGTCTTGAACCCACCACCTCTTAGGGAGCAGGTCCAGAGCCCTAACCACTGCTGCCGCCTCGTCAATAATCAGCCCTCCCTCCACTCTGAATCAGACGCCTGTTTCCAGCTGTGTCGATCATATCAACTCTTCTGCGAAGAGAGCAATTCCAGCCTCAAAGCAACAGCTTATGAAAAACAGATTTTAAAAGAATAGCCAAGACTTTTTTTTTGTTTGGTCTACAAATTAAAACACAGCTTCTACTTGTCCTGCTCCCCTTCCGAAGAGGTTAATTTGCACAGCACACTTCCTGCGAGACAGAAGCCAAGGCTCTACATGGTACTTTGCATCAAGACCGATTTCCTGTTGAGTAATCCCTTTACAAAGCAACATTTCAAATGAATGGTTTTAACAAGGTCTGATTTTCTTTTTGCTCAATGCCTTGTTTATGTTTTTGTTTTTGAAAAAAGAAAACTAAAACAAAACAGAACAACTGGATATGTGCTGAAGCAGGGAGGTGTTAGGGCCGAGAGAAAGCCAGAAATGGGAACAGTGAAGAGAGGAGAAGGGGGATGGAGTGAGTTGACAATTCAGGGCACTTCAGCATTCTTACCTCTGATTGGTGTACCACCTGGTGAGGTAATTTGAATGCAAATAAGATTAGAGAGAAGCGTTAGTAAAAAGAGAGGAAAGACAGAAGAACAACAAAAGAAGGAGACTAGTTTTGAATACTTTTCTACGTCTTAAGCGAAAAAACAAATTACAAAGAGAGGCTGATGCTCAGCAACAAGTTAAGAGTGACATCCCTCAGAGGTTAGTACAGTGTTCTGGGACAGTGTTCCCAAGGGAGAGTTGGGGTGGGGTCTCAGTGTTGTCTTCTTAGAGGCTAGGCTAGGGAATGCTCAGTACAAGAGAGTGAGTGATAGCCCACATGTTCATGCTTTTTTTCCCCCCAAAAAATATCCTGTCAATTAACAGGCTCTTCCTTTATCCTCGGCTATCTGAGGTGTGCTTAATCAAATCTCTGTCAAGTTACCAGAAAAAAATCAGAGCCCCTAATTGGGCAGGCTGCTAACACTGACAGTTGACCACGGTAACAAGAAAAAAGGAAAAGGCACATGTTTTTACTGAATAATGAAAGACCTTACTCTCTCAGAAGCCCGGATCGTTAGCAGACTAACGAAATTTGAGGCCCACCATTTAATTTGTCAGCATTCTGTTAATATCCAAACCATGAATTAATGAGTTTGGAAACATTTTTAGATATAAGCAATAGCTTTCAACTAACTGACATACTTTCAAACCGAAAAAGGTCAACAGAGTACAACTCCATTTCAATTCTCTACTACGTCCCTCAAACATGTTTTTCAAGTTGTTAGTAAAGGGAAACTTAAGCATATCCAGTCATATGTAGCAGGATAGGGGGATGTGTTGGTGACTATACAGACAGAGAGGTCTGAATAATGCACCAATCACTTGCCACCCAGTTATAGGAATAGAAGAGCATAAGAAAGGGGGTTGAGAAAGGCAGACGTCTTTCAGCTGTGTGGCTTGTGGGCTGCGCAAGACACAGCAGCTCACGGGACATTTTGTGCACTCTGAGAGTTGTCAGAAAGACCCCCAGTATCTTCCAGAGAACCCCCCAATCCAGACACCCTCTCTTGAGATAATCCATGCTGATAATCCACGCCAGGGTGTAGCAAGTTGTTTTACCTCCCTGTGCAACAGAAGATCTTTTTAAACAGGCTTGAATGCAATAGGTTTCAATTTAAAAAAAAAACAGCAACTCTGTAAATTACTACATTTCCATAAAATCCCATATAGCATGTTCTTAAAACATTCAAGCGACTTGTTTGGGGGGTTTAAAATGCATTGAGAAGAAGGTAGTGTCATTTTCCACAGGTGCACTTATGTCTTGGAGGCTTTCATTGCAGCAGTGCTCAAAATCCATCAATAGAAAACAAGACATCTGATTGAGGCCTCTCCTTTCATACAGGTTCTTCTGACTATCTGACTTCCTATTTGCAGTGAATGCAAGTGCCTGCTTCTTCCATCTGAAGTGCTAAACCTCCTGCTGCCTAATAAGAGCACTGCACTTCTCGTACCTGCTTTGCCATCTTTGATCAAGAAAACCTGGTCCTAATGCAGAACTGTTTTAAATGAAAGGATTCATTAGTTTGAGCATTTATCACCCTGCTGTTCTGCTTATTGCTGTTTTCATACAGGGCTGTTTTCTGTAAAGAAGACAAGAATCTTGAAACTGCAAATAAATTGCAAGGCTAAACAGTTCAATAACTTCCTCTGGTGACTGCAACAACAGTCTGGTTGGTATCGGGGTGTATCCTAGGACAAACACATTTAGAGATTCTAATTCCTATGTTTTTATCACTGCAGTACAGGTAACATTAATCTGTACAGAAATGGTAATCTCTTTCCTCTGCTTTTCATCCTCCCTGACTGAACCCAGGGCAGCAGAGAGCTGTGTGTATTTACCAGGCAGCCTTCACCGTAAGCAATCGATAGCAACAGGGAGCAGAGCCTGTGCTTCAATAATATAAGCTGTAACTACTCCTTTCTTTTGTTTTAAAGGGCTTAAGCTTGGGTTTAACACAAAGAATACAAAGAAAATTTCTAGATGAGCACAAAAAGGTCAATTCAAAATCAAAAGGGACTTTAATTGCACATTGAAAAAAAGAGTTCTACTTTGATATTTAGTATTTAACAAAAGACAGCCTGAAAACAAATTCAAACAATATATACAAATCTGCTACATGTCTAATTTACTTATAGAATACGGACGTTTTACGTCAGTCACTAATTGTTGTATTCATGCAAATAAGGTCCTCAAGAGAATAATGCACGTTTTTAAAATGCCTTGCTCCAAATAAGGCATGCATCTGCAAATGCACAGCAGGAGGGGAAATCTCTGAAGATAGTGAAGCTGCAAATTAGTAGTGCTGTGCTGTAGTAATAGCAATAAAATCTGAGTTCATCTGAAACAACTATCACTGCAGCTGGAAGAATGGGCCTGTGGCCTTGCACAGCTGAAGAGGCTGAGGACATCAAAAGATAGATTTATCATGAAGAGCTTTCATTCTTTTTTTTTCTACTTTTCCTCTGAAAAACATTGGCATTTCTTTAAAGGCTTGGAGAAAGCCTACTGGTTAGAAGCACCCTGTCAGATTGTCTTTAAATCTTAACCATATGGCACTTAAAACACTCAGCCTTCTGTCTGGCAGAGGATGACTAATCAAGTGAGGTCTGTCCAAAGAGAGGTTTTAAAAGATCCTGGTTTACACCTGGCAGGAGTGTACAGGGGACTCGCAGGTATTGCAGATTCACTGTCCTGGACCCAGATTGCTTTTTTTGTGATCATCATTAAAGGGGTGAAGGCAGAAACCAGAGAGTTCTGAACAGAGAAAAGAACAAGCTCCAGAGAGGATCACTGTCACCTTAGCTATCAGCAGACAAAATAAGACCGTTTTTTTTCTTTCTTTCATAGAGGGGTGCTCTCTGTAAGGCCCACGTTCCTTTTCCTCACAAAACAAGCGTCACCCTTTTCTGTAATGATCAGCAGGGCACTGTACTAGGTGCGTAGACATCTTCAAGGCCACACAGGAGTCGTGCAGTGTTATTCAGCCGCACAACTGCGCGACATAATTACCGCAGTTAAAAGGTCTGCAGGCAAATTCAAACGGAACACCCATTTGCCTCAAGGATCAAGTTTAGTGCTTACTAACATTTCTTACAATTATTTTTTTGCATGGATTTAATGTGTATAGAGAGAGAGCGTGTGTGGTGATCTTTTTACCTGAGCGCAGCTGTTTGATTCTCCCATTGCTGCCAGCTATGTCTACGGGCAGGAAGTCTTTAAACCAGGAGATTTCGGGGTCAGGGTTCCCACTGGCGGCGCACAGCATGGTGGCTGTCCGCGTCCTCTCTACCACCTTCAGCTGAGGACCCATGTCAATGGTGGGGAACCCGTGAGGTATCTGGTTCTCTGCAAAACAAAAACATGGAAGCCTGTTAGCCTTTGCTCCTGGGCCTTTCTGCGCGGGGAGGTGCTGGAATAAAGACCCGGCCGGTAAATGAGATGTCAGGAGTGTGACCCCCGCCGACCCTGCCGCTGCACAGTTTAGCCAGATCTGCAATTGCAAACACGGAGGCAGGGTATGTTGAATCACCTGTGTGCTCTAGCTTACAACAAAGTCATGGTAAAGACGAGCCTCAGTATATACTGTACATGTGTCTAACAAGTGAACAAGCAGCAGATGATTCCAGGTGAGCCAATGCATTAGTCTTAAAAAGCAATTTTAGATATTAGACATGTCTCAAGAATGCCCCAAAGCCGACAAATATCACTTGTTTACTCAAGACTATTAGATTTTGAAATGTCATCCACATACACTTATCTCAGCAACAGGCTTCTTGCCACAAAAGCTCCTGCAATTTCCCTTATGCTGTGCATTACCATCCTACCTGAATTACAAGTTCTAAGTGCAGTAAAAGCCACCTCTCAAGTATATAGAAGGAAAATGAAGTCAGAGCCATGAATGCCTGCCATGTTGGTCTTAACTCTGTGCTGAGCCAGACAGGGAATCGGAAATCTGACATCCTGATGAAACCATCCAGACTGTTTCTTATGAACCCAGATCTTGAAATAAGTACACGCAAATGTTGACACTTTTAACAGCCTATATACCACTGAAGCCATTGAAAAGGCAAGGTGAAAGATCAAGTAATCGCTAAAATACAAAAGAGAAGCCTGTACATTCAACAGTGTTGGTGCCTACGTGTGTACCCTTTGTAATGAAAGCACAATAATTTAACGAGAGCGTTTGTCTTTGTCCTTGTACATAACACGTTCATTGACGAATCGGTGTTACCTGAACACTGGATATATAATGACACAATCCTAACACAGTATATGCTGTAAATATCATAAAAGGGAATAGGAAGGAATCGAAGAGAAAAGGAATCTAATACTAATGAAAGCAAGCACACTTGTTCGAAGACAACTGGATTCAGGGAAGCAATGACACTCCAAATTGTAGTCCTGTCAATACAAATCCCTTGTGCTCTAGCGATGCACAAGTACAGGCCCTTCATTACTGTATGTATATGAGTGATTGTTTCCTCATGTCTGGTTTCCAGAGAGTGTCGATACCAGACACGATAAGTTCTACGTCAAGACAGGTTTAAAATTACCATGAAAATAATGAGGAGCACTGACGGTGATAGACTTGTAACACATCCAAGACGAGACAAGTATGTTTACAAAACTATTTCTCAGGGGTACAAAGAGTCTGTGACGTATAAGATATGAGGTGTGCTGAATCACAAATCTAAAATAATAATGAAGGGGCTGGAACACACTGAGACCGTGAGGTAAAATTTTGCTAAATAATTTCACTACACACCAGCCCACCGTACACGAACCACAATGAAACAGTGATGCAGGACATAAATGGGTGATGTAAGCAAATGGAAACGGTGACAGCGATAGACTGTTGAGGCCTATTATGCTGAAAATGTTCCATAATCCATGTGAAGGGAAGGGAATATTGCAGTATCAGATATCGGTGGAGAAATGAAAAATGCTCTTGCTTATTTGTACACTTCTGGTAGAGGTCACGTCGGCCTCACAGTCACGGGAAAAATCCTTTTATCCTGTCCTTTTCTTTTGTATGGCAGTTGGGAGCATTCTGCAATTACAGGGCCATCTGAACAGAGGCGAATGACCCAGTTAATTGTCCTAACCGAGTCAGGCTATCACCTCCGGGTCACTGCAATTTCCAAGCACAATCACGACACTGTGAAGCCACCGCCACCTTCATCCGCTGTTTATACCCAGCACATTTAGAAGGAAAGAGAGAGGAATCAAAAGCACATCGTCTTGCAGTCTGGAGCAGCCTACAAATTATGACAAGCTCCTTATCAGCGACGTGACTTTAATTAGCCACATTGTCAAAGCAAATCCAGCTTCAAATGCTCTGAGCCGGCAATCTTAGGATTTTCAATTTAATTTATCTTCTTCTCATAATAAATAATTAACCAGCTAAAATAATTAAAACAAATATATATACACACACACACACACGAGGTGCTGCAAATGAAAGGAAGCCAGCAGTCGTGGGGAATGAAGTGGTACCTCCTGGAGATCTTATTTAGATTGCAGTCACCCACGCTCCGAGTGGCGGTGATGGAGAAAGAGGAGGACATTCATCTGCGTTCAGAATTCTCCAGCGTGTCTCCAGTTTAACCCAGGGTCACAGCCCAGTGCGCTGCTCCTCCGCTGACGGATGACTGGATTCTGCAGCCGTCCGCAAGTGCACCAGCAGGGCTGGGTGGTGGGGGGGGGTGGGGGGCTCGGCGCCGGCCTGGCGAAAAACTCATTTTGCATCGGTTGCTCTTCCCCATTGATCTAGCCCGGCCGGCACGGCGCAGCAACCAGAGCAAAAACACCTCGCACGCACACACACACAGACAAAATAAAAAAAAGAGAGATCTGCCCGTCAGGTACAGTCATCAAAGTGATGGGGCATGAGGTGCTCTGAAGACTCCCCTGCTTCAGTACATTCGGACAAAACACTTGGTTTGCCCTTCAACAGCAATAGCCCAAATCACGAGGAAAGGAAAAGTTCAAAGGAACCTGCAAAAAATAAAAAAGGTCCGCGATGAACCGGAGCCGCATGCGGGGTGCAGTCCTGCCTCGCGCCCTGTACAGTACTTCTGGGATGGGCTTCGGGTCTCTTGTTGGGAATAAGTGTCTGCCAGACAGTATGGATGCCGTAAAAACGATGGGCTCAGTTTGATTCTTTGTGTGGCAGTGCCTTAACTGCAGTATCCCAGAGAATCTATACCAACAATTAGCCAGTAATACAATAGTGTTAGGAATCTTAGAACACTCAGGGGGGCCCGCAGACGTTCACAACAGCACCGTTCCTAGAGACCTCAATGAGAAGTGGAACAGTGCATGAGGCGCTCAGCTCACGCTGCTCAGAGAGCACCTGCCACCACTGTAACCTTCCAGTTTTAAGCAAAGGGGGGAGCTGAGGGTGATTTAATTTGAATCTAAGATGGCAATACGCTCTCCAGTGGCCATTCCTCAACACCGCTCTTGCAACGCAGCATAGTCAGCCTTGATTTATTTAGCCAAGGTGACACCTTTCACTCTGGAAAAGCAAGCCAGGTAACCATGGCAACTGCACTGCTAGGGGAAAAGATGGAGGGAAGTTTAAGCACCAGATAAGTGATGTTGAAGGTGCCTGAGCACACCCTTTATTGTTTTTTTTTCTGCATGCCCCACACGTAGATCATTCTAATACTAGATGATGCTACACTGACAGTTTTTAAAGGAAGAGTAGCAGTTTGCATAAAAGCCTTTAAGGTAAATGGCTTATACTAAACACTCCCGGTACCTTCCAAAGTCTGCGAAATCAGGCAATGACAGGCAAGCATTTAAAGATATATGATCGTTTTGCACTTGCTTAATCAGTGAATACTAATAAGATGACATTGCCCTCTTTTCCCATTCCCTGCATGACATCACAGCTTTAGCCCATAAAAAATGTAAAGCTACCCAAAAGTGAGTCAAATGATCAGACCCCCAGTGAGGTCCAGAGTAACGAATAGTGTTTGAAGTTGTCCTGCTACGAGTCCCCCACCCTTCTATCTGTGCACAACTGTGTTTGCCACTGCAGCTCATCATCACTGGCACACAGCAGCTAAACCCTGAAAAAGCTAAGCTTCCTGCAGAACTCACACAGGTGGAAGAAATCTGACATCTTAAGTACAGTGAAACTATAGATGAGGGCAAGAGCAGTGTTAAACAGGGGATTCTCCCAGGTTTTATGCTTCACTGAGCATTTAAAAGGTGGTGTGTCGATGTGGGACCTTGGAAAAAGGTATCAAAGACAGCAAAATCAACACGTTTACCTAAATCCTCCTGTGAGAGATTCTTAATTGTCTGGACTGCCCTACAGACAGTGCCTGCGTCTTTCACAAGCTTGTCCCTGGAGCTGCCTAGGCAGAACAGGTGGAGTAATCTTCCACAGGGTTTCAGCAAGACCATCTTTCACCATTTCTGCGTGTGTTGCTGAGGCTGCCTAGTGGTCTGCGAGGGGGATTCTGAGGTAGTGTTTGCAAGACTGCTTATTCTATATTGCAGTCACATTGCAAGCATTCCAGGACGCAGTAATAACACCCAGAGAGAGCAGAGCAGAGATCTCCTGGGGAGTTATTACATGAGCCTGTGGTTGTACTGTATCGATACAGCAATCAGATGATAATTTAAAACTCTAGTTGCGTAGCTGTTTGAGATTTTCCGGGCTTTTTTTTCCAAGGAGTGAGCTCTAACAGTAGGAGTACCATTTTTTTTTTTAAAAAAAGGTGTGCTGTATATTTAATTAAGCGCCACAATAACCTCTTTTGCTGTAAATGCTAAGACCACTTTGTGCTGCTCTTCTCCATTCACAGACAACGCAGTACAGGCGGACAATCTGTTAAAGTAAACGTCTCCTTTTTTATTTCAGAATTGTTTTTTATTATTCACAGTCATATTTTTGTCCTGTTTTCTTCTCCACTGAATAGCATTTCTGTTCTCGAGGCAGACCAGCCTCTTTCACGTGTAAATAAACCCGAAGGAGTGCCATGATGCACAGTTGGGCCGTTAGATTCCTTACAGTTTTATTCAACAGGGGACAATGGCTCCCGCAGGGTCACCCAGGTGCGGCTGCACTGGTGGTTGATGGCGTTTCCCTCCTATATGTGAAAGTGCTTTTGAGATCTTTTGGGATGAAAATCTATACAAATTCAAGGCTTTATTATTACTATTCTCCATGAGGAAACCAAGCAGCATCAATGGGATTGAAATGTGATTTGACTAACACAGCTCGAGAACTGTCACTTTGTTACAAATGTGGACTACTTTCTGTTGTTTCGTCTCTAAACCCTGTAGGAGGCAAGGGTTAAACAAGTCACGGCATTCAACTGCCACTTAAATATTTTAAAAGGAGAGAAAACAGAGAAGAAATTTGATGGGAAGAAAAAAAAAACTAGACTCTTTTGACCTCTAAAACAAAGGCTCTGACGGTCCGCATAGTCCGTATGCAATGAAGCAGCAAAATGTTATGCCTTTGTAAAAGCTTTTAAATGTGGTTGATCTTTTAAACGAATTTCCATTGGAGGTCTTTGTTTATCCGGATGGGCAAATAAAGCATGTCATCTTACTTGTTTGCGGAGGATAAATGGGAAAAAAAAAAGGAGAAAATCTAAAGTGGGAAACAATCACATCAGTGTGGAAATATACGGCTAACAAACTGCATTAGCCACATTCTTAACTGTAATGGAGTAATGACACTTTCAGTTGGGGAAAATAAATGAGAAATTTGTAGACATCTGATACAGGTTATTGAAGCACTCAGCCACTGTTATGGTATGTTGCCTTACTATCTCTTTGGGGGGCCATCTGCTGAACACAACTAGTGTACCGGCCATTTGTATAACAGCCCTGTCTCATCTTGGCTGTGCTGAAGGTTTTTTTTTTATTGGGGGGATTACTGACCCACCCACTTCATCCATACACAGACAAAATGCTCAATTTCCACCAAGATGTCATGCTGTCAGTCGAAGATGATTCAGGCTGTCTGGCAGGGTGCTCCAACATGTCTCGTAGACACGAGAACGTAGGTCTGCTTCAAGCTGCAGAAGCCTATTCAGCAGGTGCAACATGTCACAACAGCAGTGCACTGTCAAGACAAACAGACCTACTACACTCACGAAATCGATCGGCAAACTGTAACTGCACTTCATACTGGTTGGTATCTCTAAACTACAGATGATCTTGTGTAAAAGACTGTCAAAACCTAAAAGTGAATTAAAGTTTCACTGCCCTGACCAATATTTTTCTTCTTTGACCACACTAGTGTCCTCACTAGTCACAGCACAGGTCCTCCATTTAATTCACAGCATTTATAAAACCTAATAATTCACTGCACTAATGACAAATCTTTGCGGCAGGGAAGAAAAATGACAGAAACTGAACAGCTCTGAAACTACGCCCTTATTTCTGCCCAGCCTGACTCCAAGATTGATGCCTCTCACAGATAGAAAGAAAGCAAGCAAGCTCGCTCAGCCTCGTCCCTGTTCAATGGCTCACCACACTGGCACTCGTACAGAGGCCTAGTTTGAATTTAAAAAACATTCTGACATAGAGCTCATTGTTTTCTTGGCGCTGCAATGACAAGGTGTTTGGATGCATTCCTTTCAGTAATTGGGCAGCCATCTTGTAAAATGGAAAGAAACACAAATGTTTGATATGAACTTAGGTCAGAACAAGCTGCCAGGCAAGTTCCCTTAGTGAGCCAATAAGTGATTAGGCTGGGAAACAAAGGGATCTCTGTTTATTTCTTATGCAGCTTTACACGAAGAATGACAAGGTGAAACTGCGTGTCTTCTAACACCCCCCAGCTATTCTAATGATCCATTCTTCTGCATAAGGGCTGATGTCTACAGACTGGCACCAACAAGACTTATACTTCGTTACTATTCTTTTTGAAACATCTGAGGATGTTTAATTCAACTGGTAAACCATCTTCTTCCTCTGTACTTCACAACTATCTACCCTAGCAGAAGGGCTAGCAGCTGCTATGGAGGAAAATACCATTTATTTTTATAAGCGAGAAAAAAAACTAATTTCTTTAATCTTTTGTCCATCCAAATGTACAGCAGTACTTTCGTTGTGTCATAACTTAGTACATACCGAGCACCAACACCCAAGAGGAGCTCATTTCTCTGACGATAATGCTAAATAAATCGTAATCGTGCCGAGAAGTGACACAGTCCTCCCCAACCCATACTTGACTGTTTGCAAGAGTTCTACCAAGTTCGTGAGTGACGAGGCGAGTCGGATAGACCTAGGCCATGATACATCATACTACACACTGCTAGCAGGTTCCCGGAGAATTCCTCACTGGGAGGAATTATTCACAAATTTGTCTTAACGACATGGCAACCTGTTAAAATGGATTAAACTGCTTTTGGAATGTTCTTGGACTGAACAATAGCTTCATCCATAAAGCTTTCAGCCATGCTGGTGGCGCAACTTGCATGAGAGATCTAGACACTTGACGGCAATAATACTGGGATTAGTATTTCACCTCTTGTCCCCCTCTCTCTCTCCTGTTGTCAGAACGAAACGCTTGTACATACCTGTCAGATTTTTTAATCTGAAAAACGCACTCAGACGAATGACTGTTCGTTAGCACTATAGTTTGAAAGGCCCGCATGAATAATTGAATGACTATGCTCTGAGAAGGGCTCTGCGGCATGTTTAGTTCCATATCAACTGCAAAATTCAGTGATGCAGCCAACGAAAAGGGTAGACAATAAAAAAATATATTTTTTCTAATAATACAGGACAAAGTCATATGGAAGAACACGTGGATGAAAAAGAGGCAGTAAATGCTAAGATAGGTTTCATTACTGCTTTTTGGATTAGAAGTGCCTTATTCCTTTGAGAGCATTTCATTTCCCTCTGCTTTCAGCTAAATTGGACACCAAAAGCCTAAATTTAAGGCGAGCAGCATTTTGGGCAGGTCAGAAGGTCCACAATTAACACGCGCCGAGAAGAAAGCAAGCTCGAGGGTCAAGGTCTTGTGTCGGCTTTCCTGCAGTGCGCGAGCTGCGTCTTGAGGATGCGGCGCTTTAATTAATCACACATCTGTTGCTTTCTCCTGCCTCCTCTGCAGCGCCGCCCAAGCTGGCTGCCGGCGCGGCCCCACAGACGGGCCGGGGTGAAAGAACAGCTGCGCCGCTAAGTGAGAAGACGAGCCCTTCGTTTCCAGTGACATTTAGAGAGGAGGCAAGGAAGCACCCCCACTTTAATCAAGGAGGGGGCACCCCCCCCCCATCCCCCGAGGAGGCAGTGTTCTTAAGAAGATCCTCCTCCATTTGCAAACCAAAGAGGGTGCAGTGTCCCAGCCTGACACACGCAAGCAACTCAGGAGGACCTTGCTTTTTTTAATGGGGATCGGTGGACAGCAACATTACTTGGACTGTATAAGGAGACACTGAGGTCCTTATACAGTACAATACAGCGAGTATAGTGTAGTACGAAACTACTACACACAGAGTAGCAGTTTGCAATAAATTTAACACAGATCCAGATGTTTTATTATGATTTTCTACAAAAAGCAAGTAACCAGAAATGGAATTGTAAAACAATTAGAAACTGTTCGTCTAGTCTATTGTCTGAAATCCTGTATTCTGTGTCCAAATTCTAAATACCAACACAATCCCTTGTTTTCTTTTCATTTTACGCTCACTGAGAAGGAACTTACATTTCTTATTGCATAATGTGCGACTATAACTCATTCGACTGCTGAAACCATCATACAAAATATGAATTCATCACACTTCATGCAAGACATCAGATTTTCAGACTCTTAAATTGTCTTTCTACAGAATGAAATGTCTGTTTAATTGCTGGCAGTAGTCCCACTGGAGAAGAAAAATTACTATGAAAAGAAACACCAATATTTCTATTCAAGATAAAGTATTTGATGACGCAGATAGAAAAAAATGAAAAAAGAGCATCAAAGGCATCTTTCTTCGCCAGTGAAAGGCTGGTTTGGCATCTGAAGATATCTTGCAACACAGTAGATTAACAATGGAAGATTTTAACAGTGCAGTAGTTTCGATTCAGCAGATCGGATCATGCAGTGCCGAAACAAACCCACAAGAGCCTCTTATTCCAGCCATTCTCCTGCAGCTGCTCCCCTGTATTCTTGAGAACATCTCGGTGAGCTGCAAGCAGCTGAGAGGTATGACTCTGAAACCCACAGTGTCAGGTACGATAGCCCTCAGGGTTTCACAGAGACCTGTTTTAAATCACCAGGCCTCTTCCCCTTAATTGTTTCTGTCAATTCTCTCCACCAGAACCAACTCTCGACCTTCACATATTTATATCAAGGATAATTGGTTTGTAGAATTATTAGCATTGCTAATTTCCCTCACACACACTACAGCAACTTCAAGAGCCCCTAATACGTCTTTAATAGCTGCTGTCTGAACCCCTAGCCTTTGAAGATTCGTATGTTTACCAGATGCTTCTGTGTGCATAAGACTCAGTTTTAAAAATCTCAAGACAGGTAAACCTAAGAAGGTGTATGTGAATGCATATATACATTTATCATCGGTTTTGAAGTATCTTCTCCTGTAAATGCAATCAAACTCTTAGCATACTGCTCTTTCGTCAAAAGCCAGTTCTTTTGATCGACTTCTTTACTAAAAACCGAACACTGCAGTGATTTTTTGTGTGTAGCGTGTAGCAGCCAAGCAAGGAGGTAAGTTTTACATCTTGAAAGCCTAATGATCACAAAGCTAAAAAGATTATCACACAACATAGCACGGAATAAGACAACTGGTCCACAGCATGAGGACACCTTTATCCCTGCACAAAGGCAAGATGAGGCAGCAGGTGTCCCGTCTCGAGCACTAGATTTAAGCCCTCTCCCACTACCACGTAATGTTTTGAAAAATATTTGATAAAATATCAAAAAGACTGCACGTATAGCATATTAGTTAAGATATCGGCACGTATGGTATTCTCTGCTTCAGAATGCCTCTGGTATGGAGCAGTAACTCTCCCATTTGCTTATCTAAACACAACGCATGAAACAGGTGTTGGCCCCGATCGCGCACATAGCTGACATTGCACCGAAGTAAGAAACGTCAGCAGCAATTTGTTCCATAAAACAATAAGAGCATTGTTCTCAGAGCTGTCGTAAATCACGCAAGTGGTGGCTTATTCAGTGTAACATGACCAGCCTTATCAGATGAGCATGTTTACAGTAAAGAAAACAGAGGGCGGAAAGGAAGGCAGGTACCCACTCGGAGAAGACGCTGAGGAGGGCTGGGCTTGGCTTGGACTGGGCCCGGCTCGAGAGGAGCGAGGTCACAGTCACGTCAAGATCGAGGACAGCGAGAGCAGTGCTCTCCGAGACCGGGAGAGGGAAAAACTACTTGGATAACCTACAAAAACTTATGATTATGAAACAGATGCAGAAAAAAAGATTTCTCAATGTCATAAGAACATTACACAAACAGAATCATAAACAAGTCTTTATTAATAAAAAAAAATAAAGAGCGAGCTAATTGCTTCTTTATCGGCCTTCCACATCCTTGTCCTCTGTCAGAGTACGTTCACAGGAGCAATAGGCCTGCAAGGCTGTTTCAAGCTTGTCGCTGAAGATAAACCCTTAGTGCAGATTACAGATAGTTAAGCACAGAATCTCTCTACTCCAGAAGCCCCAGCAACAAGGCTGAAACTGAATGCAATCAAATGACATGCCTCATCAAATGAAATAAATAAATCCAAATCCTCTGAACCCATCAGAAGAAATTCAAAACCGCTGGCTGCTGTCCTTATGGTAATTTCATAAGTTGCAGACTCGAGAATGCGTCCCGTATCTTTCATTCTATGATTTTTTTCCCCCCGTTAAACGCAATAAAATCCTGCTTCCGAATGACAGATATTTCTTTGTCCCCCCCACCTGCCATGGCTGCCCTGCTGCTCATTCGTACAGCAGAGCGAGCCCTGAGCTGGTGATATTTTCTCAGCTGAGTCCCCACAGCCCGTGTGCTCAGTGTTCCATTACCTACCCCCTCCGGTAGGAGACCTGGGAAAGAACTGTAATTGGTATCATTTTTTGAGGAGAGGCCAGGATTTCTTCTCTTTAAAGCGCATTAGTGCACCCTGCAGCCTGGCCGTTTATCATCCCCACTGAGGTGTTGCTGACAGTTTTAACGGAATATCTCTTTTAATGCCGAACAGGTAACGCCGTACCGAGAAGCCATGACACCGTCGACAGGCGCGGAAAAGACAAGCAGGGCTCTAGCTGCTAGCCGCTCTGCGAGATGGAAGCCCCTCCAGCTTAATACAGGCCAAAGTCTGAAAGATCTGTTATCCAGAGAGACTGTACATTTTGCACCTCTAACAAATAAAAACCAAACAGCTCACTGGTCAATCATGCTGGCCTTTTCACAAAGAGAAAAGGAGAAGAAGGATCCATCTCATTCCCCAAGAAATGTCAGTCCTGCCATCTACACATCCCTCAAATCCTTTTTTTCCCCCTGGATTCACCCAGGCAGCCCACCAGCCTGTACCTTTGCTTAATTTGTTGAGAATAGTATTTTGTTTTTGCACACCATGGATTACGCAGCCCATTGCTCGCAAGAAGCACGAGCTTCTCTGCTGCGTTTCCTGGATGACTACGTCCGCACTAAGCTCACAGCGGGGCAGAAGGACCTGGAATGCTGTAACGGCTCTCCCACTCTGCGACATGCGGGGACATGCGGCTCTCGGCAGGGAGGAAACATGGGGTCTCAGAGCCCAGGGGAAAGCTGGGGCTGCAGCACCGAGACCCCACCAAGCGTGGGAGGAGGAGTCTAAGACACAGAGGCACGAGTGCCAGCCGCCTGCCTTGCCGGGGAGAGCAGAGTGTGGCAGAGCTGCTGTGTGTCTAATCAAAGAAGAGGCTGACAGGGACCTGTCCGCTCAGTCCAATCACACAGCCAAGCCATGACAGCACGGCCAGGAAAGGGACATGACAAGGACTGACGGTCTCTTCAGCCTTTTTTGCTCTCCATCCTAAACAAACTCCCTCTTATTTTCACCTTGTACACTGGCGTGCCTTCTGCCGCCAAGCTCCACAACCCACTCCCTGCCATTCTCAGAAATGCAAACTTTTTTAAATCTACACTAAAGAGTTATCTGTTTATTCAGGCTAATGAGTGTTCGCCTGAGTGTTTTTCCTTTCTCAATTCCTTTTTTTTATTTTTATCTTTTATTTCTGTTCAATTTGCTGTTCAATGTTCCGTTTCTGTTCTGTTTATTACCCTGTTAATTGCCCCAAACACTGCTGGCACGCAAGCGCACTGAAATAAATCGCTGTTGTAATCGAGAGGAAACTTTTTTTATCCTTTAATAGAAAGACAGACGTTACCTTAAGAATCATTCTGTCAGTTAAGTAAAATATGATTTTTCAACTCCCTGTGGTTTCCTGTGAGCGCAGCACAAGACCATTGGGCCTGTGAAGGATAAAGCTGACAGTAAGTTTGACACCATCAATCTATCTACCCTTCACTTCCACTAGATGATGACTGGAGCCTCTGAAAAGACATATGCAAGACAGGAGAGCCATGCCTTTGCATGAAGGCCAAGGATACCAGCCAGTTGAAAACACCAGCTGGTGTCTTTGAGCCCTGGACCCCACTAACTGCACAGGCTCAGCCTTTTGATGGTAAACAGGAGGACTTTTCGGAGCTAAAAAAAAAAGAGGCTGTGCTCCAGCCATTGCATTCACTTCCAACCCCAGAAAATAAAGACCTTGGAAGATGCAGGTACCTGCTGCGCTACATGATGCATTACAATGCAGCGTGAGCAGCAGCCGAAGGACCCCAGGCTACAGGAAAGTGGTCTTTTGCCCGCGGCACTATTACAGCAACAAACCATGGCACGTAATTCAAGTGGCTGCGTCTGTGTCTGCGTTATCTTCCTGATCCATTTTCCACTGTGCTACGTCTGTTACAGGTATGAATTTCAGCAGACACTCCACCAACAAAGCAAACACTGATGTGATGGCAAACAAAGGCCATCTGAGTGTCAGTCTCTGTATACACATTACAACTACTGAAGGAGGTCTAAGCTGGCTACGTGCAACAAACAACAGCAAAGTCCTCCTTATCGCAATCACAGCTGTTATTGCAAAATGCTTTCTAGAAGGGGAATTTTTTTTCAGCTCAGCATTTCCATCTGAACCTGTACCAACTCCCATGTTTCAGGGTTATAAACAAACAGTGGGACTGATTACCTGTAAACCGTTCTACAACGCAGCCAAACCCACTAAGGAGAAACAAGCCCCCTCCACTGAAGGGGTGCCCTTCTTCAAAACAAAACTAATCCTGCTGGGATATCACAGATGTTTCATTATGCAATCTCCATTAAAGGATAACTCCAAAATAATAATAGTAAACGTAGTATATGTTGGGTACTTATACATCAGAAAGAGAACAAAAACGATCCTTAAATTGGGTTTCCACCAACGGTTAACTAATTTCTTTCTAAAACTACACCATTTACAGGCGGCTGCCTTCCACACTTCCCATGAAATGTGTCACCCAGATTCCCCTCCTCCCAGACCCCTTTTCACATTCCCATCCACTTGTTCTCCCTACTGACGTCCTATCTCTGCTCTCTCCCTCATTCCCACACCCATCCTGAAGAGGCTCCACAGCCTAAATGTCTTTTTTCCCTTCTTTTAGCTTTAGCGGCTCCCCCACTGCACTTGGCCGCAGTGTGTGCAATCAGGTATTTCTCACGTTGATCACACACACAAGGCCATTAGCTTATCCCTGGTTCTGAAGCATTAAGGCACCTTAACAGCAAAGGACTCCCCCTGGAATGCACTTCAGCCTGACAAACTCCAGCTGAGTTCTATTTACGGATAGAGATGGCGGACAAACTGTTTCAAAAAAGATTAAGAACATTAAACAAGCCTTCAATTTATAGAACCCGCCATAAAATTTCTTTTGCAAGCTAGTGAGTATAACTCAGCTTTTCAGTTACACCGCTGAATTCTGCCAGGGTTTTTTCAAACAACCTTCAGAGACCAGTTTTTTATCTTCAGGTATGGAAAGGCTCTTGCATCACCGCAAGGTTCTGGCCCCTGTTCACAGCCATCAGCTTCTGAAAACAACTGGCCCTAGATATGCTACACAAACAAGCTCTATTTACTGGTGCAGCTCCACCCTCAGGTTGTTTTTTCAGTCAGACCTCAACACGCCAGGCATGTGCTACTCAACCATCCCTCAAGGGGTGAGGAAACCGAGACGAGCAAATATGGAGCACACTCCAGTACCCCACCAAAATACCTTAGACTGCGAGAGAATATTATATAAACAAACAAGACTGTTGTGGTTTCACTGACTGAAACCTGGGAAAAAAAAACATTCCAATGCCTCTGAAAGAACGCAGCCCCATTAGTTGAGTTATTTATTAGTAATAGCCAGCTTTCTCATTTGTTGAGTTCAAGAACATTACAGGGAAATAACTGAGCTCTTCTGCCTGCAGCACCTGTCGAGTCTGCAAAGCTTGGCAGGGCTGCTGACTTATATCAATCCCAGCTTTGTTCCGCTCATTTGAACATCGCTTTGCAGGTCGGTGGCAGGGAACTGCTGATGGGTGCAGTTGGCAGGTTTTACGGGTTTGTGTTTCTTACATGGGGAAGCCGAGGAGAGCCGCTGTAGGTCTGAAGCCCTCGTTGCTACAGTGGTAAATCACACACTGTCTCACACCATCCACTTGACCGCATTTTGCCTGGTAAATATTTTCTTTCGGCGACCAGTCCGCTTGGAGAACTTGCAGGACCTGCAATTTGAGTTCGTGCTGGAATATCAACAAACAACGCCATGTGGTCAGTTTAGTGTGTCCCTATGCACGCCTTTATTCTAATTCCCCAAGCCAGTCTTAAGATAAAAATGAAGTAGCTGTTTTAAAAATACAGCTTTCAGCAAAACTGAACTGAAAGGCTGTTCACCTCTGGGTATAAAGTAATCCAATAACCCAAATAATCCTTTTACCGCCAGCTGTTGCTTTTTTACTGCTCCCCTGACCCTTGAAGATAGACAAAGGAGCCAAACATTTTAAACATGCTGAAGCTTCTATTTACCAACAGGTCTGTGACAATTAATAAATTAAACCAGCCCGTTTGTTTGCCAGGTTGCTGTGGAAACAAAAGCCAAGGATCTGAATGTTGTTTCAGGCTCCATCTTCGAACACGCCCCAGTGCTCACAGGAAGGCTGAGGCAGGTAGTCAAGTTGGTAAACATGCTAACAATGGCGCCCAGGTCACAGTCTCATCTGCAGCAGGTGAGCAAATAAGCCATCTCCTCTCTGCCCGGTCAGGGGTGGCTCCTATTGTGACAGGTCACACCTTGGAGGAAACGACAGCCTTCATCCTGAAAGCACTGTGTCTAACTTTATTACAGACAAAAGATTTTTTAGCAAAAATTGTGGGGTATTCATTATTTTACAGGCAAATTTCACACTGCGTTGTGGAACAGGCAGCCACCATTTGCATCTGCAAGGGTGCGGATCCTTCAGAGTGCACTGTTGTTCAAAGTCAATGTTCCATGCAGGTGGTTCTCTCAGATAAAGACCCGGGAATGCAGTAATGGTGGCGTTGTGCAAAAAAGCAGTCGAGCGAAACAGGCAAATTCTGAGAGCTGTAATAAGGGCCAACCTGGAGACAGATTTTTTTATATGTCCAAATCTGAATTCCAAAAGACACATAAACCCCGGGAGAAAAAAAAAAAATCTATTTGAGAAAAAAAAGTTGTCGTCTGGGGAAAAAAAAACACGTCTGGAAAATCAGGAATTCCTACAGTCTGCTGAACATACAAAATTGCCTCCCTTCTTTCAATAACACCGAAAAAAAAACAATTTGAAACCAAATGTGCCCTATCTTTAAAAACAGTGTACTTTTCAAAATACTACAGTAATGATGTCCGAAGAAATCACATGAGATTTAAAGAATTACGCAGTTTCTTATGGGGGGGAAAGGTTATGTGTTGCACCTCACTCTGGTGATTCAATACTTGTTTGAATCCACATTAGAGAGCTTAATATCTCAAGGCAAGCAAACAATACTGGCATTGCTGTTCAGTGCTTGGTATTCCACTGTTTCTAGGAGTCTCTGTTTGTAAGCTGGAGGTAATACATGCCGTGACCTTTGCAGTGATACACTCAGCTGCAAGAACAGAATATTCACCAGGCTGCTGCGGACAGGCACTTTATCAATAAAAGCCGCCTCAATCGACTCTTCTCCTCTGCTATGTGCTCCCTGACTTCCACAGCCATCAGTATGATCTACTACCGTGTCACAGGCTTGCCACCATTATTTATGCTTTGATACATTGGGTGACCCGTTACTGCTAACAAGAAAGACTGGGATATCACCTCAGAACCGAAACCCTGGAAGAGCCAGGCAGTCACCTTGGGCAAAAGAAACACACCTAAGCAGAGCAGAAGAAGAGGCGTCTTCTTAAACGCGATCAGACGACATTTCTGAAGCAACTTCTGTTAGAAAATAAGAGTTGAGCTTTATTTCTAGCTATTGGCAAATTTGTTTTGTGCTGATCCACATTACCTGAATACAGGCAGTACATGATGCAGTATTCAGAAATAAACTACTTTTTAAGTAGTTACTTACTAATTAACTACTAATTAAACAGAATTAAAGTATTCAATCTAAAAACCACACAAAATTACCTTGAAGGCTTACTGCACCCATACATGCCTGCACCTTCTTCAAAGGGTCTCTTGAGATTGATGAAAGAGCTTGAGACCAGCAGATGGTGCTTTTACAATATGGCCAGTGCCAGTTCTCCATATCTAAGAAACCAGATAACTAGGTAATTAGTTTTTTCAAATTTCTAATTGTCTTACAATGCTAGAAAATCTAATAGCAGGGGGTCAGGGAAACCTGAAGAAAGGAAGACTGGAAGGTGCCAGAGGGATCTGTAATAATTACAGCTGAGCCCGTGAGAAACGTCAACGAGTCAGGTTAGTATCCGATTCAGGAATGTTAGACCTCTGATTTGAACCTGCAGTCTTCTTGTATAATTCCCCTGCCAAGATACAATAATAGATAGGCCTGCTCTTTGGGATTCTGTAGGATGATAGGTGCATTAATTATTATTATTATTATTAGCACATTTGGCTCTACTGCTAAAACTCTTGACTGGACTCCGATCCCTCATGGAAAGGATTGGGTTACTCTATTCCAAGTCCAAATAAAAGCCTTTTCTGAAAACAATTGTTGAGCTCTTCTGGCATTTATACTGAAAAGATAAAAACAAAAAAATAAGAACCAGTCTTAACGTGAAGGTTTTCGAAGCAAAGGGGGTTAAAGACAGTTAAAGGGGAAAAAGAATAATTCAAGTTTTACTTTCATAGTAGTTTTTGGTTGCTGAAATGTTCAGAGATGAAGTGTCCTGTCTGCGTCAGTAAATACGTTGCTGTGTCCATCAGAATGCAACAAAAAGAGATGGAAATCTCGGTGGAATTTAGAATTCTCTCTATATCTGATGCAGCTTTTGAAAAGGCCTGCTATGGGGAAGAGGTTCTCCAAGAGCACTTCAGAACTGTCCAAAGCCTGTGTGCAAGTCAGCTCTTTATAATGTAAGCAATGCCTCGGGATAAACCAACTTTTGTGAATGCAGTGAACGATCCTGAATAGTCTAATTTGGCATGCGTTGTAGGTAGGCTTGCTACACCTAAGCTTGCTGTTGACGTCAGGCAAGGCATTTCAACACACTTTCCTCTCGGGTCAAATGAAATCTTCCTCCACCCATATTATAGCAGTGTTTCCAATCAGGGTCATAGTGGAATGTACCATCAGTATCATACTGGACCAGGTGCAGTTGTGTGCTTCCACAACTTACACACCTGACTCAGAGAGCCTTCTCACTGTCCTGTGACCGAAATGAAATGTCATGACAAGTTTATCAGTAATACTGCTAATACCATTACTCAAGGGAAGCCTATAGGCAGGAGCCTGGCACTGTATGCGTGACAGGCAGATAACACATTAGCCAAAGCAAATAGAAATTCAGAAAAATTTTCTATGGCAGTAAGCCACAGTTTCAGCTCCAGAGACTCCACGGCTGAAAATGTTTCACACTCTGATAAAACAACTAAACGCAAGCAAAAAGATTTTTCCCTGCAAATTCAAAACTACTGCATTAGGAATGGAATTTCATACAATTAGAATTGTTTAGTTCACTCCCCCCGGGATATAATTCAGGCATCATGTTCCGAGATAAACTTCTCTAAGTATTTTAACCAGCACTTATTAATACGGAGTGTGTGCATGTCCACTCTAGCACTTAAAGCACATTAACAGCCAAAACTTTCAGCGTTGACCCCCCACAAGTGAAGACCGACCACAAAAGAAGTGAGGCTTGTGGGTAATGTGTTGTATATTGCATCCGAGAGATATTTAGCAAACACAGTCGCCAAAAAACGTGCCGAAAATCAAAAATAAAAAACTCGGATCTACCTTGGTAGCTTCGAAAGCAAACTCACATTACTAACAAAACAGCCGCAGTGCCACGACAGTGCCTTCGCCAGCAGCCATATCACCCTGCAACTCACAACTGGCAACCCACTGAAGCTAAGCAGATGTGAGCCTGGTCAGTACCTGGATGAGAGACCTCCTGAGAAAAACTAAGGTTGCTGCTGGAAGAGGTGTTAGTGGGGCCAGCAGGGGGCGCTCACCCTGCAGTCCATGTGGGTCCTAATGCCCCAGTATAGTGACAGGGACACTATACTGTAAACAGGCGCCGCCCTTCGGATGAGACGTAAAACCGAGGTCCTGACTCTCTGTGGTCATTAAAAATCCCAGGGCGTTTCTCAAAAAGAGTAGGGGTGTAACCATTGGCCCTTACCAATCATGGCCTCCTAATAATCCCCATCTATGAATTGGCTTCATTACTCTGCTCTCCTCCCCACTGATAGCTGATGTGTGGTGAGCATTCTGGCGCACTATGGCTGCCGTCGCATCAACCAGGTGGGGCTGCACACTGGTGGTGGTGGAGGGGAGTCCCCATTACCTGTAAAGTACTTTGAGTGGAGTGTCCAGAAAACCCCTATATAAGTGTAAGAAATTATTATTATTATTCAGCAGAGCAAGGAAAAACTGACCCCTGTCCAGAGGGGTTTCCCCAGCTCTTACTTCGAGACTCCCGGCACGGACAGCCACAGCCCATACCCACCTCGGCTCCCACCCCCTAGAAGCAGAAGCCTCCTATGATGTATATTGTCACTTCAATTTATATCAAGGCCAAACACCTTGGCCATTTAATCGACAGATTTAACTGCCGCTAAAGGTCAGGAATGAGACATGGGAGCCTCTTCATCATTTTTTATTAAGCAGGAGGGCTGGCAAACAAACAAGGAGAATGCTCACCTAGGGGGAAAAAAGCCTAGCACATCAGCCACCCTTGTAAAAAACTGCAGGGATTTGCAGAAGATTCAGAACGTTTAAATCTCGCCCTCTAGCCAGCGCAACACAACCTCTTGCTATTTATAGATGTAGTACACCTGCTCAACGCGTCTATGTTCCTTGGATATCTACCAGCAAGTCTTCCAGATATGTAGCCTGGGTCAAAGTTAACTGCTCTTATTATCCAGTTCACTGATCCTGAGTATTAAACCCCCCAAGGAATATTACAGGGGAGCCCATCTGTACATATCAGGGCAGGCCATTCTGTGCTTCAGCCAGGCTCCAGAAAGTGACACCAGATTTCGTCCACCAGTCAAAATTATCTTGGCTGCCGGAGAGCTATCCAGAGGGTAGCAGTATACTCCTGGCCTATGGAAATTATCATTGCTTCACAATTTCATACATACATATATAAAACTTTGCTCACTCTCCTCTACACAATCCCCAAGTCATTTTCCACCGTGTGGTTTACCTCTTTTAATGCAGCTTGTCAAAGACAGAAGCAGCTTGCGTAACTGAGGTATCCAGCACGGCTGTCACAGTGATAGTTCTGCCGATGTGGAAAATCTATAGATGTCTGAAGCACCAGAACACAGTGACAAGGGAGAGTTATTACCAATGAGACACAGCGTGCAAGCAGAGCCAAATGTCGTCTTGTTATCACTGAACTTTAATTTAATGCTCTGACATCCTTATAATGCCAGGGACAATTATTTTAAGTTATGAATCCTGCACGTACAATCACGGGCCTCTGTGCATCCTCACCTCTGCTTTAGATTGCTGCAGAGAGAGTCACAGCCTGAACAACACCAAGACAATGAATGCGGCTCTTCTGTGTTTCACTGTGCCTTTTAAGAGCAAGTCAAAACTCAAGCCGGGGCTCATCAGTCCAGAGTCTATCCCGGTGTCCACAGTGTTACGACAACATGACTTCCCCCGAATGGGCTGCTAGTCTCCTGTAGGGTTACATTCAGCAATGCTGGTACCCCTTTAGGCTAGAACAATCTGGGAAAGGTGCCTTCCTCGAGGATATAACAGCATTCAATGCCTAGAGTAGAAATTTAACCCACAACACTACAGTTAAAATTAAAGGACATAATGTACACAATCCCCTTAACCAGAAGGAGAATAACTGCTGCACTCGCATTTTGCAACTCATCCTGATATACACAAACACAAACGATATACGGGGTGATGTGATTATTTTTTTTTTTGTCAGATGTCAGATACAAATATGGAAGCCAGGATGTGTAGAGTTAATAAGCATGTCCTTTTGCAGGTACAGTCAAGTACACAGCTGGGTTTTACCACTGACATCTCTCGTTGGCCTCAACTCTAATACAGAAAAACTTGCTCATCTGAGAAATGATGTTTGCTTTCATGCATGCACTCACATTGACTCAAAGACTGTTTAATTAATCAAAAACAAAACCGATGATCACAGAGCAATAATTGTTCATTTTTCAGGGGCCAAGGGGTGTAGAACAAACTGCACTTTAGATTACAATGATGCGCTCCTCACAAAGCCCAGGGGTCACATGTTTGGCAATCACAGAAGAACAATTAATGAATGATATGAATACTGTTATTTGCATAAAAAAATAATTATTAAGGCAGTAATTAAACTACACATCGAAAAATAGGATATTCAACTCCAGTCAGCATGATTTGTCAGCATTTTAATCTCTTTTCCCTTCATTAATTTGAGGACATTTCTCTTTTATAAGAGAAACAAATAGTGATAGAGCATTGTAGTGTTTTGTCTGCTGCAGTGAGGAACAAAAACCACACAGCCAGCCAAGGTTCTTGTAAACAAAAGCCTGACACTTCAGAGGTGATGTTCCTCCTGGCTACTTCTCTTTTATCATCATTTGGCTATCTTCATTCGAGAAGGAGATGCAGTCGTGATGCCATAATACAGTCTCATCATTAAGTAAAAGACAATGTGCTAAAAGAAGCGGAGGTGTTTTAACACCTCACGCTAATTAGTGTTCGGATATACACAAATCTGCAACTGCACATAGAGACCAGCTGGCTCAACAAACCTTCCATTAGTGACTACTTAATGAGGGGGTGGGGAAAATTTGGGAGATGTAACTCATTTAAATTAAAGTTTAAATCACAGGTTTATGTGAGAGCACCATAAATATAATTTAGACATTCACACAGCTGCAGAGGCGCATTAAAGAAGGGTTGAAGTTCTTGCCTAAATGCTTGTGTTACAATTTAGACTCTGAGACAATACACGTAAAGAGGGTTTTCCCAGTCCAATTTAGTTCAAAATAAATTCCTTATGCTCTCCAGAACACAAAATAGGGTAGATTCCTACACTAGCCTTCATTCTGCAGGTCTTGGGTTACAGCTGCCTGGTGTGACTGGTGTTGAAAGACGTTAGGAAAGAAAGTCTTTAGAATAGAAACAAGCTCCAGGTCAATATATCTTCACTGCTTAACACTATACAGACACAGACTCAAAAGGGAAAACGATGAATCCAAATCTACAGAGGAAACAGTTACCTAAATGCATTTAGATAATAGCTTCCTACACACCATTCATTATCTAAGCCTTGCTTTGGCAATGAATAAGCATTCGTGCTAACATCAGTTATGCACCTTCCAAAATGAAAGAAGAACACAAAATGTTCCAACTAAAGTGGGGAAAAAAAAAGGACTTCCCAGTAGCGCCAGAAGGGGGTGTTGTCTCCATCAGCAGACACACACAGTGCAAACCTGTGAAGAGCCTGAGGGCTGCAGGCTGGTTTGCAACACTGAACTGACTGAGGGCTGCAGGCTGGTTTGCAACACTGAACTGACTGAGGGCTGCAGGCTGGTTTGCAACACTGAACTGACTGAGGGCTGCAGGCTGGTTAGCAGGTGGAGCCTCACAGTCACACCATCAGTTCACAGGATAAGCCCTGAAAAGCACTCTATTTCCCTCAAGTCAAAGCTAAAGAGCTTGCCAAACCTCTCACGTTGAGGTAACTACATTTTGTAGGTAAGTTACAGTTACAGTTTTGTTCCGACTCTAAAGGTGGCATTAAACAATTGCTGCAACAGGAAAGTTAGACCTGTGTTCCACGCTATTGACATCGTAAATGACAGAAAACATTCACCGCTGCAATGACAGGTGACAGGTCCAAAACTGATTTGGCTTTCAGTTTGACCCCAAAAGACAAGTCGCGTGATCCTGAAAGAAAACATTTGGATATTTAGAGATATTGAATTTCAACCAATGCATTTACCGTTTTGCCTTAAGTTACATTATTACACCTTTTCTAAACCTAACAGCCAGCATTATTCACAGGTAACATTTCATTCAGTTGTCCCAGAAACTGGCTGAGACCAACCCAACCCCCCGAGTCTGACTGTTGTTTTCCATGTGGGTGAGGAGTTCAGTGATGGGCTGCGGCATGCTCAGACACAACCTGTCCCCCTTCATTATCAGGCTGATGTTCTGACCACTTCAGGATCTTCGCATGGAAACCTGTTTTAAAATTTCAACACACTTCACCCGCCCTGCCTGTCTCGGCATGCCCAGGGTATCAGCTATCTCCTTGTAAGATCTCAGTAATCCGTGAATCATTCCTCTTTTTTGCATCTGTTTTTACAGGAATCCACCTGGGCCGCCCACAGCGAGATGATTGCTCATCATTTCCAAGACAATGTGAGCCCCATCCTTCCAGTTGCTGAGCCCTCCACTCACTGAATCTCTTTTGGATGGGCCTTGGCAGCAGTGACAAAAAAAATCATATTTGAGCCACTTTTACTGCGAAGTAGGGACTCCTATATCAATCTCATCATCCAGGTTTACAGAAACCATACTTATTTGTTAACATCGGCTGTGAAGTCTGCAGATCCGGCTCTCTGTCTTCCTTTCCCTCTCTTCTCTTCCCCAGTCAGAGAAATGAGCCTTTGTGAAAAACAATCAGAGTCAAGGTGACAGCGGCCCATATTGATCTGCTTCTCCTTTCCTATCTAAATAAAATAAAATGTTACATAAAGGTTGCTGTATCCGATTCAGTAACTGGCATCTAAGAGTGTTTCTGCAGGGGAAGAACAACGTGGTATTCAGCTCTAATCACAGCAGCAAACACCCTCATGTGGCACTTCAAGTCTTCTTAGTAAACAGATCTGTCTGCCACCTCAGAAGAGAAATTTACACTGGTAAAAAAAACAAAAACACATCAAGCATATAAGCTACTTATTTTAAGTAACTGTTAATTGGATGTTGTACTCAAGAACTGGACATGCCTTTTGATATGACTGAATTTTAACGATTTTGCTTTGGAAAAAATCTAGTGTCCCTGCATGCTGTAGCAAATATTTTATATGAGATTGACTGTATGAATCCTTGCACAGTTTAAATACTTTGTGAAGCATGTTGAGGCTTAAAGAGCATAATAGGAACTCAAAAAAGCAGAAGTATAACACTAATCCAGACCATAAAAATGGGTGTCTCACATCTCTTTACAATAAGAATGCAAATCCAGGTGTTATTTGTGGGATATCCTCCAAGGCGCTTATAAAGACTAACCTGTGTGCGCATTTTAGGGGAGGCAAAACATTTCCTTTTCATACGGGGCATATTTTCCATCAGTTTAAACCTTTGCACAAATAAGCAGCAACTTGATCACAACAATCAGAAAACGCCTTCATTGCAAAGCAGACCCATAACCCCCCTTCTCAAAAAGGTGCCAATTCATCATTAGGAGGAGGTTTTTCAGCCAACTATCTCGCCAGGCCCCATCTGAGAAGCCGTTCCCTGCAGATGCCGTTTGTAACTGTCAAATGTTTATAATTTACACTGTTTCAAACAGAGCAAACCCTGAACTGGGGCTGAGCCAGCAGATGGTATGAGAAATTAAACCCGTGACATGGACCAGCAGGAGCTCATGCTGGAAAAATGAGAACTCTGACAGATTTGGGACAGGTATGATCCCCCCCCCCCCTCTCTCTTCCCCTTCCTGCCCCCTCATCACAGCACAACAGGCAGGCTTTGGACCCATGACTGGGAGGTTGTGGGTTCGAGGCCCTACTGCAGACTCCACTGTTCTTCCCTGAGCGAGGGTGCTGCTCCACAGCTCCGCCCATCCACCCTGCTGTAGAAGTGGGGACAGGCAGTGTGAAGAGAATCCCTGTGACGAACTGGCATCCCATCGCTCCCCAGTGCACTTAGCTCTCCAGTAACCAGGATGGGCTCTAGCCTGAGGAGCTGCTGTGGCGCTGGTCTGGACTTCACCTTTTACTTTGCACCCATAGATGTGTCAGTGGTTCAGTTAGCTAATGGATATTCCAGGCTATTCGTCAAGATCCATCCTAAGTCTTCTGAAAACCCCAAAATGGATAGACCTGTCACTGAAAGACTAAGGGACACTTTTCTTCACAGTGTTATTATCTAGTATTAGACTACAGGATGAATGAGTCATGGTGACATTATAAGCAGAAAAAATGGCAGTCTGCTCTGCTATGAGGTTCTCTCTAAATCAAATAAGCAAATTTTCCTCCATGAACATGAATATATTCACACACATACGTTTTCAGCGACTAAGGTGCACCAATAGTTTAAATGAATCTTCATCTCATTACATACGATTTAACCAGGATAAGCAAAAGAAGATTGATCTGCTGCTTCAGAAGAGGAGAGTAGTTCTGAATTATTGAAATCTAAATATGTATTTATCACAGCAAGATCAAGATGAATCTGCCTTTCAGGATTAGGCACTATTTAACTGCCCGACATGCTGTCTTTACACACATCTAAAATATTGGCTGTGTTTTGTTTCATCTATATAGTGCTTCAAATTTCAAAACATTCCAATAAACCATCTTGGGGTTTGGTTCAATGAGTGTAACAGTGACCCATTTTTGATGCATTCATTTGCTCCTAAATCCATGTACTCGCTAAATACTATCAAAGGTTTCCTAATAAGTGTCTATCAAATATTGCCTTCTGTTTGCACATTTGACTTTCACCACGAGCACATGGGAATTTCAAGGACTGACATACTATGAGAACTGCAGTTCAGAGAAGTAATTGAAAAGGACACAAAATTCTAGATATGAATCATAAATAAATATTAAGCCTTATCAGTCATCTGGGGCGTTTTCTCTATGAGCATTCTTATTTCCTTACCTCCTTTAACTGAAGAATTACTTTGATTTATTGCACTAGCAGGCTGACCTTTTGTAAATTGTATTTTGATTAAGAATATTTGGGAAAAAAGATGAGGAGGAATGCAGATGATCCAAGACAGGGCTTTAACATCATGGTCCAGTATACCATTTAAACAGAGCTGCAACATTAGTGAATGTTATTCAACACCCACATGCCCATAGAGTATGGCAGACAGTAACTGGCCAAACAAGGACCAGTAAAGATGGAGACAAACACAAAGCAGGAAGAACGAAAGGAACAAGCATGCATAGTAAACTCTGGGCACACAATGAAACCGGGAACAAGAGTGACGACACTTCACAGACATAACTGCATACCTATAAAGAGTAATAAATGGCAACCTATGAAGGTGGCATAGCAAAAGGTACAGGAAAATGCTGGGCTCTTAAAAGACGTTAGCTGAACCTGGACAGCTAAGTGTGGAACAAGCCACACAGTCGTGTTATTGAAGCTGATACCCCACTTTCAGTAAAGGTCCTGTAGATGAATTAACTACTACTAAACGGGCTGGAGGGGTCTAACGGGGTCTCCGCTCATTTGTGAAGTGTCTCAGACCCTCAGATGCTAGAGCTCTGATTCATTCCATCACAGGGCGTTGGTCCAAATAAATCATAATGGAGTTGTCTGTTAACAAGACGAATGAACTGCAAGGTCTGGCAGCCAGCAACTGCTGCCCAAGAACAAAAGATGGAAGAACTAGTACAGGCTACAGGCTTAGGCTTATTATTTGCATTGAAGCAAAGCCATTTTAATTTTTTGTTTCATATTTAAGTGTACAAAATTAAAACTTAAGCTCTGCACGAGAGTGATTTGAGATTTTCCCCTCCGTTAATGCCCAATATTTACAGAACAGCAGTGGAAATGAGAGCTGAATTCCAGAGGGGATCCAGAGTGGGAATCCGAGCTGGGAAGAAAACGTGTTTGCCGGGGACTCACAATGGAAAAAAATACACAACGTCAATGTCTTCTCAAGTCTAGCTTTGCAAACTATGGAGCTGTCAGTTCACATATTCCTTCTAGTTTGAAGCTCCTCAAAATACAACTGGTGTTTAGCTGTGCTCTGTTACACATACAGGTTATTTCAGCAGACTGGCTGATTATTATTAAAAGGCTTTATTCTCCAGGCAACTGGTGGTGCCTGGACTTGTTCAGTGCCCTTTCACTTGTTTTCACATGTCAAGGACCCTAAAGCTACAGTAAACCACTCCTCAGTGAAATGCTCTGGCCACGCGTGTTAGGCAGCGCCTCTGGAGCTGTACAGCTTTCACATGTCAAGTCCTGCACAATGTACATGGCCAAACAGGGAGGTACACATATGTTAGTGCCTGCTCCATTACATGCCAATCACTGCTGCAGCATCATCGAGGCTGTTTGCGTTAATGGACCCAGGCTCTGTACACAATCAGGATGATTGACAGCATTTGAAATCAAGTTCAGACGATATGCTACAGTCTGCCGGTCTTTCAAGTCAAAAGACAGCAGCATAAGACGGCAACTAGGTTGCTACTTTCAGGTTTCAATAGAAAAGTGCTTGCTCAGTAGTTCAAGAGCCTGAGTAAGAGTCAGGTAAAGGACCCAGGTACAGCACAGCATGCTGCCACCAGAACACATGCCATTAGGAGACCAATAGGAAACATGGGAACACCATGAGAAAAAACACTGCTGTGCTTTTGACACCGCAAAAGATTACAAGTGACCTTCCCTACCCACTTAAGATGATTTAATACTTTACCTGATTGTACATTTTTTATACAATGTAAGACAGATGAAATGTTTGCTACAATTGTGCAGAAAAACATGATCTCACCGACAGTAACCGTCCTTGGTCTTTTATCTGCTTGTCTGTCTCACTCATTTCACAATATCATGTTAAAGTCGCACTGTTTTTCCTTTTTATCACATTAACCTGAATGACTTTCCCCGCCCTTTGGCCAAATCCCACGGTATTCATCATGACTAACCAGCCCCTGCTGCAAGAAGGTGGATGACTCTGTTACACCAGTCTAGAAGAATCGCGTGACACACCTGTTACCCCACATACAGGAAGCATTTGTACGCTGACTCCAAGCGCGTTGACAAGGTGTGATGTACCATGAGCCCTGGTCACAAGCAGCCCCTTTAAAAGTGACACGCCACCCAGCTACACATTATCGTCGTTCCACTTCATATTAAATCTTTCTCGGCCTCCGGCTAATATGAGCTTGACTTATCACAGAGCTGTAAACAATGGTTTCTCTAAAAACAGATCTCCTCTATCTCCAGCATAGCCAGTCCCTCTCACCTAGACCTGCTATCCATTGACTTCCTACACAAACAGCACATCGCAGTGTGCAAGCCCACTGCCAGTAAGCTTATATTAATTGCTTGACCCTTTTGTAGTACCACTCCTACACTTTGTTTTTTCTGAAGGAATTTTACTATACTCTGGATAAAGATTTCTTAATTTGGCATTTATATGCTGCATAAATTCATTTTCCACAGCTATATCGGGGTCAAAAACAGAAGATTAATAGAGGATTAATGGCGAGGCCTCATGTGATATGGAAAACATGCCGCTGGTTGGTTCCCTAATTGACAAGTAAAGCAGTTCTCTACTTGCTTTACGGTCTGTAAGCTCTATACGTGTTTATGCATAATGCAAGGCAAATTGTAATTTTCTGATTTAATTTATGCATGTGTATTATTTTTTTTAAGCAAGAAAGAGCATAGCTACTAAAACCTTAAGAGACCTACTTGTAGCTGAAATAATATATACAATGTAAAATAAGCATGGATATTTGCATAAAGCCCTCCAGATAAATTATATAATTCTGCAACGATATCATCAACATCATTGGCTCTGGATAAATATTATCATTGCACATGTTTCTGACTCATTTGCAGTAATGGATGTGTTCCAAGAGAAATATCTGACCAATTTTAATTTAAATAAAAAATGAAGAGCTTATGAAACATTTGCCAATTTTTTTATTCAAGGTTCTCTGTCACTCTCATCTGAGAATAACCTATGGACAAAATAAAGTCAATGGAGCACATCTATAGAGTTGGGCTTTGTTCAAGTTGTGAATTCTGTTTAAGCAGAGTTTCATGCACTGAACTAAACAAAACTGAGATATCAAGCTCTGAAATGCCCTGCTGATTCCTGCAGATCACTCAGGGCTACAGGAATGCAGGAGAAAACCAACGCTTAATACAAAAAAACTTTTCTACAAACAGATGATATAAAAAGAAAAGATTCACAGGTCAAATTGCAGGTGCCAGAGGAGCGTTCCGGGATTCTCCTGCTTCCTAGCACATCACATCCAATCCTAACGAATGACTCCTTCCTTACCTTCCAGAACTGTGAGTTTGGCACTGGTGTTGATCTCTCCCATGCTGTTTGTGGCTGTACACTCGTAAATCGCCTCGTCCCTGTGCGTCCGCAGGGGCTGGATTCGGAGGACAGACCCTGACCCATCATCAAATTCAATCACCTACAACAGAAAGCAGGACAGAATATGACCAGTTCAAAAGTAGAATGTGTATATACCCAGAGTTGACACCACACAATATAAATGACTAAGAATGACCTAAGAGGGGTGATATGGATTTCTTTGGCTTACATCTTCTTACATCTTGCTCACAGCAAACTGTTTTTAGAGAAGTACATTTTCTCATTTTTCTCTGGTTTTATTTGGAAACGAGGGGAGTGGAGGGGACTATTCATGAAATCCGAAGTTGCAGCTACTGAGCTACATTGCATAAAAGGAGAACTCTCTATCAGAGAAAAATCTCAGGCTTGGTAACTGTCCTGTTAAGACCGTTTCAGCTCCATATTATGCT
This sequence comes from Lepisosteus oculatus, assembly GCF_040954835.1. NCBI lineage: Eukaryota > Metazoa > Chordata > Actinopteri > Semionotiformes > Lepisosteidae > Lepisosteus > Lepisosteus oculatus. The sequence goes on along the minus strand of NC_090704.1, from coordinate 2,952,733 downwards.
AGATTCCTATTCTGACAGATCACAAGCACTTCCAACAGTTTAGTACAAATAGTGTGATCCAAGCGTTGTGTGAGCTCAGCCAGTAAAAAGACTGAAAGCTGTTACATGGCAAAGTAGTTCTTTCTGTATTACTGGTAATGCTTTTGCCCCTTAAGACCGCCTTAGTGTATGACTGTTCATGCAGAATATGATGATATATTTGATGAAGGCGATCATGCTGAAAACCTAACAGTATCTGTTATTAATGAAGTCTGTGAAGAAGGTTTGAGCTGCAGACATCTCCTGGAGGACTCTTGTGTTGAGTTATTCCTTTTGAAACAACCCCTTAATGCCAGTAAAGAGGGAGACCCGTCTTCCAATTAAAATTTAACGACATCACATTCCCGGCGGAAAGCCGAGCCAAATACTGCCCAGTAAAACAGGATGGGTCCCAGGAGCAAGGCAAGGACACAAGCCCCAGGTGAATAGCTTGCACGCTGCGGAGGTGAGGTTGAAGTTTCAGTGGGCTGCACAGGGGAGGGCGCTGCATCTGCCCGTGGCACTCACCTCGAACCGCTGAGAGCTGACTTTTTTCCCCTTTTTCATCCATGTGATCCTCGGTTTGGGTTCACCAGCTGCCTGGCACACAAAAGACGCCACCCCTCCCGAAATCCCTATTTGGTCCTCCGGGGATTTTATGAAACTTGGCAAGCCTGAGAAAAAAAAAGGCCAGGAGACATTACAGCACCGCCTGATCTGGGACTGTGTCAGATATCACAGGCAATGAGAAACTTGTTACAGTTCTTTCAACCAGTATTACTTACACTGCAAAGTTGTGAGAAACAGTGACACAGCATTGCCTATGGCAAAACCTGTAGAGAATCTACTCAGATCTTTTTTAACCTGTTAATATATCAGTATCTTCTTTAAACACTGCGTTTACCCCTTTATATTTCTGCTATCCTTCGAAATTGTTTACACAGATGTGAAAAGGCCCTTGTACTACATTTTATTAAGAATTGTTCAGTCATCAGTTAAGTTCATATTTCATAAGGTTTCCAGATTTCATTCATTTTAGAAAACTTGCCGCCTAGTTACAAAATATCTTGTGATTGTAATAACAGACACACCTCTAACAGTCCCCCGCTAAACTATTAAGAGCAATGCGCAAAGCCCAAAATTCAGCAAGATAAATGTTTAAAGATAAAGTAAAGGCACAGTAACAGGTTTTCTCTAAATGTGTCTTTTTTAAGGTGGGAGATGCACAGCATATTTTGCCTCTGTCTAAGAAGGATGTACAAACATCCTTGATGAGCAACTCTGAGCTCAGGGCTTATTTTTGTCCAAGACCATAATGCAGATTTGGTAGAAAACACTTGGTGTTTGGCAATGCAGAGTTCATTTCAGTGAAACAACTTCCACTGAAGGACAACACATTGCTCCAGCAATTTAATAGCCTACACTAACCAGACTGGGACTTAACTTCTGAGCTTGTTTGAATAGGCTCTGCATTTCTATTGCCAGTTCGATGCTGACTCTGCTATGACTGAGAGTGGTTCATTACGTGTATATTAAAGACACGACAACAGTGTGACTCTTCCACTCCTATTGTATAAACAGGTTTCCAATGAAGCAACCTGACTACCCACACTGCACGCAATTCTCCACTAGGCAGTAGGGAACTGGAGCACACCCAAATGTATTCTGTGTAACACGCAGCACTCATCAAGAGGCAAGCCCTGACACTTCCTGTGTAAGGTGACACACTCTACAGCACAAGAAAATTCGGTGTAATCAGATAGAGTTAATAGAAGATCATTAAAATATCTAAACCTGTTTGCATAAAAGGTTAATGTAACCTGTTGATAAATATTCGTGTTTGAGACATTGAGACATTTCTATCATTTCCTGGGTAGGCATGTAGGGCATACATTATGTTCAGACGGCACTTTAAAACAGTTTGGGCGATTCTTAAAAAAAGGCAACAATTCTCCAGTCCGTTGGAGGCATTTCCCACTGGAAATGTCCAACATGTCCCACCACCACGCTTATTGTAAGCCGCCGCTTATTGTTAACAGGTACAATAGGTCTGGCCACCACCTGCTGGACTGTAATCCAGATTACAATCACCACTTCCAGGGCTCTTGCTTATAGACCGCAGACTTTCTGTCAGAATTTCATCTAGACAGGATTTCCCTGCTGCTGCGTCCACTGTATGCTGCACAGCCTATATGTTGGAGCGCAGCCGAACACACGGCCGCCCCACACTTGTGGAGTATCTTCAGCAGTATGACAGGCCCAGGAACGCAATGCAATTAAGCCATACGCCCAGCCTCATGTGTGCCGCTCCTAATCCTGCGCTACACCCCCGCCCAGCAGGGCTCCTGAAGTGAGGGTGATGAAGGAGGGCAGCTCTGCAGACAGCATTAGCAGGTTCCTCCGGATTTGGCCTCCTTTTGTTCTCCTATTTGAGGCGTTCTGACTTAATACTCAGGCTCTCGCCTCACTTGCTCTGAGCACAAGCTGAAACATGTTTCGCAAACAAATAACACGTTGCGCAGGCTGCCAGCACCAAAGCCCTTCCAATAACGAGTTTTTCCACCCCTCAGCGAACATCCTATGCGATACATCCTCCCGATACATTTACAAGCAGTCAGCTGCCAAGAATGCGGTCCAGGTTTTCCATTTTTACTAACGGCTTGATTGTCTCTCTCATGTTACGTAAAGTATAGCATGACCGAAAAGCACAATCCATCAAGATGGGCAGATTTCTTACAACTGCTCATCTTGTCACTGCAGGGACGCAGTTCTCCAGAGCATCTAGCATCTTCCAAATCACTTTTTGTTATATAACAGAGGTGGCAATTAAGCTGTTGTGAATATAAGGTAAATGACTTCACTCCCTTTCACGAAATCCTCCTCTGAATATATTGTAATAGAAAATCTGTAAGGAAAAAATAATCAGTATATAGTATTTATAAATACTACATACCAGCTGCAAACATCTAATTCTATTGCCTTGCAACAGCTGCTGTTAAATTTCAAGAAGGTCTCTTTTGCTGTTGACTTGCCTTAGGACACTGGTGTCACCTGGTTTTAAAGCTGCTATTAGCAGCCCTTTGTGAAGGGGAGCACAGCGTGAGAGAGGCTGGCAGGCTCGCTCAGCTGGAGAGCCCCCGCACCCCTGGGGAGCAGCTGAACCCTCGGATCAGCACCGACAGAGAGAAAGTGGAAGCTGCCTGCGGGGGGGGGGGCTTACAGACAGGCCCTGATCGCCAGCCTCAGGCCTCCAAGCCACTGCTGCAGCCTGGCCGGTGCACGGGGTGTGAAATTCACCCTCTCTCCAGCCTGACATACACACTAGCTGGCCTGAAATTTGTCATGACATTTCTAATCTTTCATGTCCCATTCAGCTCCCGGAGAAATCGCCAACACAAATAAATAAATATCAGAAAAAACACTGTTTTCTTTTTAATTCCCCATGCAGTCATGTTTTTTTTATTCTATTCCTACACTAGACCGTGTCTTTCTTAAGAAACTTCAGACCTGAAAGCCGACAACTGAGGAAAAAAGCAGTATTAAATAAAACAACAAGTGAGCCATATAAACGCGTGGCACAAAGCTAAGCGCTACACGGTGTTCGACAGCAAGGGACGTGTGTGGTACTCTGGTCATAGCAGCCAGTCTTAATTAGCATTATTCTGACCTGTGTGTGCCATGTTTTGTAACATCTGTCAAAGCATTTTCATTTAATAAATCAGCATATGGTGGCTTTTTCGTGTAAAATCAGGATCGGGGGAATTAAGATCTACTGTACAGGCATTAATGACCGAATAACCTTATACAAACCCTTGGGATTAAAACACCTCTGCCTTTCTGCATTTTGTTCTTTCTGCATGTCACTTTTTACAGCTCCGAAGCTCTCTCATTAGACCCAGCATCACACAAATGGGACTATGCTGGAAAAAAATTAAGAACATTGGAGAAAAGTCTCTAAATGCAAAAATGTAGCGCATTTAAAATGAAATAAAATAACACTAGCTATCCTGAAATGGCACACGTGGTCACACATCTAACTGTACGAAAAGCATAATCTTCACCCATGAAAACCCAAATTAAATCCAGTCAGCCTTTCTTTTTAATGCCTGGATACAATCCATCAGGTAAATGCTCACAGGCAGCAAAATAGGGCAGGCTATCACCTGTAACAGGCCAGATCAGTTACAAGATTTAATATGAGCCAACTGCTTAGCTCCCTTTCTTAATAAATGCTCAGTGCTCTTTGGGAATCATTCCATCTGGGACTATCTCCCATGCACTGACATCCGGGGCTATTTCCTTTTCACGTTACTGATCAAATTAAATGAGCTGAGGAAATGTCTTGGCTAAATCCCCTCGCCCTCACAGCTACATCCGCAATGTCTGCTCCCAGTTGGACAAATCTTTCCAACCCACCAGGGCATCTGCATTCCCACTTGAAACAATGACTGTCATGCAGAGATGAATTGTAGTGTTTTTGTGGATGTTTCAACCAGGATGATATAAGACACGATTAAAAATGGTTTAAGGTCCTTTCTACATTTCATCCTGGAATCTGGCCTTTTTAATGCAGATACAGGGAGAGTTAAGGGAACTTTCCGTAGTTTTTGGAATTTGCAAAGCAATCAAACCAGATCAGCGATCAAGTTATCAATATGACTACATACAGTACTGTCACTTCAATCAGGCTCCATGGTATTTTAAAGCTCTGAACTCAACAACAAACCACACCACCTGGGGTGAACAGTGCAGTCAACTGCCCAGCTATAGATATTATGAAACACAGCAGGCAGAAACAGCTGTAATGGGAAACATCTAAGAAACCGACATTAAAAAAGATTAGTTCAGGGTTTACTCATTTACCAGGGCAAATCACTGCTCTTACGTACCATCTCAAGTGGTTCAATGTCACCTCTGGGCTATATCATCAATGACGGTAAAAGGCACAAAAACATTTTTAAAATCCATTCGAAGATGGATTTTGTGTTGTGCTTGGCAATATTACCTCGGCACGGTCGCCAGCTATAGTAATAGAAAACTTGGAATTGCAAGAAGAAATAAAAGGACTTGGAACTCCCCCCTGTTAAAGATCTTTGAAAATTCCCAGATCAAGGAGGGGTAACTCATGCACAGCGGAACGCCCACTGAGCCCAACCACCAGATCCACTAGTTCATTTTCCAATAGTATTCAATTCTCCCAGGTGACAGCATCAGGTTGTTTCAAAAGAGAAACCCTATTGACGTTTGAACTGACAGCTCTTGCCCCCGATTCAGTCTTCGCTCTCATCTTTACTAGTGTGGCTCCCCAAACAATGAATTGCAATAAACATGCTTTTACAACAAGGGGGAGTCATTCAAACTGGTTCACTGCTGTCTAGGGTGGCAGTAGGAATGAAGCTTGTGTACAGATGTCCCCTCTCACACCCCCATCCCCCCCCTCTTTATTTTCTGAAACATCCAAACATCCACGTGTCAGCCACCCAGTCTTTTCACTGTTCAGATATGAAGGGGGACAGTGGGTGTGGGCAAGTGTTCAGATGAACAAGTGCGATGTGGATTTGCGCTGACTGAGAACAGATGTCGAGTTCTTGCTTTTTAAAATATTTCTAAACTTAAAAGAGCAAATGACATTCAATGGCATCCAAAAAGAGAAGAACTGGCACATGGTGCACCACACAACAAATGCAGCAAAGTAATTCCTCTGAAAACTTCAGAAATACCTAAGCTAACATTTCCTCCGCATAAATTATTTACCTTGCATAATGACGGCAAGCTTTCATTATATTATTATAAGAATATCTCAGTTACAGAAAGTGTTTACTGTTGTTTAATGTATTAACAGACAACCATCAGGCTGCAGTCTATGCATTTGTCTTTTTTCCCCTGTGATTCCATTGTGTTCTAGTACATTAAGGGTTTTCTCCTTGACATGCCATTCACATTAAAAGATTCACAACAAAGCTGGAAGTATAGACATGGTAAAACCAAAGTCCTGCTCTGACTGATGGGGTAATTCGTCATTAGGCCTCATTCCTAGAAAGCTAAATGAGAGAAAGTAATGAAAATACTGAGGCATGACGAGTCCTTTAGGATCAAGCAAATTCAAATTTCTAAAACTGAACAGGAGAAACAGATCAATAGGTCACAGTAGCAAGTCCTCAGATAATAAACACCACCCATTACTCTGGTTCAATATGGCTTGATCTTCAAGTCCTAAATAACAGCAGTCCTCGCACATAATTTTAAAGATATATTTCTATCTGTGATCTGAAAGCTGCTTATTCCTGGCGAGGATCTTGGTGACCAGATGGAAGTACAGGGACTACATCCTGGATGGCACATCAGAAAATACTGTAAAAATTGATAATCAACTTTTAATTTTGCAATTCTCTTTCTGCAAACCACCCTAACTACCTCCCTTAAAAAATGCCTTTGCTCAGGTGCTTTTGTGCCTGTGTTATCTTTCAAGTGTGGATGGCAGACTAAGGTGGTAACTCTCCTTGTACCAGAGCAAGGGAAAGAGAACATACAAGACTGACTCTCAGCATCAGTTCTGGCTCAGCTCAGCATACTGCCAGTATGCATCAAGCCACACCGATGCACACTAGCGAATAAATTGGCGAACAAGTCCTTAGTTATCCCATAAGGTATCAACTAAATAAGTGGGCAAATGCCATTAAACATATGTAACACTTCCAAATAAATGCCATTTCACATTTGTCATAAATAAAGGATAAAAATAAACTCAATTTCAGGAAGTGCTATTCCCTCCATGACAACAAGTTGACAGGAGAGGAGGCACCGGCTGATCATGTGGCTGCAGAAACGTTTCCCTACCAAGTATGCTGCCGAGTACTACACACTTCCAGAGATGGGTACAGGTTAACAGATCATCAGGCCGCCTTCAAGACGCCACTGAAAATTCCACGTTTCTCAAAAACCCCTGCACGTCACAGACAAGCCCGACAACAAATTCCAAAATAATGACATGTTTCGGGGGACAGACTGCCTCTTCCTGCATCGCTTTACCTCAGTATCCTTCCAGGTCTTACTCCAAGCTTCACGGAAAAGGTAGAACTTTAAAAGATGTGGGGAAAAGATGAAAGCTTCCACCAGCACTGATTAACAAGTTTATAGCCCCACTGCCACTGCCACAGACACAGAGCGGAACACCCAGCCGGAAGATAGCCACAGGGCCTGAGAGTGATATATGAAAGCCTTGTGCCCAGTCTGACCACAGTAATGATAATGGAGCAAAGATCTGATCATCTGAGGCTCCGAGGTAATTCCTATCTCAAACCCACTGGGAGTGCCATCTCTAATCTGATTAGCCTAAGTATCTCTAAACGAACATAACAAAAAGCAGCCGGACAGCAGCTGTAGCCAGTCTTTCTTGGGAAGGCAGACAGCTGTGCAGTCAATCTCAGCAACATCTGGGAACCAATGGCTCCCCCTTCCACCACCTCACACACAGTAGGACAGCAGTCTTTCACTCCAGAAACAAGTGATGTAGTGTTGATCTCCTTGAAGGTAAAAATTTTAATTGACTTTAAATCAAGAAGGAAAACCTCATTTAAAAAACATCCAATGCCAAAGGAATGAATGTTTAAAAAAAGAGAACAGGCACAAGGAGACGACAAACTGCACTGTACAGCCAAAGCAAGAAAATTCCAGTTAGGGCGTTCCATTCCAAGACAGCTGAACACATCTGAGAGGCACTTTGGATCAAGGGTGGGCATAAATGATCAATAAACTTTCCAGAGTGCAAGCCATTTATTCTCTTTAATAATAGATTAGCAACTTATCATTTTCACTTACACGCTTAATATACATTTGTCAGAGTATCGGGAGTGTTCCTTAGCAGAGCATTTACAATAATGTACTTAACACCATTAGCTTGCTCAGCTTGCAATTAATTCCACATAAACCTGCCATACTTGCAAATTATTTTTCACATAACTTAAACAGCCTTGCTTGCTTGTTTGTCTGCATTAATGTAATGTCACTCTATTCCTTTCTGTACACCGGTAACGTAACATGGGTGGGATGCCACTATTGTAAAAGACCTATCCCCTCTGCTTCAGAACAACACCTGAACAGGAAAACAACATAGCAGAAAAATAATGTACAAAAAGGTGGTTAATTACATTTCGAATTGCACCACCATGTAAGCCATCAGAAATTAATGAAATATTAAAATAAAAAGGACAAATTTAAACAACTGTGGCTATTTATGAAAGCATGGCCTTCAATGTGACCATGTCAGATCAATGAATTCTCTAGTATTGGCAGAAAACACTTCATATTTAACTCCAGCTTCTTTCTAAATACAGTTACTGTAACCAGAATACAATACTATATTGTAACAGTACAAAACAATATTGCACTCTGTTCCCAGTGATGACTTTTCTTAGCAACAAAAGCACCAACATTTTAAACCTATTTAATTACATAATGTTTCCTCCCAAATTCCTAGTTTGTATGACATTTTGCAATTATTTAATGACTGCTTGATCCGATGTAACACAAACTGCTCTTTTACAGAAACTCCACCAGTTACTACACAAGTTGCTATAAACTCTGGCTAACACTTTACACATTTGTGGCAAGGCTTGTTTTTGATTTTTCTTGTTATTCTCAATAACGATAGCTACGCTGTTTTACTTATCTCTAATTATCTTAATTCATAATTGCATAAAAAAGCCAACACTAAATATAAAATTCCATAAAAGCAGCTGTAGTCCATTACTAATTCATTCATTCACCATTCGGACGAAATGGTCTGAGGAAAAATCGTGAGGGCAGTACTGGTGAATTTATGGAGTATTTTAAATGTCTTTTTTCCCTTTATTCTTGTTTAGCCCATGGTCTAAAACAAGCAGTCCAGGAGAGGCCTCACACGGCTCATAAACTAGGAAACCCTAGACTGAAGATGCCAAGAAGGCAAGACTCCCTGTTGATAGCTACCACATAACATCTGCTTCTGGAGGTGACCTTCTCACTGCCCCCTGCAACATCCAAGACAACATGTAGCCATCCTCAGCATGGCTGTGGGACAGAACCTAGCCTAAACAGCAGCAGAAACATAGTTGTGGAGAATCCTTTTCAGTCACGCTCGACAGGCAACTCACTGCCAGCTCCTCAAGGACATTTCTGAAAACTTCACAGGAACTACACCCCCAGCTTTTCACTCTTCCTCTGAACTGGCAGACTTAAAAGAAGGAAGCCTTTCACTGCACATTTGCTAAGACCTGGGAATCGCTGTGTGCTACACGCACCAGCAAGGGGCCGGGGGTACGGGGGGGGGGTATGCTCTCCGTCCAAATGTGCGTTTTTCACACTGCGAGTTCTCACATCGCCGAGCAGGGGAGAGAGCAATCAGCCGGAGGATTGATGAGACTCTCATTGACAACACATCCAGCTCACAGGCGCTGGGCACGTCGGAGGCGCTGTGCAGTACGCAGAGCCACCCTGGCCAGCACCAGCCCACCCAAGTGGCATTTGGCCACTCCTGTGCTGTCACGAGGGGGATCCGAATGTCAGCGGTTGAGCCGAGGATGTCTAGACAGGGCTCATGTGGCACGGCACAATTTACATCAATGGCCATTTATTTAGCTACTGCGGCGAGAAAAAAAATATGAAAGATAAAGTTCCACAAAATGGTTTTTATTCAGTACATTAAAATGTTTTCATCCAGTACAACAGCAAATTAAAATGAAAGGCTGATGTAAATATATGTGTAAAATGACCCAACGCTGACATTGATGCGCAGTGTTTGGGCTGTCCTCGACAACACCTCCCCATGCTGACATGAAAGGGACATTATATCACCTTATTGATGCCACTGGGTGTGAATCCATATTCACCATAAAAGACTCATTTTGGAGAATTACAATAAGTAACTGTTGGCTGAATGAGCCTTAATGGGGCTTAGACAAGCAGAAAAAAAATGTACCTCTGACAAAGGTGCACATTATAATATGAAAGAAACCTTATGGTTTAAAATTACCACAATGGCAAACATACGAGTCTCTTGTCATAGGTCTTTAAATCTATAATGCAACCTCTAAGTGTTTTCAAAGGAATGAGTCATAGTCTTGCGGTTTTAAATGCGAGTAGAATTGTGCATTAAAAAAACGTTATCACAGGATCCCTTTCACTCCCTCCCCTCTCCACTGTCATGCTGCCCTCATGCTGTAAGAATGGCACGTCACCTATTCTCCTACTTAGTTTAAAAAAAAACTCCCAAACAAAAACACTTCTCCTGCCAGTCGAGATCTGTTTCCTCAGTAAATCAGACTTTGTGTTGGTGCATTCCAGACACTCATTTTCATGAACACCCTCACAAAGGACCTTGTTGTGTTGAGCCATTTCAAAAACAGCGTAACAATAGAGTCTCCGATTCTGCATAACAGTAACCTAGACAGATGGGGTGTAAAAAACCCATACTAAAAAGGCAGTCGGAAGAAGACAGCCCACTGTATTCCTCCTGGAAGAATGGACATCTTTGCAATTAAGAACAGAACACTCCACATGTAGGCAAGCAAGGAATAAAAACAACTCAATCTGTGGGTTTCCCCTGTGAACCAACCAATTCTCAATAAAGATGCTGCTATGCTTTTTGTGATGTTTACCGAGCAGTGCCTCAGACAAAAAGGAGGAAAAGGAGGAAAAGCCAGTTTCTGAAAAAAAAACAGAAACAGATTCTTTTTATTCTCAGCTATATGACCTCCACAGTACATAGGTTAAAAACCCCTGGCAGACATGTTTAACTGGAGAAGTGAGTGAGAAGATTGCCGATGGGCCTGCGTGGTTCACACACGCCGTGGCGGTACGTGTGATACGAGCCCCGATAAGGCACTGATCAGATAGTGCCCCGACAGCAGAGATATGAGCGCCCAGACCGGAGAACACTGGGATTGCACAGGGCCAAAGGAGCTGCCGTGTCACCCAAGTGCAAACAAAACAAAGATATAAAGAGCCGGCAATGTCATAAATCTTACACTTCTGGTCTACTTCCCAAAATAGTACAACTTCCACATATACACAAACAGCGCGAGACCAAAGGAAAGTCTCGTCTTGAAAAAAAAATTGATATTTAAGTATTTATATACAGTCCATCGGCAGAGGATTCTTTCCCCCCCAGTTAGGAAAACAAACTAGCAGAAGAAACTAGCATGGGGTTTCAGAGCAGGCGGCTCTCTCCGAAAACGCTCACAAAATCCATCGGCACTGCTAATTGGTGCTCAAAGTTACTGAAGTAACAACGTACGAGTAAATTTAAAAGAGAAATGACAACCACCAGCCTTGGCCTGTCAGTGCGTAAAACGACAACATTTTGGGGGTATTCTCTCAGCCACAAGACCTTTTGTTTTCAGCTTAGATGATGCAACTTACTGGAGATCTGCCTTCACCAGACTGTAACAGATTAACAAGCCATCCCTAAATTTACCAGGGTTACTGAATCTGAAGAGCAAAAGTGAGCACTGTTCTCAGGTCAACAGGGACACAGCTTACCTCTGGTTTCCTGCCCTAGCATGTCTGAAAACAAGACTGCCAGGTCCTCAACGGCTAAATATAAAGTGTCTCCCTAATCCAAATTACTTATTTAATGAGTCAAGCCAGTCAGTTCGGTTCTAGCCACCCTTCTAAAGTCGTTTTGAACTTTCGTGCTGCAATAACAAGCCATCTTGATGAAGCAGTGGCGTAAAATGCACCATCATCAAAGCCTAAAATCAAAAGAAAAAAAAAAGAAAACCACAATACCCCTGCAAGCTCTCCGGAACAATTGTCTTGTAGCGGTTCTGCTCAATTGTGCATAAAGGACAGCTTTTCAAAGCCAGTACATTGTGTGGTCTGATTTATTTAAAAAGGTTGATCTCCCCTTCAAGTAGCCAGGGTTTGACTACAGGGGCTGTCAGTAACCGAATGTGCTCAGAAAAGGCTAAGCATTCCCCAGGGAGGCCTGTGACCAGCTGTGACTCAGAGCAACCTGAGGAGTGATGGCTCCAGCAAAAAAAAACAGAGAGACCCTTTGACTTAACTAGCCTTGTTATGGAGACTCATTTTACACTCATCTGATCACCTCCTCCTCGGGGATCTTTAGACTTTTGTTTTCCCCAGCCAATCCTTCACTACTGAAAACTTAATTCTATCACAGCTGCCTGACGAAAACAAACAAATATCGTAAACCATGCATATAGTGCACTGGAACCATATGACATTCAACTAAACATCTACTTTACTGTTCAAAATGACAGTTGTGCTTATGGCAAACCTAACACGTTCAACAATCAGACAAGGTTGAGTGTTAATAATTTGTTGCACCAGACATTCCAGCATTAAAATGAGAGAACTAAAACTAAACTGTGCACATACACAGTCTGAATACAGAGCACATTTACAGTCTCATCATACAAGCACACAATCAAGATGTACTGCTTTTGGATGAAGGTCCTTACTGACATTTTTGAGTTTTAGGCCTTACTTCCTTTGACTTAGCAAAGCAGGTGCACAGATCTGCTGAATTTTCAGTACAGTACATGCCATAGATGCAGTGTAATCTGTTTAACATCAGCTGAAACATTAAAGTCAATCAGTAGATTAGAACATTCTGGCCAGATTCCACTACAGAAACAAGGACATAAAGACCAGAAACTCATCACTGATGTAAAAATTAAGATATCACCACTGCTGTTAAAATTAAAATCCCTGTATTTCATGCTGCCAGCAAAGCATTCTCTATTCTCTGGATACACTGCCCAAACCTTTAGCCAAAAAAAATAAGACTAACAGCCAAAACCCATGTACGCTCACATCTGACCAGCACTATATACAGATATATCATACTTACGACATCAAGTGTAAGAGCGTCATTTATTCACTTCTACCTCCATCAGAATAATCTGGATATTAAACCATGCCGAAGTGAACAGTACAAAAAAATCTGTCATCAAGACAATTCACAATAATTCCAAACACTGTGATCACAAGGGCCTCAGAGGGAGGACTTCAAAGAGAAGTGTTACAGTAGAAAACATGTTACAGTAAAAGCAGCTTTTAAGCAATGGATTTTCCGACACACAATTCTTAATCAACAGTTTGTTGATTACACTGTTATTTTATTTTTTCTAAACCAACACACTGTTTCTGCAAGGCTCCTTGTTTATTAAAACCATGCCTTTCTGGGCACATTAAAAATGTCTTTAATTAGCACTGATTTGCTTATAAAATCCCATGCAAACACGTCTAAAGGTTTATTGACTAGACATAACAAAACACACGTAATGACCTATTGGAACTGCCAATATTAAAGGCTAAACCACACTTTGTTAATTAATCTATGAACGCTCAACTATTTTAGGTTTCAGCAACAAGATTTTAATCTGGACTAAAAGACAATTAAGTCTTTAACTTTGCAAGGATCATTTTTTGGGACTGTCAAGATGAACAAATGTGTATAGACAGTCTCAACAGAGGAAGAATGTGTACTTTTAAGGTGTTTGTGGGGCCAGTAGTGCTCTCCATGAGAAACACAGACAGGGAGAGAAGCTGGGGGGTCAGAGCGCAGGGTCAGCTATTTATACAGCGCCCCTGGAGCAGTTGGGGTTAAGGGCCTTGCTCAGGGGCCCAACGGAGTAGGATTCCTCTGCCGGCCACAGGATACGAACCGGCAACCTTCCAGCCACAGGCACAGATCCTGAGCCACAGAGCCACCGCTCCACACCTGTCTCTATATTTTCCATTTTCGTATTCTTGGTAAACGTTATGCCACCCCAGAGACTGTCCAGGGTCTAAGGGAGCAAGTGATTAAATCCCAGAACCTGGATACTATAGGAGAAAAAAGGGCAGATTACCTAGACTATGTAAGAGGATAGAGGAAGCCAGGACACCTGGAGAAAAGGAAAACACAGGAATAACTTGCACCAAACTTCACGCAGAAGGTTCGCCCGTCTGGAATTAGACCTAAAAAACTGAAACCTAAAAGAACTGTGAGGCAACAGAGGGCAGCGTGTCACTATGCTGCCATCATACATATTTAAATAGATTAAATAGAGAACGTGAGTTTTGTCAGCAATTCTGCATCTTTTGCCTGAGAGCTCATTAAGAATTTTGCAGGTAACAAAAACCTTGGATTATTTTTCTTCTGGATTTAGCTTTGACAAATCAGACAGTGCAACATTCAAACCGATTTTCTATCTTCTCCTAGAAACACTTCAGATCTTGCTGCAGTACATTTCACCTATCTCTAGAAAAAAAAAACTGTTTTTTTTTAACTCCGTCAGCCTTTTCATCTAATGCAAGAGTCTCAGGGAATAAAAAAGGCAACTTCTTAAAACGTCATTGTGAACAATTGACTCCGTTAACGAGGGATGAAGTTGTTGCTTTTTAAAAGGGCTTTACTGGAAGTTCCCATTAACTTGGAGAAAAGGCTTATATTGCAAACAAAGACGGGTCAAAATTGAGATTAGCTTTAAAACTACACTAACCAATTTCCCTTCTCTTTTGTTAGCATAATTAGAGAGGTAAAATGCAGTCTGTGAAGAATAATTTAGGAGGATGGTCAGACCTATAAAGCTCAAAGCACTCTCGTATATGATATGATACGTTAACAGATGTTGAATGACCTGGGGGAAACAAAGCTGACGTGTTTTCTTTAAAACACAGAAATGTTCATGCCTGTAAATGCCTTGACATCTGAACAGCATCTTTGTGAATGTGTTTATGGCTCTGCACGGTAACAGTTTTTACTTGTTCCTTGATGTCTTAATTTCCTGTGATAATACATCTGTCATGAATAATTAAGCAACACATGTGCTTTTTGGTGAAAACTGAACTAGCGTTATAAATCAATCTTGGAGCCCATTACCAGCACAAAAGGCAGAGTCTCTAACAGACTGCCATTAATCCTCCAATGTGTCTAAGCATTCGCACTGGAAAAACAGGGGGTGTTTATATGTGTATGTGTTTTGTGTGTGGAAGGGGGGTGGCTCCAGACAAAAAAGCCTGGCTTATTTACTTGCAAAGCACAACACACGAGTGGCTGCTTGTTTGAAACCGGCCAGTGTGGAAACCTTTACTCCCCCAGCAGCAGTCTGGTGTAGTGGTCAGGGTCCTGGACTCAAAACTGGGAGGCTGTGGGTTCAAATCCCCAGTTGACTACTGCTGTTGTATCCTTTACTGCAGGTACCTAGATACTCCAGGAGCCAGATACTCAACTCCAGTACAATGCCCAGCTGTACAAATGAGTACAAACCTATGTCACTTTGGAACAAGTGTCAGCCTCAATAATAAAAAAGCCTTTTTTTCCATGAATATTATCACAATAGAAATATATGGATAGATGTGCATGGGTTTCTAGTATCGCTACACACAAGCTCAAGCTAATTAAGCTTATAATCAGCTTTGTCCGAGGTTAAGCGTGATTTATATCACAAAAAACATGCACTTCCGTTAAAACGGTAAAGAATCTATTTCTACTACCTCAGCTCCCCTTTTTCTAGAAGGCACTATCTTCAGGTGCAAGGATAGCAACAATACGCACAAATTAAACCCAGTGATTCCTGGAAGCAGCTGAAGTGCCACACTTTTCCATAATTAGCATTTCACTTCTGCTATGGCACCCCGTGCCCCTTAAACTGAACACTTTGCACATTTATTCATGCAACATTAGGGCCATGCTGCGCTGTTTGTTCAAGGAAAGGCAAATACTCATCCTGCTAATCACTGGATGGGGAGATGCATGCATGCCTGCACACGGGCACTACTATGCACTGAACGTATTAAAAAAGAACGTTAACTCGCAGTGAAATTTCTAGAGCTTTGATCAAACTCTTTTAAGATGGGAAAGCACAATGCCAGCAATCCACACGCACAGCACAGAAGAAGGGGGAGACACAGGGGTGAATTTTTCAACTCAAGCTTCTTCCAGACCTTCATACTTCCCCAGTCCTTCTCCTCATATCAGAACCTGAAATTCAGGCCACCAGTAGGAGGGAAGGCTCCTGAAGGCTCATTACGAAGCGCTGTATTTAAGGTATTAATGTTGCTAGTCTGTCCTAACTTCTTCCATCCCTCCTCTCATGTGACACCTCTTTTTGCCAGTCTGGACGGCATCTTCTCTCTTACTCCCCCACCACACGAGGAGCACAGCTGTGGACTAACACCATTACAGGATATGGTTACTTTTAATTAAGAGAATCAATTTTCATTTGTGTCAATCTGGCCTTGTTACCATAAGGATTCTTAAAAGGGGGCCTGCTTCCCCTGATGTTTAAATCCGTTTAACTGGGTGCCTCATGAGTTTAGTTTAGAAACTTTAATAATATATTTATTTTTTGAATTAAAAAAAATATATCTTTTAATTTCTAAACTTCTTTTTTAGTCTGAGCTTTTCAACTTTCATCTACAACTGTGGGCTTTAGAGCCCCCAGGTTCTCTATATAGCCCAATACTGTATGCAAAACAATATTTATAGAGAAGTTCTCATTCAAACACATTCAGTCTTGTAAAGGCTTCATATTATTTTTCCTTCTGCTCCTCTTGCATTTTAAGGAATTCATTTTCGGCAACAATTTACAAAATAATAAGAAAGAAGTTGGACTACATTATGTTTTAGTCCTAAAGCTCTGAAGGTTAATCTGGCCTGGTTAGCCTCATTTCTCTAAAACAGTTCATCACAGTAATCCAGGTCTGTATTTGCACAGAAAACACAATCTACAACAAACGCTGTACAAATTAAAATGAAATAAAAAGTCATCCCCGAAGGCAGATGTAATGCGATGGCCATGCAAAGATTCTGGGCTGAGGCATCATGTTGTGAGACCATAATACAATCAGACAGCTGTGATTGGATGCACCTTTTCATCATCTTTCCTTCATAATACAAAATGTATGAATGACACACACATGCAGGCAAATAAAGTAAGATAAACCATCACATTCAGTCCAAATATTCCCTAACCACCATCCTACGCTTGTTGTAGTTAGCAATGCAGATTTAGAACAAGCAGATTTCTTAAAAAAAAAAAATACATTTCTCTTCTGACCTTGTCGGCAGATGGCTAACTCTCTTGGGTTTTAGTTGCTGTCAATTAGGTCTAACCTTCCCAATCGCTGGCAGACCTATATTCGGGACGAGACAGCACTAAGTGAAAGTGGGGAGGGGGTGGGGAGGAAACGGGGGTGCGAAATTCTATTATAGCGAGTGTAGCAGGAACTCTTGTTTTTTTTTATTTTATTCTCCCTGGAAATATTCAGGAATAGTTATTACGCTGAAGTGCTTTTCTGCTGCCAGTCTTTGTTTTGCTGCTAGCTCTTCCGCGGCTCTCCGCTGTGTCCCTGAGCTCTCCGGCAAGAAATCAGCAGCCAAGGCAACATCACGGACACCCCACGCAGCCGATGTGGAGGCTGCTGGGTACTCTCTCACTTCACAGCCACTCCAACATTTTGGCAAAAGTTGAATCGTTTCAGGAACACATGGGCTTTACTCACGCAGCATTATTTTAGACTTCTTCCCCCAGACACCCCTGTCTTCTTTGTTGAATTTAGTTTCCCACAAAAACTACAAGAAATAGAATTTCAAAACTGCAGAACAAAGAACAGAAAACAAGATACTGAGCATGGAAATGAGAGGAAACAACACCGAAACACAAGTTGAAATCTGTATGAGAGGAGCCCAGTTCTTGCACGTCAATTCACTCAGGGCCTTCAAAACAAGACTGACTTAAGAGGAGTTACTTTCCAAGAACTTTAAAAGTATATAATGGGTGTTTTTGCACGTAATAACTTGATATCCGCACCAGTGGTGCCAACCTCAAACTTTCTAAAGTAACAGACGTTCAGCACTTTCTGGGATAGGCAGGATATGTGGGAGTATCGAACAGGCTACCCATCCCTGTTGCTGAAGCCGATAGACTGGCTTCTTTCACAAAACATCTGGATAAGATCCTTGGATCAATAAGCTACCAACTACTAAACAAGCCAGATGGGCCAAATGGTCTCCTCTCATTTGTAACCATGCTTATGCTGGATAATTGTAGGAATTTTTCTTCCTGGATGTAAGAGGCGACCATGATTCTGTGCTGTTTTTTGCCCTCTAGATAATTCACAGGCTCCCTTCTGGTTCCAGAGCAAACAGCTTTGGTAAAAGATGCTCTAATGCTTCACCAGGAAGTGTTCCAAGAACGTGCATGAGTGTCACACCAGGTCTGATGGTGTAACACTTGTGCATGCTTCCCCAATCCATATCCTCTCAGCAAGCTGTGGCAAATCTTGTCACAAACTATTTATGCAGCAGGAATAAATGGGAAGAGTAGAATATAGTAAATAACAACAGAGAAAATCACAAAACAGGAAAAACAGCAGGAGATAAAACCAACCAAAAGCAAAACGCCAATGCTTCTCCTTTAAAGGAATTAGGCAGGACATAAATCCGTAGGAAGCCCACTTCTGTCTTCTGAAATCTGGACAGTGACTGCAGTGTTTTCTTCATGAAACATGTTATCAAGAGGTTTCATTCCGCTCCTTCCCTGGACTCCATTTGAACTGCTTCAGATAGTTTGTCACAGTGGTCTCAGCCTCACTGCTAACTAGCCTCTTCTCTTCTTAAGAGATCATGCTCAATGCTTTCAGGTACGGGAGGGTCTGTGTGGATTTTCAATACTGCCTGCGACTTAATTAGGCAGCCAGCCTATTCACTATCTGCCCCTCGACTGACAAATATTCAATAGCTCTGAAAGCAAACCGTCTGATAGCCTGATTGAGCAGTGAGTGAGAGAGTAAGAGAGAACTGTTTGGTGTTTATACACAATAATCTTAAGCCCCCATTAAAGATTCTTCACTCCAGTGACAATTTGTTGTTATGCTTTATTGCCGTGTAAATACAAATGTTCCGTCCCTCGGATCACGGATCAATTGACGCCAAATGCCTTAAAACCCTGGACAAATAAAAAAAAATAGATTTTTTTTCAAAGACATTGAATTTGAGATTGTTTTCTTACAGACACTTTTTAGCTGAAGAACTCTGAAAAGTACCATTAATGGGTTTAGCTTGACAGTTATAATACCCCACTACCATCACCACCAATACCACCAAAATAAACGTATTATAGCAGAGCTTTTTCAGCCCTGTAGTAAGTAAGCCTGATGAATATTTCATGTGTACGTATCCAGACAACAATTACGCTAATGCAAGGTTTATTTATAAGAAAAATATTCAGCTAGCAGTCTTGTGTTAAAGCAGTAAAAGCAGACATTTTAGGATTTGCAAGGATTCACAAGGCTGAGAGAACCAACAGGCAATTCAGAAGCAGAATTATCATCTAAAAAACTGTTGCTTGAGGTCTGTCAACCTGCTGATCCACAAAATTGTGTTTAAAATACTGGACTCATCAGTTCCAAAAAGAGTGGGATTCAAATTAATTCTCAGCTGACAACTGATCACTGATTCAATTAAGACTCATTAACCTGCTCAATTTCTTGCATGTTCCAGGCTTTCTTGTTGTCCTGTACTGTAGGGAAGGCATCCCTTCGGCTCAGCGTGCCGTTTCCGCCTGGATAAACAGGAGTCTCGGCAAACAGCCGCAGTAAGAAAGGGAAACGCCAAGAGGCAGCAGCTCTTCTGACTCCATCACCGGGCTTGTGCTGTGCTAATTTGAATCCCTGCTCACTTGCCGGCAATTAGCTGACAAGAGTTATAAAAACAAGATGCCGTTTTTTTTTTTTATGCTGAAACAGTGATAGCGGCGAGCAACCTGAATCTAGACAGTCTCCACACTGCCGCACCTGCGGGAGAGGCATTCCAGAATGTAGAACCAGGCAGGAAAAGAAATAAATAGACGACAGCTCTTTCAAAAGACTGTATGCTGAACCATTACTACCGGTACCATTTGTTCTGATAAATATTACATTTCAGTTTCACTTTGTGTGTGTGTGTTTTTTTTTTAAATTGCTGCCTACACTTTCCTGAACTCCTGAAAGTAATGCCACAGAGACGCATAAAAGCGAAAGCAAAAAAAAAAACTTCTATCTTGTGCTCATCATGGTGTGGACAGTTCTCAGGGGAGGCAAGGGTATAAAGACTTAAGACTTTCTTTCTGCGAGTCTCCTCAGAGCTCCTGCCAAACGAAAAAGAGAACAGCTCGAGCCCACTCTGCAGAATCTGCACACACATTAGCTGCAGGAGATTACAGAGCATGGGGGGTCAGAGGCTACAGCTCTGTCAAAAAAAAAACTCCTAATTTTGCCTCAAATGCATGGGCCAGCAGAATACTGATTTCACAGAGGGAGCTCTTCGAAAGGCTTGAGCAGAAACCTGCACCGCTCAGCTACTCTGCCTTTCCTTCTCCCTGTTTGAAAGAAGACCAAAGCCTATTACTCGACTGCAGATGCCTGGAAGCTGCAGATGCCTGGAAGCTAGGCCTCAGTGTGGCAACAGAAAAAAAGGGTGAGGGGGCTGTCAGATGGCCAAGGGCTTGGGTTTCTGCAGGACCTGTCTGGCACCGACCAGCATGCCCAAAACCACAAACATGCACTGCACTCACCTACCTGTCCAGAAAAACACAAAGACAAAAAGTACTCACGAACTGGAGACACAGTAGTTTATGAAAATGTTAAAAACACAGGAGACACCTGAACTTAACCTCTCGACCACCTAGCAAATGGGTTAAAGACTAGGTCCGATTAAGGGTTTTAGCAGAGACTTATACCACAGAAAACGACAACTGCCAATAGGATGGTCCTGTAGTCCCCAGCCTACAAAGAGAACTAACATCAATGCACCAGGGGTAACATGTATGGTCTGTGCATCTACTGCTTGTCTGAAATAATTTATCATACTTTCGGCACTGCCTACCTGGCATAAAATGATTCAAGTTAAAAAGCTGGGTCTGTGATACATATTAGACCGCACAATTTGTGCTGTGTGCAATCTGGCACATGAACAGTATTATTCAGTTCAATTCAATTTATTTTTATATAGCGCCTTTCACAACAAGGTTGCCCCAAGGCGCTTAACAAACCAAGTGACCCTCCATGTTGTGAATACAGAACAGAAAAGACCAGAAGACAACGGAGGAGAGAAACCAAAAACTAAAAAAAAAAAGTTAACTGCTAACACAAAAAATGTTAACTACTGAAAGCATAAAAAGAGCAGACATTGCAATCAATTTAAGATTAAAACCCTTTCCCAGAACATTAAAAGTTCTTAATGAATTTTAAAAATATGATTTGCCACTCCAAAGTTTTTTTTTTTCCTTTCTACATCTGAAGACAAGACATTACTGTTAACAGATGACACAGCAGGTCTTGTTTCAGCACCTCCCAGGGAGTGTAGTTCATAGAGTTCAGAGAAGAGAGCAGGGACAATACTCAATTAACACTGAAAAATACAGTAATACAAAGTGCAGAGCATTACAATGGAAAACGTTACAGACATTGTTCGGAAAACATAACATTTCACTGACTTACTGACACTGTGGTACCTTGGTAACTAATGTATCAAGGAAGCAAAGAAAAACCCTTCTAACCTGCAGCAAAACACACGGGATTGGATTTTTTTGTGTTAATTTTGGCTCAAGTTTATCTGTCAAATGTTTATTTTTAACTCTCAGTCGTTGATATCGACTTCAAGAACAGAGAATAGTAACAAACATCAGCTGCTGACATGTTATGAGAACATGTTAAGAAAGCTTTTACAGACATGACTACAGAATAACCAGCATCTGTTCACTCAGTAAAGACTAAGAAACCTGGTTATCAGCCACACAAACCACAGGCAGACAAGAAAAATTAACGATGACCAGACAAGAGCTACCATGCATTGGGGCTATTGATTTTGGTCTCTGGGACATAAATATTCACAAAGATTAAGAATAAGAAACTAAAGACACAAGAAGAATACAAGAACAATGTAACAGGAAGTGAACATCAATAACACACAGTGTGTTCTATCTGGAAATTAAGTTACATCAGGGCTACCCATTCCTCAACCTGGAGGGCTGGTGTGTTGATGGGTTTCCTAGGTCTTGTTCAAGTACCAGCACCTAAAGATTGGGAACAGTTGTTAAAACAGGCCCGGTAAAACCCAATAACGAGCAGATTAAGGTTGTTAAACACCGAGCTAGAATGAAAACCTGCAGACACCCCTGCCAGGATTGGACTCCTCTGCTCTAAACCTCTTACAGCTGCCCAAGAGGACAGAATTGGGTTTGCGCTGTTCTGAGAGTAGGACCCTGCCAGCCAGAATCTGTCACTTACAAATCGAATGCCCTGCTGCTCATACTCCAAATGTCTTACACAGTGCCATTCACATATTAGAGCTGGGTATTCCTTTTATTTTAAACCCCAGTAAGGCCACGTGCCTTTTTTCAGCATGCAGAACACTTGTCCCCCAAGGACAGCGTTAACTAATGAGCGCGCAGCACACAATATCTACAATCAGCCCGATGAAAACATACAAACCACATCAAGCTGATTACATTAAGTCAAATTCAGATTGATGGGAATCTGTTATTGTTAACATTTTTTTCTAAATACTTTTATGATCTCTGATCATGCCTGATGTACCCGAGTTACCCTTTTACAAAGCTTTTTCAGAGTAGTATTACTGCACCTATTAAACTGCAAATGGGAGTAAGAAAATTCTGTTTTTATGGACACTGAACATTAGCTCGAGTGTAAATAATCCCCATCCCCACGTGTGTGTGTGTGCGCTTCCTGTAAAGAACGGGAGAACTGACCAGTTCCAATTTAGTTCATTTCACGTCTAAAACAAAGAAAAACGGGTGTTTGGTTTGAGTTAGTTTAATTTTGATCATACCCGAACAGCCTTACTTTACTCTGTGTATGCACCCACAGAGCAAGGATAGCTACCCCCGGAATACTAGACTAGGTAAAGGTCGTTTACGTTTGAAACCAGTTTGCATGTGCGTACACACGTACATGTGAATACCTTACGAGTGCCAGGTGATCTGGAAACGTAGTCTCCAGTCACAGAAACCAAAACGGTTTGTATACATTTAGACAAACATTCAATTTGTCAGACGTACTAATGCCATCAGTTGTGTTCTTTCTGTTGGGTAAACCTTTTTAAATTGCCTCGGATATCTGTCTGCAAAATAACAGGATACTGTAGTGTTGCAATTCTTGATGTAGATTTTTAAATTGTCCATTAAATACTCAGTTTATTATCTTAACCTTTATGTCTTAGTGGACTCTTGTGGCAATTGGGGGTTAAGGGATTTAGGAACTTTCTGCTAAAATGTCATGTTGTAGTTCAGGTCTGAGGGGCTGCAGAGCAACGTCCTTTCTAGACACTGCTGTCCATCAACCACTGAACCAGTAAATTACCACCAGAATGTCTACAGTCAGGATTGAGTATACTGAGAAAACAAACTGGCTTTTTGTTTCTGCTATTCCTCTTTTTTTTCCCCCTCAAAAGAGTGATGATGGTCCTATCCCTGCACCTGAAACATGAGGCCTTCAAGACTATGCAGCTTTCGTAGAAAAGAGACCTTTAGGTCTGTCCAGCCAGGGCTGGGGGTAAAACCTACTGCTGAAATCAGAAGACTCTGGAAAGCCTGACAAGTAAATTGAAGTTTTAAATGAATTCCGCAAGGTCACTTTTACTTTGCAATTGCCTGGCAACTGGTTGAGAGAACAAGAGGTTAGGACTGAGAGAGAGTCAGAGAGGGTTTTTTTGTGACTGTAAAACAATCATCTTGAACCAGCTCAAAGAAGGCCTAATGGAATTACGGCCACCCAGGGAAGAATACAGTCAGGTCACGGAAAGAATTGAATCATCCCCTGCTGCATATTACAAAAGGATCCGACAGATTCCAGCTTGCCTTTGCTCAGAAGGTTTTCGTGACAAATGTCACCCCACATTGACATTTGAGGGGCAGTAGTCTGACTCGAATCGGCTTTCTGACAGGAGAAGGACTAGCAGGCTCAACGCAGGCTCATTATTCCTCAGGTGCTTTTTTCTTTTATTAAAATGTTATATTGCATCTACGTCTGGCTATCAATAACCTGTGGAATTTCTGCAACAGGCTTTCTTAATTCATGAGCACCCCCCCCCCCCCCCCCCAAGTAAGGAGGGAGCAAACTCAGTGCAGATTCTACTCAGTGCCAGCAAGAACAATCTTTCACTTAATTTAAAGAAGTTGGGGGCAGGAGTATCCGGTAACTGCTGACTAATTTAACCGCTTTCCCATACGAAGTCAAATGGAAAACTTCTATAGCTAGAATTCAGTGAGGAATTCTTTGCAGACTAAGCTTCATTTCCTTGCTAAAGCTCCTTATGGAGAACAGTAATTAAACAAATAGACAATCTGGCAAAGTGAGGTAAGATTTGACATTTTTGCATTGCATTTCATTCATATTAATTTCATAGTTTTTTTTTGCCCTAGATGTACATGAATCTTCCTTTTCATTGTTTCTCCAAGGTATAGACCTAGATAATGCAATCAGCCAGCTATTTAGTTTGACAGACACACTGAACCAAACTGTTAGCTCCAGACGGAGTTCCAATTAATGAACACACTCTTGAGATTGAGAAAGAGAATATGAACAAATCAATGCCTTCTGCTAACTCAGAAATAAGGCATGTTAAACAAGGATCCTGGAACTGCATCACTGCAATCAAACACCTAAGCTACGCTTACGTGAGAAGAAGCACTGAAGAAAAGGCAGACACAGCAGAGCGCATGCTCAGGTAATTAACGCAGGGACTGGAATGACCTAAGCCACTCCAGAGAACTCGCTGAATGTCAGGTGGATTTCCAATTCATTTTTCGATGGGCTCTGCAATTAGCTCAGTGCAGGCATGATGGCTCTCAAATAGCCCCTGCTCTGCTTATTACAAACTGGGAAATGAAAATGCAGGATCCCCAGCCAGACATATTAGGCCCTAGCTCGGTGACATCGGTGTTCGAAGAACGATTTATTCGGTGTCCCTCTTGACGGCATTCTTCAGCCAGTGGGCAAAGTTCAACAACAGTGTCCATGAAGAACTGTGCTATCAAGCCTCTTCTTCAGTTAGCGCTTTAAACACTGCGATACAACTAAAAATGGACAGTAGTGCCATGTAGCACTGCTCACAGGCACATTAAAACATCTATGCAGAACAGAAGAAGAAGAGATATTCCGAATTCGGTGCATGCAGGTTTCTGAAGAATGGTGATAACAATACAAGGCCCCTATTTAATTAGTTTATTTTATGCACAGCCCCTTAAAATTAAATGGGCCACATAGAGCAACATTTTTTAAGTGTTCTGTATGGACTGAACAAGCATGCAAGTAAAACCTCATCAAAACCTCTGACCTGCAACACCCAGGCTCTTTAAAACAAATCCTCCATTTTCTGATATTAATCGTACTAACAATCTGTAAAACAGCCTTGCAGCAGACACTGGCACAGACAACTTTCTTCGATTGCTTTTGCAGAAAATGACTTAAAAAGTCCAGATATTTAAAAGCACAAATGTACGAACTTTATCTCATGAATTATGGGGGAGAAGATCACTTTGGCAGGGACTTCTTATTTCCACTGCTTTTGACCATCTGAGTTTACACCACTCCAGTACTCCACAGCCCACCAGTGTCTTCCAATAGTTCCCTTGTGGAAGTGTGTTGGACTCCACATTCCTATTCATCTGAACTGATCCTTCACTTGGGGGTGGGGGGAGGCAGGGCTGCATTTTCCATTTTAATATAAATCTAAAGCAGCAGTAGGCTGCATTTTTGAGTTTTCCCCCAACGTCAAGAACAGCGCAGAGCTCTTGGTGCGCTGGTGGGGAACAAAGCATGGTTAAGAGGGCCCTGTTGGCGATACTCACTGTCGGCCTGTGAGGACAGCACCAGGCAGCCCAGCCCCGCCGCTACCAGCACCAGGACCGTGGCTGAACAGCAATGAGGCACCATGTTCCAGAGTGGCACTGCTCCCCCTCAGTCCTGACTCTCCCGACTGGCAACTCCACGCTCACACGATCATAGAGTAACACCTGCGCAAAACACAAAGACACATTAGCACTCCACACAGACTAAACAGTTTTCACTCGACAGAGCAGCTGTTTGACACCGGATACGCCACATAACTCAAGAGTTTGCAAGAATGAAGAATCTGTATGGGAAGGTCAGCTTTAAAATATTAATCACATTAACAGAACTGACCATAATTTAATTTAAAAATATATATACTCTCCATTCACAACATAGCAGGATAAGAACCTTGGATTTAGTAGAAACATCCAAATAGATGAGCCGGAGTTAGATAGGCCAATCTGTTCCCTCTTATTTCAAGTTTATCTTGTGTATCTTGTGTAGATGCTAAGTGAAGTGAAAGCAGCAGAAACCTAATGAAACCACAAGCTTTTGAAAGACAGGCGGCCAAAAATAAATGTTGTTTTTTTTGCAAGGATTGACAAATGATAATCCTTTGGTGAGAGAAATGAAACTGTTTTCAGTTGATTGAAAGGAGGCGTGACAAGACGAGACCTAGGGGCCTCCTCGTCGACCCACGTGGGACACTGAACCGAGCCACCTACCCTTCCAGGGAGAGGAGTGCCGAGGGCCGCCCTATTAAAACCCCACGTCCCTGGAGAGCTCTAACCAGATTGCCCTATTGCTGCCACACACCGAGTCCCACAGGAATGGGTTCAGCCATGGCAGCTGGGTTCCTACACTAATTCAGATTACAGCTCAGCAGATCCAATACTGATAATTAACCCCACCCCACTAAAACATATTAAATTCTGGCCATTTGTTAATTAAATCACTTGAAAATTTAGCACTTGAGGAAAAGGGGGAAGTGCCCATATATCTGTCCCAGAAAGGTGATGAATTTACCCTCCATCCTGACGCCAGTCATTCCTCTGTATCACAAAGACAATTCAGATGTGGAGACGCACCAGAGGCTAAGGTACTCCGTAAATGAGTCTGCGACTCCCGTGCGGTTCAGCAGGCTGAGGACACGCTGGCCCATCACAGGTCTACCCCCGCCAGTGCTGGTACCTATTTATGCAACTGGAAGGGCTGCAGGACTGGAGGCGACGTACCGTACCTGCAGCTGGGACGCAAGCCCACAGCCTTCAAGCTGGGAGGCCAGGGGGACCTGAACGTCACTCTACACTGCCCCCCTGTGGACACCGCTATACCGTGCTTCCTGCCGCGCAACCCCACCCGCTCCAAAGATCGATTTTTTGGGGGATCCTGCATCCAGGATGCTAGCAGATAAAACTGCAAAGAGCTTTGCATCTCCTCGTGATCTTTGCCGAGAGACATCCGCTAACGAGCGAGAGCAGCCGCCCCCTTGATCGGGCTCTGATCAGAAACGGGGGTCGAAAAGGCCTGGCTTTGCCACCCCCTTCCAGGAGGAATGTGGAGGTGGAGGCTGCTCCCGTCAGCGAGGGCTACACTACGCTGCACCCCACTCGCAGCACAGAGCAAACGGAGGGACAACCTTAAAAAAAAAAAGTTGCTTGACTTGATGTTGGAAACACCAGTGAAAAACAGTTACAAGATGTGAAAAAGATGTTCATCGCCGAGCTACGTCACCATGTAGCTCCCAGAGACCGAAAGGTTTCAGTGAGCCTTTATAAAAAAGCCACGGAGCTGTAATGTAATAAGCAGCCTCCTGAAACTCCATTCGCTTCGACATCACAGGCATGGAAATTACTGGTGGGTGGTTTTCCAATTTATTGCAGCTTATTACTGGTAACCACACATCTGGAACCACTGCCTTCTCTCTCGCCAGTACACAGATTCCTCACAGGGCTTAGGAACTAAACTACAACGCAGTAATTTTGTGCATTGGTGACTGTCAAAACTGTTTTTTCTGCTTCATTAAACAGAAAAATTGCAAGGACGGAGATCTTTTTTTTTCCGGTTTGCTTTTTAAACACACGTATACAAGACAACCCTATCCCTTCCAGTGCTCCTGGATGTGCTGAAACATCACATTGTTATCTCTTTACCTACGTGTTCTGATCAGACACAATATTGTATAATACACTCTCATTATCACAATGATTATAACTTTGCTGAAAGCAGCATAGTACTTAAGCATAATAAAAATTCCAGTTCTCAGGAAGGTGGTCAATATATCTTTTTTCATATTGAGCAAATGTGAATAAAGTATCAGAAGTAAGGCAGATCATCTGCGACAGTATAGTTAGTAATCCTGCTGGGAATCAAGGATGTACCACTGTCACTACATACAATTTCTATTTCAGTGTTCAGTTTTTTAGTAAAATAAAAAGGCAGGTCAAATTTTGGTTACCAGAAACTTCCACAGAAAGTAATAAACTTTGGGAGGCTGAGACATGTTTCACAAAAAAACACTTTGTGAATTCAGTCAAGCTCGATAATAATTTGTGCGATAAAGCCCTGAAAATTTCAGCATCGGTCTTTGAAATCATTGTTAATCCCTTCTGACGTGAAGGTGGCACTGACACTGAAAGCTATTCAGAAAAAAAAACATACAAAAGGAAGCACTACTGCCTACGTGATCCATGCTGAAGCGAATCACCAAACCCTGGGAGAACATCTGATAGTCCACACTGGAAACTCTTAACCCTTTCCGAAGGCAGAGCCAAACACCACAGCACCATAGGTGATCTGAACTGGGGCATTGCAGAGGCCACATCAGCACAGCGCCAGCCTGTGTTACCAGTCAATAATTAATCCACAATGTTTAAAAACAGTTTCCTTAACCCTACACCTGACATTTCCCGCCCTGCCCTGTAAAACCTCCTGGCCCTGGATTCTAAGGGGTGACTCTTTTCGGAGTGATGTCACAGGCCTGGGAGGATTACTGAATTTTCCTCTCCTATGTCTTGGTAAAGCACCTTGGGATGTACTGACATGATGAGACAGCTATAAAAGCCAAAGTTGTTTCAAGTCAACAAACTCCCCTATTTATCCTTTTATGAGTAAGGATTACAAGCAGAGGCTTAAGTCAACAGCAGCCTTAAGGCTGATCAACCTTAACAACAAACAAGATTTTAAGACCAATTTAAATGCAGTTCCTGGTGATGTGGTTGCTAAGGCAGAAGAAAACAGCATTATTTCAAAGAATTAGACTGTTAACTTTTGAACACACAAACTGAATGATGGCACGCAATGAAAAATTGAAAATCATCTCCCTGAAAACCAAACTATCCCATAAAAAAATGAAATAACTGCCAGAAATAAAAAAAAATGGGTTTGGTGCTCCACAACATGGTGAAAATCTTCTCACAGTTCTCCGTTGTCATTACAATTGGACTGATGACTGCACCATTAAGATTTTGACCAGGGTTATTTGAGACGTAAAACCGGGGTCCTGACTCTCTGTGGTCATTAAAAATCCCAGGGCATTTCTGGAAAAGAGTAGGGGTGTAACCCCGGCGTCCTGGCTAAATTTCCCATTGGCCCTTACCAATCATGGCCTCCTAATAATCCCATCTATGAATTGGCTTCATTACTCTCTGCTCTCCTCCCCACTAATAGCTGATGTGTGGTGAGCATTCTGGCGCACTATGGCTGCTGTTGCATCATCCAGGTGAGGCTGCACATTGGTGGTGGTGGAGGGGAGTCCCCATTACCTGTAAAGCGCTTTGAGTGGATTGTCCAGAAAAGCGCTACATAAGTGTAAGCAATTCTTATTATTATTAGGTCTTTCAATAGTCACACGTCCGCTTAAAATCACCAGAAGCAGTGACCATGGGCCTCTTCAGAATCAACAGTGGGACGCAAACCAGGACCGAGCCTAGGAGGCAGTTTTTTCTCAGTTGATTGAGGAGCCTTGAGCCTCAGCTCGATTGCCCACTAAACTCCAGACCCGATAAATGAGTCCTCCTCTCATTTGCAAACTTTATGGTGTTATACACAAACTATTCACAATCATCCATCTGTAACTACGCTCTCAGAATGGGGTCCAAGCGCTCAATCATTCTTCTACCACTTCTGAGCATTTCCATTTGATCCCAAAACAGGCTCGTTTCTTTCTCTCTGCTGGCTCTCCTTAATCCCGTTGGATGCAAATCCAATCCAATTCAAACCTCACTCCTACCTCCCGGGAACAGTAGCAGAGCTCTATCGTAGAGGACCGCACTTGCTAAGCAATGACGAAAGCAGGATTTGGACTTGCAAAGGAGCTGTGGGATGAGACTGCAATCTATTGCACACCAGGAAGCATATCCCTCATCCATGGGTGCATGGACTTGGGTCCATCCATGAACTTGGCTTGACTTTCTCACTTTAAAATTCTCAGTTTTCCAAAATCTTGCCCCGACCTCCCAAACATAAGGACCCAGCCCTGTGATGCATGCAAACGAGCCCGTTCCTCTCTTCACGAGCAAGACCTGCGACGGCTCAGCAAGAGCTCTGTCCAGGACACCTCTGCTCTCCATCACGTGTGTGATGGAGTGTGGACGTGAACAGGCTGTAATCCCTGGTGGCCTTATACTGTGCAGCGTGTGATGTCTTGTTTAAGAAACATGGGACAGATACACCGGCTTTCTCCTCGTTATCGGCTACACCAGCGTTTCAGTTGGCGTGCCTTTGGACATTGATGTGTGGAAGTGTCCCCTTCCAGCTTATATGCATTAGGTTATTTTTTATTTATTCTCCCAGTATAGAGACCTTTTCTATTGAGACAAGTGTATCAGTGCAAAAATAATATACTGCAGGAGTTAAAAGCAAGGGTAACAAACATTGTGAGACCTTTAAAAAATGAGGTTCTGTAAAAGCTGAATGTACAAATTGAACGGCAAGTTAATTCCAATTTAGGACATACAAAATAACTTTTGAGATTCAATTTTGTTAATGAGAGTAGTACTGCAATGTGTCAATACCATTATGGAAGATTAACATTTTTTGGTCCTAAACAAAGGTTAATCCTGAGCTTCTCGTTCAGTAATATTATCAGGAATTACTAATACTCACGGATTAGGACTGATTGAATATTCTATGATTTGCCTTGTGTGTGGAGAAGAGAGAACAGAAACGAATAAGGGGAAATGTGTAAAGTGATATGTGGGTTAATACTGCAGGCTCTGCAATCTATGGTGGCCTCCTCTCTCAAAGAGTAAGGAAGACCTGATTACAGCAGGCCCTACTTTATCACTGGTAATCTACACTGCTCTTCAAGGTCGAGTCTCCCAGTGCTAAGCAATCAGAGATTCTTTCCTCAGATTTTGTGCACTTTCAGTGCATTGTCACATGCAGGAAAGTTACACAAACTTCATCCCTCATTTTTTCTGTTCATTTGTTATTCTTGTCTTCAGTCCTGTTAAATGACGTTCTTCAGGCTGTTAGACGCACAGACACCAGACTCAGCTGTGTGAGCTCACTGTTCTCATCTGTGCAATGGTATCTTTTACAGCAGATGCCAAAGAGCAGCAGATGCATTTTATTGTCTACGAAACAGACTGCTAAACCTACATAGTTGTTTTTTGCTATTTTTCATGGTTCAAAAGTGATCTCCTGGTTATGAGAGATAGTGTTCTAAACCTAATAATGACTCTCTTTTAAGCACTATGTTCTCCTTCAACTAAGCATAGGTAAACACTTGCAGCTCTAGGTAAAGTAACAGTTAGAAGTTCTGGTAAGTGTCTGTTTACTGTGCTGTATGTTTGAGCCAGCAACTGTGAGCAGCATAAAAATTAGTCACAAAAAAGATGCGGATCAGCTGAAATTAAACCCCCTCGTTTCAGAAAGGTGCCCTTTCCCCCTGTTAAAGTGACCCTTTGCGATTGCTTCATTACAACAGATGATTCCCTGCAGGACCTCACAAGCAGACAGCACTTCCAACTGCAAAACCAGAATATAAGAGACCATCAGCACAAGTATTGGCCAGTTTATACCATCCTGCTCACAGATGCAATCTCAGTCATGCCGCTAATAAGAAAAATTTTAAATTTGCTGCAGAACAAATTTATATTTATCCCTCATTGATTAGCAGTGTTCTCAGGAAATGGTTTAATGTCTTGAAAAATACAGGCAGGACTGCCCACAAAGATCCAATTACGCCGCTGAAAAAAAATCTTGTTTTAAGTCATAACTTAAAGCATTTCCCTGTAATCAATCCCGCTTAGCCAGAAACCCAAGCTGTTAATTGATTATGACCAAACTGTCTCTGCTTTCTGTGGGAGGAAAGAAAGGAGACAGCTCTGAGGAATAATTGATAGGGAAGAGAAAAAATTTAAATACAAAACGCAGGGTGACAGATGGAGAGCCACGTACTAACTTTGCAGCATTCATACTGCCTGGCCCATGGCACTCCGCTGAGGGGCAACCAGGGCATTTTACTGCCTTTGTTTAATGTCTGCTGAGGGAGCCCTTCAGACTCAAGCCGTAAAAAGGGCGAGGAGGAGGGGGAGGGAGCAAAATAACACTGGATTATGACTTCCTCAACTATCCGGCTAGTTGCTATGAATGCAAGCAACCTCTGCTTCTCAGATCACATTTCCACAGGGAAGGGGAAAGAATAATGATCAATTTAACCAGTTTCAAAACTACCATGAATAATTATGTGCAAGGCACATAGAACAGGGGCCCCCAAGAGGTGCCTATAAGCATTAGGAGAGGTAACAAATGGGTCTCCCTGGACATAACAATTAAAAAGGCAAACAGTGAAACAGTACTACAACATGTAAAAAATAACTATGCTATAGAAATTAAGCACGCAAGGCTGCAGAAGTCAGGCGTGTTTCTGCAATAATAAGCTTGAACAAGGGAAAGAGTGCTTCTCTTTTCCTGTTCGAACAGAGCAGGAATATGAACACGCAATTCGCAAGGGGGTACCAAAGCGGGTTTAATTAACAGCTAGATCGCAGCACGGGGAGGATTGCTGGAAAGGTGACCCCTGCCTTCATTGTCTTGTCTGTCAAGCTAAATGCCACAAAGGTTTTGATCTCTTCCTCCCCACCGAGCCGTGCTGGGCAGAAATGCTGCAGCTCCATGCTTTTTCTTCCCCCAAAAAACACACCACTAAAGCTATGACCTCAATGGCTTCACATGGACAGAAATACGACAGGGCCTCTTGTGATAATTGTGACACCGCCACTGGCCCCACACTTCAATAATATTAGCAGTAATGTAGACTGTGAATACCGTAAACACATCAACAACTGACACTCAGCTGCGTGGACTCGAGCAGAACTTTCCTTGCTTCGTTGCACGAACACGCAGTTGGAAGGCTTAAAGCCGTGAATTTCTTTCGCATTACGAAAATGAGAAGAGCAGGGAAAAGGAAAAATACTTGGGAGTAAATTACACAGTGCTTCCAAAGGATTTAACTAGGCTGGCTATGGTATAAGCTGTGCAGCCCATGGACACGAAGCAAGTAAGCATGATTCAAGATGCCATTCTGTTTTTCCATGTGACAGAAAAAGGATAAAATGGTGTGCTCCATATTAAGAAAAGGATTAGGCTTTTAATTAAAGTTGTGATGGGAACAAATCTCTCTGATTTTCGTTCTTTTTAACAGTTCACAGTATATTGTGCACTAACATGTCTTTTAAAAAGGTTAACCTGCCAGTCGACTAAGCTTGTAAATATTTAACTAACCCTCCACACACCGCATGTGAGCCATAATGGATGGGGAAATTAATTCAATGCTAGGACAAAAATCAGGCTATGGAAGGTGTACGGTGGATGTGAGGAAAATGATCACAACATTTAGCAAGAAAGAGCCCAAGACCACTGCATGAGTAAACAAAACCCCCAAGATTTCACGGATCTGAAAGTTGCCACCGTTATGTGAAACCAAATGTATGAAAAAGACAATTCGCCGTCTACGGCGATGAAGCTAATACGTCCTGAAAACCTCAAATATTTGCTTTCACACTCAGCGGTGAGAGATTTTCTGACTTGCGTTTGTTGCCTCCAAACGAAAACGTGGGCCATGTGGTTAGTAAGTCACTTCATGTGGCACATTGATCGGCACAAGATCCGATCCTGTTTCTGGTTTAATATTTAACGCATGAATTGAAGCACTCAGTGTCAGAGCTTTAAGCATTCCCCAATGCTAAGTCCTGATTTATGGCATGGCACACAATAAGAAGTTAGTGATTAGCCAGCAGCTACCCATCTTTCCAATTAGTCTAGAAAAGCTGTATAGCAGCTAGGGCTTCAATCTGATATATTGACATGCTCTATAGAAATGGTCTAATCTACTGATAAAAGTAATCCAGGACCACAATAAATTATCCTAAACTAGAAGATTTACAATCATCACATGAAGATTAGCCAAGGGCTCCCAATGTTTCTATTAGACAGCAAATCGGGCATGGAGTGATTAAAAGTAAATGTGATAGATTAGCACCCAAGGCTGGGTTGAAAAAAGAAAACGGGGACTTTCTGAAGAAAGTCGTACGTTTTCTGCTTCGCTGTTCTGAGGCAGTAAAAATCACCCCGAACTGGAACGAAGAGGATGACTTCCTTCACAGAAGCAGCGTCCAAACCGCAACTAAATTCTCTGTAATTTTCATCCTAACTCATTTTACCACTAACAATTCCTTAAACAGCAGAAATAGTCCTTTTAAAAATCAAAGATCCCCCAGCAGACATCCACAGTTAATTTGGTCAGATATATTTTGGAGTATCATCTGGCTTGGTCGACAAAACATGCTCAGCTCCATTTTCTCCTGGACGTGAAGATCACCAGACCTTCCAAACCGAGTGAACAGCTCAACACCAACTCAAAATACAAAACACAAAAGGAGCCCCACACACACACACACAAAAAGAGTTCTTGAGCTAACTGAATGTCATATTCATCCATCTGAAAACCTGGATGCTTGCATCTGTTTTAAAGAAAAGCTCCAACCAGTTTTCAAGGAGAAAAATGTGTCAGCTCCGCTTGTGGAATTAAGAGATTAACCCTTTCAGCGATGTTTATGGAATTAAAAGATTAACCCTTGCCTTTCTGAATACAATTGACTAGCAGCCAGATCTGCATAACGCTAATTCTGAGCAGCCTCGCTGGCTGAATTGGAGGTGGTAAAATAAGCCTGATCTTCAAATCGCTGTTGTTAAGAGCACAAGCAGGCTGTTACTGTAGATCAAAGCCTTACCTGAAACAGATTCAACACACAGAATACTTTTAAATAAAAATCCTACCTACAGAAAGGAGGCACTTACACATGTGACACCTGTGTAAGTGTAAGAGAGCTGACACCTCTGAGCATAAAGATTTGGGAGATGGATAGAGAGAGACAGAGAGGCCAACCCATGGACACAGATGGAGACAAAAATAAATCCACGAGATGTGCCTGTTCTTTTTCTTAAACAATAAGTAATGGGTTTAAGTGAAATTTCTGTCAGGGCATTTTTAAAGTGGAGTCCAGCCACAGGCACGGTCATGACCGATGTTCCCTCTAAGCTGTGCACGTGTACTATGTGTGTTATGAAATCTGCGCACACAGGAAATTGAACTGCGCACAAAAAATTTAATTCTTCCGAAAATATGAGAAGAATAAAACAAACACGATTGTCAATTGAGAAATGCTACATTGACCACATGAGACTGGCTGCGAGAGGGCCAACTTAGCTGTGTGCATTTTCGCTACTCGATCATCATAGTCTCGTACCTCACCGTGTGCTCGCTCCACACTCAGTCTATAATTACAAAAATTAATTTCAGGTTTACAATTTTACATACACTCAATGTAGTGCGCACAAGCTTTTGTCAGAGGGGAAAACCCTTGCACAACTTGAGATTTTTGCGCAAACAGGCCATTAAAAATGAGAGGGAACATTGGTCGTGACCATCGAGCCGTCCTGCTCCAGCCAAGTCTGCCAGCGAAAACGGATGGGTGAAGATACTAACGACGCCTCTCTCTCTCTCTCAAGGCGAGCGGATGGACACTGTGCAAGCAGGCATCTCCATTCATCGCAGAGGTGAGCATCCTATGACTGGAAGCCAAACGCAACAGCTAGGATGAGTCCTGACAGCTAAAACAATCTCAAAAGGAAGAGTAAGAAAAAGAAGGCCTAGCACCCTAACATGAAAACTGTGATGAATAAAGCAGACATCCCCATCTAAAAGAAACACTCCTGGAATAAATCTCCAGCAGAATGTGACAGAACATATTGCCAGTGTTCTCAGAACATTTCATTTTCCATAGAGAAAGCCTCCACTGTGCTAAGGATTTGCAAGTAATGGCAAACTGATTCAGAACAATCCAGTAGGAGGAATCAGAATTAAATTGTATCAAGCTATACAATGAAGAGATCCCTAAACCGGTTAATCTTACAGGTCATCTGTTTTTAAAGACTGGCAACTCCTGTAAGATATTGATTAACCAACCAAGTAATCTGTTCAATTCAGAGAACTCTACTCCTTGAGGGTTGAACAGTACTTTAGATTTCAGTTACAATCATCTCTAAATTGCCTATTTTATCAATTACATGATAATGTAATTGTTCTGTATCTTTAGTAACTGGTGACTTAAGGGTGACCTACAAAACTGGATTGGGGCTCCACAGCATCAGGGTTAGATTTCTAGGCTAATTTGCTATGTATTTATGTCCAACATGTATTCATTGTATCTCTGCAACATCAACAATATCAACAACACACTTCATACAGTTGTGCTGCATTAAGATAATTCTGAACTTTTTAATGCAAGTTAAAAAGAAATTCAACAATTTTCAACATCTTAAAAAGAATTACCTTCGTTATTTTACACATCAGAAGAACAAAAAAAACAGGATTAATTAATCTTAAAAAAAGATTTAAGAAATGAAAAATAAGTAATGCACAGAGAAAATTATTATTTATATTACTCTAGACATTAGTTTAAAGAATGTGGTTATTAGGTTGTTAAAGATAAGCAGGTCTGAATATTTAGCCAGACGAATGTCAAATAAAAACTCCATTATTCTCACTCGATATTCTTCTCCCATTGGGATCCACGTTTCCCATTTAATTTTCAAAATGGAAAAGGTTTTATCAGAGATTTCCTTTCTTTAACAGATGAGGACACGCTTTCCTTAAAATACGCTACATCTGTATGATGGTTCCAAGCTATGCATTTCAAGGTTGTAAATGATTTACTTGTGCAATATTCCATGATTCTTCAGCTTTTTATTTTTCCTCACAAAGATCCATGCAAATGATGCGGGCACAGAAAAGGCACTCTGTGAAATGAAGACCTGGCCTCAAACCTTTTGTCAAGGTAAAAAGCTGCTCAAGTTCATAAAAGCAGACAGAAGTGGCCATCTGCTTTCAACATTTATCTAGATTCCGTCAGATCTCTTTTACATCGTTTTAATGAAAGGAATGAAAAAAACCTTTCCTGAAGTGTGAAATTAAAAAAAGCAGAGACAAAAAAGTAATTGAATTTCAATAGCTTTTATAAATTGGAGAGAGTATAGGGGTATTTAGATGGCAGAGAAGCACCAATAAATCATACCGAGGTAGCTATTTTTTATCTTTCATATAATTCTTTTCACAAATTTGATTAAAATTATAAATAAGTGCGACAGTTCAGAATATTAAAGAGAGCCTGTACAGAAATGTACTGTTTCCAAAAACAAATAGAGGTGTCAAGTTTGTCAGTCTAGGCACCACGTTAAATGTTTTTAAATAAAATGATGTATTTTGAAGTGTGAATTAACACCCTGTACATGTCACTGGGGACTAAACAAGCTTGGAACGCAAATATTTGGGAGAACAAAAATAAACTTTTCTTAAAAAGAAGCTAAGGAAGTATTACATTTCTGAACCCAAGACATAATTCAGATTTGCATGCATTCTAAGAGGGTGACTGCTTTATCGCTTAACTGCCTGGAACTCTAAGGTCCATTAACCTCAACAAATGGAGGCAACCAATATGCCAGAAAACTACACCCCTAACAGCCCTGGAGTTGATGAAACAGTTTCTCAGCATGCTTTAAATTTGGAAACACTGTTTATGATCAGAGAGACCCGCACCATTCACAGATATTTTGGGTTAGCCCACTGGCATCCAAGCAGAAGGGTATCTTCAGATAAGATGCTGTTATCAGAACCAGATAAAATATTCCTTTTTGCCATTCTCACGTTTGGTAGCACTGCTGCCAGTCAGTGGCACCCCAGTGCGTGTACTGGTTTTACCTATAACTCCTCCAAGGACATCCGAATCACAATAGTTTTTTAAACATTTTTGGCTGCTCATGTAGCGACTTGACTAGACTTCACTTTATGTCTTCTTTGTTTCTTTTGTTTTTTTTCCCCCCAGTTTGCTTTGACAATTGTTTTGTTCTGACCGTCGGACCGAGTTGATTTTATTAACCGTTTTTTAATTGAATTTTCCGTCCTCGTACTCGAGTCTCTTTGCTTTTTATGGGTGAAGGCTGTGAAGCAATCTTGCCCGACTAATTTCCCAGGTTCAGGATAATAAAGGTCTTCTAATCTAATCTCAAAGCCACAGACCCCCTGTGGGCCCCCCCCCTGCACGTACGCAGATCCCACATCCCGGATTTTGCTCCAGCTATTGCCACCTGTGGAGGTGCAACTCCCCAGGAAGCCATCGCGCGCCGCAGTGCGATGCCATGTGGTCCGGAGCGGGACAGGAGTGTTCAGGTATGCTGGTGCACATTCCACACCCCCTGCTGAAAAGCGCTTGGGAGAGGCGCAGCGCCGATGATTATCAGACACATCTCCGCGCGTGTGCCGGCGCATTAGCTCGCATCTCTGCGGGACGCGTATTTCACCTGTTAAAGAGGCCGCGCTGAAAGAGCTAAAACTAGACGCAGCAGATGGAGTTATATATCCAGCCGGTCTCTGGAGAACAGATCTGTAATGCAAAAGAGCAGGCTGAAAGAAACGACCCCGCGGATACATGGGAAGCAATCAGAACCAAACTGATTAAACACGACCCTGGTCCCTGTACAGAATGACGAATACTTAGCAGATACATGGGGAGTTGTGGAAAGAAACAAATTGCAGACGCAGTCAGTCATTCACCTCCCTTTTCACGCAGCTTTAACCCTGCCAAGCCTAAGGAATTCACCGGCTGGAAATTAGGCTCTTTCACAGCCTCGGTGACAGATGCCTAATGCTGGAGGCTAGCAACAGGCTATTAGTACCCATCTTGAGGGGGACCTTGAATGACTTGTGAGGAGTTTTTAAGTCTGAGATGATTGGAAGGGAGTAACGAGTCATTATTATGAGGCTAATAATTGCCCGCTTTCCTTTGGTAATCGGTGTCGCCTCATGTAAAACTGCCTTCGGCCAGTGTCCGTCGTCAAGTTGCGAGTAGGAACAATTCGTTCCTCTACCTGTCGGGGACACTGTCAGTCACACAACAGGACCTGGGCTCGCTTTGTCATCTTATTAGAGAATGACCCTTCGCTGAACCCTACCAGGCTAACTTCAGCTCTTTAAATTCTAAAAAGCCAGCAGTATCAAAATTAAATTAGTGTGACAGTTACGTCGCAGAGATAGGAAAGTATCACTGACATGTGAACTACTGTGCTCACTGGCCACTAAAAATCTATGTAAGTGAATTACAATAACTAAAACATGGCTTGTGGCAAGATGTCAATTATAACAAAATAAAACTGCGTCAACTAAATACACTATTAAAAGATTCTAATGGGGGACATGTTGGGCTTTCTCTATTTTTCATTATGCAATCACTTAAAGCCCTCGTTCAGACTAAAAGCAATGGTGGGGTCTAGGGACAGCTACTTCCAGTGCCTCTTCTGCCACTGACTGAACAAACAGCCTCTCTGTGCAGGGGGGTGAGGAATGTGCTAAAACATACCTCTTACACAACATGCATTCCTTACACAACTCAGTTCACCAAATCAGCCCATTTTCACATCTTCTTTCACAAACATGTATGGAACATAAATAATGCAACGTCAAAATGTATGAAGTTCTCAATGGGAGCACCGTGTTCAGCATATACATAAGCCTGTCAAGTAAAAGAACCCAGAATAAGGCATCAAACTGACATAGCCAACATCCCAGCAGAATCTAGACAAGCTTGCCATGATTACCAGGATCAAAAACACAATGAAATCTGACTGAAGCGCAGCAAAAATACTACATTATCATTCTAGATTTCCACAATGATCCTACATGCTAAGGAACTATCCATTCATTCAGCCAATGCATTTTACTTAACAAATTTATAACTGACAACCCAGTGCACTCTTAAAAGTTATAAATGTATACATAGATTCTCATGCAATCTCCACAGTATATCCCTGCCAGTGAAAACAGGCATCCAGTGTCAGGAATAATAAGACGGGGAAAAGGAAGGCAATCAATATACTGCCGAACTCTGTTTACTGTTATACTGAAGAGATGTGCAGCAAGATCAAAACCCGTGAGCCACCAATGTCCTTATTAAACACCAACTGCCTTGTTTCTCCCCTCACCTGCAGTTCAAACACAAATGAAATCCCACATCTTTATTTACAAAGCCTGGCTCTAAAAGGCACAGCCCACCTTCGCCAATTAAAGTCCAAAGTCCAGTGGGAGTAAGAAACACCGGACAGGAGAAAAGGAAAGGCAATTCCAGTTACAGATTCCACTAGAGGCCAGAAACAGGTCATGCATAGCTTTCTTATAGGTACAACTTTTTAAAACACAGCAAATGCTACCTGGCACCGTCTTCTGGATGCCAAGACATAATTGTTCTTTTCTGGTTCCCCATTTCCAATGGCCTGGCTCCTTTTAGTTTCAAACTCCCTGAATCTTACTTGAAAAAGAATGTATCGGAAAACAATTTTAGTGACGGAAGGCACAGCGATCTGTGATATAAGGCAAAATAAAAGCAATTATAAGCTTTTTTCCTATCCCACGGACTCCTGATCTTTCTTTCATGATGTGAAGTTAGCCTGCCTGATAACTGGCATCTGCTTTTATCGGTCTTGCATAAATGACATTTAAGCTGCGAGCATGAGAGAGGGCTTTTGTCTGACAGAGGCCCATGTTCCCGAGAGCCTAAGCATTGTTTCCCTCGTACACACACACTTCAATGAAATATCCCAGCACTAACACAGATGGGGCTTACCTGCACCTGAGACAACTCCCAGACTATCAATTACCTTCAGCGCACAGAAACAATATACCACTTCAGACAGACTGCTGGCACACCCCTTTCTCTCTGCCATCAGATTCCTTTTTTCTACAAGACGTCACCGGCTGCATCTTTCTTCTCAAGTACTTCATTCTAACTGTCCAGGGCTGTTATGTTTTTAAGAACAGTGGTAAGCTGATAGCATTTACTGTCACTTCAAGTGAAGGCTATTACATATCTTTGGGACCCTAAATAATGCATTAGCAAATGTTTGCCAAAGCAGATGCTTAATTGAGCCCCTCCAGCCCCTCACCTGTGTGATCCCGTCCTACTTCCAGCCAGGACTGTTTGAAGTGTAATTCCCTTAACTGAGCAAGACAATGGAGGCTAATGCCACACAAACGGACTGCGCCTTGAAATCAGGCACGATCTTGAGTGGCGGGATGATAAACCCATTGAAATTTTTCAGAATGTCTAATGCAACAGTAACAGCTCACCTAACGCACACAATTTTACGAACTGACTCCCAGACTTGCAGAACAAAGAACTGGAAACTAAAATTCTCCCCCCCCCTCCTTTATTTTACTCCCATAATGAAATAAAATTGAATAAAAAAGCCAACCAGAATCTCTAACGTATTTGAATGATCAAGTGCTGAACATTTACCATGCTCCTATAAAATGAAAATCCAGCACAATATTACTGTAACTATTATAGATGCATTTGTCTGAAGCTTTTATCCTGACTTACATTTGTGCCCATTTATACTGACGCAATGTGAGAGCAGTGCCTTGCTCAAGGGTACAGCAACAGTTCCCTATCTGGGATTTGAACCTACAACCTTCCACTTGTGAGCCAGGAGCCCTCACTATGACTCCTCACTGCTGTCTGCTTGCTGTTTGTGTGAAGGGAAATACTAAGTCATTGACTGAAACAAGACGTGACAGGTTTCATTCACTACGAACGGAGAAAAGCAGGGGCGATTTCCCATCGGAGCGTGTCCAGATCAGAGTGACAATCCGCACAGCGCACCCTGAGTGGGCTGCTTCATCATCACAGGAAGCATCTATTAAACATTTCCACATGGAGGCCGTTCAATTCCATGTTGCATTAGCACCACATCTTTCCTTCTAAAAGACCCACAGAAGGCAAAGGGCTTCATGTAAACATAATTAATCACCTTTTTCTTAATGTACTTATTTCCAGTCTCAGACTAATTGTTTTTATCTTACACCACTGTGTCTAAAGGGTGTTAATGTCATGGTGAAAGCAAATGACTCAGTAGCTTTATCCCCCCCCCCACACACACACATCTTGATTTTTGGCTTAAAAAACCACAGCATTCTGTCACTGTCTTATTAAAATCTAGCTACGGGGTATTTCTCTAAGACCCACTGGCGCATGGTTCACTGTGTAACTCAGGGAGCACGGAGACTGAAAGGGGGAAACGTTGGTTAATGGACGCAAGCTAGGAGGCCCCTCCCCATCGATCACCCATGCAGCTGCCCCCCGGGTGGGCACAGACGTACACATCAGCCACAGGAAGACTCGTGGCTCTCCCCGTCTCTGCCCCACTTTCACGAAGGGCAAAAGGATTGAAACCAGAATCCCTAGGAACCTCGGGAACAGAAGCTGCATTTGCCAGCAATACTTGAAAAGGGGAGGCTCGGGCTCTCTCGTGCAGCGAAGTCGCTAGCAGGTGCCTTTAATTACGGCTGTTCAGGAA
Source organism: Lepisosteus oculatus (assembly GCF_040954835.1). NCBI lineage: Eukaryota > Metazoa > Chordata > Actinopteri > Semionotiformes > Lepisosteidae > Lepisosteus > Lepisosteus oculatus. The sequence continues at coordinate 2,909,983 of NC_090704.1, read as the reverse complement.
AGCAGCTCCAGGGCTGGCAGCTCAAGAGCTGCTGTAGACCCCGCTGCTCTGCGAGGGCACCAGCCCCTGCCAAGCGAGAGAGCTTTCGGTGAAGTGACTCCGGGACTGGAGTTCTCCCGCCATGCAGCTCTGACTGGCAGCTGTAGCCGAAGTAAGACTGAAGTAAGACTGTGCATACAGGGACCCCGAGATTGAGCTCTTTATTCTTGGCACACACCAGCCCATGGTGGCAGCAGCCAGACTAAATAAATCACCGCAGTTTGCCAGTTGAACTGCCTCTTTGGAGCAGCCGATGTACACAAAAAGCCAAGGATTAGCAACTGTGTTATTAAACGCGTTGGATCCGTCCTTGGATTTCCGATTTTGAAAGTAATCTTCAGGCAACTTCGAGGGACACGGGGATCATCATTTCTGAAACCCCGGCGTCAATGCAAGAACATGCCGAAAAACAGAAAAGTTTCACCACTTTTTATATACCAGCAGAGTCATGGAGGGAAGTTCTGTTTTCAGACACCCCGTCGGTACTCATGCTTTATTACTGCTAAGGGTTCAGCAAAGTGCGGCCCGATTTGATCTTGGCAGTGGCGCCCACTCTGCCAAGTCAAATTGCCCACTGCTCAGACACAAGGTCAGGGCCACTGAAAGATGCTAAGCCCCCGAATGTCCTCATTTTTCACAAAATCTATAACGAGCAAATATGGGAAACCCCTGTGCGAACAGAGGAAGTTTTTATATTCATTCTCGTCAAAAACAGAAAATCTCCAAATTCCTATTTCCACTGGCAGGGTAATTTCCAATGCAATAAAAACCCAGACTGAGAGGAATTTTAACCTTTGCTAGCCCGGATACAGGCTGGCCTACAAATGCAATCCATGCAATTGTAACAGATTCTGAGAATTTCACACAGCTTTTCACTAGCAGCCATTCTATTTCTGTTCCTGAGAATCCTGTGAACTTCCCCCCCGATCACTCGAAGCAGTGGCTCTATTTTTGAAATCCAGGCTTTAGGGAGAATGCAAGGAGATCAGAGATTTGAACCCGTGTCTATACATTACAGCTGGAACCCAATTTTAGCACCAAGGCATTGTTTCCAGAGCCGCGTGGGCGGGCAGCCCTGGGAATTCAATGGCATCAGGAATGTCTTTGTAACACGCTGCCCTGCCCCCCGCACCCACAGAGATGCCTGCAGTGGCTGCCAATCCCAGAAGGCATAGGCTCTATAAATAAAAACACTAATGAAGTGAAATTTATCTCAATTCATCTTGCTAAAAAAGCTGGAGCGTACTGTCACCAGGTTGCTACATTACAGCATTTTTCAAAGGGTGACTTTGAGATGAACAAAGGCGACATCAGCATTGTGACTGCCGCGGCCCCTCCCCCTCCCCTTGTACATCAAGCTTTGTGGTCTTTAACGTACTGACTGCCTGGGCTTTAACTTATTCTAACCCAAATACGTAACTGAGCAATCAAGGTTCTCCACTTATTCTGCTTTCCCGAAGCTCATCCGTCAATGAACTAAGGTGTTCTGAAATGTATGATGGGCCATTCGACTCAATTCCACATGGGCGCATCCATGAGGCACTCAAGAAACTCATTTTTGCCAGAGGGACAAAAAAATTAATGTGGAATTAAAACGAGATTGCAAGAGCAAGAAAAGTTCGCCTTTGACAAAGAGGATTTTCTCTGCCACTCAGGTTCCCTGTTTCAGAGTGAATTTTTGCTAAGCGTGTCACAAATTTACATACTAAACACTGTATGAAGGCTAGACTCTGAGAATTCAAATTCTTTGATTGTATTTCGTCATGCATGAAATATGGTTATTTTAATGATTAACATTATACACGGAGTGAAACACTGACACTTTTAAGTATCCTAATTAATGTAAGCGCCTTAGGAACAGTAAAATCCGACACCAGGTCTGTAAAACCACTCTCAGATTGATGCCTGAGGAAGCTGAACTCTGCTGGAGCATCCGAGTTGCACAGAAGCAAAAAGGCACAGCTTGTTCTACAGAGAGCATTTATATTAGTATTGGGAGGGACTAATCATAAGTAGAAGACTAAGATAATTGTGGTTTCAAAGACGAACGAACACTTATATTAGCTAGTCATTCAAACACAGGCCAATCTGAAAACAAGGCCTTTGTAGGGACTTCGAATACATGCCAGTCCCCGCCACACCTCTCTCATTGAGGGTTAGAACAGAAGATGTACCACTGGGTCTTAATTAAAAATTTGTAAAAACATTGAATGTATATTATGTCACTGGGGGGAAAAAACAGGAAGTTCAGTCACTTCCAGAATGTTCATTTCATATAAACACCACCATTTCAGACTTTTTCTGTCTGACAATGAAGTCATTGTTATTCAGTTTTAAAATATTACAACGTAAGCCTGTCAAAGTGAGCGTTAGCTTTTCTGCTGTGTGGATGCCTTGTGCGCAGGGGGCTTCAAAGGTTTAGAGACGACGTGTGTGTGGTGGGGGCGGGCTGTGAGACAGAGCCGGTCTCGAGTGGCCCCTGGGAAAAACTCATCTGCTGAAAATGCGATTTGCATCTGGCGGTTGTCAGTTACAGCAAGTGTGGAGATACATTTGCATCCACCTGCATTTAAAGCTTCCCCAAACCAGCAAGGACACAATAACCAGCCCACACCAATGTCACACAATCCGCAAACACACGACAGAACAAATCTGCATTTCATTCTTTTTCCTTTCCAGTTTAAATGCCACCATGAATTCAGCTTTGTTATCATTCCCCATTTCATTTTCCATTCAGTTCCTTGTGGAAGTTACCTGGACGTCACAGGTTTTGGTATTCAAAACATTTACATGACTATGTTTTTTTCTCTTTTTCTTCTGCTATGAGTATGTTCACATACGTGCTTAAGTAGAGAGCTTTTGAGTTTTTCAAAAGCACTTCTAAATGTGTTGGCATTACTCTGTATTGTACAAACTACTTAAACCAATTGAGGTAATTCACAAAATGCTTTTGTGAAAGAAAAATTATTTATGGGACTGAAAGCCTGAATGGCTCACCAACCAGCACTGGCGTCCAGTCAGTACATGTGTCCACTGGAAAGGACACAGTTTTATCAAGGGCATGGTACTGCCTCCTTCTGCAGGAAGACTTCAGACATGCTTTCCAAAGAACACACATAAGATAAGATAAGATCACTTTATTAGCCACATACAATTTCTTGCATTAGGAATTTGTATTTTCGCATACCCCAGATTGCTCTCCATGAGACACAGACAGGGAGAGAAGCTTGGGGTCAGCCATTTATAACCCCTGGAACAGCTGGGGTTAAGGGCCTTACTCAGGGGCCCAACGGAGTTGGGTTAAGTTAATTTCTCTCACAGCTTAAGAAGCAGTAGGGCCACAAGGAACTGCCGAGCTGGATATCTCTAGAAAGGTGATGAGTCTCATTAGGAGAAAAAACAAGGCAAGTAGATTTGACAAGAGTCGTCTGTAACAGTACTTGATTCTCATACCATATCCACCTATCCCATCCTGTCCTACCCCCTTAAAATGTCATAACACATAAAATATGGAGAGGCAAGCACCCAGAATAGTAGTCTGAGGACATTACTCCTGTCAAAACACTCACATTCCTTCACACCAGCACTTTTACAGGACTTGTCAAAAGTTATCAGTGTTGGAGCCCTGCTATGTCTCCTAGCCAGTGCAGTGAACCACTAACACTGCCCAAGTGCCCAGGCACACAACTCTGACTGTCAGATTTACAGCTAAAAGGGACTCAAAATGACTTTAAGGATCTCTGTCACACTGGCATCAAGCTTTGCCTTACAGCTTGCTGAAGGAACTGGATGACCACAAAATCAACCATCTATTAACCCACTGAAGTTGACCTCAGTCATCACTCAATCACTGAGAGTGCCACAGCACTAAAAAAAGAAAAATCACCCCAGCAGAAAGAAATGAAGGACACTAAAGAATTAACAACCTACTTTCTGTGGCACTAAATGCTACAGTTCATTTTTCAAATCTGAGTTTCCCTGTTACAAAACAAATTGAAAAAATATTGTCACAGCTGCTAGAAAACTTCTTTCTTCTTGAATTCTGGCCAAATGCAATAGAAACCAAACCGAGCCTCTTTAAAGGCAACTGAGAATGGACTGTAGGCTTATCTTTTAATACAACCATACCATGATATTGAGGTATACAGCAATTCGCAAATATTGCTTTTGAAAAGGTAACAGTAAAGCTAAAGTGCATGAAAAGGCAGCATCATCGCACATTACTACTGTGGTCACCCGATCCAATCAATCCGATACAACCTGTGTTTAGAGAAATCTTCCGTTCTCTCCCCACCTCTGTCCCACCCATCAGAACACACATGGCTGTTATGGACTATCAGAATACTTCCACACACACCAGTAAAAACAGACTCAAAGGGCAGCTTGAACTTAAAATGTTTTAAAGCAGCGGTCTTCAGATACTGTAATGTCTGGGGTGAGGGTTCACACGGAAACAGTCTTCAATTTTTAGTATGTAAAATAAGTCTTCTAGTTATTCAGGCCTTGCTTCATCAAAGGATCTTCTCTGCGAAAGGTAAGTGAAAACGTACTGCAGGGCTTTGGTTGTGTTTCTACATAGTATGCTTTAAAACAAGATTTTTTCTCTAATAAGTTTGTCATTCTGTAAAGCGCTTTGAGAAGCCACCTTTCAAGGCACTATGTAAAATAAGGTTTATGATTATAATAAGAATTAGCCCTACATTCAATACTATTAGGTCAATCCTTACTGGGGGTGACTGCCTGAAAACAAGTCAAATCTCCAAGCCAGAGAGGAACCAGAAGTCCCGTTCTGAAACTTGCCTATCCAGTTTTGCTTGGTACTGCACGATCCACAAATAATACACGAACGCATAAACTTCTCAGTCTTTCAAAAATTAAAAACAACAAAGGGCAATTTAACCAGCATCTTGAGAAAATGAGTCTGCTTCAATATTCTTTGATGTTTTTTTTTAGTTCAAAGGGAAAGGTTCCGTTATCCTTCAAAGAAGGGAAAGAAAAAAAATTCAAAATTCATGAAGCCCACAGAATTCCTCCTGGACCAGAAACCCGTGCAGCTGCTTTCTGAGCCTCTGCCAAATGTGGCGAGACATCGTGGGTTAATCCCAGGACACAGCCGCGGAGTTTGTGTACCAACGCCCTCTGTGGTCTATGGTTCACTGGGCCAAGAAAAACTGCAACATCAGTGAACGCTATACCAGCAAAGGAAGCACAGTGGTGCTCAAACATTAACACTGGGAAAAATAAAACTCAGTGTTTCAAACATTTGAGGAAGAGATCAAAAATATAAACTAAGGAATATTCAACCTTGTTGACCTACAAAACACAAAAGGATTTTCAGCAGTAGCACAACTCACTGACTTGTTACATGAGATTCCTATCAGATGTAACAAAGGCAACAGTAATAAACAGCTAAAAATAAAGGGGCACGAACAAAGAATTAAGAGGTCAGCTTGACTTTTCAGGAGGTGAAGGGACACATTTGAATGTTAAAAGTCTACAGACTTTGTAGGGACCCTGCTGACATTTTCACAATGCACTCCTTAAGGTGCCGTCACAGACATTGTGTTAGGGTTTCTGCAGCCTCTGCACAGACGCCAAAAAGTATTTTTTGAGTTACAGTCATGACAAAACAAATCTGAGAAAAAGCTTCGACTTTGTAAAAGTTTGTGAGATCATCTTATGTTGCTTTTTCTGCTTTCAAATCTGCACTACCCTTTCCCTGAAAACAGTGTCCCATGTGGTACTAACAGAAAAAAGTCCACAAACATGCTGTAAAGCACAGATAAATGAGTTTACTCCTTCCAGAGTTTAGATTTGAATTTATGGCTGCAGAATTACAACTGTCTGTGCAAAGATTGACGAAACACACAGACTCAGCTATCTAAAATATATTGCCCCCTGGAGTGGTACTGGTTGTTATCTTATACCTTATTTAGTACAGTTTCCACCCCCAAGACAACTTCCATGAAAAAAATGCCTTCAAAATGTGCTGTTTTTTTTTTTTTTTTTTAAGTCTTGCAGGTTTAAAACTCGGCACGATACAAGGGCAGCACCAAGTGAGGGAAGCGGTTTTCTTGCTTCACTTCAGGAAAAGAGGCTAGAGTGAGTGACAGAAAGATTCCAAGCTGAGAAAGTCATCCAGGATGTGTACAAACAGTTTGATCCATTTGATTCCGTCTTTCAATAGCTGTTCCCTCTTGTGCATTTATCCTCCAAGCGTTCTACCACTGACCAGGTAATTTGTCCTCACTATCACGCACTCTCAAGCTAGTTCAGGGTTATGGAGAAAAATACAACAATGAGCAAAGACATTCGAGCGAAATCAACATCTTATTCCGTCTAAGGTGCAGAATCAACCTCTCATGCAAACACACACTCCAACACTCCACTGTATACATATTTGGAAAGATACAACATCATTTTTTTACCCACTGCTTTAAATAAGGTCTCAATCTTAAAAATATAATTAAACCGATAAAGTTAAATTCACATCTGACTCCGAAATCCTATTTACTTAAATATACATAGCCTACTACAAATCCTTTAATCTCCTTCTAAACATTGAGTAGAACTCGCAATTACCACTGCACCATAATTCCCCCAGTATTCTTACAAGTTGGACTATTTAGTTTCTGCTCCTTAGAAATTGGGGACTTGAGAGGCTATCAGAAAAGGGAGAAACTGCAAGTACGTAAAATGCGATTCTCTGGAGGAAGCAAGCTTCCGGGCCGTACAGTGCAGGAATCATATCAACACGGAGAGACCGAAACGCTGAGCTGTGCTGAAGTGGAGGTTACAGTCAGGAGACACACACACTGTGTAAGTGGCAAAGCAGAGGTCAGCAAGCGGCTTTGTTCCTGCGGGGTTGCTCGGCAGGGAGTCTCACCTTTACCATGGCAGCCGGTGGGGAGACAGTGAAAAAAGAACTGGGCTGCACTCAAAACTCAGAGGTGGGGGAGTTGGGGGGGGGGGGGCAATTGGCCATCGCGAGTGAAAGCCAGCCTGGATCTCACTATTGTTTTTAGTTCAAAAAGGCTGAATGAAAGGAGAAAGGAGCGCATGAAAAAGTTCAGAAACTAAGCACTAAGTGAATGAGAACAATTCTTTAGTGACATGAGCATTTCCCCTTAGAGTTATGTGATGTTACAGTAAAAGTTAAAATTCCGATGTGTTTTAAGAATCCACCGAACCTTTTAAAAAGTATTATGTAAGTATTCATTCAAAGTAACAAAATTGTAGTTCTACATTTTCTTTCTGCATCACCTCCTACATTTAATAAGGGATATTCCCAATCAATCCACGTTTGTTCGGATACCCAAGATCTAAAGACTGAAACACTCTCTCATTCTTAAATCCGAGGACACAAATACAAAATCCGAATCAGTAATTCAACTGTGCTTTCCACGAGCAATGAGAGACCCTCTTTTAAAAACGCCAAATCCCAAAAGGTAACCAACTGTCAGACTTACCCATAACAGGGGGAAAAAAAATAGGAAAAAGCACAAACGCTGCCAGGGACTTCCAGGGAAGCTGATCACTTTATTTAACCTTCCTGTTTGAAAGCTCCGCTGTTATTCCCAAGGGTGAGCAACGCAACATGAAAATCCTTCACACATGTTTGTGTGCATCCTGCATGTTTAATAAGTGCAGCAGCCTCAGGTGTGAAGAGAAAAAGGAGGAAGGCGCTCTGAAGCGGTTATTTAATCCATCAGCCTAAACCGAGTCCAGAAGGCGGCCAACTCGTTATTCAAAAGGCAAAATTGTCGATTAGGGATCCACGATCACCTCCTGATGCAGCGGTGAAGGTTGCTGTCCTGAGAGCTGCCTCTTCTCTGAGCCTAATCCTTGAACAGTGTCTGTTGCAGGGACAGGCAAGGGCGGAGTCTCAGCCTACTGGGATGGCCACAGGTGTTGGATTTCACTGAAGGGGGTTGGGGGAATGTGAAGCAAACCTGTGTGCATACACTGCAAGCCCGTGGGTGAGCACCTGCCCGTCTGCTCGCGCAGGTAGGAGACGGGCTCCCGAGCCGCACACCTTCACAGCAGAAGGAAAAGCACCGGCATCGCTTCATCTCCTTCCAGAATTAATTTTAGCAGGTTATCGGACAAATCTGGTGCAAAGGCAAAGGCAAAATCAACTTACCAGCAATAAAAGCAACGTAAGGATTAAGATGCAGCGATGGAGACTGCAATGGAACATTACAGGGCTTCACTGTGGCAGCCTGAATTTTTTATGCATTCGTGTATCACTCTGCTTACAAGCAGATGGAACTACACCTTGCACATGCTGAACCGAAAGCGTTCAAAGGCACTGAAGCCAACAGTTCCTTCCCTCTCTCTTTGGATCCTCGAAGCTCAAACTCAAAAACACGCTTCGCTACTCCTACACTCCCCAACAGGTTGCATCATTTTTTCAGCGAGACCGTAACTGTGGACAGGATGGCAGGAGGGCGGAACCTTCCTTAACCTTAATATTGGCATTGTGAATTCTGCCGCAAAGGTTTAACAAACAAAAAAAAACAGTCTTGTGATTTACTGACACACGTTACACACCACTTGGTGCTCCTAGGAAATGATCACAACAGCCAGCCCTTGGTAACTGCTTGAATATGGCGCATTCGTTAATTTAAAAAAAGTCAAAACTAAAGACAGCAGGAACATACCCAATTAGGAAGCCTTGAGGATATATCTCTTTGGACCTCCTCAGACCATAAAGGGATCTTTTGATCTAAAAATGTTTACCAGCTATTCGATGTTCCTCCATCACTCCGTTTCCGCTACAGCCTTGATCATCATTTTGAAAGCCAGCTTTTCAAGAGAGAGCATGTTCTCTACCAACCCCAGCAGCTCCCTCAGGCACATGTTAAGAGCTAGCCCCCTGGGGGCGAGTAACTAAAATACCCCCAACTGTCTGCTACTCCAGCTTGCCTGTACGTTGTAACGCAGTTCTAAGTATTTTTTATTTTTCTGAACCACTGATAAAAGTTTTGACATTGCGCTGTGAAATCTACTTCAGTTCAGGTTTATAAAGACACATTCAACGATACAGCACACAACGTATAAAAGACAGGAAGGGCCTGTTCCTGCTTTGTTCACTCTAATGACGTATACTGCTGGCAGCCTAATAGAGTCACGTCACCTGGGAGTTAAACAGATGAGGTGAACGAGGGACTGGGATCTTCATAGTGAGGATTTTGTTTTTAAAAAAAGCTAAATAGTAAACACAGTAAACACCCAGTTTTAAGGCTTTAAAAACCTGCTAATAGAGAATCTTGTCTGTAAAATCAGAAAGACAGGATTTTCTGTGCAACAAAGGTAGGCAAATTGCATTCATGTTTTGGTATGCTTTAGAGAATTTCATACAGTATATTTTTGACACGTTTAAAAAAGAGCTTGTATATTTATGATTAAAAGCAGACAAGAACAATTTTCATTGTGGTGTGATGATTGTGGCTGTGGTGACAATTTTTAAAAGATCCAGAAAGCATATCTATATATAGTATATATTTCTCATATAATAGTTTGTTTTGGGGCTTAAAAAATGCCCATTCAATTCTGAAAGCAATATGGCAATAATGGACACACCTTCCTCACTATTAGCCTGGCAAATGGAGGCTTTACTGTAATACAATAATACAGAATGTGGAGCAAACTGTATAAAAATACAAGGCGTGCTCTTAAACTGAGCTTCCTTCAAGCCTGTGAAAAGTCTTTAATCCCTATGAAAACGATGGAAATGTCTTGGCAGCAGCTGTAATCGAGCACGATTCCAAAAAAGGGTTCGGACACACTCCATTTTTAAAACAGCTGCTGACCGACGCTTCTTGATCTCTTGGTTTTGTGGGCAGTGTTCACCTGTGCGCAGTTTCATAGCACATTCACTCGATCTCATGAGACGGGGGCGGACTTTATTCGCAGACCCCAGTCCGCAGCGCAGCGATGGTGTGAGAGAGCCGGGGAGAGACGGCTCGCTCCCCCATGTCTCCCCCAGTCCTGTAGCCCTGCCAGCTCCACGTGAAAGTCAAAGCGCTGCTCTCCTCCAGATCCGATGTGAACACCGAAGCTGACAGGGACTTTTATGCGATCACAGCGGTTCTTGAACCCTTGGGAGGTTCAGTGATTCCACTTCGGTGACAATGAAAATTGCTACATAAACTATTATGACAAGCAAAGAAGCAAAAAAAAAAGGGGAGATGGCTATTATTTCTTGACCATTTATTAAGCACAACGCTTCTGGAGGATGTATTATTCGTCTCCCCAAATAAGACAATTATTTCCCTGTTGAGCTATGCAGTACGCAAGACAGAAAACAACAGAACCTCGATAAGAACAAGAAAAGTACAGTCAGGAAGGATTAACTCAGGTGGTTTAATCTAGTCGTGATCCCAAAGAATCTGGGGCAGGCCTTCTCTACAGTATTAAAGGAGGATAAATTTAGATGATCAAGATCTAATAATTGTTAGACTGCGTGGGACTTATCTAGGACAAACATTATATAAATTGCTTGCTTTTACAATAAGGCACTATGGGTATATCCCATTCAGGCACACCAAGTCTGCTATTTTGAAAACAAGCCTGCTATTCTATTCCTGGCACCAAGACTGGTTCCAGGAAGAATCTGCATCCTCTGAATGAGAGAGGTAGCTAACTGAGCAGAATTACACTGAGAATCCAAAAAACCTCTCAGCCCACCAGCTGAATCACACCTTATTAGATAAATTACAATCATCACTACCATTATGGCATTACTACAACGAGACTTAAGTGCGAAGTAATGTTTGCTTGTTTCCAAGAAAAGAGCTCAAGAGGGATTTCTCAAGATCTTAGAAGAGCACATACATTACTGTCAGGCCGCCTTCACATGACAGAGAGGACAAATCTCAGCAGCATTAGACTGGCAAGTCGTAAGACGTCCCCTACTTAAAACACAGGGAGGACTTTGCACCCAACACGAAATCACTACACTTTCACAAACTGTAAAATCCTTCCAACTCACGGCTATACCTCACATGCCCATAAAAGGGAAGTGGTTTCTCAGAAATCTGTGAAAGATTGAGCAATATTTATTAATCAAGCTGGCTAACCACAACTGGAGCTGTCAAGAGTCAGAGCCAGACACAGCAGCGTCTCTCTGGCACCAGCTCAGCCTGTGTGATACGTGTCACCTAGCAGGTACAGCCTCTCTTAGGTAAGAATATGACAGCAATTAAACACATAAGTAGAGATAACTGGGATACACCAGCATCTATCTGGCCACAAACTACACCGTACCTCACACCATAAACAAAAACAGTTCACTGCTTTTGAAACTTTTTATTTACGTTGTCTGGGAAATTCCTCTGCCTCAGGACAGTTTGCTTTCGCCAGGTCTGCCCTTCAGGATTGCAAATGCTGTTTACTTCACACGCTCTCCCGCAGAGCCATTCTGAGCAAGTCTTTACTGCCACACCGTGAGCAACGCACTGCGATTATAAGTAACCTGGTAACCAAGAACAGTTAGCGTTTGCATTCTCCGTGCGTACAAAACATCAGCTTTCTCTCTCGGGCTTGAAAAGCCACAGGTTACTTCCAGAGATCAGCCGTTTCCTTGAAGGCTTCTAGCTCTCTTCAGACACTGAAACTCCGTATTTATCGTGTCTGACGCTACCAGTTTCAAAATCTAAAGCTTATTAACATTTCACTATCCAGATTCAATTGTTGTTGTTTTTTTCCAGGAAGTCAGAAAATCTCAAATGAAGGCTTTCAGTGTGTTGTCCTGTCCTGGGGAGGGCCACAGCAACAGAAAACCGACTGCAACAGTGAAAGCCGGGACTGGAAATTATTTCTGCAGTGTTAAAATTTAACTTTCCCGTGTGGGTTCCAAAACTGCCATTGCAAGGTTAAATATGGGCAACACAGGGATCCGAATGGCTAGGTGTCTGGTGTACAAACAAGAATGCCGCAACTGTTGCTAAAATGCCCACTGCAAATTAAACAGACTGCTAATCCCATTGAGTATCACAGCTTTCAATACCAAAAGAAATCGGCTCAAGTTACTTGCACACATTATGATCTTAAGCTAGAGATACTCACTTAAGTATTTTTGTACAGATAGGAAAATATATTTTTTTTCTATTTAAATAGGCTATATCTAGTACAAATACTTATCTAGTCTTGCGCTGAAAAATCCAATCCGTGGCGCACAACTATCCAGAGAAGTAATCCAATGTAATATCAAAGGAGTTTCTAGACAGATGGAGACAGGCTGAACGATGTAACTAAAGGCTGCTGGAGTCAAATACGGAAAATGTGCATTAGAATATACAGGTCAAGGCCTACCCATAATCTTAAACCCTTTATGTCAATAAAAGTTACATTTACGATACAAAGCGGGAATGATAAACACAAGTGCACTGTAGTGTCTGTGTGGTACAGACTTCAAACTGCATGCAGGCATTGCCTGGTCGGCACTCCAGTGCCGCTGGGTATTTCTGACAAACAGCAGGAAAGGTCTAAGTGATGGAAAAATACTTTATTATATTCCCTTAACCGATGCTTTGAAACTAAACTTCACAAGCTACAGCGTAAAACACACACACACAGACAGAACCTGGTAACTGTGCACCAGGTGTGTTATTTCAGTAGAAGCTGCCGGTTCTACTCGGATTGGATCAAGGCTCCGGTTGTTCCAAAACCCCACCAATTCCCCTTTTCGGAGTCCGAGTTTTTGAGAGACATTAGGACCGGCCTACCTGAGGAATAAACAATGTTATCCTGCTGTCGCTATACAAACCCCAACAACTGGTGCCCTGCAATACAGTAGTGGTGGCAGACACCCCAAAGCAAAGTATTAAAATCTCTATCGCAGCAGGACATCTACAACACACACACACACACGTCACCTGATCAGCCACAATTCTGTCTCTGGCCTTGTGAGACAATGACTCATTGTCTTACGAACTGCTGCCACTCTTTTTTAGTGCCACAGCGCTAAGGAAAGTTAAAAAGAAAGTAAAAGACTTGATTCTATAATATCGTACTACGTTCAAAACGAAGGCTTAATCATGCATACTGCTTTGGCAGCACTATCGGTAATCAGATATCTAATGCTGAGGGGTGACTTGCTTACCAAAAGATGCCACAGCCTACAAATGACAAGCACTTACCACTTTTATTCTTGCAAATACTAGTCAGGTGCAGTTTAACCGGAATAACGGAAATGACTAGCTCCTTCCTTTGGAACGGCATAGAAAAAAAAAATGGAGACACTGCAGTGGTAAAGCCCGAGAGTTCAACACACGGACAGCACACTCTGCAATTTACAAACATCTAATACTTAAAAACTTGCACATGCAGAATCATACTGCCCATGTGTCTTTCATTCCCATTCACAGGCAATGTGCACCCTTGTGCACTGAACTTGAGAGCAGCACTCTGCGAAAGAGAGCTAGGGCTTGCAATCTTCTTTCGACTTTGTGAACAAGCAGCCTCTCTTCTCTACTAGCAAAACAAATCACACCAAAACTCTACATGCTAGAACAATTAACTACATGCCTATAAAATTATTCATCCTTTCCAAGAAACGTCCAGACGCCCAGAGTGAAAGGCACAGTGTACCAAGAAGCAGAAGTGCTGTCCGAATTCTGCCCTTTACAAATACATTAAAAGAAAATACACATTATCTGGGGCATATGTTAAAAGTAATGATCTTCCTGATGAAATTGCTAAAGTTTCAGCTTATTGTCTGCTGTTCAATGAACTATACAACTGACACATGCATCCTTAGGTCAGTAATTGTTTTGCCCTAATGCCCCACAGTCCAGCCACACTGCCCCTAAAATTATGCCCAGTGAAGGAAATACTGCCTTGTCCTTCCTGACTTTAACTTCACACCCTGCAGTAACGCGTTTAATATAACATGACAGGTAATGACAAGCGCACTGTCAACACTCGCTGGAGATGTAACTATTTGTGCAGCGACTTGACTTGAGAAACATGTAAAACATGCGGTAACATAGACGATAACAACAAAATCTGCTGTCAGTGCTGCTCTCAGTCTAAGAATGCGGTCTTCACAATGGCCTTTTGCAAGGTTGCACGTCTACCAAATGAAAAACGTCAAGACGGTGTACTAACTGTACAGACAGACTCCTATGTTCTATTCTGAAAAAAGCCAACAGGGTGGCACAAAAGGAACCATACGTGTCAGTAGACTGTTACTAGACGGTCAGCGTGTGATCCCTTATCGACACGGGCAGTGCGCCGGTGCCTTCTGCCTGGACCGCACGAGCTCAAATTAAACACCTGATCAGCATTCATTTTAAGGAATAACACCAAAAACAACTGGACTATGTGCACGTAGCGTTAATCTTGTACTGTTCCTGTTGGGTGCAGAACACACAAAAGTATGAGAAAACCCCGTCGAGCAGCGGCAGATATGGGATTAGTTCCTCTATTAGTCAGAGAAAACAGAAGCAGCGCGTCTCTCGGTGTTAAAACGAGAAAACAACACACACCGTCTATTACACTCATCTAGACAAGTCAACAGTTGCGTCCTCTCAGGCACGGCAGAGCGTGAGGGGGAATGCGGGAAGCAAATCATTTCAGCTCGGATCCCGGTGGGGACCGGCAAACTGGGGGTGCATTTAGATAGCCCAATTAAAATGGGAAATGAACCGACATGAAGCACTTAAAAGTGCAGCTTCTCTCTTCCGAGGCACCGATCTTCAAAAGCGAGGTTCACTTGAGACAAATAAGGGCGGGTCCAGGCCGAGGAGCTTCCTCCTTGAAGGGCTGGCTGATGGAGACCGCGCCGACGCGGCACAGAGGGGAGGAATTCCGGCGGGGACCGCCTTCATTAGCATGCACTCCCACAATTTCATGGGCGGCAACTCTGCGGATCACAGTCCTGCCCAAACCCCAACATGCATCGGCTGCTGCTGCTGTTACTACAGCAACGCATCCCTTCGTTTCCATGGATTAACCTGTGGTTGGTTCGGTAAAGCATAGATAATGCCAGCCAGACCAACACAGGAGGAAGCATCAGGTTCCAGACTAACAACAGGCCACACTCACTTTCCTCCTGAGGCCCAGCTTGCACACGCCTTTTTAAATTAAAATAATATGCGGGAAAACTTGTGCCTGAGCAAAACCTTCTGACTAACAGAAACGGAAGAAATAGGTCAGATTATTGCCAAGAACTGGGACAGGAATGTGTAAACAAAAGCTGATCACAAAAGAAGGTAAAAATCAGTGGCGTCAAGACCAAAGACACAGATTTTGACATCAGTGATTTTAGTAAGATACTGAAAATGTAACTCACAACACCTCATTACCACAGAACAATGTTTAAAATTAGGTCTATGTGGTGATTAAATTAAAATTTTGGGAATGAATTCAACCCAAAGGAATAAATAACATTAAGAATTAAAAAAAAAAAAACTAGTTGGGCAACTTTACAGTTCAATTGCTTATTATAGTCTAATAAATGGGAACTTAACTATTTCTCAAAATCTATTGATAAAGAATTGACTGAATTTAAGCCTTCAAGGAAAACAAAAACAAGGAAAGAAAGGGCGAGAGTAAGCTGTTACTGTTCTCATAAAAAAAAGCAAGAAAGCAAGCCTGTTAAATACAAAGAACAGAGGACACTGTGCCTCTCCAACCCTGTATATCACTGATTAATCGCCATCCTGACAGAACGCCAATGATCAGAGTGTTCTTTGTCGTCCTTGGGCAGGTGGTAGAGATTCTAAAATCACGCATCACCTAACCAGAAAAATAAAACCATAAAAAAGGCACAAGTTAATCTAGATGCTCCTGTTAAGCAGGTGATTAAAGCTGCTCATGAGAACGTTTCCGTCACACTCAGCGGGGCACTGCGAATTTGTCTTTGTTGCACAAGCGAAAGGAAGCCCACTGCATTCTCGGAGAGCAGCACCGTGAGCAGGGTGTGCGGTGTGTAATGAGGACACTGTGATTAATTGGACACTATCCGCAGCAAAAAGAGCCCTAACAAGGCAGGAGTGAAATGGAGAGAGTAACTCCACAGCCCCGAAGAGCAAGCAGTTTGTCTTTCCTCACTTCCAGGGTCTCCCCCTCTCTCGGCTTTAACAAACGGAAAGCCACCCCCCGGAGGAGAGAAGCCACCT
Organism: Lepisosteus oculatus; assembly: GCF_040954835.1. Lineage (NCBI taxonomy): Eukaryota > Metazoa > Chordata > Actinopteri > Semionotiformes > Lepisosteidae > Lepisosteus > Lepisosteus oculatus. The sequence continues at coordinate 2,893,814 of NC_090704.1, read as the reverse complement.
GGTTTCCTGAAGCCTGCAGTGTCTTTACAAACAAAATGACTTCACCCCTATTCAGACAAAGCAGGCCAGGGTGGTCTCTCACCGCCGGCGTGTCAACGCCTCAGCAACTTGCATGTCCTTGCATGTAACCCGCTCTTTAAAGGACAGGGAAGGCTAACTGCCAAATCAAAAATAAAACAATTTAACATCACATTCCTATAATCAAACATTTAACACCCCCCACCCACACAGATTTGTCATAGCTCTCTCGAATTTCTCGGTGCACCTCTCGTACTTGGGAAAAACACCTGCCAATTTAAAGACTGAGGGAACTGTCGCGTCACGTCTTCACTGCCAGTCCCTGAACATGCAGTTGCACACTTTCTGAAAACACCTTATTATCGCCTTGTGTCACAAAAACTGCAATACTTCCAAGAAACCCTTTTTTTTTAATCCTGGTACCGTACAGTTAAGAAGAACAATATCCAAATATAAACAATTTACCTCTGAGTGTTTGTTCTGAGCCTTCTGAAATGAGGGTATCAGGGCATCACTTGCTTGTTCACATACTGCATTATGGAGTTTCCAGGTTTAATGGAGAAATAAAACCAATACCAACAATACACTCTATACACCAGTATATGTTTCTGTATAACATTTTTGAAAATGTATTCACTTATGTACAGCCACAAATGCGTCAAAGGCAAAAACACACAGAAAAGACGTGAAGGTTCAGGTTAATACAAAACCAGCTTTAATCCAAATATTGTGAGTCAGAACCCTTGCGGTCGTGAAAAGAAAGTGCAAAATCCAAACTGGCTTAAAGCATATTCTGCATGATGGACATCGCTTTTGTAATGTTGAAATGAATTCAGCCACAGAGATGTGCAAAGAAAACAGCAAGGGGTGGCTGAAAGGACACACCACAAGGAATTAAAACGGTTTTTAGAAATTAATATACATTGTACGCCTGCATTTGCTCATTAATGAGTGATACTTAATGATGTGTAACATTGCACACATTTTGCTGGGGCACAATTTAAAAAAAAAAAAAGACTATTCATGGCCTGATTTTTTCTAAGGTCACAGTAGATGATTTTTAAGATTTATTGTAGTGTTCTGCAATTCTTCGCCTGCCATTACCTGAAACAGAATGCATTAACATTTCCTCATCCTAATTACATATCATCACTCTTTAAAGCGCTTGGGGATAATTAGACGGCAGGGTAAAGATTTGCAGCTCGCCACACTAAATTGCAACAGAAATATTTATCAAGATAAATACAAAACCTTAATGAAGCCATTATTTTGTTTTATTTGCTTGCCTGTTTCAAGCATCCTTTGGACAACCCACAAGCCTAACTCAAGTCCCTGTTTTTCCACCTATGCAGGATCATGGGGCTGTGGCACAGACATGTAGTGCTGCGAACTTGAACAGCAGTGTTTTATTAAGTACTGCGGTATGCTGCCAGCTCAGTTACGACTACTGTATTGCTCGGGAGTCTTGAAACACTACATGTGACTTTTCTATCTCACATTCTCTAATCTCTAATCATAAAGTCTTTGTCTCCTGATTAAAGATCAGGTTGTCAGCTGTAAACATGTCAATAAAAAAAGCACAGAGAGAAGCAGCATTAGGACTGCCATGATGTAACTTACAGCTCAGCTCCCAGCTCACTGGAAATCCCAGGGGCTCCTGGCACTTCTCTCTCTCAGCCCACCAGAGACCTGAGGGGCTTCTGCCTCAGCCTCAGCTCATAACCTATTTACCTGGAATGGAAGGCTACTACAGAGCTGTGTTCCGTGAGGTTGATTAAAAAAAAACATTAAGTGGGATCACAGAATTTGCCATTTTTGAGAATTTAAATTCTCTGTCCTCCAAAAGGAAACAAGTTGTTTTTTTAAAAGACGACAAAATATAAAAAACAGCTTGAATATCTATATATTTTTGAGATACCTCTTTTATCAAGCCATATTTTATCTATGAATTTAAAAAAAGAAATGTGAACTCCCTATGAATAGTAAAAACAGGTTCCATACTAGCTCTTAATAAGGTTGGTTTACATTGAACCAACAAATTTTACTCATTTCTATCCATCTTTTCCCAAAAGAAGGGAACCCCTAGCTGTATCCATAGCTGTAGATGAGGAAATACGCTTTTGAAATGAGACAAGATGGTTTCTGGGAGATAAACCCACATGCTGGCTCACTTTAACACCATAATTTAACACATTCCAGAGCTATTGTGGCTTTTCGCAAGAGACAGTGTCAGGATCCTGAATTCAGCAAAATAGCCATTGGCAGACAGTGCACCACAGTCCCTAGGCAGTGAGAATGAATGGGACTTCGATAGATGGAATTGGACTTGGCTTTCAAAAGGAAATTTAACCAGTGACATCATCGCGGCTACAAAGCACAGAGCCATGTGTGCGGCCGGCGAGGCCTGCTTTCTGTTGCTGAAACAAACACTACAGGTGGCACAAAAGCATCTGGTTTTCTTTACCCCTCTCAACAGATGAGCGAGTTCCCAATTTCCTAGCAATTTATCACAGCTGCCATTTACTGGCCCCACTCTTCAACAATACACTGACAGAGGGGACAGATAAGGCCTTTGTTGTATAAACCGATATGCGCATAGTTTATAACAGGGCAGCTACAGCCGAGTGCAATGCTGTCAAACTCAGGACCGCTCATCTATCTTCCCATGTGCTTCGAATGGGGGAAGGGGGGGCGGCAGCAGAGATTTATGTCATGCATAACAACCTCATTTCCCATGGTGTACCCCCCTTTTGCTCTGCACCTCAGGCTGATGAAATTGCACGTGCTGACCTAATGGGCGAGCTTACAGTGGAGGTCTTGCCTGAGTAAGTGCTGCTCGTACCCGACGCAGGTGCATGACCGCACATGACCTTGACTGTAAATTAGGTCACTTCTGAGAAAAAGATAGTAATTAAGGATGAAATAAAACACATAAATGAGAGGTGGAACCCTGGATTCAATTCACTGTGGCATCAAACGTAATCGATACACGACTGGACTGTCCCTTTTATCTGCAACCTTCCTTATGTTCCCGGAGGCATGAATAAAATCCCGCAGATATCAAATGGAATAAAGTCGACACTGCGAGCGCCTAAGATGCTTAAAGGGAAACACCAAAAAAAAAAACTACAGCGACAGCAGGTAAAGCCCCACGTCACAGCGACGCACTGAAGACATCGCCAGGCCTCCGTTACTCACCGCCCGGCCCAGCTGTGAGTGAGTCAATAACCCGCGTGGGGTCGGCTGTGCAGCACGGCCCAGTGAGCAGGGACAGGCGGCCGTTTCCAACGCCCGGTGGAGTAACAGGGAATGACTGCTGTCAGCGTGTGTGCCGCAGCCCGTTAGGAATGATGGAACCAATGGACCTGGAACGTCTTCCCTGAGGCGCCCGTGGAATGAAAAGCTGTCTCTGCCCCACACACGGTTTCCTTATCCCCAGCCCGGCTGCACCGTAAACACCTGTCCTTGCACGAGCACAACCTTTCCAACAAAGGAAATGAAAAATCTTTCCTTTTCAATACACACCAAAGAGGAATCAGATGGTTAGGCACTGCATTCCAGTGCTGACTGACACAGTGCCAAATTAGATGAAGGGAACAGGGGCATGTATCTTGCGTTGAGGGTTTGTAGTGCCTTTCATCCACAAAATTTCTCTAAGGCTTTATAATCTGAGCTGAATCATAAATCAAGCTATCGGCCAACCCTGTGCTGAAAAGAACAGCATTCTTGCTTCTCTCAAGCACGCTGGCTCCTAACTACGGTGATGAAACATTAAAACAGTATTATTCACACTGCTACCACGGTCGTTAAGAGATCTTTGTAAAGGGAGGGGGGAAGGATATTGTCTTTTCAGTGTCACCAGGAAAACGTTATTCTCCCACCCCCCTAAAAGACTCTTCACCAAGTACAATGTTTGTGCAGCCTCTCATTTTGAAAGAGAGCAATTCCTCCCCAGTGCACCAATCAGCGCTCATATCTGTCCGTTTTTAAACATCCATAACAGTTTTAAGTTACCGATGCAGAGAACTCCACACGGGGGCTATGCAGTCATCAGAAGAAAACAAATTTTACAAAGCCGGAGTGCAACATCACATATAAATAAAGCTTAGCAACTATTAGAAAGAAAAGACTAGACGTTATTTCCATCAATGGGGGGTGGTTTTGTTTGAAGGTTTCATGTGGGAGCGTTCACATGTAGACACAAATGTATACACGATGCATGTTATGTAATTATGTAATTTTTCAAAAACATTACCTCCTTAATGCTCTCTGCTGGAGACCTGTTGGAATCAGATAGGGAGTTTATGACCCACCATGCAGGCCTTCTAAACCAACACTTTACTGAAACATTTAATTAAAACCCAAAGGAAAATATCATCTTAGCTTAAAAGCTAAGAGAAGCAGGGATAGTGTAGTCTCACAGTAATGAAAGGAACCACAGCCAGAGCCACAGACCGCATCTTGTGATGTAAGAAGGGGAAAAGTCCTAACATGCTCCTGAGCTTTCCATTTGTCATTAAACTACTTAGAATTAAAAAGGGAATCCTGAAGGGTTGTGGCCAACAAGATGAGGGCCAGAGACACAGACGTCACTGAAAACACTTCACCAAAACGTTTTCATGAAATTCTTTGACGGATTTGTTTTCCTTTTTAAGAACAGACCCACATCTTCTTCAGTCAACGAAAAGTATATGCCAACCGGTTGTGCACACAACAGGAATGGCTGACGGTCTAGTGGCCCATTTTAATTTCCAGAATCCATCTTGTGAAGTGCCTTGAAAAAAGCCCAATTCAGCCATCTAAATGTACCATGAAAAAAGCCTCTCCTTCTTCACATGTCCTGAAAAGGAACTTCAGTCCTATAATTAAAATCAATGCAGCTTTTCAGAAACATTGTGCATAGGCACAACATACAAATAAGGCAAATATCAGAACCACAGCCTTTCAGGACAGACAGAAAATGAGTGGTCAAATGACAGATGAGAAATGCATGGTTTATTTTAGATTTGTGAAAAGTAAAAAAAAAAAACTCTGCTACGCGGAGTAATTGTGAAACACCATCTTACTGTGGCAAAAAAAAAGATGACTGAGCCCCCTTGATTTCAATTAATGAGTACCGGCAGAGGTAACAGAACTGATGTCCTCCACTTCTCATCTCTAACTGAATGGCAGCAATCAGCAAGATTAGAATGTAATACGTGAAAGAAAGAAAAAAATAGATTAACTCAGTAAGATGCCTCTCATTCACTAGACACTGATCTAAAGATACACTTAAGAGTTTGGACAAGGTGCTATGCCCATCAATTCTCCAAAGCCTCTCTATCCAGGACAGCAAAGACCCCAGTAGAACTGCTGATCCAATCAGACAGGCCAGCAAAGCGAGAGATGAGCCAGAATGCAATTTCCATCCTTTTCTCCAACGTGCCTCCACACAAACGTTCGCCTCTGAAGGTCTACCTACTAGGAAACGCTCAGATCAATTTAGATCTTCATAATGAGTTTTGCCATGCCAGTTATATCAGCTCAAATATTAAGGGCAACGGCTTTGTGAACAAATACAAATCCACTTGCAATGGAGTTCTGAAAGGTTTTGAAGATTTCCCCATAGGCTTTTATGCCTTCAAAATACCCCCTGTAAAAATTTCACTGGCCTGTAAATTCGATATTGCGTCGTTACAGTCACTGAGGATCTTGAGGAGGCCATATGAAAAGCAGGCGCTCTGCAGCTTGGCGGTGTACAAATAATTCTCTGTGCTCCGAGGAAGTGCGAAAGGAGGAAGACGTCGAGAAGACAGACTGGCAGCAGAGTCCCAGATCTCACACCATATGCCCGATACTTATTCTCTGAGCTATTACATGTTATTATCACAAAGATACTTGCTCTCTTGTGGAGTATTGAGAGACATCACTGCACAAACCCAACCAGTAGGGACACCATCAATTCTTAAAGAGGAAAGAGTGGAATACATACTGTACAATGTCATTATTTTCTTTACACTGTTCTGTTTTAATTTCTTTATTAAAACATACCCAAGGACGGCGACCTGGCTTCTGAAGACAGAAGAAAATAAACCAAATTAGTCTCGGACATAAAACGGATGAGGAATTCTTTTTGAATGCAGAAAAAAAATCTAAGAAATTGTTACATTTACCAAAATACACTTTTAATAGTCTTGTTAATATGATTCTGACACCTTGTAAGCTACAACACACAATGGTAAAGAAAAAAGGTGTATGGTTTTTCCACTGCTTAATTTTCATAGACAAAAGCATTTTTTACAGTATTTTCAACGGCCTAATACTGTAGCAACCAAACCACTCGTGACAGTCAGGTGTTCATTTAATTTCAACAGCACTGCGGCTCCTAACAGGGAAGAGACAGGCTCTTCCTTATTAATAACAAAGCCAGGGTCTGCAGACCTGCATGCTTAAAATGGAGTGAAAACTAATACAAGCACACAGCCTGCGTAATTAAAACACCAAATGGCAAAAAAAATAAAGCAACAAGAAGAAAGAACAAACGGAAGCCACTTCCCTCGATTGCGGATAGTTTGGCAATCAATACGTGACAGACAGTCCTACAAACCCCCCTACTCGGCCTGCTGCACCTTTCCTGAAACACTGGTGGCCTTGAGGCTTATAACACCTTCCCTCTTGGAAGGCAGCAGTTGTGCCACCTGTACCATTTAGAGAAAAGGCTGGATATTCTGTGCCCTGACATCATGACACCAACAACTTGTGCTACCATGTGGGGCCGATACTTTTATTTACGGTTAGCTCCTCTGAATGAAACCACAGGAACGAGGAGTACATCTGCTCAGATCTATATGTAGAGAAGCGTTTTCCTGAAAAGGATTAGTGTCCCACTCAGGGCAGAGACCCCTTGCAGGAGAGTAGGGCTGGGCGATATGGCCAAAAACATTATCACGATAAAAATTTTCATATCAGTCGATATTGATAATTATCACGATAAATGTCAAATCATTATTTCTTTCAAGTTTAAAGGCAGATTTTTTCTCCTGAGTGAAAGTTGAAGAAACCAGACAGTTAATTGGTAAATTAAACAACTCTTTATTTTAAGAACACAACAAACGCTTGCCAAACAGCAGAAACATTAAACAAATCTGAGGTAGAGAGTATTCAAGTCTTTTTTATGTCAAAATATGCATGAGTAAAATTTACAAAATAAATATCTTAATAGAAAAATTAAATACTGCAGTGTGATAAAACACACATAGAAGATGGCTAAGACATACTGCAAAGTTTAAAGTGCTCTGTCTTACGTCTGATCGTAAAAAGCCAAAATATCTCCAAATTACCGAAGTTGAATTACTTTTTCTGCCAACGATGTCATCGTCCCTCGAGCTGGTCGTTGGCAGCACTGCATTTGCTTCAGTGTCGCTCATTTCTCCACTCTAGCTACAATCCTGTCAGCCACCACCATGTGGGTAAACAACAGGTTAGCTGCCCGGTCTGCAACACGCACGCACACTCGCTCAGTATTTTGTGGGCATGCGCATATCATGCGGAAAGCATAAACATATATATAGAACATTTATCGAGCTTTTGTTAAAATTATATCGCGATAATTATCGTTATCGAATTATCACCCAGCACTACAGGAGTGGCACCTGGCTGGCATGGCCGTTAGCAGACATAAGCGGCTTCCAGATAATGAATTCATGTTCCTTTACCCCCCAAAGGCCCAGGACAATCGAGAGTAAAGCCGAACAGAAAATAAAACCCAGCAAAATCTTCAATCAAAACCTACTGATAAACATCTGAAACCAATTATTTAAAACAAGCTTATCCGATTTATTAATCTTTCGTCTGGTATGAATGCTGAGAGTGGCAATGGCTATTACATTAATTACCTCCCTGTTTAATTTCAAGAGGGAGCCCTCCTGTGCCAAAGCCGCATTTGCAAGATATGGCTAAACACATTATATAAATGTAATAGTTTATCACGCTGAATTATTAATAGCTTAAGCTCGGCAGGAGTATGTTTAGCTTTCGATTATATCCCCCACTGGTGCCGAAGGTTGTTTTTATGTGTTCTTTTTCTCCCCCTAATCATTTCCAAGTCAGCTAAGGAGGGAGGCTCACAGGGCTATCCCCTGCATGAGCCCAAGTGAAGGGAATGGGCATGGCCTGGGAGTGTTCGGCACACTAGAGATGGAGCCTGTCAGCGTCAGTGGCGAAGGAAGCAGCCCGAGAGAGGGGTCCTATAAGGCACAGTCCGATCTCGGATTTAAAGGCATGCGCTGGGAATCTCGCTGGCCCGGCGCAGGGACCACAAGGACTGACTGAAGCCACAGCCTCTCAATCCTCTCTCCTCCAGACCCTGCCCCTCCAAAGGATGGCGAACAGCATACCGCCAGACACAGAGGAGACAATTAACCTGCACTCTCCAGTCTTTAGCATTCTCTTTCAGGGGGTGCCCTCAATTACGGGAAGAGAGAGAGGAAAAAGGAAAGGCTATTACTTTCACAGAGTAAAGAGGCTGAACAGATAAAATGCTCCATCTAAAACCATTTTAGGCCTCATTATAAGCCTCTGGCCACTAGGATTTGCCCAAGTAAACTGTGATTAAGATCTTTGTCGAACCGGAAAATGTGTGAACTGCCTTGCAAGACATGGAATTAAATTATATTCCCACAGACAACCAAATACAAATAAAATGAAGCATTCCAAGTCCCAAATCAAGTAGAAAACCACAAGATGTAATGCTTTCTTAGAGCTGCTTTAAAACACAGAACATCAAATCACATTCACAAGGAAAGTGTGTTGTGTTCAGTGCACCTGAGACCATATTCACAAACTGTGTTGACATAAACAATGAGCAAGACGTTGTTGTTGTTTTTTTTTAAGAGAGTCCAACTTCTAAAAACCTGGACTGCTAGATCGTTTGTTCTTCATACCCTTAGATTCAGGTTCTGTTTTGTGTTTAACCTTTCGACATTTCAAGGAAACAAAACACGCTCTGAAATGTCGTTACCTCTCCTCCCCAGTGCAGCAACAAGCTGCGACAACCCAGTTCAGTTTAAACCTGTTGTTAAAACATAAGTGGGCTTGGCTCTGTGTGTATAAACACTTTGTGTGCAGCCCATCTTCCTGCTCCATACAGTTCCCTTCCTTTTCTATTACAGAAAGCCTGCGAACCTGCATTGCCTGAACTGCAGTGACACCTACAGACCTGCAGTGGCTCGGAGCTCCTCGCTGGGGGACGGCCTTTCCAGCGGGTCACGAAAGAGGTTAAGGGGCCCGCTCACCTTCCCAGCAGCCAGACGGGAAACGGCTCCACCGCCGCCCCACCCCCGCCCCCAGGATGCGTGACTAAGGTAAAGTCAACACAATCTCCCGAAGGCGACCGTGGCATGCGAAATAACAGCAATTATAAATGAAATAAACACCTCAGCCCAAACGGTAAAAAAAAAAACGCCTAAAACAAGACTAGCAGCTTTGGCAGTGCCGCGCATCCGCTCCCAGAACAACGGCTGTAGGGGAAAAACCACTATCCACTATGATTAAGAAAAAGATGCAAAGCAGCACTAGCCTGCTCCCTAGAGCATACAGGAGCTCCAATTAGCTATAATTACAGATTTCATCTTCACTTTACACACCTTCCTCTCACGTTATCGTGAAGACAGCCCCTGCAAACCAGCTCCGAGTCCTTCAGAGTACACCTGTTTAACCAGCCTCCCTGGAGCCAAAGGAGGCTCCCTTCGCCCCTGCACCCCTCCTCCTCCCCCCCTATCTCATGCCCTCAGCTGCCTGACTGGTTCTGGTGATGGAACTGATGTGAGTTTGTTGATAATGTAATCACTGATGTCAGGTAACTAGGCCCCGAGCTTGTTGAAGGGAGGCCACCGCTGTTAACATTTCGAAGAGGAGCTAATTTTACTGCACCTGAAGGGCACCTGTCTTTTCAAATGAGTCCGAGACCAAGAACAAGGCTTTATCACGCAATACTTCCTACAAAAAAAAACACACACACACACTCCTTTGATCCTGCATCACCCTTGTCTAGAGACAAACTGGTGCGTCCTTCATCTGCTTCCCAAATTAAAACATGAAGATTGCCCATAAAACTTGCCAACAAAATGTGTTATACGGCCCTCGGTTACAAATTGCTGTACTCAAGTTTGTCAGCTGAAACACTATATCAAAACAGGTACTTCTGTTAATACACAGACTTGGTGTATAAAACAAAAACAAACATTTTTAAATAACTTCTTATTTTTCACAAATAGTGATGATAACACTATTTTTTAACAAGCAAGTTGTGAAAAGTTTAGGAACTCATACTAAACCAACGTACAATTGCCATTTTCAAGCTCACACCTCGCAATGCCCGTCATCGTATCGACACTTGGCTACAGAATTCACAGGATCAAGACAGACCGAGTTCTGGTAGACAAACCATGGAACGTTAAAAACTCAGCCTCTTCTTAAAAGCCACTGACATCTCTTCATTTGTAAGAAAACTACACATAAAAAGGGATATCTCAAACTAGGCAATAATATGGAGCGTATCTTGAAAGTGATATTTTGGAAAGATACGTTTTTCCTACACTAGATACTTTATTGATCCCGTGAGGGAAATTGCAGAAATTACACTACCCGCTCTGCTATAATTATTTTATGCCTTGCACAAAAAGCTTTGTCACAACTTGGAATCTCAATTTCTTCATTCTTCAAGGACTCTGCCTCCCTGTTCCTTCTTCTCAAGCAGCTATTGTTTGGAGTTTCTCGGTTGAAATGTTAGGATCACTTCCCAGGCTTTGCATCAGCAGATTTCCATTTTGCACAACCCGATTTAAATAGAAGATAACTTGATAACATCTGCGAACAGCCACAGTGTTTCACTGCGACATTCCTCATTTGCCATTTTTCTCATACTACAGACGTCTTCGACACAACCCTTCTCGCTCTAAAAAAATTAAAGCCACAAGCCAGGCCAATCCATATACATTGGGTAATAGTCCGAAGGCATTCCTGCAGTTAAACAGCCTCAGTATGGCTCAGTTTACTCTTACTTTAAGGACTGTTATTGTTTTGCATTAAGGGGGAAAGAAACCGGTACTGTACATTCAAAAGACACGGGGGCAACTTCAAGAACCACTGCAAAAGAAAGGCATTTTATAACTTGAGCCCCAGACCGTCTTGAGAAGAGACCAATGTTGACAAAATGACCGAGCCTAAGGTTGAAGACCCCCAAGATGTCCAGCAGGACCACCTGTAAATGGGCAGAAGACCTGGCTGGCTCCACCATTCGTCACTCTCCTGACTTCCACTCGCTCAGGGGATAACGGTGAAATTAATCTCGAGTTTCCCCATCGGATGGGAACCTGGGCCTGGCAGAGCCGTCGTGGGCAGAAGAACGTACAGGCACACGCAGGAGGGGATCGTGTATCCGGTGTCGGGTTGAGGTTTCAGCACCCGGAGCGACGGCTATGCGCTCCTATAGGCAAACCCCCAAGACCCAGGGACGGAGCAGCCAAGCTTCCTGGTTTAAGAAAACACTGCTGTTACTGCGGCATCTACGCTGACATTGTTCTTGGATATGATTATGTAAACCGCACTCCTGCAACAGAACATTCTTTTAATAGAAAACCCTGAAGTAAAATTTCCCCCAAAGTCATTTCACATTAAATATTTGTCAGTGTCATTGGGCGCGACGTATTCCTCCGTGAAGAACATCCTCTTACAGTTGTTACCAGGCAGACCGCGCTCACACCGACGGGATGGGGGCCGAGCCGATCCCGACTCCAGCGACGGCCTGCCAGCTGAGAAAGAGAGGATTTCGGGCCGTTCGTTGCGTTAGCGGCGCGGCTCCAGAACACTTGAGCGGAGAGAATGCGCTCGTCAGCGAGAAAAAAAACAAAACGAAAATAGATTCCACACAAACTGTAAAAACACTGGAATGCTCTTCCAAGTACAAAGCTAGAGGCATTTCTGTTATTAGTGCCTCCCATGAGATTAAAACATTCAGGCTAAACTGTCTTGGTCTGCAGCTTTTACGAGAACCCAAATGCAATAAAGATCAGTCCTTCTCTTCTTCTACAAAACGTAAAACACAAAAGCCATTACAGCTGTGGAAAGAAATATTTGAATATTCACCCCCCTTCGCCGATACCCGCTACCCATATTCTACTGCTGTTTTAAACCCTTCCCAGCCACCTGGGGTACAAAACAGTTGCCAATTACAGGTTGACGCATTCCCTCACAAAAAAAAAAATAATTAAAAAATAAACTTAGGAACAGATGGCTCTTTATTAAAAAAAAAACGTAACTTTCAAAGTGCCTGAAAACATCAAAGTTCTTTAAATATTACCCCCAACATTCTGCTCGGTCACAACTTGCTGGGTTATACAGCTTAGCTGAAGGGCTCAGATGCTATAAATTGCATTGGACATGCTGGCACTGCAATGAACAGCAAGTGGAGCGCAAAGCAATGAAGGCTTGAAGGCTGTGTAACAATCGAGGTCCCACTTCTGAGCTTCTCTTCCACCGAACAGGTAATCATGGGATATTACAAACCACTCCAGGCTATACTGGGAGTGTAGGTCGTGCTTCTTAATGGTATGGAAATATATATTGTTACGCAAGTCACTTCCACGCTCCCTCCGAGGAGACAGCGCAACACTATTCAGGCAGGCAGTTTCTCAGAAAGCAGGAGCCTCGGCCATCTCACTGCTGGGTCAGAGAGGGGAACAGTTGGCAGTAGCCGGGTGGAGAATACAATAAGAATAAAAGCTAAAGGCTTCAATTCATGCACAAGGGGACGGTCTTCCTAGTGCAAGCTTGAAACGGAAAACCACTGGAATAGAGAGTTAGGCCTAGACTTTGGCACAGTGCCCTCCTCTTCCTCTGCCGCCTTTGACACACTGAGGTGCCTGTTAATCTCACTAAAATCACTAACGGCTTATTAATAGAACAGAAAATAAAGGGAAGGCTGCACTCGTGGTCAATAAGGCCCAGTTGCGCATTAACCTTTTCAGGACTCTACCTAGACGATTATTTATTAGTAAGCAGTCTATCAACTTTGTGCTATGGGCCTCTGCTGCATGTCTGTATGCAAGGATTGAGGCACAAGTCAATCAATTCCTTCTCTGCAGGGGCAAAGATTTTTTTAAAAAGAACTCAGCCAAACTCCCCTTTACCGATTTCTCTCCCAATTAAAACCAAAGTGCATTTTCCCGCAGGAACAGTGTTAATCCAATTGTGCCGCATGACTCCAATGTGCCAGGGGGAAAAACACTGAGCCTCTTCTAGTTATTGAACACAAGAAAAAAATAGCTGCAAATTACCATATGTTCTAGGACACCACAGTCGTACTAAGGCTTGACCTTTAAGCGCCAACGTGTGCTCAGATGGATACGCTTGCCATCTGCAAGCAGGTACTGAGAAACCCGTCTGTGTCCTGCGCACTGAGGAGGCTACAGCACAGGGGTCACAAGCTCAGTTCCTTGAGGGCCTACTGCCAGCTGGTTATTGTCCTAACTGCAGTAGTCAATTAAAACAACAATTATGTTCTAAATTAAACATATAAAGGACTTTTCTTAAGGTCTTTTACGGTTGATTACACAAGATATTCACTTCATTAAAGGATACAGTTATCTAGAAATCACCTCAGAACCTGAGTAGAAGTATTACAATTATACAGCTAATTGAATAATTAAACCAAATACGCAGCTGAGAACGTGGTGGGGGGAAAAAAAACACACACACACATACACCAGGCTCTCGAGGAATTAAGTTTGAGAATCCTGTCATAGGAAGAGTTCACAGAAATGGATTAATTCATTTCAGACGCAGGACGAAAAAGAAGGATTCTATGATGGAAAACTTAACTCACTGTATTATTGTACCACTTGCAGTCCCCAAGGGAGGAACCTTAATCACGTGCTTGGGTCTGTACTGGGCTTTCCTGAGGGCACGCCCTTGTCGTAAGCCTACTGAGCACATCCTTCCTGGTGGCACTGGCACAATTTCATGAGCTGTACAGGGTAGCTTATCAATGAAATTATGCTAAACACACTAAACAGCTCCACACAACAGATTGCAAAATAAATGTTACCCATCACGAAGGCAGGAATCTGAAAGTCTACGAATGGCTGTAATGACTGATCACTGAGTATTAGCCTCTCTCATCTGATGGATTAGCGTTCTTATACACCCTTCTAAATTGTTGACCTTAAAAATAACTGAACATTTAAATTGGCATTTGTGAATAATGTTATTTTCAGCACACGTGAGAAAAGATGAGATGAACAGAAAGTTACAGCATAAAAGTTTTCTGCTGTAAGAAATATCTGGCAGGAGAACCCGAGAATGGGTGCAGGTGTTCGGCACAGAGAAAACTCGCGCAATTCTTTTTTTTTTATGTTTCTCAGAATCACAAAAGAATGCATGAAGAAATAATGCACGATTGCATTTTTGGCATGAGAAATCTTGCTACCAGTGACCCTACCATTAAGCAAGACTAATCAATTTCACATTCCCAAATACTGTGAAACTAGGAGGGGGGGAATGCCTCAGCATCTGGTGAAATTTTCTCATGTTACTCCATGAAAATATTCCCAACGAGCTGAAAAGAAAAAGAAAAAAAAGCACAAAAGAAAAGAAACAGAGGAGACAGAAGCGGTTTGTTCCACTGTATCAAAACGACTTGCTCTTTCTTGCCTGTCACTGATCAGAGACCAGGGAGGCCTGTTACAAGTCATGTGAATCAGACTGGAGTGCTGCAACAGCCCAAACAAGGGCTCTGAACATAAAATTAAAAGAAATGTCATAAACAGGGGGAGAATGTTTGTTTAATCACATTCAAGCCATTGCTTGCGGCTTATTATTATTTTTACTGGATGTGAATTTCATACTGTATATATATGTGATCAATCAGCAGCATAACCATCATAAAGTCTGACCTCGTGGCATGACGTGTATATATATAACCTAGACACAGAGTAGTGGAATTAATTCTGAAAAAAAAAGTACCAAGTGGATATGTAAAGCAATTACTTACGTACAGTACGTGTGAAGAGAAATCAACACCACTTTCCACAAAACCATTCTATATTTTGGTAGTGCTCTCCTGACGCTGGCCACAAAAGAGACACTGTAGACCAGTTCATTAAAGCATGCAGAATGGTGTAGTCAATATAAGAGAAAATAAAAGCTTCTAAACAAAGAATTCTCATTAACCTATCCTGACGGGCTGCCACAGGCCTGTCATCATGTGGAATTAATTGTCTGCAGCTTGGGGAAAATGAGAGGGAAAAAAAACATCCTTTCACTCTATTTAT
Organism: Lepisosteus oculatus; assembly: GCF_040954835.1. Taxonomy (NCBI): domain Eukaryota; kingdom Metazoa; phylum Chordata; class Actinopteri; order Semionotiformes; family Lepisosteidae; genus Lepisosteus; species Lepisosteus oculatus. The sequence goes on along the minus strand of NC_090704.1, from coordinate 2,878,488 downwards.
TTATGATGCTTTATCTTGGACTTAACCAGAAGGTAATCTTCTAATTGCAGTGAATTAGCCATGTCTAGGTTCCTGACCAGAAACACACTCATGGCTCACAGGTTAGGTATTACATCATTACCTGCTCTGGAGCCGACATTTAATTGGAGTTTCTGCCGATCCATCTCCAGCTTGCCTGTCAAGCAATAATGATTTGTGCCTGCTGATGAAACAACATTAATGAGCTCAACGTGCCCTATCATAACATTAGCATTAACCTACAGCGGCTACCATCCATTGAAGAAAAGCTCTTTTCTTTTTCCTGTGCAGATGTGTGGCCTGGCTCTGACCAATTTTAAAGTTCCAATGCAGCATCCCATTCCATGCTCCCAAAGAGAGGGCATTTCTCCCCACTTCAAAGGTTTTACAGATTCTGGGGGCTGATACACTATATATTACAACGGTGGACGGGGGGTTATTTTGTCAACGCCAGTAATTGCTGTAGAAAAATAACTTAAAAACAGCCACCCGCCACGCTCTGGGAAAACAGCAGGTTCTAACACAGAGCCCCTGGAAGGCACAGAATAAGCACAAATCATAGCCATGGCAATGAAGTTATCATTTATCAGTTAAGATGTGGGGTAAAATTGGTGTAAAACCTCTTTTTACATGCAAGTGCAAACATCCTTCAGAGACCTTTGCTTGCAGAGGCCAAGTAAGAAAGTTCCCAGTGAAACCCATGTGCTTCCCAGATCCCTCTTCACACAAAGTTACAATACGTCCTGCTGCAGTGAGTCAGTGGCATGGCAGGGAACAGCAGGGGTGCATTTCTTAAATTAGAGCCAAATCTGTTCTTCAAACTCAAGCCACACACGCTACACTACTGATGGGTAAATGCAGGAAACTGAATGGCCCAGGAGGGATGAAACAGTGACTGAATCCTATGATGTACTGTAAGGTTAAAAAAAAAATCAAAACGCAGCCTTTAACGAAATCCTAGATTAAGAAAAGGCTGCTGTCCAAATAAACTGTCATGATTTACTTGGGCTCAAAGCAGCTGTATAGTTCATTCTGGAGCCTCAAATAATTTATTCAAGACCATTTAGCTGAGACTTTTACAACCACACCCCTCCCACCTTGGTAAATCTGGGGGGTCCCACTGTGTGAAGACAGGCCCACTGTGTGAAGACAGGCCTCGCCAAGGACCACAAGGGCCACCGATTCAAAGTGAGCCACCCCTAAAACCCAGGGAATAAGTAACGCTGATTGGGATAATTCAGCACTTCAGCTGAAGAACAGCTGCTCAGATTCCTACTGATTGGCCCAGGCAGGGCACACAAATTCACTAAAATCACAGAGCAGAAAAAAATGAAAAGGCACAATTTTCATTTTTTTTAAATGAGTACTTCCACGGATTATCTGAAGCAGTCCTGATCAACATCAAATGTTCATTCACTTTGACTGAAACAGCCTGATGAATTTTAATAACCTCCAAATTAAAAAAAATAATATATGCCAGTCTTAATATAAAAAAGCCTACACAAAGAGAGTTTTATCTCGGAGAAGGAGAGATTTCTCAGATGAAGTCCTGTAATTCTCAGATCGACAGTAAGAACATAAAGGTTTCTCAAGCAGAGAAGGCCAGCCAGCTTGTGTGGTTGCTGGTAGCCAATGGGTCTGAGGTTCTCGACCTGCCCTCATCTCGCTGTTTCTTGAAAGAAGGCAGAGTGCCAGCTTCAACACCATGGGAAAAAAAAAAAGCCAACTCTGCAGGATAAATGCCACCCGTTTTCAATTTTAAATATACGCCTCGACACTTTCCACTCGTGTCCCCTGGTTTGTGTTTAACAGTTGGCTCTGGAGAGGTCCACTAGGGTGACTATGTCAATGTCTATCGAGGATTCTGAAAGTCACGCAAAGTTACCTCAATGGGCTTCTTCGGGTTGGAAAACGGCACCTTACGTTCACTCCAACAAAAGCCCTGCTGCATAAACTGGTGCCGAAACATGGATAAAAGCACCAGCCAACTTAATTATTAACCATTCCTTCACTGTTTGATAGTGCTTTGAGTGAAGGAGTGCTTCCTGTCTGTGTACCACATTTCCACTTCCACCCAAGTCCATCTTAATAAACGCATGACCTGGGCTAGTTTTCCGTCAACCTCTTGTGCTCCACGTAACGCCTGAGCATATATTTTTTTTAATTCTCACTGAAAACAGCAAAACAACGTGGAAGCTTCCGAATTCAGCAACAACTCCCGTTTCGTTATAAATGCTGCACAGGACGCGACGCACAATGTTTGGTCCAGCTCCCTTCCAGCCTTTTTGCATCAGCCTGCAATTCCACACAGCCCTCAACTCAAATATCTGAAGCCGTTACTGACAGCAAGGAGTGTGTTTTGAGTTACACCCGTGTTTCGAGGGCTCAAAATGAGAAAGCCAGAAGGAAAATGACACCCAAGCGCTGGAAGCACATCGCTCCATAAATGTGTGAAACACAGATTAAGAATTACAATGCCCAGCCCCTGCTGGTCGCTTACATTCCATTTGCAGGGATTAAGGATTAAATACAAACACTTATTTCCTGGAAATTTATCCTTCGGTCTTTTAATTGCTTAGACTTCAGCAAGGCGTCTCTCGTGATCTTAAGGCAAAAACACGATCACAAAAGGACTGGGTGCATCCCTTCACTGCGCAGGACAGGTGCGCTCCGCGGTTCGGAAAGCCCCAGGTCCCTGGAAGGACCTGCCGGGCCCGGCTCGGCGCCGACAGCGATGCGGCACTTCGGGGCTGCAGGGCGGAGTGCGAGACAGGCCGCTCTGACAGCAGTTCGGGCCTGCTGCGCTCCCTGCAGCTTGGCTCAGGTGCTCTGGCCACCAGCCAAGCACTAAGCATCTCTCCTCGCCAGATTATCCTGCAGAAATCTTCCCTGTATCCCCCTTACGACGAGAACACAAAAGAAATATAAAGTAATAAAACACTCCCCACTCCATCAGCTCAGATTCTGGGCCTGGAGGAATACCAGCTTGTTGAAGACTGGAATGAAGAATGAAGCGCAGGAGGAAGCAGCCAAATTCAAACACATCATTTGTAAGAATGTGCGGTTCCCCTCAGATACAGAATGTAACAAAAACCCTAAAAAAGTACCCTCCCCCCTCCCCAACAGAGGCAGCCTGGCCCTTGGCTTGCATTATTCAGCACTCTTCTTCATTTTTAATGCTGTTCATAGGGACAACTTCATCCCTAAATGCTTCAATAAATATTTCAGATGAGGTATTTCAAGATACATGAGAAATTTCAAGCCTCTGTTTGTTCTGATATTAAGAAGGCCTCTATGCAAAGCTGGGAAGAAAAAGGAGGAGACGAGAGCCCCTCAGGGAAAAAATGATCACATTTGCTCTGACTGTGGGATCTGCAGAGGGCACCACCTATATCATATCACGTTCCAATTATCTGAGACCGGAACACTGACCTGATTGGCAAAAACAGTGTTTTGTGTTGCTAATAATAAGTACTTATCATATCTATCTTTATTACACGTAGAAAATAAAATATATGATTTATGATGGATCTTCCTGTAACCATTTGAAGCCGCTCACTAGAGACTTCTCCGCAATTTTATGTGCGTTAGCCATCACTGAACAGCTGTGGAAATGCAATCAGCTATCTGATTTCTTGAACTCTTTCCTCGAAAGGTTTTGATCTGAAACAATTAAGAAACTGAAACACTGGGAACCCATTCTGATTTATTGAGACTACAGTATTTATATAGGCTTGATTAATATGTAAATGAAATCACTAAAATTTTTGGTCAGTACAAAGCATCATATTCCAACGGTTCAATAAGCACTTAATAAAAACCCAATTTCCTTTCTTTCATTTCCTTTAATTAATGCTAAAAGCCATTAAAAACTGAAGTGCATTAAATATCTCTCCATCCACTATACCCTTTTCTGTGCTACAGGCAGTCATGAAATGATAAAAAAAGAAATAAAATCAACAAAAGCTGAATTAAACTACAGGTCATTCCCAAGTGTGGTACATATTAAAACACTGCTAATGCACTGTATAAAAGACCCAGCCAAATGGGGTACAAAGGGTGCTTGTTACGTTCTGTCATGACTTGTTGAATACCTCTTTGTGAAGGGCATACCCTAAATACACTCTCCTTTCAAACTACAGCAGCAGCTCAGCAATTGGGAACCGGTCAGTCTATCAACCAACTCTACAGCAAGATAAGAAAAAAATTAAAAAGCACGCCTCAGGCCAATGTCTTTCCAATTCAAGACAACCCCTTAAATTGTCTGGTCCATCAGAGCAGGAAGTTGTACTACAGGACTACAATAATGCATGTCTAATGAGATGCACCACCTCTGCAAAATGATTTTCACTCACACGATTTACCCAGTACTTCAGAAGTTATACAGCATCCTTATTCCCACTCAGCTACACAAACAGGCCTGGATTTCTCTTTTGCCTTAGAGAACCACTGCTTTTGTTTCTGGTATTTCTCAACACAGTGAGGACACATTCATTCAAGACACAGGAAGAGTCACCCAATTCTTCTTACAGATACCTGTTTTGTCTGCTCTCGTCTGCGTGTCAAGACAGTTTTCTCCCCCTCTCCAGTGCGCTGGATTTTACAGGCAGACTGTGCCTCCACGCATGCTGCGTGGCAGGTCTGAGGACAGCCACCGCGAGCACTTGACGCCACTACTGCGCCCCCTCATCAAACTCCACTGAGGAACTCGAGCCCTCTGTTTCTAGAAACAAATATTCTCTTTGTCCTAAAAAAAAAGGACAATTATTGCAAGATATGCACAATGCAAGGCAGTTCATTCTCCCACATCATTAATCCATACTGCAAAACACTCTGTACACACATTCTGTATCAGAAAGACAAATCGTTAAAATCTACAGCATTCCACATTTTCAGACAATATTAAGAGCCACGGATTTGCATAAGTGAAAAAAGCCAATTTGACGCTCTGATCTGGATCAAGGCATGTGTTCCCTTCTCCAAAGCAGTGTAGGAGTGAGAGGAGTTTACAAAACTGTTGAATAAACATGAATTATAAAACTATCCATGTGTTACTGTAACAACATTTAGAGCAAAGTATTCCCTTTTAATAACCTATCAAAAATTGCCTCAATAATGGTCAAATTGACAAACTCATTTCAAAGGTCGCGTGCAGAAGACGAAAAAAATACGGCTTCCGAGATGAGCCTGGAGATCTGAGGGACATCTGGAAATCCCAGGGTTAAGCTAGGAACCGAGCTGAACCAGGGAATCGCCGTGATCCAATCGCGAACCTACTTAAACGAACAAGTAACTTTCACGGGAACCAAAGAGTACAGCCGAGTCCAACCTGGACTTCTCCCTCCATACTCCAGTGCAACACCTACAGTAAAAATGGGGGGGAAGAGTACTTTCAAGATAAACAAAATAACTCGACTTCAAATAAAATTTGGACTCCATCCACCTGTTCTCAGTAAGTGCTTGATTTTTAGAGGGACACAGAGCCGGTGTGACTCTGGGGAGAAAATGAAGCCACAGGGAGACCATGCAAACACCATGCAGAAGGCGGCTCAGTCCGGCGTCGAACCCAGGACCCAAGAACTGCGAGGCAGCAGCACTCAACGTCTCCTCTGGACCCTTTGGGAGATTTGAAACGGGCAACTTCCCACACTTTGAGAAAATGTGCTTTGCACTCCTTTTCTGTAAACTGGGCAGTAAAAAAACAATACTCCCCCCCCCAACAATCTTGAATCTTGGGCCCTGGTTTCGACCACTCTACAAAAAACAGCTGATACTCATTTGCCTCACAAAACTGACTTCTTAAGTCTTAATTAGTAATAAACATTTGTTTGAAATTAACATCTATGACAGAAACTGGCTTAATGACTGACAGATAATGAATGTGGAATACATGGTTTTAATTAGTTGGATGACAGTTTAAACAGAAATCCCTGGTATTACATGAAAACACACCCACAAAAACAAATTAATTCAACAACGAAATAAAATGGGATATTTCTGAAATTTTCCATTTCTGCTGAAAAGGGTCTCTCTGTGAATCCGCCCACAGTTCGGCGCAAATCCTTAATTCTGCTGACAGCCCTATACTTTGAACTATCCTTCACAGCTTTATTGTTCCTGTGCTACTGATAAGCCCCACAGTGACGAAGAGCTATTCACCCAGGTTCTACTTTCTTTTAGATCAATACTTCACTAGGTAACTCACCATGTAATTTCCATTGATCCCTTGAAAACATTTAACTCCCCAGGAATATTTAGAGCAGAGGTAAGTTTCTCCGATAATGACTGCTTTTCCTCCTTTTCAGCGTAGTTTCTTCTAATCTCGGAGGGAGACGTCTCGCAATTCTCCTGCGACTATAAAGCACTTTTAAATGGGCTTCCTGTCAAGAGGCTCATAACGTACAGGAACCGTTACGCCCCTTTCTGAACCTGGTACTGCCCTGGAAAGGAATATCCGGAATTGAAGAAACACAAGCAGCTGAATGATAAAAAAAAACGTAATGTGTTAATCAGTCCTCCAGAGAATTGTTCTCGCAGTAGTCACAAGGTGAACCATTCACCAACATCTTCTGCCACAGACGCTGACTGAAGCCTCAACTTTCATTTTTTACCTGAAGGAAGGAGCACTCAGAAGCTTGCTCAGAGGAAAACACTGGGCAGTGAGTGGCAGGGCTGGGGCATGAACTGGGAGCCTACTGGCAGAGAGTCGTCTTTAATCACGGCGACACTTAGCCCTCCAGCAGGGTAGTGGGTGTAACCTTTATAAACCTGGCATTTCAGCTGTTGCCTATTTCTGTTAAGTCATCCAATGAGAAGATTTCATTCAAGCCCAGAGAATTCTGATGGAAATGAGCTGATGTTTTTTTGTTGTTTTTTTTTCTCTTAAACGGGCCTTATTCTGTGAAGGAGCCCTGTTAAGTGGCAGTGCCTTGGCTTCTTAAACACATTGCACCCCCTCAGTGTAATATGTTAAGCAATTTCCCACATGAACCTCTTCAGACAGATGTCCTTAATTTGATCGAAGGAACAGCACAGGCTAAAAATGAGAATGTGAGATTTAAAATATCATATATGCCATACAAAAAAAAAAGTTAAATCTGTGTTTCAACTAGTTTCATACTGCCAATACATAACCTTTGAATATTATTTCTCCACTGATTGATTTATGAACTTACTGGCTAAGGAAGAAATACCTTCTGAGTACAGATTCAAAAACAAAAACAGGCCACACAAAATACAAAATCCAGGCTTTAAAGCCTACAGTTTGTGTCCAGTTAACCAAGGCCAAATTTCAGAGTTTCACAAGATACACTCCCTGAAGAGACCAGCAAAAAGAGAAAACACAGTTGCTCCATTGCACACATCACAGAAGAACTGTTGTAGCATCAAACAAGCCTATGTCATGGTAGTTTCAATTAATGGTTCTGCCTATTTTGACACACTGGTGACAGCAAGTACAGAACTAAATGAGTCACTTTGAGGAGAGATTCTAAGCTGTGAAAAAAGGTAGGAATATGCACAAATATCTTTAAAAACTAGAACAATTTTAGCTGATGCATGTAAATTATCAAAGAATGGCATAAAAATAAACAGAATCCAAAAGACAGCTCATAAAACAGTATTCTTATCTTAAACAGGCAGCACCAATGGTAAAGCACATCCATAAACATGAGAAGCGAAAATTACATACAATGCTAAAATTGATGATCGAAGAAAAAGGAGCACATGATAAAACTGGTGATAAAAAGGCAGTTTCCGTAACCAAAATAAACTGCTCAAGTCAGCTCTGTAGCTGAAATATGTCGCTGTCTGTGTGCAAGAGGTCATGTGTCTCTGTCAGCCTCACAACAATGAAGACTCGCAACTTGGGAGGCAACAGCTGACATCAGCTGCTGAATTTCAATATTTAACTCGTTATCGTTTGTCTTTCGGAGAGCCACCACGCTCTAGAAGTTCGTCTGGTGAGCCCACTCCGCCTCTCCGCCGCCACAGCTCCAGAAGACCCCCAGACTCAAGGGACAGCTCGTGTGCATTTCCATTTTGTAAAAATCCATGCAGAATGACCAATTGTTTGTTTTTTTTTTTTAATCTCTCACTTGGGCCACAGACCCCGAGACCTCAGACGAGCGAGAGTGAGAAAGTGAGAAGGTGCGGGAGGGGAGCTCGACCCCGGCCGCCTTCAGACCGTTGGGCCGTTAACACCGCTCAGGCAACGCGGACCCGGGCGGGAGGTTCGGCGCCTTCTTCCCCAGCGGCACCGGACCCAGCCCGTGATCACGGGGCACGGCGTGCCCGTCGAGTGAGGAGCGCCCTGGCCAGCTGAGCCACTCGCAAGGCCCCAAAGTGCATTTGCAGCCACAGCCACCACTTCCAAATCCTGGAAGCCCGCTCTGCATCGCCGCATTCATGAGGCGCCTGACCTGAAAAAAATTCACAGAACTCTAGGCGCAAAAATGATACATCTCGGTAATTTATCGGCTATTAGTACACCTAGAAACTGTTTATAGAGAGTGCACTGAAGGTGCACTGTACTGTGTTCACCTTGCTTGACCGCTTTGCCTTGATTCTTTTTTCATGTTTTCTCATCTCTTCAATGCAAATTGAAAAGTCTCCCCATGATGTTCACCTTCCGCACCAACATCTAATCCCGCCAAGGGGCTGGATCCATTCAGTATCCTTGAGGTCCCCGGATGGCACAGATGCCTGCCGGCCCTCCCCCCCTCCCGGCGGCTGCAGCTGTCAGAGCGCAGCCCAAAAGCCCGCTGCTCTCCAGGACACAGGGCGGCCGGGCCTTCAGCTCCATGACAGCCTCCACATCACGGCACCTGAGCTGCATGTTAAGCTGAGAGGCTATGCATTCTCGCAAAAAGCTGCGTGGTGTAAAACTGCTGACACCATGCCACATTTTCATATAAGCACACATACAGCGCCTTTTAAGACTCGTGCATAGCCTTCTGCTGCATAATAAAAACAACCCGAAACCACAACTAAGCTTTCATCTGTCTACATTATGGCAGCTCCAGGAACCACCCATCTCCTGTTATTACAGGAGCAAGAAATCGGAATCATGCTGCTACTGAAATTCATCTCTCATCCACGTTAGCCTGACATTTTGTACTGGTCCATGTACTCGTACAGAGTCTAACACTAACCGTAGGCAGAAGTCTGTTTTAAACTGAGAACAGGAGGCACTTCTTTCCGCAAAGGGTTGTGGGAGTAGGGAACAGGTTACACGTGCATATCCCCGCTACATCCTTACAATGAAGCTGCCCCCCTGCGACACTGAATTGAAAGAAACTGTTAGGAATTGGATGGATGGAAATGATGGAATAATGGAAACAATAACCGACCATAAGGCATGCCAGCTCATGAACTAGACTGATGTGGTCCTTTGCCCCCCGCGTCCCTAATGTTGCTCCCAGCTGTGAAAAATACCTCTGGCTAGAGCAAGTACCAGACTAAGGGACTGAAGCTCATCTTTTTCTATTAAGCTTCCATAGTTGTTCTCATTTTTTAATTACGCCTTAATTAAAAATATTCATATATGCCAAAAACAGGAAAGAAAAAAATACACAATGCCGTTTTGAAATCCCCATTTCCGCACATCACAAGGCCTTCTGATGTACTGAAATGCATGATTAAATGCGACTGGAAAGTATCTTTCAACGAAAAGCAGCGGAAATCAATTTTAAACCAATAATGACAAGGAGAAGATTAAATGGTGATACACAGCATCAGCCACTCACCTTCATAATTCAATCAAGAGATAATGGAATGATAGGGGACAACCTGTAGGTGCTCAACAGCCAAGATTAGTAATATTATAGGGTTATATCAGCAAGGTAATTTAATCTTCAAATGGATCCTGCTAAAGTAAAGGGCCGTTAATGTTGGAAGCAACCTGCCTGAAACAGCTCAATGACATGTGGCTTTAGGTCAAGTCTACATTCACATTGCCTTGAGAAAACAATTGATGAAGACAGGAACAGATGCTAGGCAAAGCAGTCCTATGGGCCACTGTACTTTTAAATAATTGAGTGCCAAAGACATGGGAAATGCAATTGCTTAATTGCAGTTGCTTTCTAAAATATAATTACTTCCACCTTTGCCTCCAACAGGCTGTTGGACATTATCAGGACATGGTTTTCCTAAAGTCCTGATTCCACACCATTCAGTTCCTTGACTCTCTTGACAAATCAATGGACTTCATTAAGGATCATTTTAACCGAAGACGCGGCAACATGGAGAAAAGCTACCCTCTGTCTTGGCATATCTCAGCATGCAGTCATACCAGCTAGATTTCAACCCGGGTGGCAGTCACAAAGAGAAAAACACTCTTTCCTGCTGCATCTTGTTAGTCTGGGCTTTTTCCAAGAGCTATTATGACTACACAGGAACAATGAAATAAAAGGTATTTTATACAGATTAATTAGTGATCAGGTGTAAAAAAAACCTCCCCTATTCACAATGGAATAAAGGACCGGCCTTTTAATGCTTCATTCCGTACATTTTCACAGCAGGCCAGCAGTTGCTGTTGCCTTTGTTTGCTTAAATAAATAGTACACAATGGACATACTGTTTACCCAACTGCTTTTCCATTAATTCCCCCAGGGCCATACTGCACTGTTTGACAAAACACCACTAGCTGCGTATGATCTTCCTTTTCAACCAAACAATACCAGTAAAGTTCGGCATGACAGATTACAACAGGGAAGTTACTTGTCAAAATTAGGGCTGTTAACTTGCGGTCCCTATAAGCCCCAGGGATGAGAGAATTATTCGCACTGTGCTGTGGATTAATTTGAGCTAAAGATTCATAGACTGGGTTTCCCCCAGAGGCAAACCTCAGCGAGAGCGCCTTTCATACTCAACAACAGACCAGTGCCAGTCGTGCACCGCAAACAGCAATCACTTCGAGCCCAACTCCTAATTGCATCTTTCATTACTAGTGTAAAGCATGCTGGCAAGGGCATGTGTTTGCTCTCACTGAATTGTCCCCTCTATACATCTCTCTGTGTCTAGAGCCAAGGATATCCCGTCCTCAAAGACGTGGGTGAACAATAGATTTGGCAGAAAAATACATTTGCCACGGCCACTGTCTTTCCATCATCCTTGCAACGCTTGTTCAGACCGACTATGGGTGCAAAGCGGTTTATTCGATTATTCTCCCAATGAAGAACGATGCCAATTCCACATGGGAAAACCCCTCCTAAAAAATACTTTCAGGAAAGTTCAAATGAGGAATTCCTCACTCTGACACAGCACTCCGTTTTGCGCACAAGTCACACCTGTGCGCTTGCTCTATCAGTTCACGAACAAAGCATGTGCACTAGTCTAGAGATCAGTTCTGAAGGGCTTCAAGTGCTGTGAGCTCTCTTCCGCTGGGTTTTTCTTTCAGTGGAAGAGCAAGGTGAACACCGCTACATCACAGGGAAGAAACAACTGGCAAAACAAACGGGCCCAATCAATATTCAAGAAGATGTGCGCAATGCCAAAGACATCCTAGTCAAGCTGCCAAGGCTTAAGATAAAGATCAGTCTAGCAAGCAGCCCTTTGAAATGATCTACTTGTAAATACACCACTTAAAAACATTATCATTAACCGCAAAAAAGGCAAAGCACTGACAGGGATTTCCAAAGCCTGAAAGAAATGAAAGGTTAATGTTTAACACAAAAAGGGCAACTGTAAGACTGATGTAGGCGTCTCAGTGAAATCAACACGAACAGTCTCTAATTTTGTAAAGTAAAAGCATGTGCTTCCTGTATTTTAGCTATGATACCTGTTACACCCACATATTATTGTTTCAATACAAGAAATAGTATCTCGGGTAGTATATATTTTTCTTTTAAAAAAGGAAACCTGCAATGGAATATCAAATTATGTTTTTCTGTCTGTTTACTTAGATACTCATCCCAACTCTGTTTAACCTGTCTTGTAGGGCTGGTTGCTGTTGACAGGTTACACACAGAGTCAGGTGAACTTGAAAGGATGTGCCATTCTCCAACAGTCTTAACCGAACAAAACAAAGGCTTTCACTCCACTTTGCATGCTAGATTGAGACATTCAGTGCAGCAACTGGAAAAGTACGGTGACAAGGCAAACAAGGAAGAGAAGGATAGTTTTACACTTAAAGACGTTCTGACTAGGAGAATTCTACACTATCCGCTACAAAATGACCCAACAACTGAAGCTATGACCCGAGCTGCTATTAAAATCTGTGTGCTGATGAGTGACTGCAGCATAATACGAACTAAAGCAATAAACCTCACCCACCAACTGCAATGAGCCAACACACTGCATTCAAACACTGTTAAAATAATGTACTGTTGCTTCCTCTGAAATGCATCTGTGAAGACCTTGCTGTGAAGTTTTCCCATCAGCTATGCAAACAAGGGCAATTTTCAGAATGAACAGATCTCACTGCATTTCACAAGTCAGCCTGTTTTCTTTCCATCATAGACCAAACTACCAGAATGGGACAGGGCTAGGAAATGCAACACACCTCTTCCATAGAAAAGTTAAATATTTCTCTGCAGAAATAGGGAGACTCTCACATGTCCGTCTAATTCTTTTTAGATCAGCTACGTGCAGAATCCCAATGTAATACCTTCTGCCTCAGGAATTAGAAATCCCTAACTCAAGCAGCATCTACCCCCATGCCTCCTTGCTGCTCTCTGGTTAAATATTTACAGCAAATAAAAACCTCATCTGCAGACAGGTTCTTGATCTTGCTTAGCAGGGAGCACACCGTTTTGCTGTGCAATATGGGATAAATGTTTCTTCTCTCTAGGGAGGTGTTGAGTGGAAAACTAAAAATATTAATTCACATCTTGTGCTGTGAACTACAAGAGAGAAAAATTGCAGCTCCTGGCCCCCCTGTGGACTTGAAAGCAAAGGGGGATAAAGGAGGGATGGTGTTACAGTCCACACATGTCCAAGGCACTGACTTCCACTCGTTAGTGACATTTCAACTCAAGAGGAAACTGAAGAGTCATAACTTGTTCTTTGAATTTAAGCAGCTTTTGATAAAAGTCAGTAACCCTACTAATTGTTGCCAGCAACACTTTAAAACAACTAACTTTGCCTAGTTTCCTCTGATGCTTTTTAAAATTTGCAGCTCATATACGCTCGAGTTACGGGCATGAAAATGCTTACACCATGCCTTGAAACAAAAAAGGCTAACTACTCATAACACTTTCTGCTATAAATCATTGCCTTACCACCCTACTGACCGTCTTTTCAGACCTGCTGCATTTAGTGAAGATAATGCGTACAATTCCCTGAAGCCCCAGCGATACAGCAGCTGGCCCCAAGAATCACATGCCCTTCCCATCAGCTCAGACCAGCCCCTGGCTCACCTCTCACCAAAAACCGTGCAGCCATCTCTATTTACCTGGACCAGTGTGGAACAGGCTCTTGAGCTCCAGCTTGCCTTTAATATCTGCTCCCCTCTCCGATTCATTATTTATGAAACCGGAGGCCACATTCAACACTTAATAACACAGAGATTGATCATAATCCAGCCCTTTCCTCCCCGTTCTGTCTACCTGCATTAATCACCCCGTTCTCCGTTCATTAAACCTTCCTCTTGACTGCTTATCCACGGAATCCGAGACAACTGAAACAGCTAGGGCTCACAGCTAAAGACACACGGCACCAGCTCTCTTAACATCTCCCTGCTGCCACCGCATCCTAATGTCCTGTCTCTAGACACTGCGTAATAAAATGCAAACTAAATGCTGTAGGTTTTTGTTGTCCTACCAATTCGTAAAGGACCGTGAAGTTAAGGTAATAAGGAATTTGAATGAAGGGTGCAAGTGGGTTAACGCTTTACATACAAATGCTTTAGGTTCACTTTAACAGTCCACCCACTTCCACAGTTGTCCATTTTCACTGGATGGATGAGAGCATAATTAAGACACATCGGCTTGTTTTCAAGGTGGCAGCAGCCCACAGAGAGAAATAAACACATAACCAGTGACTAGCACGTTATCGTCTTGCCAGCCCCCCTTCATGAGGAGGAGAACCCTCATTCGTCAAACGTATAGAGTGGTCAATGCTTCCCAGACGGCTTGTTATCAAAACAGAAGAGCAAATTTCAAGCACCATGGAACTAGGAACAAATCCCCGTTACTCGACTAACGATTAACCAAGGTCAAGACGGAGAGAGACTCGAGGGGAAAATTAAAGACGAAAACATCACACGTGCCAATTGAGAACAGGCAAGTTTGCAACTGGAAATGAATTATTTTGCTCCTTTTAACACTATCTGGGAAAAAAGTGAGGGTATTCCTCACTTCCTTTCAGCTTTTAAGTCTATTTTTAAAAAATAACTTTTAACATCTGACAAAGACTGCAACCTTTGATATCTGACGCAAAGCTCTCTTTGAAATCCCTTTTGCCTCTGGGATGCAGGCGCAACCCCCTTTTTTCATTGATTTTTAGCATTAATGCATTATTAACAGGATGTTATTAATACAGACACTTGCTTTCCTCAGAACAGGCTTCTTAAGAATGAAGCACGCAACATTTAGTCACAACATCAACACAGATATTTCAGAGTGCTGAGCCTTTTAAAACAAATATGAGCCAACAGCCCCATTTGGGGATTTACCTTCTGCACTATACTTGCAAATATTTTCTTTATAGTAAACTGAAGCCTGCAAACTAGTTTTGCCCGTGTTTGAAAATGGTCCTGGTTACTGCTCACTGTACCATTGCCAGCTACTGAAACTGTGGAGCTCAAACTGCAGATCCTCGCAGCCTTTCAAAAGTTTACTGCCCAGGCAGGTTTTTAGAGAAGGTAGTCGGACTTCTGCGAGCACCTGGCAGTGAGGAAGACTGCCAGGCAGGAGCACAGCCACATCAAATCGCTGTAGATATTTGTTTTATAATAAAAAAGCATCGTGTCTATTTTAGTCTCAGTGGTCTGACACAACTTAAAGACGTCAAGCGCTGCAGGAACTTCTGTTAATTTCATTAGGCTTCTCCAGCAGCTTTGCTGTATTCATTAAAAGCAACATGTAAAAAACAGGATTCCTTCCCACCTTAGGTGCCACCTTCAGCACAAGGACACTCGAAAGACATGCCAAACACCCCCCCCCTTCGGGATATGTAATATTTCCAGCCGTGTGTGCACACGTCACTGTGCCATACCAGCTGTCAAGCCCAACCATGAGTGACAGCACAGCTAAGACAGCCATTACACTGGTCGTATTCCAGCATAGCTCTGAATTCTCCAAGCAACATCATCACCACCACCACAACGGTCAGCTTAGTTGCTAGAAAAAACTTCATCATGCAACTAAATGGCATCACCAAATAGTGTTTTCTGTTTACATACTGAAAAAAGTCATTGGGCTAAATGAACAGTACCACTCCCCTACAGACCTACCTAGAATTGATCACTCGCTCCAATACAAGTCACCCATAATAGCAGGGGTTTAAATCGCCTCCTTCCTCTCACAGTACATAACTCTTCAGATTGAGGTTTGCAAGTAGCTATGACAAACATTTTATAAGTGGAATCTATTAGTGTTAACAGAGTGAAAAACGTAATTATCACTAGCCTGCAGAATATATAAATTACATTCAGAAACAACCCCTAACCCCTGCCTGACCCACACCCTAACCCTTGGATTATTACAGAAGGTAGCTTGTTCCATCAATAATACTTTCTAAATGTATTAACAGTTTTATAACTCTTAGATCTATGGTTTTGATTATGGTGTGATTCTTAACTGACAAATATTTTACTTCAGTAGTTTAAAAATAACGACCCTTTATACATTTCTATCCTTGGGAAGAGTACAACCTGATTTGCCAACATTCAAGATATCCAACACTTTTTTTAATTATCTGATATAAAAGCAGCCTAAAATCATCCGAACGAAATGAGCATCTGCTTTCAGATACCAAATCACTGCAGGATTGTAAGGAAGGAATGCTGAGTTGATGTTTCATTGCACCAGATTGTAATACAGCTCGAACAGAGAAAATGGCAGTGAGAATGCATTTTTTAAAGCTCACAAGCTGTTCCATCTCTCTGTAGTAGAACAGTCACCACACCCTTATGTTCAGCCCCTCTTCTCGTCCATCTGCCACAGACAAGATCAAACCAGGCCGCAGTGTTTTGGTTCCCAAAAGTTCGCTCCTGTATTTTGCACCCTTCACTTTTTTGGGGGGGCATGATGTGGTGTGAATGAGTTAACTTATTTTAAAAAAATGAGTGACAAACATTTCAAGTTTCCAGCAAAGCAGTTAAGTGCTTCATGTCCAAAGGAGTCCAGTAAACGATGTTCTGAAGCATTTTAAATCCTACAAAAATGCTCTCGACTCCACAGCCATTGACAAGCTCATATTATATCTGCCATTACTCATTGTGATAATGGCTGAATTGAAAGCACTTCAGACTATGCGAGAACAAAAAGGTAAAACAGGCAGAGCCCACATCTTCCAGGCTTTCCGAGGATATTAATGTATAAAAATGTAACTCAACGCTTACTGTTACTCATCCTCATGCCTTGCCTCCGATTCAGTTATGACCTAGATGAAAATAGGAAGGCCCCAAGTCATGCTGCAAAGGGTAGCTCAAATACTGAGGTAGGAATAAATCAGAGTTAAATCAGAGTTAAATCAGAGTTAAATCAGAGTTAACACCTTATATTAACACTACAATTTTATCAATACAAAAGTTTATCACAGAATGTAACTGACCACAATTTGCCACCTGTTCCCAATGTAATGTAATGTTTTCCTGTGAAAAGGTTGAGACATCTTAGTTTACAGTACATAACAGACTTCAAAATCCCAGGCCTAGATCAACCTGGTTCCATCAGGATAAACTCAGTATGTCCTCTTGTTTCCACGGGGAGATTCCCTAGCAGGCAAAAAAAAAAGTGCAGACTGAAGCACATAATACCCAAAATCATTCAAGCTGTGTTGAACCCGATTTATTGAAAATCATACCATCGACATGTAAAATCTCTCCCAGTCCCTCCATCTTTGGCTGGAAGAATCAAGATCAAAAGAGGCCATCTTTTGCCCATCTAGCTTATTTGGTAATTAGCAGCTAATTGATCCAAGGGTCTCATCCAGATATTTCTTGAAAGAAGCCAGAGCACCAGTAATAAAGCTAGATGGCTTGTTTGATACCCTTGCAATGCTCCCTTAAAAGCAACGCAGGGATCAATCTGAAGCATTCAAAATCCACACAGGCACTGACCAGGTCGACCCCAAGTTCGGAACCTCAACACGATGTGAAGTTCATTCATACGAAGTTCAGATTCAACAACGGAACACAAACTGGAGGACGCAGACCGCGAACTAAGAAGGAGGGAAGTGTATTTAAAACTGAGAAAGTGTAGGCACATCTTTACACTAAGAGTGGGGTATGGAACACGAAACACACCCATGCTGTCAAAGATGACGCCGCCGTTTGGATCGATGGGACACTAGCAGCCAGAGCAGAACCGTCTCTTCCCGTTAGCAAGCTTCCCGTTTTTTATGTTATGTAAATGCTTGCCATCTTCCACCCTGGAGCGCTCGCCCCCTTGTGCTTGACGGACAAGGACGTTCTGGAGCTCAAGCAATTGCACAGCTTGAGCATTTTGGGAGATATCCCGTTTGGCCCGAGTGCAGTCCCTCCTGGATGCAGGAACTCCAGACGTCTGAGCTGACAGTGCCTCTTTAACAGATAGGATGTGGCACGTACGAAGGGTGAGAGAAAGGCCCTCATAAAAAAAATCACTGTACAATTTATGGTGGTACATATAAAAATTATTCAAAGTAAACTGTATCAAAAGCGCACATTCGCCTACCTTGTACAGCTTTTTAAAACAATCCAGGCAATGGGGCATTACAGCTCTGTCTTCTGCCACACAATCAAAACACACTTCAACATTTTAAACAACCCTTCTCTTTACGCCTTTTCATTTGCAGTTGCTGTGCTTTGCTGCAAAAGTACAAAAGGGAATTTATTTAGCATTTGGGGGTGTCTACCTCAAAGCAAAGGAATGGCATTTCACCAGAACATTACTTAATGAATTTTCCCTGACATGGTTTATCTGGTCTTCTCCTCAATTGCTTATAGATGGAATCTTAGGGACACTGTAGGTCAGTCAATTTAGCTTTTCAATTAAAAAAAAAAACAACACAAAGGGAGATTCCCTAGACTCAGGCATTTGTATGCCCTTCACTGAATAAGTACAACCATTAAGGAGCTCAAGATGAGTTAGGAAACTTCTAATTAGGAGATTTAGCCTGAAGATATAAAAGAAAATGCCTGGCACGCCTCACCACTGAAGAACAACATTGGCATTCCCATGCAATCCTAAACCCCAGGAATAATTGGTATATTTTTTGTTTAAATAAAAGCACCAGGCACATTTTCTATATTTTGATCAACAAAAAGACAAAGAGAATGAGCTAACAAGCTGCATATTCTGGTCATTTCAGTTAATGCACACATTTTTTTTACTGCCATTTTATTTTTCTATCAAGCACGCAAAACCATGCAAAGGACAGAGTTGTTCATGTTTTAAAACTTGTTTTTAATAAATGCACCTTGTGCAAAATATTAGCGATGGTTTAGGTTCGATAAGGTGCAGAGTCTTCAACACTATCCAAAAGTCACTATGGCCTACATAGCTTATTTTGTCCTTATTCGAGTCGCCCTGAGCAGCAAATTAAATTTTACCAACTTAAAACAATTCTCCAGCTGCAGTGCTTTTTTTTTTTTGCTGTGCTGAAGATTTAATATCTGAGCAAGAGCTCAGGGTAAAACTGGCTCCAATTTTTTTTTAAGTCCATTTCAAAATGATTACACCCTTTTCGATTTCAAGCTCAGATTTCTCTCGGAGCGCCATGGAGAACTGGTCCCCCCTCCTCCTCAGGATGAATTATTAAAGAATCGTAATAGCCAAGCTCACATGGCAGAGCTTCAGGACTGCGCAGGAGACGCCATCAGCAGCACCCTTGACACGGCACACAATAACCTGGCACAGGTGCTCAGAGAACGAGCAGATTAAGGCCAACTGGAACACACCAACGCCAAGTTCTTATCCTTAAGGAAGCATTACACTTGCCTTTAAAATAAACATAGCAAACATGCGCTAAATAAATGCATCTATAATATATCTTAACAGAGCGAGTCTCTAGAGAATAGCTGGTTTCAACCTACCATCATCACCAATGGCTGTGCTTAGCTTAGTCATTTTTAAAGGGGGTGGGGGGTTAAAATTATTAACTGAATAGGGAAAACTAGCTGAAAAACAAATGATTCTGCCAAACAGGGTTCCTCAACACCTCTCTTCTCACAATTCATTTTAGAGCAGGTTTTTGAGAATCCGCTTTCCTACTCACTAGCATGGGAGAAAAACGATGAGCTTTCAACCAGAAAGTCATCCAAGAAAACTAAAGCACGTTTGGGGGGGGGGTAAAGTAACGAAACCCAAATCCAGAAAGCCAATCCCTCAGAACACGCTCAGTGAAAGCTGCCATGATTTTGGAACTAAAAAGTCAATATTCAAAATCCTCATAAAGGGACAGGAAGCAGCTCGGCTGTAGTCAGTATCCCAACAATCCCACAGCAAGCTCTTCAGATTAGGAGAAAACATTGACATAGCTGCACACAACAGTGATTGATTTGATGAAACCGCTCAATGGATTCTGAAGATGAAAAAACGCCATGGCTACCAATGACTGGCGAGGCATTCCTGCACAGCCTGGGCGCAGAAGGGGAGAGAGCTCCTGTTACCTTCCTCTGAATCAGGGACATTCATCGGGAAGACCTGCCCGACTGGAAAATAACCCTCCTCCAAGCAGGACAAAAGCACCTGCCAAGCCCCGTGGCCAATACCGACCTGCCTCACACCCTGACAGAACCTGTCCCGCGGGAGAGAACAAAAATGTTAATTTCCTACAAAAATAATTTGCTTCTGGAATGGCAAAGGGAAAGGTTGAACCCACTGGGTAGTGCTATGCTTGTCGCTGGAAAGCATCAATATCTCGGACAACACTGACAAAGATAAAGTAAAGAAGCCTTTACAGTTCACTTTCATTTAAAAATTTTAACCTCGGCAAACAGGTCGAATCCATTGCAGGGAAAGATACTCCTTCCTGCAGGAGGCTTCATGCTGCGGCTCTTATTTCACAACTGATCAGAACACTTTAACCACCACACCGTGAAAAAACATGACCAGGCAACCGGCATCCACATCCAAAATTGTGAGACGCACAGTATTTCCTAGCAATTGGAAGGCTGAAAGAGCCAGTCTCGTTAGAAATCCTGATCTGTAAGAACACACAATAAACGAGTTGGCAAATAAATGCAATGTTAAATCAAATCAATTCAAACAATGATCTGTTAAAAAAAACGCTAGGGCAACGATTTCTGTCCGTCATCATGAACACTAGTTTCCCATACTTACTGTAGAACCCACACTGGAAAAAAATCGTTGTTGGAAACCCTCCAACATAACAGAGGAATTATACAACGCTATTGTAAATAATGATAAATTGCTGTTGCAGAAATCAAATATGTTAAAACTGATATCATTAGCGACACGCACATCCATTATCATAATAAATGACAGAGCGGTATGCTTTGTGACACGGCTACCAGAGCGTCACTAAAAAGACCTCGAAAAGGGCGACAACACAGATGCCCTCGGAGCCCCCGCTGAAACACACATGCATTCTCACCCACTCGCTGCAATCGCAGGTAGCCCCAACAGTTCACACGCAGCCATGACTGCGAGAGCAGCCGGGCAGAAACGCAGCTAATCTAAAATCTCGCGGGGGATGGGGAGGGGGTGAGACTTTCAAAACACTTCAAACTATAACAATCTGCTGTTGCGGACAAACAGGACTCGAGGCTGCCCAGTGAATTTTTCACATGGTTTCTCAGGCCACACCTAGCCACCCTGTTGCCCTGGCCACTGGGAAATGTTTGACATGGGAACGGGTTCTTTACTCTCTCACAGTCCACCCCACGGAGGCGAGGGGGGGGTCTTCAGCTCTTGTATACCCACGTGTCTAACGTGGACCCCCCCCCCCCCACACACACAAACATATTTTATGCAAGATGGATTCTTGCCCCGAATGATCAATTACCATGTTCGCACTAGCAAACCGTCACGAGATAAGAGGCTCATCTCATTTGATAAGACACACCCCACTCGTAACAAGCCTGCACAGCAGCCTAAAAACCCAAATGAGCCGGACAAACCTTTTCTTCTTACATCTTAAATGCTTACCTATTTCAGCTTTCCCCACATAAGTAACCAATCCACGAGAACGAACAGCAGGAACTACTCTTTTTAACAGCTCTGGAACCTTGGGGATTTCTCAGTTCTGCATTAAATGCTCAGAATGGCTGCACAGCATTAATGATTTATATCAACAACTCCGAACATTACATTTGTGCAGCGTGTTGCAGCTGTAGACAGCTGGCCCTGGAAGGGACAGTGAAAGTCACACTCGCTGCTTGGACTTGGGGTTGAGCACCCCTGTCAAACGTTTAGAGGGGCACATTTCTCTGCAGGTATGGATGCTTACTTGTAACATCCACAATTCAGCCCTAAAGCTTTTTTGGTCCAACGAATACTGCGGGAATCTCCCAGACAAATCTCAGAGACAGGATTTCTATTTACAGCAGGTTGCCTTTTCACCTCAAAGTCAGCATATTCCCATGCCTTTGTGTGCAATCGGACCTTTGCTGACAAGGGCTAAGGTCACAGTGTGTCAGAAACATGAAAAACAGGGTCCTTGGTGGCTGACTTTTAACCCTGGAATCCTGTTGCCCATTGTCCAGTGAATGTGTTCCCAAAACTGCTTCCTTGCACCACTTAAAATTTCAGGGTTATTGCAAAGGTGTCCTCGACAGGTTTTATTTTTAATTAATTTTCATTAGAGAGACATTTAAGACATACAATTGTACCTATGCTAACGAGAACACAGAGAGCATCGTTCTCATCAGCTTGATCTCTGAATGATATCTGGTTACGTCATTATCATTGTGAGGCTACGAAATCTCTGATCTTCTGTGCAATTGCTTCCTGACATAAAAAATAACCACACAGAACTGAAACCACAACAAATCCAGTTATAGAAAACGGTGTTTTCAATGAAAACATCAGCTTCCTTGCTTCTATGCACTAAATTAACATAATACAATAAAACACATTATTCAAAGCCAGTGTAATAAATGTATAAAAACCAATGCTTCAGGAGTACTCTAGTTCACAGTAAGATGTACTGTTTATTGCCATACCTCATCCTAAAAAAGGAACTAGACACATAACTCATCAGAACATTATACCTAAAATGTCTCATAGAGCCCCTGTAATTCTGAAAGCTTTAAAGCTTCCACCCATAAAATCTCAGAGATTAAGTGCTTGAGGTGGGGTATGTACCAAGTGTGGAAGGTCTCCCAGAAAAAAAAAAGAAAAGGATTCCGTTAGGATTTCTTCTTCATATTTCACTTCATTATCATCATTTACAAAAAAAAGCTTCTTTCTCTTTCATTTTTGTTGGAACTACAGCTTTTTTTAAAAGGGATGCTCAGATAAGAATTAACAGCCAACACCGTGATCTCGTTTTCAGGTGCTTAAGAATTCTTCAACGTCGGCTCCACTCTCTCTCTTGAAAACAGGACAATCCGCAGACAGCATAACAGCATGCCGTTACTCTTCATTACAATAATTATTGCTATCACAAGTGTTTGTCAGGCAATGGCGCAAGAAGAGCCTGTCCTGGAAAAAGCTGACTTCTGGGAGAAATAAAAAAATGCACATAAATGTGGCTTTAACTGAAATAAACAGCTTTTACTAAACCCAACTTCTGCTTTCACTTAACGTTATAGGGGCACAACATGTAAAACATCAGTGTTAACAATTTATAACGCCACCGGCAATAAACTGTAATGGGAAATCTGGTTTTGATCAACTGGCGCATTTACCCTAGCAGCCAGCTTGCCCCTTTCCACATAAAATTCTCTGGGGGCGACCTTCCATGCCACTCTTCACTGCCCTGCGTGTGAGGATCACGACATCCCGGCAAAAATAAATAAATAAGTCGAACTCTTCATCCTAAAATGTTTACGCTCCCACACGCGCTTAAAATTACACCTAATTCATCAAGGTGAAAGGCAGGAGCGAGCGAGCATCGCTGGAGTGGCTGAGCGAGACGTCTGCTAAGTGGCTCTTCAGTGAGTGGGAACAGCGGACTAGAGAGGCGAAACGGTGCTAATTAGTGCAGGCGAAATATATCTTTTGTTTACCGGTGAGAGCCGAGCCACCAGGAGGACCGGGGACAGTTCAGAAAGGGCAGAAGCAGAAAACAGATGCCCCGGCTTCGAGGGAGCTGGCCTGCGAAGGCACACGCAGAGCGCCAGCTGCACCCCCCAGCGGGGACACGGGCCAGTCGGGCCCACGGCGCACCGAGAGCCAGCAGTGACGGGCTGCCGGTTCCGACTCTTCTGTGCTGAGCACTCCCAGTCTTCATATCTCCAGCATACATTAACACACCCACCAGTGGCCGAGTCCTTGTGCATTCAAAACCTTGGCGGCTGGATGATAAACGTTCCTCAGACTTTCAAAGGTTTCCTGTGGACCCCAAAACCGCACTGAGCACGACTATTAAGAGGGAATGCCTAGTTTTCCCATCAAGCACAAATGTGGGACATTAACTGGATGTCCAGGGCACCCGCAGCAGTTTTCTTGTCCACAGACCTTGGTTTCAGACCTGCTCACATTATACAGGGAATGTATCTCCTCTGCCCACCTCTCGGCCTCTCAGCTTGTAAGACCCAGGCAACCTGCCACCCAAGGCTCCTCCAGGCCCTCCACTGCAGGGGTGGCCGGGATACAACATGTGCAAGAAAGGAGAGCGAGGGGGCTGGAGGGTCTGGGGCAGAGGACTGTGTGCGTTGAAGCCCTTCCCTTTAAGGAGGATGGCTGAAAAGCACGTGCTCTCAGAGGGTGACCAGTGGGAAGGAAGACACAGGCGGGGGGGAATGGACAGAGAAGCAGAAAACCCTCCTGACGCCACCTGAGAACTCTGCGTGGCGACTGATGGCTGCTCTCAGCCATCTTCCCTGATCCACGCAGGTGCGAGTTCTTCCCAACCCTCCTGCATCCTGCTCTCTAATCCAGGGGCCTGCAATCCCAAGCTCGGACTGGAGAGACACGGTCCTCCAGCTTTTATTGGCTTTAAATATTCAATGAGCAGGGAGGCTAATGAAGCAGGTAATTGGTCCAATAAAAGTCACTGAAAACCAGAAGGCCCTGTAACTCTCCAGGAAGAGGACTGCAACTGCCTGCTCTAAAACACACATCATCACTTTCATCAAAAGGTGTCGATGTGTTTTTTATGATCGTATGCTCTCAAAAAAGTTAAAGAATACACCCACACGTGCGTTTTTTTGAACTACAGGTTACAACCCCAGAAACTCAGACGTCTCACGCTGGAAGGGCTGTACATTGTTTTGGCTCAGCTCGGCATCCCTGTTGTCTTTTCTTGTAGGGAAATCACTGCTGTTATCACAGCCGTCTAAGGCACTTCAGCGCACAGATTCTCCCCGCTCCCTCATCCTCACTGGCCCAAACAGCACCAGCCATTCGCTCCAAACAGGGTTCCCTCGTGTGCGTGTTTTACAAACACTGTTTCAATATTCACCGTCACAACGTCAAGGTCCTCTCAACGCGCACAGACGGACAGAGTTCATTCGGACACCTTGCCGCCGAGAGGGGGGGTCCCCCACGGGAGACGCGAAAAACCTCCGATTGGGCCTCACGAAAACAGCGACGGCGGAGAGCCTCGCACTGCCGTCACCACCGGGAAGCAAATGGGATAAAGAGGTTTAATCCCCACCCCGAGAAAAAAGTCCGAGATCCACCCCAAAAGGCTTTTCCTAGAGGGTTGGGGGGAAACTACAGCATTCAGTGTGCATGGCTGGCTCCAGCACCGGCTGGATCTGACCGGCGTCCATCTCCCTCTAAAAAAAGACAAACTTGCGAATCAATCGATCAATCTTAACGCTTCTTTCCGCTACTCCGACCCCCCCCCGAACTTTTGTTGTTTTTATCATTACTACTACTTCATCCTTGTTACATGCACCCTGATTCTCCGAGCCGGAACCGAGAGCGCTGAGTGACGCGCCCCCCCAGCCGGCCTCCCCCGCAGGCAGCGCGTTTCCAAACCCCCCCCCGGCGATTGAGCCGTCTTGCACGACCGGAGCCGCGCTCGCCCGGCGAGAAACCGCATCGACCCTCCCCTCCCCTCGCCTGCGGGCTTCACACGACACGTCAGGAGAGCTGCGGGCTCCCCCGTTCCTCAAACTCCTCTAAAAATCACGAAACCAAAAGATCAGGCGTTATCTACCGCCGGCTGGTGGTTGGTTGTCCCCCCCCACACGAAAGAAACTTGCAAACAGGACCAGGCACAAGAAGCTGAGCTCTGAGGTCTTTTTGTGCACAACACAAAAGCATCCTTCGCGATCTGCTCCCGTGTCCGTCACCCACGACAACTCGGGGGAGGGTTAACCCCTGCAACGGAAACCGTCTGGGGTTTCACGCGTGTGCGCCAGAGACAGAAATAAATAAATTCATTCATTAATGGATAAGCGCCTGAAATTCAGTGAACGCTTTCTGGCTTCTTGCAATTCGCCCAAAAGAGCAAAAGCTTCTTCTCAGACGACACGGATCAAGTAAAGATGGGCTTTACAGCTGCCAAGCCAATTGGCACCTCCAGAAAGGAAACGTCCCAGCTAGAAGATGTCAATATTTCACTCGGGCGAGATATCCGCCACACAAGACCAGAAATAAAAAAACACAAAGTTTCCAACCTGAACAAGTTTCCTTCTTATCTTAAGGAAAACATTAACCCGAAGAAGGAGGAGAGAAGAAAAAAAAACCCAGACAAATGAGAGATTTCAGATGCTCCGCGCCGTTGCCTCTCCAGCAAGCGCACCTAACTGTACTTCAACCCATTTTTTTTTGATAAAAGAAAAATAAAATTTGGCGTCGCATCGGTGCGGACCGGCTGTGCTGCACCTGTCTCTCCGCTCCCTGAAACTCGCTCAGTCCCGCCGAGAGCACCTATCCCCCCCGGCCGGAGCCGAGAGCCTGCGGCCAGCGCCACAGATCCCCGGCAGTTTCACTCCAGGGCCGGATGAGCACCCGGAGACACCATCGCACACGGCGCACGGGAGAAACGCCTGGTGCGCGTTTGATATAAACACACGCACACACATGCACACGCTTTTGCCCAAACAAACTGTGCCGGGATTCAAAACGCAATCTTGGGGAGGACCCGGCTATCGCTGACTGGAGTCGCGGCGGCGGTGCAAGCGCACGTCATGTACACACACACACACCTAATCTTTAGGAATTAAAACAACAACAACACCAGCACCACAAGAAATCAACCCACACGTCTCCCAGCCTGGCCATGAACACAATCCACACGGTCAGCTCGTCAATCCCCCCCAGTCCGCTGCAGAACGACACCTCCAGGTAACGCTCCCCATCACCTGGATTATCGATACGGAAATAACTTATTCAAGGGAATAAAAAAAGAAACGAGGAGGGAGAGAGGGGGGCTATTTAAGATCTAAGGGTGTGGATCAGCGGTTTTTTTTTTAAAAAAAAACAAAAGTGCTCTTGCACAGGGTGGACCAGATGTTTCAAGTTTGACACCTCTCCCCCTCCCCACCATCACAAACACACACACACACTCCTCCCCAAACCCCCCACCCGTGACATTTAAATTACAGCAAACAGAGGCACTTCTGATTTTCTGTTAAAAAACTACCTGTTCGCAAGCGGCGGCGGAGGAAACACGGCTCTGGCCCCGCCGATCCGTTACAACAACGTGTGTGTGTGTGGTGGTGGTGGGGGTTTGGGACCAGCCGTAACGTGAGAGGAATTAAAAAAAAAAACTTGCCCCCACCTCCAACCCCCTCTGCAATTGTTTTCACAAGTTTGTCTTTCTTTCTCTGCATGTGTGAATACCCCCACCACCACCTCATAAAAACAAAAAGGCAGCACGTTTTATTCCGGGGAAGAAGAGACTGTGGGGGGGGGAGAGAAAAACTATTTTAACAAAACCCAACAACAACAACAACACAACAAGCAGGCAGCATCCCAGCGCGATGTCCTCCGCCCCAGTGTGACACCCCCCCGGCTCTTCTCCTTCTTCTTCTTCAACCAAAACGATCGCGAATTTGGAAAACCGGGACCGAGCGGAGAGTGTTGCGTGGGGAGTGAAAAACTCACCGTGTCTCCGTGGGCATGTCTCTCCCCAGCCGCCGCCGCCGCCGCCCGGCTCGGAGCGTGTATTTCAAAGCCTGTATTGGGTTCGTTTTGGGGTTTTTTTTTTTAAATCCGGCTTTTTTCTTCTTTTTTTTTCCCCTCTCCCAACAACAACAACAACAAACAAATTCAAGGAACAAAAAAAGAAAAACCCAGCCTCTCCTCTCCTCTCCCTCTCCCGCACCGAGCACACAGGGGCGTCCGCTCTCACAAGTACAATATCGCCGCCGAAGTTCGCGTATAATCCCCGGGGGTGGTTAACTGTCGTGAAATCGGTGGGTGCTTCAAGGGGCGGTAGCGAGAAGCGGCTTTTTTTCTTTTCTTTTTTTTAAAATAAAGGTGGGGGGAAAAAAAATCTCCTTCTTCCTCTCCGCCGCCGCCGCCGTTATAATCTCCCCCTTCGCCGCGGCGGGTCTCTCCGAGTTTCTCCCACTCGCTCGCTCGCTCGCGCTCAGGCTCAGGCTCGAGCTGGAGCTCGCTCTCTCTCCCTCTCTCCCTCGCGCTCACTCTTCCTCACGCACAGGTTGGCCGCTCGGATGGCGCGCGCTCCCCCCCCCCCTCCTCCGCCGCCGCCGCCGCCGCCGACCGCCGTTCGGTTCTTTCCGGAAGCGCTCGGGCATTCCCCCCCTCGCGTCCTCGGCAGACTCGCAGGTGACCCCCGGCCGGCCGGCCGGTAAAAAAAAAAAACGGAACTAGGCGAGCTGCCATTGACACACACACACACCAAAAAAAAGGTATAATAAAGGTTTTCTTCGCCCGGCTGGAATTTTGACATCTCCAGAGTGCGGGCTGTATCCGTGTTGGCACGTTAAAAGGATCCTTTTTTTTTTAAAATCCCCCGAAGGGGACGTCTATTTATAGGTCTCTATCTTAATACTTAGACTATCTCAAATACAGGAATGCATTCGGGGATCTTTTTTTTTTTTAAAAAAAACCAACCTTGTTTATCAGAGAGATAGACGGATGTGACTTGTTCGCTCACTTTTCAATTTTTTCTTAAATAGCTCTATCAGTAATTAAATAATGTAATATTGCACCATTATTATTATTATCATCGATAGAGTGGGGTTGGAATTTCTTCTTTTTGGCATTGGAACTATAAAAACACCAGCAAGCCACACAAAAAACACACAGAAGCTCACACATTCTCTCCTAAAAAGAACATAAAAAAAGCGACTGCAAATGAGATAGATGTTCGTTGATGTCTGATGGATCATTAGATCTTCAATTATAACTCCGCCAGGGATGTAATTTCGCTAAATACTACAAGGGAAAGATGCTCTGTCTTTTACGCAGATAGGGTAAATTGCTTTGTGAAATTCTTACGCTGGGGCAAATAGTGTATTTCGGGGTCCCTGTCTGTCGTAAAGGTCAACCCCTGTTCTCCACTCTTCCTTGCAATGCTTCATCGCTTTTAATTGGAGAAATCGGACTGTAAGGCTCTGTAAGGGCCCATCAATTTCTGTGAAGTACTGTAGCTTTACTGGACTGGTGAAGAGACTGGTGATAGCACAATACTTCTGTTGGCATGTTCAGCTGTTCCAGTTAAAGGCAGAGTTATGGGAGGCTGTTGGGCTCATACAGCCCATTCGGAAGATAGAAGTTGACTGATCCCAGGATCTTTTCCTGAAGGGAAACAGAGGCATGCTATCACAAATGATTCATAATGACATTTGTAAGGACGAACAAATAGTTAACAGACACACGATTTTAGACTATTTTAGTCTACTAAACAGTTTACTAATTCAATCAGCCAGGTCTGCAGGCACTTTGAGGAGGAGTACCTCAAATGTTCTTTTATCTCCAAGCTTCACACGGGAAAAAAAAAAAAAAAGCCTTGCTTTAATCAATCAGATTTTTCCAATTTTAGGCCTGTTTCAAAGCTGCCGTTTGAAGCAGGACCGTTGGAACGTGTACTAGCAGCGTCCCAACTGGTTACGTCTTTAAAGTCTGATTCCTGGCTGGAAACTTTCACTCAGGGTTTCAGGCTGCCCACAGTGCTGAAACCGCCTTGGTGGAAGTTGACCCTCTCAACTCCACAGAAGCTGTCTTTCCCTTCGTTCTGCACTGCTAGGCCCTTCATCAGCCTGTGACACTGGACACCATGGTATTCTGATTAATTGACTGGAGTGTTATGCAGGTATAAGTAACAGCCTTATTCTCTTTTTTTCTGCTGACTTTTTTTCCATTTTTATATGTAGAATTTATGTCAAGTGCCTTGATAACGCTCTGGCTTAAAAGGCTATATATGAATGTAGTGATTGATTGATTTATCGATTGATTGATCAAAGCATGGATGCATGGATGATAAGCCTGGAGCTCATAGTGGTGCCAGGAATGAAACCCATTCAAGGTTCACTCAGAAGACCAGCGGGCGTCTTCACATGTTGTTGCGACAGGTAGACAGGTACTCTACCTCCTACGAACGAGCTAAGAATCCGATACTTCAGATTTTAAAAAATGACTTTTGTCTTGTTCTCTCAGATCTATGCTATTTTTATTTATGTATCCTGGCAAATATATTCACTTACTGTGCAAAGTCAGATTCCCTGCTGGATGTAAAAAAGGGACAAAATGCACGATGGCTTACTTTCAAAAGTGGGATGTTAGAGAGCGTGTGGGATCAGAACAAACAGTGCTCAACCCAAGCGCAAGACAGGAAGAATCGCTCTCCGAAAGGCTGCTGGGACGATGTTGTTCGATGTCAGCGCTCATCAGCGGCTGAGGAAGACAAAAGAGAGCCCCTGACAGAGCCAGGTTTCTCCAGCCCTTTGAAATGCCTCCGAATTTACAGCGCGAAGAGTAGATGCTCCTAACGGAGAGCACCGCTATTAACCCGGCTTGTTTGTCGTTAAGAGGTGGGGGACTGGTTACATCGGACTCACAAGTCTCCCAGCTGTTGTGAGCACATGGCCCATCGCACACCGCAAACGCCTGCTCCTATCCCAGTTGTACAGGAGCGAGAGGAGGAAAACTCAGCGGCTTCCTGAAACTCGAGCAGGAATGATCACATGAAACAGCAGCCTGGCGCACTACACGAGACACTGATATGCGGCTTGCATCTGTTATTCCCTTCCAATTGCAATCTTTCAGAAGAAAAATGGGGTAATTTTTTCATTTTCTCTGAATATCTCGTATCTGCTAGGAAAGCCAGGCGCTGCTTAGGTGGCTGTACTCAATCAGAAAGCATCTATTATTTTCTATCATTATTGAATATGGTGCAGAAGTGTACTGCAGACACAAATAAACCAGACACTTCATATGTTTACTTATTTATTCTCTGCACTGTTGGAGGGGGCGCTTAGAGCCTGCAGAGGAGACAGTTTAATTCCCCTGCCATTCATAGCATAGTAATCTTATTCATCTCGGAACAGTTTACAAATAATAATTAAATGCCTCCATCCTCTCTGAATTGACATACGCATGATGGCGCAGGGTAATGTTATTAATTTAAGGCAGTGCCTAAGGTGATGACTCTCCAGCACTCTCCTGTTGACAAACGGCCCAGCACAGTATGGGCCAGGCAGCCCTGTGCAGATGGTGTCCTCGCAGGAGGCAGCGGGAGAGATGCTGGGGTACCTTCTGTTCCTCTGGGGGTTTCACACTGAAATTCACGCCATACGCGGACAACCTGAGTGCTGGCCAGCCCCACGCCCAAATAAAACCGGGGGAAGAATAAGAGACAGGCTTTTATTTATCCTTTCGAACGGGGTGAGAACTCAGGGTGACAAATATGATTCCGCCCCAAAGGTCACTTGTATTTCCTGCTTCTGAATTCAGTCCGTCCTCCAGCCGGAGAACAGGGCTCCCCCGGCCAGCCTGCGACAGGGCGTTCCCGGAGGGAGGCCCGAGGAGACGGTGCAGGGTGCAGGCCCGCGCTGTACTGGGGCGCCACTGTGAAACACACGGGGGGGGTCCCCTGAAATGAACAGTATACACGTTTTCATTTACAACAAAGCCCTGCTACCCGCCGCAAAGAGGAGAACATTCAGGCGTGGCCAGAGAGCTTTCCGCCGGCTCTCCTGACTTCGCAGCTTGGAGGCATGAGAGGTTGGGGGCGCATCCTTTTTTACCTGCTGCACACCAGCGTGGAAGGCACACAGCCTTAGCGTCTTTGTTCCACCTTGGTCCGTGGGTCTGGGTGTTTCTGAATTTAACTTTAGCAGCCTAACGGGGACAGATATCCAACCAGTGGTGTGCCCCTTCACTAGACTGTTCATTTATTAGTGCACTGGTGTCCCACAGGTTGCTTGGCAGTGACGTGACCTGATATCACGCTGCCTGAACATTAGTTCAGCTTTGCTTAAATGGCTCCCCTCACGTCCTGCAGATCTGGAAAAGACCACAGAGCCGCCGCCCCTACGCGGCGTAAATCATCAGTGTCTCGTGCAAAGAGAAGACTTTGTGAGGGCTGCAAAATCCTGTCACTGGACAGCAGAGCATGTCGAATGTGCACGATACCGCCGCCAAAGCCAAACACAACCGGGCTTCCTCTCTGTGGGGTTTGTCACACAACATGGTCCCAATCAAGACTGATCAGCACAGTGTTCTTAATGCGGCTGTAGACCCAGATTTATATGTGTAACATGGGGTTGTGCAACTTAAACCACTCTAGCTGCTTGAGTACGGGGTGAAAGCGGACTCTCAAGAGCAAAGGCATCTAAACTTTCAACGTCCTTCAATTCCTTGGAAGCGAAACAAACAAGTGGTGTTTCCCAGGAAGCAAGGAGACACAGAAATTGGAAAAGGATTAAGGACATGCCAGCCTCTTCCAACTTGGCACCATTCAAAGAGCTTTCAGAGTCTGAAAAAATCAAAGCCAAGAACTTCCTGCAGTGGGAAGGAACATAAAGCGAGGCTTGCGAGGAAGAAAATCCTTCCCTCTTTTGTTTAGTGGAAAGACACAAAGCACCAGAGAGAAGACGTTAGGCTGGCACCAGGTCAGGCTCTGCCCTCTAGGACTGCATGCAGAAAAGTGGGGTAAATACCTTTCATTTCTCCGTGGTTCAGATCACAGCTAGAAAAAACCAGGTCCTCTTCGGCATTTTCGAAAAACACCAATATTTTCAGCGCTTAAGAATGCCACTTCCGTTCCACAGCCCTTGCAGGGAGAAAAATGTCACAATCTGAAACTGAGGCAAAAACAATAGCACTTGAAATGGCTTTTCTGACTTTCCGACAGTCTCCTGCCAGGCCAATGTGCTGCCTTCGGCTTGCTGAAGGGGTTTACCTCCGACGCCTATATGCAGTTTTACGCTCCACACCCGCTGGTTTCAACAATAGCAAATCCTGTACGGGAATTATTCTAAGTCGATTCTGGGGTAAATTCATTTCCTGGGGCTGAGATTTAAGTTTGAAATGTTTTTTTGTTTTTATCTGAAGGGTGATGCCTGATCAGCGAGGTTTTCGTAAGGGGATTTCACATCGTAAAGTAAATATCTGCATTATCGGCTGTGCATTTACTTATATTAGTGACTCACTGAATTAAAAGTAATTTCTTTTGCAGTAGGAGATGACATCTTCTTCTTCCCAGTTGTTTGGGTAAATTACCTTCTGGACTCAGCTGGTAAGTCCGTAATAATGCAAGAGATATGATGATGTAACCTTTAATGCACGTCAATGGGGATAATTTAAGATTTAATTTGGGTTCATATATTTGTGATGGTCCTTTAGTCCTCTGCTGGAAGAATATGCCTAATTGCCTTGCCTGTATTATCCTCCCTGCACCTGTGACGTTTAATGGCATCCACGGGGCAAAGTATCAATTCAAAGACATTGACCTTTCCGGCCCTCCCATCAATTATGGCTCAGATCTCCAGTATCTGGACAGGAGCAATAAATTCACCCCATGTCAAAACACACTACTGGCTTTAACTAACACAAGCCCCTTGCAATCTCGCTCTGCAAAACAGAGAAGAATGAAAAATACAAAAAGAGCAAACTTCATGAAAAACACTACACTATGTTCTGCTTTTCAGTGTCCACAGCTGATCCTGTTTTCTCACATAAACCTTCTAAAGGTGCTAAAATGATCACACCGCAAAATCCCCTCCCAATCCAATCAAATCCCAGACATGCCTGCATACTGGACACACGTAATCCGACGTGCAACAGTACCGTTTTGCTCCGATCTGGAGTAGCAGTGTGCGACAGCACTGGGAAGGCGGGGAGACGAACGCTCTGGGGTGTGAGGAACGACTGCCAGGACCCGAGGCTGAAAATCTGCCCGAGAGAGCCGGGGAAGCTGGGAGCCGGGCCTCTCTGGGCGTCTGCTCAGACCAGGCCGGGGTGCGGTGGAGGAGGGCGGAGGTGTGGCAGCTCCAGAGGGGAGCTCAGCACGACGTGAGCGACGCGAGGAGGCCCTGGATTCACCGCCAGCAGAGCAGGTTCGCGCCGCACACATGGTGCTCCTGTGTTTCCGAGTTCGGGGCTGAACAGCACCCAGGAGCAGAGCACACCAGAATGTGACAAACCCACAAGCCCCTCTAAAGAAGTGTTTCTCCTCGGCACTCTGCTTTGAGGACGTCCATAGCAACAATGCAGTGGATGGTCTCGTTCCTTTCTACCCCTTAGTAATGCGGACAGTTTAGAAACGCTAATTGCGCCTTTGCCATCTCATGACAACGACTCCTGGGCCCACACGGGCAGAATGAGGATGTGCAGACGGGCTTCTCTGACAATCCACTCTTCCTTCGGCAGGCTGCGGGCTCTGCCGTGACTTACAGAAGACCAGCGCTGTGCCGGGTGACTGCTGTGAGTCTCTGTGCGTCCGGAAGGAATCACCGCGGGAATCATTTTCCGGTTGGGAGCCAAGGGAGCTCTGGCCCCCTATCCCAGACCCCAGCCCAGCCCCTGCAACACTGGACCACCCCTACTTCAGCTCTTAACAACACCGGTAGGGGCAGCTCTCAAGGCAAAACCCCTGGAAAAACTGGCCTGCGACAGACTGGCCAAGGCGTGTTCTGGGCTAGGCTGGGCCCAGATACCTGAACATCATCTGTGACATCAGAGCAGGATTTGAGTTCAGTATCACTTTGCCCCTAGTGTGTGATTTATTAGCCTGAAATAGGTACAATTCTGTAGTATTACATATCCTTATTAATGCTTTTCACTTTCATATATAATTTATAATTTGATATAATATAATATGCAATAGCATCTCTGGTACGCCCTGTGTTCAGTGACAGGAAAGATGATAAATAAGAACTGGAAGCTTGCATGTGTTTACCAGCAAGTATAAGCATTGCTGCTGAACATTATATTCAATGGTTGTCAGTATAATTACATCACGGTCACCGCTGCAGCTCATTAGAAAATTGACCTTTCTAAAAAACGTGAACTGGTACAATAAGCAAAATAATAAACCTGCAAACCTGCAATACATTTAGATCTGTTTTTCCTGTTGTTGCATGCTTTTCATAGTGCTTTTATCTTTGAACTGACTTGGCCACGGTTTCTAACAGTGTACTCTGCCTCTCTGTTCTTCACTGTCATTTTACCGTGATTTCATTCTGATTGCTTTCACTTCACTGTGCTCTTTCCCGGGTACACCACAGGAAACCTTTAGAAAGACTGCTGTCTTCCCATACAAGAACTGATGGCCAAGTCAATCTCTGTTGTAAGTGACGCTTTGCTTGCGGGCAGAGAAATCGCTGTGGCCGTCGCAGGACAGCAGGCAACGTCAGGCTTTCTGCAAAGCGGCCCGGATCTGCTGATGGACGTAGCCAGGGGACACCACAGCTCCAGTGCCAGGAAGCCTGAGGCGTGAGGGTCCAGTATTCCCAAGGAGGGCTGGATCTTGGACGATGTAGAGGCTACCTTCGCAGAATCCAGGCACACATTCCCAGCTAACACGGGGTTAATCCGCGATGAAAGGAGTGGTTTATCCCTGTGAGTGGGGACGTCTTACATTTCTGTTAGCGCTGGATACTGTATGTGCAATATACTGTATATATGTCCCACTTCAAGTGCGAATCGATACAGCATAGCACAGCATTAAAAAAAGGCTATGTCCATCCTGAATGGGCTGCTGTGCATTGAATACTTTCACAAAGGGACCATCATTGTCAATATCTCATCCCACGAGGAGGAAACGGGTTGGTCACTCCAACATTGTCTCGCGACAAGCCAACCTGCTCTGCTTCTTCTCCTTCCGATCCCCTCGTTGGAAAGGAAGAGAGCTACAAATATCACTTCGACCTCACATTTCATGACAGCCACCGTCCAGCGCATGAGACGGGCTCTAAAGCAGTAATACTCAGATCACAAAGATGGAAACGTGTTTCATAAAGTTGAAAGTGGATGAAAGTCTTGTAAATGGCAGAGAAATACTCAGAACGCTTCATCGGCAAAAGAGCTGGTCTTATGTTAGACTTACATTCACAAGTCATCTTCATAGCACCTCAGGCGATTTAACATGAGGACAGACCAGTCTGTCAGAAGACATCTCGAGGCATCTAATGCAGTAGGCTGGGAAAAGGAACATGATTTTACATCTCTGGCAGTGGCATACAGTAACTTTGGCCAAGGACATACTGTCACAAGCACCACAAGTGGGAATTATGTGGCAAAGACAGTAATGATCCATCTTTTGTCTTTGGGTTAGTACACATTCAAAATGCAGGTGACATGATTTCCTCTGGTCTCACAGGCACTTGCAAATGTAACAAATGAAGAAGGCAATGCATCATGCAATTATTAAAGAGTTCAAATCCACTGGTGAGTATAATATTGACTACAAGCTCCTTCGGGTCCCCTGCTGTTCCACACCAAAACCCAGGCAAGTTACTAATTTGTGCCACTTCAATGTGGTCTTGTCCTCTGTGGCTTAAGAGTTCAAAAGCACTTTCTGAACAAACTCAGACTCCTTTCCAGGTGCAAGGAGATAATCAGATCCCCTGGCTGCCGAGCTCTGACGCAGCTCCTGTAAGAATAAACTAGTAAACTAGTCAGGCAGCCAGGGAATCATTAGCACAGCAGCAGGAAGGTGCATGTGGCTCATAAGAAGTCTGCTTGAGGTGCGATTCCAAGTAAATGTCTAAAAGTCCCTCTTCTGGAAGGAAAGCCGGGAAACTAAATTGTTTCCCTGTCTTGCTTTTATCGGCTGCAAAGCCTGTGATCAAACTGAATTTACTGTGTGTTGCATGACAGGAGATCAGTGCAAGTCAAAGGTGACAGTGACTCATCCCTGTCAGTCCACATGCCCAGTGCCTAGTCCTCAGAGACTCCACACTGCAGCTCTGCAGCATGCCAGGCACAAGCCTCATAGCACTACATTATGAAAACCCCACTGACACACAGTGGCTTTCAGAAATGCCTCTTCATTTCCCAAACCAGCTGTGGGTCAGTGCCCGTAGAGCTGAAGTGCTTGGTCTCCTGGTTTTGCATGGAGATGAATGAAGCTCCTCAGTACCATCTACTTTACTGACAGGAGCGGGGCAGGTAACCAGAGAGCTGAGATCTAATGTCTGAAATTCCATTCAACCCAAGAACTGTCCAGAAATTTGATTTAAAAAAGAATCCAAAACGGTTTGCTGAGAAAAGGGAGCCAATTGAAAAGATGGTTAATTAGAATCATATCCTTACACGCAAACTCACAATCATACCAATTATATTTTAAATAAATCACTCACTCTAAATCCCTATTCTACATTCATTCTAATCCCATGTCCTCGCTATGTTAAAAACGAGTGCATTGGCTTGATTCTAAGCATTATTATTAGGAATATTAAAGTTTTAAAGACATTTTAATTTGGTAGATTTTCTTCTGCCCTGATTTGTTTATTAGTCCTTTGTCTGCATGTGTTCAATCCTGAGAGTTCAGTCAGCATTTTCTCACCACAGTGCCTCTGAAGGGGTTTCTCATTCTTCACGGAGTGCAATGGAGTCTTTCTGTTTGTGTGCTGAAGCCAGACATTGGCAAAGTGATATTAGCTGGTTAATTTTTAATTTCTTCGATGCAAAGCCATGTTCTCATAAGCTGTGCACTAATGGCCTGGATTAGATATCTCTATGAAATCCTTAGAGGACAGCAGAAATGATCTCCAGGTCTCCAGGGGCAACTGTTAGGACCTGAGATAAAAGAGAGACGGAGACACACTGGTCATGTATAAACTATCGTCATCTTAGAACTCACTGCTCCTACAGGCTAGCTTTACACAGACATCTTATACAGTCACACCTGAAGAAGGCTTAACAGCCAAAACATTGTTCTTCCTTTCCTGAAATTAACCTCTTCTTCTGTCTCATTCTGTTTCTTCGGTCTTGTCTTGTCCCGAATGCACATAACTTCTGGACAGCATTTGTTTATACACATGGAGCAGGTATACTTGAAATGCCTAAACAAAACTAGATTGCTGAATTTCGCCTCACTGTAATGGGCAAACTGTGGCTCCCCTGGGCTCTGAATTGAAGAAACTGTAGATGCCATCAGCCCAAACACTATAGCGATGGTAGCGTGAGGCTCAGGCGGGCAGACAGGAGCTTTGGACTGCTGCATCACGGACTTCTTGGTGGGGCTGGCCATGAGCTCACCGTCAGACACCTGCTGCCGAAACACGTTTCTGCCAAATAGCACCAAACTTTCAGCAAAACAAAACACATAAAAAGGGGGGAAGAGATGTGGAGCAACACCTCAGTTAAGTTGAAGTTTTTTTTGCACGGTCAGAGTGGTTGGTATTTAAAAAGCATCACAACAGAATCCAGGATTCACGCCATCTTGTACTGTATTTTCATATGGTTTCTATAAGTACAGTATATGATATCATTGTGACACAGGGATTGTCTTCACCTCATGACCTCTTGTGGGACCTGTCATCATGTGGCTCATCAGGATGACATCATGCTCATGTCATCATCCGCTGCTACACAAACACCCTGTAGTATAAACACACAGCTACACTCCTGCCCCACACACTCCCCTGGGTAACATCTGTCTGGATCATCACCGTTGGTGTTGTGTTATGCGATCACATTGCGTTGATCACTCTGTGTGCTTGTCCGTCCGCCATTTTGGGAGGTTAGAGGCTCCAACTCTGGCTGGTTTAAAATGCAATCTTGGCCTGGCCAGTAGGGGGAGCAAGAGATGGGGCTTGATGTTGATATTCTGGCTTTTTGTGCTTGTGGCGTGCAGTCTGTGTTTAGACTTGAGATCTCTTTAGAAAGATGGTTTTATAAGGAGCTCAGTTCACATTAAAAACAAAGCTTTGGTGCATAACACGTGATGCCATAAACCCAGAAGAGTTTAAATTGCAGATGCATTTATAATCTCAGTCTCAACAGCTGACAAGATCAAACCTATTGACACTCTACTTTCTGTGCAGAGATCCTTTAGTTACAACAATTAAAAGGAGTTGTGTCCAGAATTCACTATTGTTTTTAATCCCCATTTGGTTGATATTTATTCTGGTGACTTCTCCCGAAGTCGTCCCAATCTGACCTCAGTGC
Organism: Lepisosteus oculatus; assembly: GCF_040954835.1. Taxonomy (NCBI): domain Eukaryota; kingdom Metazoa; phylum Chordata; class Actinopteri; order Semionotiformes; family Lepisosteidae; genus Lepisosteus; species Lepisosteus oculatus. The sequence continues at coordinate 2,839,711 of NC_090704.1, read as the reverse complement.
TCCCAGATAGCTGCAGTGGATATTCTGTACCTTCTGTGCCCATTGTGGTGCATTTATCACCCTCTACTGTAAAAAAAAAAAAGTTAAGGTCATTTCGTAGTAAATATGTAAGAATTGATTAAAGTGATAGTTTACAAACTACATCCCACAGAGATTTCATATCAGAAAAACTCAGAGGCAGATGGTCTGCGTTCAGTTAGAGATTTTCGGCAGGAAATTACCTTGTAAAATGTATATATTAGTAAGAGAAATCTTAGAGCTAATATTGGATGTGTATTTGCATTCCGAATATATATCCATTGACAGATGGTAAAAGCATTTTAGAGTTGCTGCATGGCAGAAAAGCCCAAAAGCTAATCTTCTAATGCTCAAAGTCACAAACAGGCAGCTAAATGGCTACAAAGATAGAAAGGCTTTGTATTCAATAGGCAGGCCTTCATTTAACCGGTTCACGGTGACAGCAATGAACTTACATTTACTGTTTGTTGCTTGATTTTAGCAACCTGAATTCAGCAACCTTCCTGTTGTAAATAGAAGGTTTTTTTTTTTAATTTTGTTATTTCTTATAATGGCAATGTTCCCAAGTTTCAGTACATCAGTACATTTGACTACCTGATAGGACTGATCAAATAAATGGTCTGTCACGTCATTTTGTACACAGCTTTAGTACACTTTATTACTATGTTTTTAAAACTGAGGGATATATATTTTAATTGAAATGTTAAAATCCGGGATTTATAATCTTGTTGTTTTAATTCAATCTGGGGTGGATCAATACTCCAATCCTTGTATTAAGTGACATACAGTAGCTTCATTGCTTCTTGCTCATAAACACAAGATTCTGCTAGATCTAAGAAAGGTTTTTGGTAACTTTAACCTGTGTCCTGCGAATGGTCAGGCTTTGCTCACGGACTGACCTACAGTAGCTGTGGCCACTCCATCCATCTCCATGAGGTCACGTGTCCGTGTATTAATCAATGCAAATTAAGAGCATGGCTTTAAAAACATGTTTCATTTAATGGTCCCTACACTTTCTTCTGAAATCCTATTTCCATTAAAGATTCACAGACACCACCTCACCCTCTTGGGGTCTAATTTAAAGTGGATAGCATGTGCTCAGTCCCGGGGGACACTGCTCATTACAAGTGGTCCAGACCAATGAGTTCCTGACCCTGCACGCACGTCTGTACCCTCTCCAGCAGCCTTTCCAGTGTCGTTCCACGCTGCGGTACATTTGCGTTTCCGCGATCACGCTGCCCGTCCTGCTCGCCTCTCGGCCTTGTGGCTCGGATCAAGCGTGCCCGTCCTGCTCGCGGTCGGAACGGGGACTCGATGGGCACTATTCAGCTCCGGGACACATCTGCTCTCTTACCGATCAGCTCCGTTTCTCATCACAAGCTCACTGTGCCCTGAAAGCTGACACGAGCAGTCAGGGGTCATTAAAAACAGGTGTGCTGGGACTGTACGAGGCAATAGGTGACAGTAAATCAGACTCAAGTCCTCATCAGAAGTATTATGTAACAATTATATCCACAATCCCCATTACATACAGTATGTAGGACATGTAGATAGATTAGATACAACGAATTATGGGCATGAATATTACTTAGCTCTTCGACCAAATACGATGCTACAGGAGATGATGGGCTGATTAGCCCTAATCAGTGAAACAGCTGCCATGCAGCTGCTGAACAACTTTCACACGTGAAATTAGTATTAATTAACTCATTGTCCACTTCCACAATGCAACAGCCAAGAGAACTAAGTTACCTGAGCTACTAACGCTATTTTAAGATAGCTCTCCCTGTGGTTTCAGAACCTGAATACACGCAATAAACACAGACAGCGGGTCAGTGAAGGCAGCGAGCATTGTGCGTTATCGGTGCTCAACAGTACAGCTGTCAGACATCTGCATCAAAGTGTGATGTAGGAGGCCAGTATCATCACTGACTGGCATGACCACCCCTTGCACGGCGAACCTGAGCTCCTTCCATCAGGATGTTGATGTAGACTGTCTAGATTTTACTGCAATAGAACCAAGTCAGACTCAGGCGTCAGTAATGAGCCATCTCTCCTGACATCCATTCCTCTCCCACAACGCTATAAATACTGTACCTACGAGATCCCTATCTCTTTCTTGCACGTCTCTTGCCTCCCACCTCCACCCCCTCTCCACCTCTGCAGCTGCCCCTTGGTCACCCTGCAGGGGGGTCCTGGCCTCCTTGTCCCCTGGCCGGGGGGTCAGCCCTCAGCCGAGAGGGTTAAGCCACAGTTTCGCTCCATAATCCTTTCATGGCGCTTTTATCTGTGGTGTTGTCATTCCTGGTGAAATCTGGACTGTTATACATCGTGCAAACCCCAACAAGTACAAAAACAGCCCAGTGCTTTATGAGGCAGATAACACTGGAACACAAGGGCGTTAAACGGCCAGACAGACAGACAGACAGACAAAGAGCAATACAGCCGCATACTGTAGGAGTAACAGTTCTGTCACTACAGATAGCTTTTCCTGTAGATAAGCCCATGCTAGAAATATAACAAGCTCTACATATGCAGGAAGCCAGTAGGAGCAAACAAAGGCCTTAATTTGCACGCGCATGCATATTCATGAGCAAAAGTGAAGTAGTGCAGGATTAACTAGCTGTTCAGTTTTAATTGTAGAGTCATCAGAGTTGGGAAAGGGTGCATGTCTGTGATTACGTAATTACGACACTTCTGTTCTTCAAGCAGTTGTTAAATTAGAAAAAAAATCAGCTCTGAAAAGTATTATCACCGGGGCATGTTGTTTATTTTGAGAACTTAAAAGCTGCAAGATCGAAATCTTGAACACCTTGTCCCCACCTCTCCCCTCTTTCCCACACACAAAATGTTTCTCTTCTAATTATGGATGTATGAACTTCTGTGCTTTATAAAGTAGAATTCACTGGGGGGGGGGGGGGGGCATATGTTTTCAAAGATTTGCAATCCCACCTTCAGAACATATATAAATTGTATTGGAAAGAACAGTTGATTTTTCTGATAATGGAATTCTGTCACTTTATGTTCCCAAAGCACATAGTCCTCTACAAAGCACTGATTTATCTCCCCAGAAATGAAATTAGAGAAGCAATAAAATGAAGTCAAATACTACACCACCTCCCAGGGTCATTTTGTTTTAAAATTGCTTAATGTAACAAGTCATACATACAGACTCCTCACGGGATGAAGGAATGCAGATCGCCAGAGCCGTCTTTCAGAGGTTGTGAGAGCGAGCGAAACACCCAGCCCGTTCAGATCGCCTCTGCTACCCCTGCCTGCCTCGTGATCTGTTAATGGACACAGCTGGGGCACAATGGAGACATTTGGAAAATTAAATTGCTTATCGTTGATTAATAACATATGAAATAAGTTTCAGGTTACTGGCAATACAGTGTACCGAAATAATATATACATTTGATATTTGCTGGCGGACTTAGCTGGCAGAATGTGCCGATGGGTCCATCCACCGCTACCGCATAACCTCATTGTAACACTCGGAGCATTCTGTGAAACTGGAGAGCTGCATGATCATCGGTCCCCTGCGTTATTAATCTGCGCATGTGGTATAAGCTCTGGGAGTAGATGTTAGCAATTGCTGCATTCAATTCAAAGGGCTACTCACCTCGGGGCCAAGAGCCTGCAACCGTATCTCAGGATACTCTGAAAGAAAAAGACTGACAGTAATACTGGTTTGGTCGCATCTCCCGTTCAAAGGTCATCTTTCCTTTTCCTCTCGACAACTGCTCTCTCTATTCCCTCACCTCCTGCCTGCTCGTATATTCGAATCATTCCTGTGATTTAACTATGTAAATGTCACCTGGCCCCTCCCCAGACCTCACCTCTAAGTGTTGTCGTACTTACACCTCCTTGTCTGGACGTCTCTTTAATAAGCGCGCCGGCTTTCAGTGTCTCACGGCAGCGGCGCGGCAGGTGTAAAACGTATTGTCTGTCGCGATTTAATAGTCTGAATGTGCTGAAAGCAGTTTAACAAAGTATGTTTTTTTTAAATCCAAAAGACAAATGACCGTTTTACAAAAGTCCCTTTCCTTAGCTGAAAGTGACAGGGACTGTTTTTTTTTAAAAAAACAAACTCATTGGCTCAGCACAATTCTAATAAAATGTTGGGAGTTTGGAGCTGTGGGCCCTAAGAGGAATTCCAGCTCTTGCATGAATCCGTTTGGAAAATCCCCTTCCCTGCTCCTTGAAGACGACGTCTCTCGTCTGCGCTTGCCTTGGTGCTCTATCCCGACCAGCGCCTCAGTTTCCAAGAGCCCGCTGCGCCTTCATACGACAGGAAGGTTTACACCGCGGTAATGCGGGGATTTAGGTGGGCCTTAGCGCTTCTTGGAGCAAGGGCAGCGCAGCCGGGTATGAGCAGGAGCTCGGCAAGGCTCGGGGCTGGCGTGCCGAGGAGAGGGGAGCCGGCGGAGCCCACATCATTAGAGCAGCACAGGTGGCATTTCAGCCTGCCCTTTCATCCCAGACAGCGCCGGGAGACGAGAGGCCGAGGTGACGCGTACCGTTTCGGCTACTCTCCCTTTGATGCCAGGCGCGATTGCATTACAGACTCCGACTTCCCAAAGGTGGTGGTGGTGGGGGGGGGCTCTGTGCCTGCTCCCTCTCTCAGAAATCAAACCAGCCTCCCGGCGTAAAAAGCAGTGAAAGCCGGGGCACAGCACGACGCGCGAATTAACAGCACACTGCTACTGTTGATTATGCTAAGCGTTTTGGTAATGTGCCGTTTCTCTCTCGCCTGCCTGTTGAGAATAAGGCCCCCCTCCTCGATGGAAGAGAGTCCGATTAATATCTCTTTATGATCTACAGCTCACTCCTCGTACGGCGGTGCTGCCCACGACAGCCTCTTCGGGAGAGGGGCAGGCCGAGTTTAATTTCCCGCTGTGGTAGCGCGCCCCGTCTCAGGGTGTCCTGCAGCCTGTCCCCTGAACTGGGGGTCCCACCTCTCCGCCTGCCCCACCCCTGGCGAGATAAAACTCTCGGCAGCTCCGGATCCTGAGCAGTAATAACAGATAAATCAGTTCACCTCCAGCAGGCCGACGGTTGCCATGAAGCCTATATTTCGTTGCCCTTTTATTGCTGCTAGTGACGTCGGGGATATCGCATTGTAATGACTTCGCATCCAGAGAAGCCATTGGGCGCAATGAGCCTGTTTTGTTTTATGTTGTTTATTTCAAATTGAAACAAAACGTGGAAAGAATGCGCTGAGAAATGTATTGATTCCCTCTATTTTGTTTAGATTCCAGGCTTTAGAAATTTGATACTCCAATTCTTTTAAAGCTGCTACCTGTATTAACAACGGACACATACAGTAGGCATAACTCTGCAAATTCCCGCTCATCAATATGCCTTCTTACAACAAACACATTTCAAAGGAGACTGGAGACTCCTCCAGAAATCATATATGTGCCACACAGTCCTGCAGCAGAGACTCATGCAATTAACTAACTTCATCTTGTTTGGAAACAGGTGTTTATAAAATGGAATAAAAGCATGCGGATACAACAATTCAGGTGGTCGCCTTTTGTGATTCAGCTCAACTTTGTTCACCACCTCATGTAATTAGCGCCTAAGTTTTGCCATCTTTAGTTTTTGCTAAATTTGCCACTGCCTTATTTTGGAAGGTTGAAATATTATACTCGGCGACTCATAACAATAGAGATCACAGCCAAATGTTGCTTCTGCTGCAGCATTCCAATGGAGAACTTCGATCACAACAAAAGCAGCATTTGGAATAACGCTCTGTGAGGTATTTGCACCTTAGGTTTTACAAACAAAAATGAGACTTTTGAATTTAAAACATTTAAATGGGAAAAGACTGTTTTCCAAAAATGGTCACTTTCGGCTTAAACCTTGTCCAAAGTTGCCATGCCTGTTACACGGATGAGCCTCAAAAATAGAGAGAGTCTGGTCGCACTGTCCGGAGAATTATGGAACAGCTGAACTCGCTCTGAATTTTCTGTTGGCTCGCAGACCTGTATAATGAGAGACTTCTTCTGTAACCATAGTTCCCTGGAAGGAGTGAGTATCTTTGACAAATACGTGATGCCTATCCCTTCCATGTCTGAAAGAAAAGCTGCTTTGGCTGCGTTTGGCTGGAGACCATTGTAAAATTAAGGGTTTACCCCTGAACTCATCAAAATCATACAAAAAGCTGTTGGATGTAGAAAGTAACATAAGAAACAGAATTCCTACCATCTGTCTTGGATTTTGTTTCCTAGACAAGTAACAGGATCTCTCTGAAAACCCCCTGCCTGTATTTCTGGGGTCTCTACTGTGTCTGGTGCAGAAGAATTGATCTGTGGTTGAATAACCAGACAGAGAGGAAGGTTACCGCCTGCATCTGCCTTAACGTGCATTAGATGAACTTGAAGAAAGATACAGTGTTCGGATGGGTAAGCACATCCATTTGGGAAAGAGACACTTCGTTATTATTATTATTTCATTGAAGACCATCACAGAGTCTATGAATCCTGTATCTGCACAAGAATCATTCAAAATTCGGAGCCCGAGTATATATTTGTGATGCAGACGGATGAAGAAAGTCTTTAGAGAAGACAGCTGGGTCACAGCTATGTGTGATGTGGGCTGTAGGGGAGGTTTTCCAAATGTTTCCATCTAGGGCGTACCCTGCCTTTTGCCTGTTGCCTTCTGGGATAGGATCTGGCTCCCTAACAACCCTGAATTAGAAGAAGTGGTTAGAAAGTGGGTGGGTGGATAATCTAATGATCAAACCATCAGACATCTTAACATGCAAATATAAAATGCACTGACACGGGCCAGTAGCTCAGGTTTTCCCAGGATTGCACGCAGCGCAGGCTGCAGACATGTGTGTGCCTTCCATTCATGTCTATTGGCCTTGGAAAAAAGGAGAACGTTTCCACATCCGGCACATACATGATGTGTGAAAACCTAACGTATACAGTTACAGGCACAGGAACGCTGCTGTCTGAGTAATGCTAATGATATATTTATTCCAAGAATTGCTCCAAAGAATGACTTGGAGACTTCAGGCTGCTTCCCAGGAGTCTTCAGAAGATGCTGAAGGGTTGGTTTCACGATATCTGAGACTCTGGATATCAGTTCATTTCACGTAATGGCAGAAAAAATGTATTTTTCGTTGTTTGTTCTGTCCAACTCTGTTCTTTGTGCTCGCAGAGGAAATGTTTTTCATTTTTCCTCGTGTTGCGCGAGACTGAAGTCAGCGATCACCTTATTGAAGAGTGATCAATCTGCTGGGAGCGCGTTTTATGGAAACCGCGTTTTGATTTCAGTTTTAAATGCTAAAATGCGAAGTGGCACACTATCTGGCTGACTAACTTTATCCTTGGCCAAGAAACAAGGCGATGGACATTTTGAACCGGGCACCTCTGTGTGTTACAGTGCTGGATTCATCAAAGGTCGGACTGGAATTTTCTCTGTACACAGCCTTGCGCTGCTGGAGCTCATACGGGCTGTGAGAAAAGCTCATTGTGAAACTGAGTAGGGTAAATTGGTATTATACCAATGTAATTTTTCTCATGAATATTTGGCATGGTAATTGAACGTATCCAATATCAAAGATTCTGATATACAGAACACACAACCTCATTAATATTTGAGCTGCTTCTTTATATAGATGGGGAAAATAAAAACATAATTTATTGTGGGGTGAGAGATGCCAGTGGTGTAATGATTTGTTGACAGGTGAAAGTCACCGGTTTGATGAAACCATGTAAGTACATATCCATTATTATATGTTGTCATTGGTTTGATTTCTTTATTCTCACTTTTTACTTTTCCAATACTGCTGTTTCACCCAACAGAAAAAAAAGCCAATTAAAAATGACCCACAGCTCTTTCATCTGTTGGTGTGTCTAAATGCTACACTCCTTATGAGTCAAAGAAAATGTATGAATGAAACTGTGTGCCTCTGGAATCCTCTAATCGGGGGGGATTTAAAATAATTTCAAGAGGCAGGATCCTTTTCCAAGAAATGCATCTCAAGAAGGACCTACCCCCAGTTTAAATCCCAAAGCAGAGGGAAGTCTGTAATGCCTACAGACAATGCCAGTGTAACGTATAAGAGTCCTGCAGGTACACAGATACTCTGTTAGAGCTGATCCATGGAGAGAGGAGTGGTTATATTCACTACAAGACACCAGGGGCTCCGATTGCTTCTGGATATCTTAAAGATCCCAAGACCTCTGATTGACACTGAATGCATTACATACAGTGTATGGAAAATAATGGTCATCAGGTAGGGGAAGCTACCTGTGAATCTTCATGCAGGGTTATAGTAGGGTTGGGAGAACCTCAGGACTCTCTTTTAGTCCACAATCCGGCAGCAGCTAGTAAAACATACTGTACCTGGGACACAAAGACACGGGGACAGGCAGCAGAATGTGTCATTTCAACATGACGATCCCAAAGAATAAGTGGGCAATAACACAACTACATTATGTCATAACTGTTTCATATCCTTTCTCTCGCAGCAATTTCTATTGTCTTTGTTATTGAGTACAATTTTATTCTATTGATCAAATATAAAATGTGGAAGTCAAATGGTTCTCAATAAATAAACTACTACGTCCTCAAAAGAAAACAAATGTTTGTGTTCCCTTTGAAGGAGAATTACAAGAGACCTTACATAATGACCTTGTGCAATTCCCTCTGTATGAATGCATTTTATTTCAGCCATCTGAGAGCTGTGCCCTCACAGTTTATTAAAAAAAAAATGAACAACATCCTTCATGTTCAACGAACTGGGATTCAGCGCTACCGTATGTTAAAAATGAGCTTGTTTTTTTTTTCCTTTTTTTTTCTGCAGGAGAATATTAAACCTTTACTGCCTCATTGTCTTTGATCTAATGTCTCAACCACAAAATGCACAGTTACATTTCCCGATATCTCTGCATTTTAATTAGAAATTAGAATACAAAAGAAATATGCTCTGTCATTAGGACATCTGCTCTTGTCATGTACTGGGACAAGAAGGATACGATGTTTGGAATCATACTTATAAATATCTGCTTTATCAGCTTGCGGCTTAGAAAAGGGCCGGGCTAGAGGAGATGAAAGGTGTCTCTTTGGGAATGGGAGGCACGAACTAGACTACAGGACGTGACCTCTGACCTTCTGCTGCGCCCCACATTGTCGTCTACGCGAGTGCATCCAGTTCTCTTTGAGAACATCGCTGAAACTCAGAAGCCATAGAAAAAGAGGCCACGTTGCGTTGAACCCACAAAATGTGAAAGGATTTAACTTCGCTGCCCAAAATACCAACTGTGGGTTTCACCCCTCTGTTCAACACCAGTCAGCTAACAGTGTTGTATTAATGAGGAGGAGAAGGCCACTCTGTGCTGTGTTTACAGCTTACATATTTTATTCCTTCAATGTGGGTCTCCTGAGGTTTGCAGCGGTGAGGTAAATTCACAAATTTCCTCTTGCCGGCCCTCTGGCCTCAGCTTCTTTTGAATCAAGGTCTCTAGTGAAGCGATGTGGTGATTTCTGAATCACCGAAGAACCCTGGTCCTAATGTGGCGAAAACACCAGCTGGTCCCAGGAGCTGAAGATGTGAATTGTTAGGGCTCCTGCTTGGGATGGGATGTCAGGGAAATCAAACCTTAATAAGAATTTGGGTATTACCACAGCCAGAAATACTACTAAAAATACATCTGCAACAGGGTCACTTATGACAGATTCTTAGTGCTCTTCAGGCTACAAGGAAGACCTGAAGTCTTTTAATTAAACAGATGAGTGTCCTAATTCCTTGGTGACGTTCAGGGGATGCCGGTCTTTTGAACTAGGTGAGCTGTAAGACTAACTGGACTGAGGCTCTTCCAGCCCATAGCTGGTGATCTTTGGTTTTGCATGGTTCTTCATGTTGTGAAACGGCCAGAGCCAATGGAGTCACATTCTCTTGCTTTGTATGAGATTTATACGCATTAACCATAGCTCACCTGATGTGATATATGTGCTTCAGTGTCCTTGCGGACCGGCTGCACAAATTAAAAACAGTCGAAAGTACAAACAGCAGAATATAAATCAGTAACTCACAGTAGCAATACAGATGATGCCTTAGCTAGATGTTACGAAGGAAGGACACAGGTACAGCCTCAAGTCTGAAGCTTGCAGCAGTTGAAAACCAATCTGTTCCTACAAGAACATATTTAATCAGTTGTTAAGAAAAAAAAAACATATTGTATTTATTCCAGAAACTATGGAACCTCATGGATTAAATGTAAGTTTTTAGACCTTAGCCTATATCCCTACTGTTACTCTAACACAATATACTGTAATAGTTCGACAGCTGTTGTATTATATTCGTGGTTGTGACCTAAACGTGTTTCTGATTTCATTATGCTAGATGTAGTTTAAACTAATTAGCGCTAATACATGGGTGAAAATGGTTTAAGAATGTGTTTATTGTGTACACCTGCAATAGGAATTTTAAATTGATTAAAGTTCTTTGTCAATGACTAATTATCCAATTTAGAGACTCAGCCCTGCGGCATGTAAATGACTAGTCAGATGATTAGCAAGAAACCAGTGAAAATGCATTGAAATGCATGGTCTCCTTTGCTGGCTGGAAGCTGGAAACAATTGCTGAGAAACAATTTTGAAATGAGAATAAAAGGGTCTTGTCCAAGTTTTGAGTCTCTATCAAGCTGGATTGGGTCAGGACACTGAAAAACAGACTCACGTGCCTGCAGACTTTTTGTTTATTGGTATTCTGCATATTGGTCACACCCTCAACGAGATTAAGCACTGCAGTGCGGTGATCTCTTTTATATGTATAACCACACTGTATGTAAAGGAGACGATTAATTTGACATAACTGGTATCCTATACACACAGCAGACACAGAGTTAAAATGCGACACCAGAAGGACTTTGCAACTTGAGGCGAAAGCTGTGCGAAACATGATGAATGAACGTCACGCAGGCCGCAGACGAAAAGCTGCCGACATGAAACACTTCTGTCTGTGAAGCGAGATGGACCGAGATGCTATCTCACATGGAAGCGAGGAAAATAACTCTAATTGAATATCTCCTCCCGTGTAACAACAGAAGGGAAAAATCAGCTTCATTTGAATGTCAAACTGCGTTTCTCCCACGACGCTTCTGAATACTTAATTGCTTTTATTTATACTCCGAAGGGTCCCAGAGTGCTTTGCTGGCAGGAGGGGACCCTGTGCACCCCGCGGTGACCTGCAGGGGCAGTCGGGGTGCCCACAGCCCCATGACAAGGTCACAACACAGACCAAACCCACTCGAGCGACACAGTGGAGCTGCTGGCTCCTGGCTCCTGGCACCGCTTCTGGCAAAGATGACTTTTCTTAAAGACGTGAAATACACAACAGTGTTCTACTCTCCACACGTGATGCACATATTAAGACTCATATTCAGAAGGTTTGCCTCGCAGAGTGCAATGCCAGTCTCATGGGAATAAATCTGATACGTCACCCATCGCATTCTCGGGAAGCTTTAGATCCCCAATATTAAATGACAGTACTTATATTGGCCCGTGACAGCTCTTTATACAAAGAATGACACAATGCTTCCTGATAATTCCTCCGTAATGTGGGAAGAAATAACACAGACCCAGTTCTTATTTCACCACCAGCTCCATTACCGTACAGCTGAAATACCCACAGCAGCCTATAAGCAGACACAAGCACCCATTACAAGCTTTCTAATAGATATAATTCAAATTTCCCAAACACAGACGGCGATTTACAACACGTACGACAGTATTCCGAACCCAATTGACTCTGAGATACCCAGTCCAATAACTCAGATGTTGTAAAGCGAGCCTATACATGAAAGGGCATGCCATTTTTTAATGAACTGATAATTTCTGGTTTACATTAGGGATAATATATCACACTGCTACATATTTTGGAGGCATGCATAAATTAACCTTGGATGGTGACAAATAGAAGTCTAGAAATTTCCGAGTGTAGAGTCCCTTACACGGTCGTGTGTTTTTTCACCCGAACAACACTCTTACGTTTGTCCTCAAGGCAAGCAGAGCTCGGAGGATTTTGGGGAGCTGGAACACGCAGGGAGGCGCCTCTCTCTTTCTTGTTGCTTAGGAACAGGTGAGAGTCTCCCTCTTCCCCGGTGCTTTCAGGAGCTCAGGATTCCCTGCCTTCCTCCTCACTCAACTGTATTCTGCTCACATCTCACAGCTCCCAGCGCCGACTTAAAGCTCTAATTTAGAACCACGAATCAAAGCTGGAATTCCAACAAGCGTCTCTAGCCTTAAAATACAAAAAGGCCCCCCCAGAGTATCCTACGGGTGCAGAGGTCAGGTATAGGAGCTTGCCCGTGCGAATAGGGATCTCGATCTCTCCCTTGTCTGCCCCGAAACCTTTGTCTCCTAAAATGGCCAAGTTGCGGCGAGAGCGAACGGGCAGCCGGGAAGAGCAGGAGATCAATCCCAGCGCCGGCGAGGATTTGGGGAGTACTGCGCTTCTACCCTGCACCCCTCGGCTCAGGAGATCCGGCACCGTGAGGACGGCAAGGTGACCCTTTCTCCTGTGTTTCCTGTTAAGAGTTCGTGGGGAGCTATTCTTAATCTGCGTCCCCTCAGCATAGAGTTACACACGGAGCGTCACTCCATCACTTCTCCGATTCACGCAAACGAAGGCTCTGTGGCTCAGGATCTGTGCCTGTGGCCAGTTCATGTCCCGCGGCCGGCAGAGGAATCCTACTCCGTTGGGCCCCTGAGCGAGGCCCCGCACCCGAGCTGCTCCAGGGGTGCCGTATAAACGGCTGACCCTGCGCTCTGACCCCCAGCTTCTCTCTCCCTGTCTGTATCTCATGAAGAGCAAGCTGGGGTCTGGGAAAAGACAAATTCCTAATACAAGAAATTGTATATGCCCAATAATCTGATCTTATCTTAAACTGCGGGTGTCGGCGTTGTTTATTTCTGTATTTCCATTTCTGTCAAGGGTCTGCGCGATCACAGGCGCTTTGAATTCTTCTGTCCTCTTCTTCCTTTAGAGAACACTAAGGGTGACCTGTGGTGCACGCGTGGTGTATTGTGCTTGTGAGTATTGTGACACACCGTGTTAACACGGAGTGCCCCACTCATGGATGTCTCCTAGCACTGTCTCTGCTTTTCCACTTCTCTCTGCTTGGAGGGGAGTCTATTCAAGACTCATAAAGCTGTGCTCAGAGGTTTATTAAATAACCGGCAGCCGCTGTCCATTAAAAATGGTCATAAATAATAATTTCAGGATCAAGGGAAGCTTGCTCGCTCAGGCAACAGTGGAGCAGGATTGGACTTAGATTCAGGGCTGTTTTTTTAATCTGTCAGAAGACCTATAGCATTCGATTGGTGTGATGGCATTAGAGAGGCTCCTATTCCTTTATTCATGAGTTAACATTCATGCCAATCGCTCTTGAACATGTTTAATAACTTTTACTTCCAATGGAAGATGGAACAGCGGTAGTTTTGACCCATCTCTGTCATTTCCAAGCAATAAAACACTGTCACAACAGCTAGATGAACAATCTTTCTCTACCATACTGTATGCGGCAGTTATACTACCTCTCCTAAAACATATCAAAATGAGCCCCTCAGTATTTTTAACCTGTCTAATGCCTTTAGCCTCTGATGCCAGGAGAGACGAAGGCAGTGCATGTCACCTGAGACATGCTCTGCCAAGACATGTGCTCCATTTCACACTGTGAGGCCCCAGCAGAAGCAGCAGACTGTGGAGTCACGTAGAGATGGGGTACAAGCAGTACTGATGGCACTTGCTTTGGGCCTGAGCAGCAGGAGAGCTCAACGGTAAATCAGCCTCCCAAGCTTGTCCCACCCACCCTTACAGCTGCTCTCAGCCAATTGTGTGCCACGCCCCTAGTGGCCAGTCAGTGACATAGCAGCCATCAAGCTACTGCGTTGTTTTTCTTTCCTCTGATAATTTGTCTAATTTTAAAACGCAAGGGGTCATTTTTGGAGCAAAGTCACAGAGTAGAGCACTAACCCTCATAGGAGTCCTTTTGAGGTACAGCAGCAATAAGCCTTGTTTGCTATAATTATATATCTGCTTTGCAAAGCTGCTTAATACTTAACAAAACCTACTGGTCTCTCGCCCGACTCAGAAGTAATCCAATTTTGCAAAGAGACCTTGCTTGTGTAGCAGCGTCTTACATGGCGACTTATAGCTAATGGAAGGTTTCAGAGAAACCCGCCATCTGGCCCTGGGTCATTGGAAAGGCGATGTGTTCTTACCCAGGCCCTGATGGTGTGTGATAGAGCTGGACGTCAGTGCGGCGGACGCTGCAGTATCTGAACTCAGCAGCGTCACGTCCTTATCCCTTTCACACATCACCTGTCTGCAAAACAACGCGTCGCTTTCTCAGGCTCAGGCCCTGGTGAAGGGTCTAAAAATAATCCATCCATCTTCTCACTGCTTTATCTAACACAGGGGCGGGGGGGGGGAACCAGAGCCTGTCCCAACAAGCAACAGGCACGAAGCAGGATCCACCCTGAGCCACACGGCACTGAGACACGACCACACACACACTCACGCCAGGGCGCCAGTTTTCCCAGAAGCCCATTAACCTCCCAGCGTGCCCTTGGACTGCAGGAGGAAATTGCAGCACCGAGAGGAAACCCACATGAACACAAGGAGAGCACGGAAAACTCTACGCAGACAGGAGCCCAGGAACTGAACCCAGGGCCCCAGCACTGTCAGACAGCAATGCCAGCCAGCCACCCCTTCAAAAACCGCTCAAGACAAATATATCTAGAACCCCCTTCATATATATTTTGGTGGTTGCAATCTCTGCCTATAAATGTATATGTATATATTTCACTTGCTGAGCAAAACGCACCCAGCAGCACGAACTGATTGATTTTCTTACTCAGGGAGTATTTTCCACAATGTATTCAGAAGGCTGTGCAAATTCCATCTCATCTTGTGCCCTGATGTACTGTATTACCAACCCTTGCACAAATACAGCAAAAGAACAAAATTATAACAAGTACTAGGTTTTCTCCAGACACGCTCCCTTAGAGTGGGAGGCTTGACTGCGGGCAAGAGACACCGTTGTGCCGTCGTGTGCCGGAACGCCCGGCCTGCAGCCCCTGAGGGGCGGGATGCGCGCCGTGTGGCCGAGCCCTGCTGCTGAGATGCATCCGACGAAGAAACCACTCCTTCAGGAACTGAGGCACACAGCTCCTGAGGACTACTAATACAAAAGGGCCTGGGTGTTTTTTTTTCCCCCCGTTTCGAGCGGATTAAAATAGCTCTTTTGCCGTGTTTCCGGAACCGCACCCATGTGGCTTCTGCCTTTGACAGGGGTGGCTCTTGAACGGGGGGGTTTGTTTTCACGCGCGACCCTGATTCCCCTAGCTACCTGCAACACAAGCCCCGCCTCGCCTTCTTCCACGAGAGCCCGCGTGGGGCTTCGGATTGATCTTGTGGGGGGGGGTGCAGGTGGAGCTGGCCAGAGGGGGAGGCAGGGCAGCACCAAATCCTCCCTGTCACCCAGCTGCTCCTCGCGGTTCCCAGCGACACACCCCACCCTGGCGGCCCCCGCCGGCATCTTTAAACCGCAGAGCCAGAGCCGTGAGGACACGGCGCTCCGCCTTTATCTTCTGCACACGCGTGCGCCGTGCGGCCAGGCCTTCTCCGGGCGTGCAGGAGAAGAAGGCTCCGTGGCCGAAAGGTTGTGCGTCTTTTCTTCCCTTTTCAGCAGGGAACGAAGCTCCCTTCCGGCCTACGCCTGCTGACGCAACACCCTGCGGGGAGTATTTTGTGCAGCGCATCCCTATCCTCTTCCCGATGAAGCCGAAAGTCCGGTGGGCTGGAGCGGCGCACAGGCGCCCCGCCCGATTGCTCAGCGAGGTCCTGCCGGCTGCACGGGACTGCGAGAACTCACAGGCTGTTGCAGACGTGGTTTCCATGGGGCTGTGCCCTGAGGAGAACCCAGCAGCCCAGGGAGAGATTATCCCGGGTCTCTGGTGGTGTGCCTCGGCACCTCCCCAGACATCAGAGTTTCAGGATTAAAGCGATTAATGACAAACAGTTTTAATGCTTCTCAAACACAGGCTGCGCCGCCGCGCCGCCGCTGTACCTGTGGAAGCAGACAGGCTCTGAGCACGAGAGCTGCTATTGTTTGGCTTACCCCTCATAATCCTGTCTGGGGATCAGGGTGACATGACACATAAGTCATGGAACATCCGTAAGAAGCTTGCAACAATCCAATTAAAAAGAGTACAATATCCCCAGCGTGGAGAGCCATGCCAGACCTGCCACCTGCCTGGTGCCGTATCACCCTTCGCTCACACCCAGATCGGGTCTGACGCGAATTCCTGGACTGTACGGCACTGGGTTCTGTTTTTCACTGGCACACCTCCGCCTGAGACAGGACTGCGTCCTGCTTCCATTCCTGATACACAGCGCCTCGGTGAAGACCTCAGACGCTTCCTACGGCGTTCCATGTCACGCGTGGTGGAGTGAAAAAAATGATGCCTACGCATTTTTATGGAGTTTATAACAAATGTTTGGCAGGGAAGACAACAGCCAAGGTCAATCAGACTCAGCTGTCGGTAATTAGCAATGACTCCTGACATCACTTCCTCTGCTGAAACACCGTACGTGCTGGACGTGATCCCCCTCTCCCCCTCGCGTACGTCTCCCCCTCTGCAGCTGCCCCTGCAGGGGGTCCCAGCCTCCTCGTCCCAGGACTGGGGCATGAGCCCTCAGCCAGGCGGGTTCAGCCGGACCAAAACACTCCATAATCCTGTCGGCGCCCTTAATTCCTGGGTCTTGTTATTTCTACCGAACTAAACTTTATATTTTATTCAAAAGCTGAATGATCTCCAATACTATGATAAGTCACAGGAAATGTTAGCAATAACTAAAGGTAACGTGGATTGCATGAGTGTTCAGAACCAATTAACTCTGCACCTAAATTAATTGAGGTTTGCCACAGCAAATCATTGAAACTATTTACCTTTATCTAATATCTGGAGCAGGTTGTTGCATTAACTGCTGCTTCAGGGTGTTATCACTGCGGTCCTCAAAGCAACAAAATGTGAAACTGTGCAAGGGTCTGAATATTTTTGCAAGTCAATGTTAGCAGCCACATCCAGCTGTTTAACCCTTATGAGGGCTCATAGGCCTGACACAGCAAACTACAGATACAAATAATCACAAATAATCATCCAGGTGGATGCTGCACATTGGTGGTGGTGGAGGAGAGACCCCATTACCTGTAAACCGCTTTGAGTGGAGTGTCCAGAAAAGCGCTATATAAGTGTAAGCAATTATTATTATTAATTACAGATGTGTCTTATGTTTATGGTGTGTCTTAAGGGCATGCAAAGTTCACAGGTTTGTTTGTGAAATAGCAAGAGCTGTCTTATTTATTACCATAGTCATAGTTACTGCATGCTTTTATGCTTTTAAATGACTGAGAAATGTGTTCCTTGAAAACAAGCTATCAATCCGTCCAACTACAGTATTTGCTGTTTTACAAAAATAATTCAGTGGACACAATATGAAAGAGTTTGGTTTCATCAAGATAGAAATATGTTCTATTTTAACACCAGAGGGTTGAAAGATACAATATAATGAACCATATGTTCACATAATTAAATATGGTGTTTACAGATAAAACACACCAGGCAGAATACAATATCCTGAAAGATGCAAGTGAGAGTGAAATTTACAGTCAACTGAATTAACATATCGTCAGCGTGTCTCAGCTTAATACAAACCTCATTAATATGAAAAGTTAATACATTTCAGTGCAGTGGGAAACTATTTTGTTTCAAACAACACCACATTATTCAACAGAGCCGGGTTTGTTTATGTGTTTAAAAACATTCAGATTTAAAGAGCTCTATAAACATTTTGCTTCATAAACAAATGCACAGCTTTTGTGGTTCAAGTTTTTATGGGGGTATTATTTTTTTACGCGGACGACCGTGTTAACACTGGGTTAATGAAAGTGCGAGACATCACAGTATTCATTTCCTGAGAAACATGGAATTTGACCTTTTATTCCGATTATTCTGCCCTTGATGCAAAGGGTTTTTTTTTTCTCTTTTGTTTCCTGCCTGACAGATAAAAATGTTAACACCGGTGCCAGACGTTACAGAGGCTTTGTGCCCCTGTCTGTAGGAAGAGGCTAAGCCTGACAGCAGATATCCTCCTAGTGGCCTTACGTCTGCCTTGAACGTGAGTGAGTCCTCCAGATGATGGAGGTTTTAACACCGGATAAGAGTGAAGTCTATTGTTCCCATCAAAACCCTCACCCTGCTGGCCCAGCCTTTGCTTAGTGGACAGAGCCTTCTTGCTAGGCGTTTAAACAAAGGACTTCTCTCCCATCAGCATGGCGGCGCAGTGGCATCGCTGCCTCGCAGTGCTTTGGCCCTGGGTTCGGTCCTGGCCCTGGGGTGCCGTCTGTGTATGTCGGCATGTTCTCCCTGTGAGTGTGTGGGTTCCCCCTGGGTGCTCAGGTTTCCTCCCCCAGTCCAAAGACGTACTGGGGGGGTAACAGGCTCCTGGGAAAACTGGCCCTGGTGTGAGTGCGTGTGTTTGTGTCTGGGTGTGCCCTGCGACCCAGAATGCATCCTGCCTTATAGATTGCCGCCCCGTGACCCTGAATTAGATGGAGCTGTTCAAAATGGATGGATGGACTTCATTCCCCACATTATCATTGCTGTTCTGAAGTAAGGCTGGGTGATTAGGCTGGGTGTTGGCTGGCACAGCTGCCCCAGAGCTCTTGGGTCCTGGGGTGCAGTTCTGGCCTGGGGGGCCCCTGTCTTTGCGGGGTCCACACTGTCCCCCTCCCCCATGTCTGTTGTAACTTTTTGCTGTGTGCTCCGGTTTTCTCCAAGACTGTGATGACATTTCTAAATTTTCCACCTGTGTGTGCGTGTTGTGCCATAGGGACACACGCTCCTGTGCCCGCTGGCTCTCCGAGTGATCCTCCAAGACTGGGACAACAGCTGAGGGTGGACGGATGAAGCTGGGATGCTTCTTAACATGTATATCTTGAGATTAAGACCTGCAGGTCCTATTCTGGAGCCTTCACGTCTAGCACTTAACGTACAATCAAGAGCAGACTAGCACAAAGGCCAAACAGCCTTTTGAGAGATCATTGTGCACACAGTGCTAAGGCTTTTATTATCCCGACTGCGTTAATGACAGCCTTCTGCCCATGACCTACCAATGACAATAAAACCTTATCAGCCTGAAAAGGTTTTGTATTAGGGTTTTGTATTAACTAACCTGGCTAAGACTGAGAATGATTCTAGGTGTACTGTAATTCTTTTTCTGATGTGCTTTTAAAGAGAATATCACCGGGAAAATACAGATTTTAGACAAAGAGCAAGAGAATCATTGATATCTGACTACAGTCCTTAAGAAAGGATGCTTTCCAGCTCCTTAGAGAGCCTCCAAAGGGAACAACGCACAGTAAAACATCAACACATAATAGTACTCCTTGATGTACTGCGTGCCACTAAATATTTGACTCTGCATAAATCAGTAAAGAAAGTATGTTAAAACAGGCAGAGTGGAGTCTACTCATCTTTTCTGGAATCACAGATATGGGTTGGATGCAACTGGAGAAAAAAGTAATTCCTTACCCACAAGGTCCATTAACGGCCCTTTCCAATCACACTGTGCTAGCTTAGTTCAAGATCAATAAAAACTCTAATCTCCCTAACTGCCCTTTGACTTGACTGAAGACATGCCTATGAGGGCACTCTCCTTGTGCCTGTGCTAATCTAAGCTCTTATGTCAATTATTCCAAGATATAGGACCACATCACCGATACACCACAACCTTGAGCTACAACACATAAATAGCAGGAGTGCCTTCCTGTTGGATGCTGAACAAGCTTTGTCAAGCTCACCCAAGGAAAGGTTTTTGGCATGAATGACAGGGCTGGTCCGCCCCAGGGGGATGGCACGTTTGAATCTGGAGCACCCCCAAATGTGCACCAGCCCCCGAGGGTCTCCCCTGGTAGGAAGGCCAGGAGCCTCTGTCTCCTCAGCGCAGGATGCGGCTGGAATTCCTTTGAATTCCGCCTCTTTCCTTTGAGAAACTGCAGAGGGGAGGTGGAGGAAGAAAGCTTCTCAGTTGCTGAGAATCCAGGGGAATGACACCGTCGAGAGCAGCGGCATGAATTCAAACAGCCAGTCACATCACAGAGGACGGCCTCGCGCGCAGGCCCGCTGCAGATCTGTCGTCAGTGCACTGAAGCACAGCTGCCTTGGGAGCTATCCCTGGGGGCTGCTCTGTACTAGATCAACACACGACAGCTACACCTGCAGTGTGGTGGTTGGGCGGGCGGGGGGGGTCTCCTCTGAGCACAGGTGTAGGGAGCACAACTCCTCCACCACCAGATTCGAATGCAGTTCCTCAGGTGACACTCATCTGGGGTCCCCCAGCACAGAGCCCCCCCAGCACAGAGGCAAGGAAAGAAATCTGCTGCGCTTGACCGGGCAGGTGACTCGCTGGGGCAGGAGCTCCGCACGCACTCCAGGTGCTTTCGACAGTGCCACGGGTTCGAGGTGCGTGTGACGAGCCCAGCAGTGAAACTGTGCGCGCGGACAGTAAAACTGAGCCCGTTGTAGATGAAAGAACTCGCCGGCACGGCTGATGTCCCTGAGCGATAGGGAAACACGCCGGAAAACAGAAACAAACCTGAGCTTGTTTGCGCCGCATTTGATTAAAAGCAATTAATACCTCTTGTTTTTGCAAAGCAGGTCTTTTGTGTTACTGTCTGCTAATTGAAGAAAACCCTGAGCATCACAGCACAACAAACACAACAGGAACAGATATTATAACATGTAATAATGCAAGGGGATATTATCTTTTCATCTCCACACTGCACAGAATTTCCAACACACATGACTGCGTTCTGGTAAGGAGTTTCATCTCTGTTAAACCGCCTTATTGTACATATCGTTTTCATTTTCAATACCTTTTTTTCCTATTAAAAGCAAGCCCATTCTATATTTCGGCACACTGAACGATACAACTGTTAAAGCTGAATCTTTTTAAAGCAGTCATAATTCTCCTTGCATAAGCATTTATTCTCCTTTATTTATTCCTGGATCCTTTCTGGTTTTGTTACATTTTTGTCTGTATACCGTACACATTGCTTTCTCTCCCCTAGCCCTTGTGTTCCCAGGCAGTTCCTTCTAAATCGCAAATGAGTTTTGAGAAGTGTCAGGCAGCTCTGTTCTGAAAGATAGACTTTGCAACTTGCCTTTCGGTACAAAGTCTTTCTGTGGGTTTCCGAATCAATAAATGAGTCAAGTAACTGATTCATTAATGGGATCCTGAGGATTTGTCTCACACATTATTCATCCTGTTAATTTAGCCGATATATTTTTTGTTTGTGTGCGGACAATTGCATCTCCCCCTCCCTGTGTGTCAGCCTGTTGAGCTCTGCGCCTATAAATGCCAGATTAAAGAGCGTGCTATCTGTCAGCCGGGCCGCTCAAGCGGTGAGGCACTCTCTCAGGCTTGCGCTTTCCTTCACTGGAATGACTATGGGGGCCCGTGACAGCACAGCAGCACTTGAAAAAATGAGAAGGGTAATTAAAGCAATTAATTAAACCAGGATGGTTTCTATTATCTGCAGTTCCCCGGTTTTTTTTTTTGAAGAAACGAAATTCTGAACTGGCTGCGCCTCCTGTTGTAGGCCTTCGTGCCTGACGTTAGCGTCACCGCTGTGCCTTGATATGAAAATACCCCAGCCAAACGGCCACAGGAAAGCCGTCTTGCCCTGCAGTGACCTGCAGGAAGTCCTCTCGTACTGTGCTGGGCCTTTATATCTGTTGCTGCCTCTCGAATCATCCCCTCGATACCCCAGCCCTTAAGACAGCACCACAGAGGGTACTTCGGATGCTCTGCTGTTCGGAGGGGATGCACGGACTTGGGGTGCTGGATGTCTCATCGCCTTTGCACCCTCCCTCAGCTGTCAGATTGTTGTCTGCGGGGCACTGCTGTGTCCTGGCCTGGCATGGGATCTGGACTGACAGCTCTCAGCTCACAGTGAAACCGTGAAGCACGTCTGCGACAAAGAGCACCATGTGCAAACTTTTTTTGCCATGAAGGAAACAAGAAGCCGCACAGTCGTTCAGGACACTCACTTTTTTTACAACTAACTAGGGAAAAAAATGTTTTGTCAATAACCAGCCTAAGCATTTCCCCCACTTTCTAGCTGAATCTCGGCTGGCAGCAGACAGCGACTGAAGAGTTACAGAAGTGGAGGTACAATAAGAAATCCCTGCACGGCAGTCGTGAAGATGTGACGTTTTCAGAGGTAATTGGAAATAGCTAAGCACAAAACACGAGCAGTGCAAGACCTGGTGAATTTATAGTGGTCTGAATCTGCAATCTAATTCACTGACAGCACATATAGCTCTCCTACACAAGCCTGCCTTGTTTTCCCTGTGATCCAACTAAAAAAACCATTATTTCTGCTGCTCTGCTCATCCAGGCTCTGTTCGGAGACCTTATGCACTTATAATTCTACCTGCTGCATTTTCATAATAACACTAAATTTAAATGAACTTTGCAGTCATTACAAAACTAATTTATGTAAAATAATACAGCAGAGGAAGTGAATGTATAATCGCTCCAGGGCTGAGATTTGGCAGTATGTTCGATGTTAACTAGACATTATGTACTGTGCAATGAACCTCCTTACCAGAGAAAGCCTCTCACCTTGGATCTCCTACCGTTCATGTGAGCGGAAAATAAATATTCTGAAACTGCTGTCTTAAATCCCCCAGTACTGTGCTTCCAACATTTCCAAAACTACACATTCTGTTATTCAACATTCCCAGGAAGTCAGGGTTCATTCCGAGATGTTAGTGCAGCAGCAAAAGGTCTTAGGAAACAAAAAGCATTTCTTGCATTCTTATCAGAAGCCTCCCCTAAAAAGCTAAACTTACTGTATTACAGGTCCTTAAGAGGGTATCGTATGCTCATTAAACCCAAGAGAAGCCTCTCGCAGTTCATGTAAAATGAAAACATCAACAACCTTGTCTGCAAGGTTAGTGTCAAAGAGGTTGGGAGTCAAACTATTCGTTTATTGGAAAGGCCCGGCTCTTAACAGCTTAACAGTCAAGTCAAAACAATTACAAGACGCATGGCTGGCAGGAGGTCTTTTTTTTTTAAGAACTGGACACACTCTTCCAGAAAAACCCCGAAACGAGATTATACTATTCCTCACGTAGTGTACAAGTTGGCTCAGCTTAGACGTCAGACGCGAGGTTCCCATTTGATGATTTGAATTCGGAGGGTGCTCATCTATTGGGCCAACAGGTACAACACACCTGTGGGCAAACTGCGCTGTTCTCCACCAGCCCTAGGAACCCGAGCAGTCGACATGCATTTTAGGAGGCCGGAAAGGCAGGTCTTTTCTGTTCCCAGTTTCTTCAGTTAGCACTTGTTGTTTGACTGACAGCTGCCCTCTGTTTTCCTAGCTCTGTAAGCACTGTAATAAACACTTCCCGTAGCCTAATAAACGTATCGGTGATCTTCCCGGACGGGTCCCCTAATGTTTTGTGACAGGCAACCCCCTGGAAGGGTGAATTCCCTAATAAGCAAACAAGGCAAAACCGAGGAAGGATTGATCCTCGCCAAGAAAAAAAAAAACAAGAAACCGCTAATTTGCGGGTTTCAAAAATACTTAATTGTCAAATGTTATACAGCTGGGCTCATAAAGAGCTGTCACCACCCGGGCTTTTTCAGGGAAGGAAATTATTACTGACAGGCTGGGGACAGCGGCACGTGACCTGTCTGTTTCCATGGCAACCCAGTCTCCCCTTTCCCTAACAGAAGCGAAAGCTCTTCAAACTCCGAGCTGAACCACAAGCGCCACAAACGGGGGTGGACAGCGTCTGGGCTTCTCAGCTTTTCCCCTAGACAGTCACATCTTCTGCTGCCCGCGGTGCGTAACGGCGATTTCTGCCTCCCAGAGGCAGAGACAAAAACCGCCGAGGAGCGAGCCTGCGCAGCAAAGTTTCAAATCTAGTATCCCCCCCCCCACCCAGCAAAATATAAAATATAGCCCAAAAGTATTCTCAAAGCTAAAGAGCCGGGCAGACTCGACCTGTTGTTAATGCTGGAGGAAAAAGAAAAACCATCCAGGAAAAGTGATTTACCCTTCACATCTCCAGGAGGCCTTATGGCAGATGGTTCGTAATTAAAGCCGTTTTCTGTCTCAGCCTGTCCAGGCGCAGTGTGTCACCAGTGCTTGATGGGCTTTGAGCCTTCAGCTGCCTGCTCGGAGGGGAGGTGAATCTGAGCCACAGGCATTCGAACCCAAGGCCTTGTCTTCCAGGTCGCGGTTGTCCAGCTCTGCTTCGGATCCCCTTTCTGCCACTGAGAGATATCAAGACACAGTAATTTACATCTAAGATAACTACTGTATCATTTTTTTTTTGCTGTTTTGCATGTAAATGTATATTCTATAAATGCATGAAATAAGCTGCAGGGTAACTTCACTGGCACTTTGTCAGATTCGTGACCTACGAGGACGTCATATCCAGTTTACTGTAGTGTGGTCTAATTAAACAGGGAAGCACCTGGAGCTCTGTAATGGTATTCACATTCTGTCAACGTCGCCACTGCGCAGGGCGTCCGTCACTCCATAGCGCATGGCCTCTGCCTTCATAACGGCTCTCTTTAAAGGGTGTGTTCTTAAAGATGTGTAGAGATTTCATCTTTCAGTCCGCCTCAGTGCTGGCAGATCCCTCCGTGCTGGCGCTGAACCGATGGTTAAGTGGGGAGGTGGCCCAGTTCCACTGGTGCTCCTGGCCGAGTCTGTGACTGGACTGCGGCTCAGCCAAGGAGACAGGCAGCTCGGAAGACCACACGGTCCAGTGCTTTGATAAGAAAATAAGGTAATTAATTATCGGAGAGCTGATAGCACCACTGGTGACCTCTAGATTATTCCAGACAGTAATAGGAACTAATTAAAATGATTTTTTCATCCTTTTTTTTCTTGCTTGAATGGTGGTGCTTCCGGGCACAGCTGATCTGAGACAAGGCTGCACACCTGTGAATTAGCCTCACCGTCCCTGCAGCCTGGCTGGGGGCTGTTCTCACTCCAGCAGGCGGGATGTTGTTGTTTTTTTTTTTAATGTTTGTCTTCACCGCAGTGCTTGGTGTTGAACTTCACCAAGGTCTGCCGACCTGTGGCGTTCCTCTCTACTGCGATGAACTATTCCTGATGTGTAAAATATTGCCTCGGTCTGAAACTCTGCTCGCTGCAGGCAGTGGAGGTGCTAGCTTGTGCTAACTTCCCATGCTGACTCCTCAATGTCACAGGCTGACAAGGAGCGATCAAGGATCTCCGGCAGCTCGTGGGTGGGGTGTTATCACTGTCATCCGACAGGCCTGGGATTTGATGTGGCCTTGCAGGTACAGAAGAACGAGGGATTGCAATGGGCTCAAGTGCATGGAGGAGCTAGGAAAGTGCAGCTCAGCTATTGAGATTCTTTCTTTACTCGCTTTATTACTCCTATTAAAAATCCCACAGTGATTTTCAGAAGACAAGAGGTGTCAACACTGGTGTCCTGCCTAAATTCGCCTCTGGGCTTGTACAATCCGGTTGGCCCTAAAGTACCTTCTTGAGTCAGTCGGTAAGATGCCGTTTCTCACTTCTCCAAGTGTAGATGCAGTGGAGTCATGGGAGCATAATGGCTGCTGTGCATGTGCCTATTTGAGAGTCGGTCACGTCATCCCTTCTGATTAAGCTTGCCACCTCCCAGCAACGGATCGGATAAAGTTTTATTCAGAAACGCTGCCATGTCTGAAGTGCAGGATGTGAACACGGGGACCAGTAACAGCTTGTTAAGTTTGCTTTTTCAATGATCCCACATCCAGCACAGTTGAGGCACGTTGGTGTAAATCAGCTGGTCTTCCCTCCATCGTCTCCATGAAACGTACCCTCATTAAAAAAAGAGAAGAGCCTCTGCAAGGTGCTTGCTGGGAACTGTTGTGTGGCATTATTGTAAAGATCATTACGCATTAGTGGCGAAGTAAATAAGTAAGTAGGCCGTTCCTAAGAACTTCCCTGCTATAAATTCCCCACAGTAATCCATGGCACAACGCCGGGACAAAGAGAGACTATCCTTCCCTTTTGTGACAGTGCATTCTTCTACACTAAACGTGACTTAAGTTTCTTATCTTGCTTGACTTGTCCTTGTGCATATTAATCCCCTGAGAATTAATTTAGCGTTGCAGCACAAAAGCAGAGGAAAATTAATTTATTTTACTGCATGTTTGTAAACGTCTTCCAGTGCTAGAAGTGCTCACACAGTCATCAATTGATTAAATACTTCCTTAATAAAGTTTGTGGTTTTTAATATTGCTAAATACTTCATGGCTACATTCAGAATAGATAAAGTGTTGCTTGAACAGTAATTAAACACAATCAGGACACAATGAGTAAACATTTGCAGTGCAAAGGCTGCAACCATTCTCCTTTGAAAAAATAAATGAATATTTTTTCAACTAAACAAATCAGGAAAATTAATAGCACCAACATCTCCGCTGCATGGCTTCTCATATGACTACACCTGTTTACTGCCTTTGTGTGTTGTTAAACCCAGCAACTTAAGTGCTTTACAGCTTTTGTGCTTAATTATTCTTTATTAAATTTCCAGACCGTGAGCTGAAATAAGATTAAGTTCAAGGATCTCATGATATCATTGAATGTATTTAATTACCTTCACACAAATAGAAGTGGTTTCTTTGGTAGGATCCTATCCCCAATGTTTAATTGAATTTTATGTCAACGCCAGCTATGGAGTCCACTATATGAAGGATGCATTTTTAAATGAAATTATCATTGGAGCCATTTGTATAGCACCGTAAGGGTTCTTAAGTGCAACATGGTGATGCAGTGGTTCGCACTACTGCCTTTGAGTGCTGGGGTTCAGTTCCTTGCATGTGATGCATGTTGAGTTTCCATGTTCTCCAAGTGTAATACCAGTTTACTCTGAGTGCTCCATGTTACTAACACGTGTAAGTGTATCTGTAGTCAATGGGCAAGGCCATTTTATAGCAATACAAATACTTCTAGCCCTTTCTCTTTTCACGTTTGGAAAACACACTTGGCGTGCGGACATGTGGAGAGCCATTTCATTCAATATGTCGTTTCGGCTGTTTTTTTTTTTAACTCATTCAACCAATCCATCCCATTTTCTAACCTCTTAACGCAGATCAGGGTTGCTGGGGAACCAGAGCAAGAGCAACCTCAATCTCAACAAGCAACGGGCGCAAGGCGGGGTACGCTCTGGACGGGATGCCAGTTAACTCATTTAATGCATCATGAAAAGAGGGCCGTACACAAAATAAATAAAACGGAAAAGAAAGAGACAATTGCCCTTTTCTTGCAATATTTAGACAGCGGCATCTTATCAATGAAGTTTTCCACGTCAGATAAAATATCCCCAAACACAGACTCCATATTAATTCAATACAAGGCATGAAGAGAGCTTTGAGCGTCTCTTTCAAATGAAAAAAAATAGTTTGGGCTCTGTATCTTTTAAAACATGTGTCGAACTACCATGACCAATCTACTTTAAACTATTTTATGTACAGCCAAGCTGTGGGCAGACTTTGGTCCGCGACTTCAAGCCACGCTATTAAGACTAATGTCAAATGCAAATACAGTATTACAAACACACTGCGATAAGGCTGAATGCTCCACATACATTGCTAACCATGCACTAAGAATACAAATGCAGAAATGTAAGCACAGGAGAAAACTGGAAGAGAAATGCGAACTTTTATATGGCACACAAACTGAATTAGATTTCTTTATGAGTAATAACAATGATCACCACAACAACTTGGTGAGTAAGGCTGTGCTCAGTCCCCACGGATGGTCGATTTTCTTTGGCCCTGTGAAAAAGCCAGGGGTATAATTGCTTGTAAAGCACGGGGCTCTGCCGCCTGACTGGAGAAATAGGCTCAGCTCACTTGGAATTGGGAGGCATAGTGGACCAATTACCCCAGAGCGATCCCAATACATTGCCGAGGTTATTTGCCGGGGTTCCGTAATTGAGGCTGCTCGCTGCCAGCGGGAGAGGGAATGTGCGCGACAGCGGGAAGGCAGGTGGGTTAATGTATTCGGCCGCCGGTCTGCAACAGGTCGCCGGAGAAATACGGACCGGAGGCCTCGGGACTTGTCCGGCTCGGCCCCCTCCCACCTTCACCCTGCTCCTGACAGAGGACACATTCCCCAAGGCTGCAGCGGAGGAACAATTAATGTTCCTGAGATAGAACTTCCCGACATGGTACACATCTGACACCGAGGTTCCACTTCGTGATGAATTATCAAAAATGAAACGCAGCCACCGCACTTGTGTGCTGCCAAATGGTGCTTGAATGATAAATTAATGTTATTCATTAATTCTCGGAATGCACTAAATCTCATTTAAAGGCTGCAATCGTGTAAAACAGTCTTTTATCATTTGATTGTTTCATCATGTTACACATCATTCCCTGCATTCCTTCTTCCTTGTCAGCCTGGAACTTAACCGCTGAGTGATGTCTCTGCGTCTTCGCATCTGCTTTGCGGCACATTAGCACAGGGACACGTCTGTCTGGGATCAACGCCTCCTCGGAGTAAAGGATGATTTTCGAATACTTGTGCATTCTGGACGTCATCGTGTCACGCACGCACCTGCGCGCATCGTGTGTACATGGTAACGGAGGTGCACTGCGGGAAGCCGATTCTACTCACAAAAGGGGAGCGAGCGAGCTCTGGAGTCGTCCCTTCCCACATGCGCTCGGAGGGGGTCATTTCGCGCCGCTCAGGCTTCCTAAAATGATAAAAAGCGATTATTCAAAGCGAGGGAACATCTCCCTGCATGTGATTTGTTACAAGATGTTTAGTGCTTGTCACCACTCGTGAATTATTGCCTGACTGGATTTACAGAGGATATCAATAACACGGACTGGACAGATCTCAAAGCTTGTTCTGCGTTTACGGGCCTCAAAAAGCAATTCACTTCCCAGGTCACTGACACCCCTTTAAAACGAATTCCAGATTATAGAAACTTGGATCAGAGGGCCAGGACCCCAGGTTCAGGACTTTTGGGTGTAAAAGTAGGAGTCTCTGTGGAACAGTGCTGGCAAAATATTGCCACTGTAAATTTGCACCCTATTTTCAAAGTATTCCATTTCTTCTTCTGCCATGTTTATGAAGGTATTCATTTGGGATCTGCATGGTTTGTCTCATGTTTCATCTGATCTCAGAACTTCACTGCACTTATAACATTATTTGACTAGAAGATCGTGATTCCCACCCTGCTGTCTGGAGACGAGATATGAAGAGCATACAGGAGTCACCTCAAGGTGCTGCAGAAGTACAGGATCCTCGCTGTTGCCTGTGTGAGGGCCTTCGAGCACTGCCAGAAGCCTGACGAACCAGCACAAGTGTCCTCTGGCCAGCAAACACACTCCAGCACTGAGGTAAGGATTGTCCTCCAGCCGCCTAGAAACAAGTTGGATTTTCCTCAGCTCAGTCATGACGAACGCGGAAGAGGAGGGCAGCGAAGGGGCTTCATATATGACCTCCAGCCGGCGTGAGGAAGTGCAACACACGATGCGTTGCGAAAGACCGAGCTCGAATCTGCACGACAAGCAGGAAGGCCCTTCTGAGGGACCCCTGCACTAAAAACCGAAGGAAGCCAGCAGGATACAGGCAAGCAGTAGCTGCTGTGACACTGGGTCCCAATCCAAATCAATAGCTCCGGGAGGGAGCTCGGCTTGGAAACCCATTCCCACATGCCACACAGTCTGCTGGTCATGGGCTACCTCATCAGCCATCTTCAGACCCCCGGATAAGACTGTGATCGGAGTAAGGGCGTTGCAACAGGCTGATCTAATTCTGGAGATCTTTTGCTTACAGCACACTCCTAACGGAATCGCAGAGGGAGTCACATCTGCCTCTCCTTTGCTTGTTTGGGGAAATCTTGTCCATGTGTCATTTTTTAACATCACTCCCAGATGACTCACACCCGGATCACACCACAGTGAGATGTTCCATTGTTCCGGTCCCGATGATTCCTGTGGACTGATTGGAGACATCTCGCTTGTTGGCACATACTGGACCCACTTACTTATCTGTAGGTAAAAGACAAGCAAGACAGAAGACAAGACAAAGCTGAACATTTTGCTATAGAGCTGAATGCTTAATTATATCTACAGAAATGAAGTGTGGAGTTTTGTCAGAAACAGATTTCTTTCCTTCACAATATGCTAATAGTTCTTGCATGAAATGAAACTCACTTGAAAGCGTCTTCCCCACCTCGCTAGAATCATATAACCGGGTATTCAGATGGCAGTAAATGTTTCCTGTGGAAACCAGGCACCTTATTTGGTTTGACAAATACCTCCTCGGATTTCATCAGAACAAAATGTTGCAAGTAAACCTCCTTAGTAGGCATGGAATTGCTGTTTTGATTTTGCAATAAGCAGAACATTAGTGATAAGTAGTGTATAAGCAGCACTGGAATATGGTCGTATTATTTACAGACATGCCTCCTATTATATTTTCAATAGGCGGAATGTAAAACATCAGACATTGTTAAGATTGCATTCACCAGGTGACCCGGCTGCTCATTATAGTGAATTGCTTCCTGACAATTTTTGTCACTGGAGGGTGGAAGGCAGATTCTCCGCTGAATTTTAATACACCCTGGGAAAATGGAAAAGGCCCAGTTATTAAAAACAATATACATCGCACAAATAAAAAAAACAGCTCCCAAAGCCAGTAAAGTCTTTTTGACAATCCTGCAGTCTTTCCTCCCCTGGACTGAGCTTTGTTGTGACAGATACCGATATCGCTGAACATTAAATGCCACATCTGTAAGCAGATGTTGCTGTTGGCCCCTCCTTTTCCTTTTTCCCCGCTTGCCTTGTTGAAGTTCGCAATGACAGAGGCGTCCTATTTTTCAAGGACCGGCGGCGGCGGTTGACCGTATTTTTTGGAAGGTGCGGCCAGCGGGGATTTAAGTCTCAAAGGAGACCCGAGAAAAAGCGATAATTTACACCTCTGTGCCCTGTAATTAAGCGTGACGATCCCTTCTCTGAACGCGGAATTCAGGAAATGAGGACGTCTCATTGGTCTTTATGTAGGTACTTCCATTAGTCCATCCATTCCAATTGCTGATTAGTTCAATACAGGGGCTCTGGTGAGCCGTTAACCTTGTTAACCAGCTTATGAACCTAGGGCATGTCTTTGGACTGTGGGGGGAAGCTGAAGCACTTCGGGCCCATATCGGACCAGAACCTAGAGCTCCCACTCTTCCCAGGACTTGCAGGATTTCTTCACTGGGCAGGTCTCCCATTCCCAATTGTGTTCCCAAAACACTGGCCACCAGGCTGAGCCTGCAGCTGCCTTTTCCTGAACAGAAAAACGTCATAATAATCACCTCATTTCATGATTTCCAAAGGTTACTTTAGAACCTTTTTGCAGTGTTAGGTATTCCATTTTCTGTGCTTCCTTCAAAAAAGAACAGTAAACGTGTTGTAGCACGTCCTGGAACCAGGATGCCGGTGAAATCTTGAATTTGAGATGTGCACAGGGGTTGGATTCCTGGTGTAATCTGCTTCCAAGTCCACTGAAACCAAAGAGAAGAAATGAAAATTGTAAAGAAAAAACAAAGGAACCCAACATAAAATGATATCTTTGTTTGGAGCAATTTTGACAGATTTACAAAGATGAGAATTTTGTTCCTTTAATGTAAAATACAGAATACATTTGTCCCGTGTATCTGTAACCATTCTGTGTTTTTCCTCAATAAAATTGTTTTTAATGTGAATAAACAGTTGTGCGTTTATTAATATTCCACCACTGATCAAAGACAGTGTTCTGTAGCTTTTACAGTTAACATCTGGTATTCCTGGCTGGTGGTTTGTTTACTGTCAAAATAACAGCAGTTGTTTTCTTCTAATACCTTTGGAAAAGTACGATCGTTTTAATGATTTCTGTAGTCTCTCCAGCAGAGAAGAAGCCCACACAGAAAGAAGAAGAAGAAACTGAAAAACAAATGAGCAAAGGAAGTCAAGCAACACCAGGGCTTGCCAACAAATAGACCTGAGAGGTCCTGAATGGATGTATGAGTGGATACTGAGTTTCACAACACGCCACTACCTGAATCCTCATTCTCATTCTTGGTAAGCGTTTAGATCTGCTCTGTACTGAGCTAGCAAGCATTCCTCATGTTCTTCACCAGAAACCTTTCAGCTGTCATAACTTATCTCCAAATTTATGGACCACCCAATGCCTGTAAAAATCACCCTAGCGTTGCTGTATTGTTCTTGACAAGGCGGACACTTTTGTGATGGAGTGCAATGGAAATGAAATGAAACTTGCTTATCTACATCAAGTTTCCATCAGAAATGATTTGTTTTTCGCAGCTAAAGAGAAAGCAGAACCTGAACAAACGAAAACAGAAACACAACCTTCAAAAGTCATTTTTTAAACGTGACACGGATTTGTTTCACAGAAACAACACAATCTATTTCTGTCGGAATCCGACTCCGGCCCGGGGTCATCACTCCTGACCTGGCTGGAGTGCGGTTCAACTAGACACCTGCTGTACATAAGTGTTGTACGTGACGTCTCGGAAAGCAGTGCAAGGCAGGGAAAACAGCATCAGGAACAGCCACTGGGCGGCAAGTGGAAGTATTGTCTCTGATTCCACTTGGTAATGGTCACTCATGAACACCCATTCATGGTGATAACATAGGATGACCACAGGGAACACACCCTGTGGCCTGTGTCTCCTAAAAACGGCCTTTTTCGTCACAAATTAAAACTCCTCTCAAACCGTCACTGGACTGCTCTGTAACTCTTTGCATCCCTACATCTTGTAAATTCGAAACCGAGTGCGAACGGCCTCAATGCATACTGTACACGGTAAAACAATCTCGCATTGCTAACCTTGCGGACAACTGCAGATCCACGATCTTCTGTGCACAGGAAATACGAGCATTCTTCTTTGCGGGATCAAACTTCCAGCGGCAAGAGTCGAACGGTTCAGTTTGCAGAAGGCCCTGCTCTATCACACTGACGGGGCGCATCGAGAAACCAACATCCGTCCATTTTCTGCACCTGCTTAGTCCAGTACAAGGTTGCTGTGAGCCTGAGCCTAACCTGGCAGACAAGGGACACAAGTCAGCTTGAATGGGATGCCAGTCATTTGCAGGGCACACACACAATATGGAGACAGCTAACCCAGTTCACATCTCATTGGACGGTGTGAGGACACTGGACAAACCCACATGGCCAAGACTATGCCACATAGAAGATCACCCAGGCTGCAATCGAACCCGGGACCAAGCTGTGAGGCAGCAGCACTAACCACTGTGCCACTGTGCTGCCTGGTAAACAGCGCAGACATTCAAATAATAGTTTATGAGAACACAAATACAAAAAAAAAAGGTGAACTAAAATTCCCCAATCATTCATTCACATATTCAGACCACATCATGCGTCAGACATGGGCTCTAATACCCCTTTAAGAAGGTAATTGATATCACATGAATAATAAATGTTTTTCATACCACTCACAAAGTTGGTGATTTACCATTAAAATCACCATCAAGAGCCGGATATCCTCAGTATTAAAAACCTTGGGTTCATTCTATAACAAGCGTCCGAGCTGAAGTCTTTACGCAGTCTTTACTCAATGAATTATAGAAATCTGTGATGAGAACAGACAGTTTAGCAACACAGTTTGTCTGAGCACTATTCATAGTTCAGCATGAAGAATATGAATTTGTTTCTATGCAATCCAACAGTTTGTGACACAGTGCGGCATGCAGGTGTTAATTTATGTGGTGTCAAGACATTATTGTCAGGCCTATATAAACCTCGATAATCTCATGTCTTCTGAGATACTGAGGACGTCATGACTAGCTCCCCTGGGAAGACCGAGTGGCGTTGTGAGCAGAGCCATGATGGGGTTTGAAGGTGGCAATGCCAAGACCACACATGGGAAGACACGCGAGGGCGCTTTTTGGCGAGCATGCGGTTTTATTCTGAGACAAAGGTCTTTGGAGTTCTGCTACATTCCTTAAGAGGTAGATGACGTACACTGTTGATTTTCCCACAGTAGAATAATAATAATAATTGCTTACACTTATATAGCGCTTTTCTGGACACTCCACTCAAAGCGCTTTACAGGTAATGGGGATCCCCTCCACCACCACCAATGTGCAGCCCCACCTGGGTGATGCGACGGCAGCCATAGTGCGCCAGAACGCTCACCACACACCAGCTATCAGTGGGGAGGAGAGCAGAGTAATGAAGCCACTTCAGAGATGGGGATTATTAGGAGGTCATGATTGCTGCTAGAAGACTCCCTTTTGACATCCAGCCCTGACTAAAGTGTATTACCACATTCCTTGTGGAACGTGCTGCTTCTGCTACTCCAGGCTTTGAGCCACGAAATGAGCTGCTTACCAGCTCAGCGTCTTGGGTGATAATATTGGTGGCCGCTTCTGCATAACATTTTTACAGTGTGGCTTGTCTGGCACCAGCCATCGCATGTTTAACAATTGCTCTCGTTTATCGATGGAACATTTTTCCCTACACCTCCAGCAGATAATTATAAAAGAAGCGTATTACCAAAAACATAATCAGTCCTTCATTATGTAGTAGTTGCAGCATCAATTAATTTAATCACATTCACATTTAAAGCTTAGGTACACACCAATCTATCCAGTAACATCTAAGAAAGAAAACAGCTGTGTTGGAAAATTATTCCTTCCAGAGAAGATAATTGAAATAATGGGGAGTGGAGACACAACAAGCTCGACATTGCTTTTCTGCCTTGTTTTTTTTTTAAATTTAAGTTTGTCTTTCTTAGATGCAGCAGCCTGCCAATTACACAGTAATTAATAATTAAAGTCAAGAAACTGAGCGAGTAACTAAACTTGAATTGCGTATAAAATTTAATTAGAATCAGTGTTTAATAATGAACTAATCAATTTCCAGTTTCACTAAGGAAACTTTTTCAGCCTCACATAATAAACCTGTCCAGATCTACCAAACTCCGTTTTTTTTAAATATCAGAGACTAGGTCTGATAACATGCATTTCATCATTCATCTCTTTCAGTGACTCAATTAGCGTGTTGCTTTGTTTGTTTCCCTGAAGCTCAACATTACATTTTACAGTGAGACGACACACACAATTCACCGCTTTCGTAGGGCTTAGCTCTGACTCACTGGTTGGAAAACATTGTGCAGCAAAATTACATTTAAACTTTCATTTTCTAACCCCTGGCAATCCACGAATAGAAGGCGGATTAATAAAATCTTGGTATCAAAGTTTAATCTTCACCATTTTTTTTACGTTTTGCTTTTGATGACGTGGGAAAAGATCTTTTATATAGAAAACTCGGCACTCTGAACGTAAATGTTTAACTGGGAAACAAAGGACTTAGTTTGTGATAGAAATTCGTGAAAAGTGAGTTGGCTTCAGTCAGAGATTTCCAATGAAATGCCGTTGTAAAAATGTTTTGTGTGACAGCACAGCATCATCCTTTTCAAAAGTCTGGGAAGTGATGTTGTGGCTCCTCTTTTCCAGCTGACACCAAGCTGGAAAGCCTAAGCATCTTTTAAGCACAGCTAGACAATTCAGGCTAGGTGCCAGCTCGATGGTGGAGTGACAACACACTCAGTCTAGATCCACACATCCAGCAGGTCTGGATGTGAACCTACGTAGAAATAAGGAAATGAGCACTCCCCATTCATATCACGCCAGATTTCTCATGATAAAAGCCATAATGAAAACTCTGAAGGCAGAGCTCGCTGCCACATTTTAAGCATATTGAATTTATACAGTATAAGAACACATTTCAATCTTCAGTATAAGAACACATCTCAATTTCCCAACACACTCCTTTGGGTCTGACGTGACACACAGGAGCTTGTCAGTGCAGCAGTAAAGACGATTCAGAGGAGTTGTTCTGTTTTAGAAGAATGGTTAGACTGCAAAAGTATGTGCTAGGCAGTCCTCTTATTTATCCTGGCTTCATTTAGTGAATCGTGTACAGCAAGAATTCATACAGGCATTGACATTCCTCACAGAAAGCAGGGCATCTGCTAAAGCTCCTAAAGTGATGTTTATGACAGCTCCAAGGAGCGGAGGCCAGGATGATTTGTGGCTGTGAGCACACTCCACTCCTGTGAGCTCCAACACGATACTGTGGTGTTACACTTAAAGTTGGAATGAAGTTGAAAATAGTTTGCCGCTTTTAGAATAATGCCACTTCTACACTAATCTAATCAGACCTGATGTTGCCCCTCCAGTGTTCAGTTATAAGAGAAGAGCTTTGTTTTATAAGCCATGAACCCATATAATGAGCTTCACTTAAGGAATACAATCATTTCTGTGGAGAACAGGATAGTCCTTCTGACTCTCTACAGACCATGCTCCCCTTTTTGCTCTGTAGTGATGATAAAGTTAAGTATAAATTAACATGCACTATGGATGCAGGTGATCCGAGACAAGTTCAATACTAAGTTAACAATCTTGGCATGGTGTTGTGGTGGTGTCCAACAGCGCTTTCCAACTGCATTGCTTACAGCACTGGTAGCAGAGCGCATCATCTGAACAATTATCCCATTTATTTTGTGTGTGCTCTCAGACAGCCAGCATGCTGTAGTAATAGGTCTATATTATGAGAAGAGCACCTCGCAATAAAAGGAAATTTGCTGCTGGCTATAGCTGTCCTCCGAGAGCATTACACCTTGTGTGGCAATTGACAAACTTTGTGAAGCCCTTCGTAAGTGATTGATTACGCAAGAACACAATGCAATACAAATGTCTTCATAGACTCATTAATATGTTATTCTACAGATGAGACTGTGCTGGAATGCCAATTTTCTAATTCTGTTGAGGTCTGCTCGTTCATCTTCTAACACAGCTAGACACCTGCCTGCCCTGTCAGTTACTTCTAAGGAATCGGAAAGATGCTGGTCTGATGCCAGGGGCAATTCTAGAATATTATCCAGGGGTCTGGACAGTGCAATCGATGCCTGGGTGTGGGCAGGACACTGTCATGTTGCTCGCCTGCTTATCTGCTTCCCTTTCTGCCTGATCCGTAGTGATGGTGCATGAAATCTGATGTAAAAAGAGCTGAAAGAGCATGCTTTATGTAACCACTTCAGAGTGCCTTTGTCCCCTCGCTGTTCTCCTTGCTGGCTTTGCCTTTCCCTGGAGAAAAACAAAAAACAAACAACAATCAGCGTAAGAAGTTAAACATCCCCACTTCTCGGGAGTCGGTGGAGCTCAGCTCCTCTGTAAGTGGAGAAAAGTGCCGGAGAAGCTCTGTAAAACTCGGGCAGTCCTCCAGCTTTCAGATTCCGCTAAATGAACCATACTATACTGTATGGACAGACATGGTGGCCATGTTAAACGCGTGCATGGAGGGTTATAATTTAATATATACAGCAGCATAAGAACATTTATGTAACAGCAAATGTATTGACTCTTGCTTCTCAATATTGAAGAGGATTGCTGTATATTTGTAGTGTGGGCTAGTTTCTGTGACAAATGGTGGTATCTGACGCCAATGTGTCACATTTTGCCCTTTGCCTGTCAAGGCCTGAGGCCCACGGCAACTCAGGAGGCTCATGGGACAGCACGGTACAGCACTGTGTGTACACTGGGAAAGGGGTTCACCTCAATAAGCACAGGCACTTCCTGTATGAGCGACGGCTCACATATCGCCCAGGCACAGATTCCCTCCAGGGGCCACACGTTTTCATCAATATTAATTGGACACAGACATGGTGCAATGTCCATCACCCAGCTGGGGAGATTCTCCTAGCTGCAGGCTAGCTCTCGCAATCTGACATGTTCTCATTATCCGAGACATGCATGGCGCACAGCAACCTGTGGAGCTGCACAGGCTCCTGACGAAGCCTCCGGCCCAGGGGACGCCCCGACGAGCCGATAGTTGATGCAGACCAAGGAGTTCAACGCAGGGAAATGACTTCCGGAAGGTGCAGATGTGTTGAGTAGTGGGAGCGGGAAAACTGAACCAATTTTATTATTAAAATGAATAAATACTCTGCAGATGTCATTTGCTTGCTTACAGAATTATCTCCATTGTCAAGGTTCTTCATTAGATAAGTATCATATTTTAAATAAACGTCATGAACACAGTGATTTAAAATGAATAGCAGAAAGACACACACATACACTAAGTGTGCCGTCTAATTACATTTTGCGTAATTGATAAAATATCAGTTTTGATGCTGGTTGATGAAGATGTCTCAATACTTCTTAACTGGAGGGGAGAAAGATGTAGGAATGTAGTTCATGGCGTTTTCATACTGTAAAGGAGGAATATTACAGTAGGACGACACGGTGAGCACTTTTAAATACTGCACTGGTATTTAAACAGACAATGGTTAAGCCTTGCCCCAGTTCTTCCAGCAGATGCAAAGGCCTGAGAGAAGACTTAGCGGAGCCTGAATTAGTCAACTGCTTATCGACAAGAATACCTGTTCCTTTCTTACAACATGATTGCTTTATTTTTTATCTCTACCCATTACATCCTTTCTGGAGCTTCATCATTGTCAGACTAAGGAAAATCCAGGCAGGGACCACTTAGTAAGAGGACTTTCGCTGGTGCACAGGAGTCCAGGCCAGATTGGTTTAGCTGCCAGGATCCAGGAACACAGTACTGCAAACATCACCAGCCCTGCTTCTGGGGAGCCCTGATGCGGCAGATTTTATAGTCAGATGTTAAATCAGCTATTTCTAAATACTTTCAACATTTTAATTGTGATCAGCTGCAGGTGATGCATTAAACGAAGCCATTTATTAATTACACAACATGGAAATTCAAAGGCCAAATTTCCCTTAATTGAGCTCATCACTTATTTAATTGATCAGTAACTTATGAGGGCTCTCCATCTTTACATACAGGTGATTTAGGAGGCTCCCTGCTGCACTACATTTGTCTGTGATCACATTCTGAAAGAAAAGAAAAACGCACCCTTTTTCTTAAAGGATAACTTGAATTCCACAGAAATGATGAGGTACTTCTTAACATAATGAAAGCAATCCTGCTTGGCGTAGAAGCGAAATAGATTCTTTAATAGTCACCTGGATGCTTAAATAGATAATGAAATGGGCTATTGGACATGAGGGGGTTTTGATGGATGTTATGGTTTGTTCTTGTATGAAACGGTGCCTTTGAGCCTCTGTTATAATGTAAACTATGGTCAGATCTCCCCAAAATTACTCCTAGGAAAGCCTACATCGGCAGTTTCGAGCTTAACATTTTAAATACTGTGCTCTAGACTGGATGAAAAGTATTTCAGTGAGTTTCTGTTTGTGTGTGAGCTGGATATTGATTTCTTCCCTTCAGTGCTGAGTGGCACAAGATATTGTTGGGAACCCTGTGAGCAAGCATTACTCCCACACAGGCTAGACTGCTTACACTCCACTAACGCTGGCTTCCCCCTGTGCTTTACCAAGGTATTTTCGCAGGTCACAGCTACTAACATGACGGGTGTTGCTTTGTATCAAAACCCCAAAGAATCCCCGCAGATCTCCAGCGCGATCCGTGGGAGCTTGCAGGGAAGCGGGCCGTGAGCTTCAGACACCTCACCGTCTTCCACAGCGGTCCGAGATTGCTGGCGAGGGCAAAACTGGCTATTTAAGTGGTCACTGAGCAGTCTTGCAGGGGGGAAAGTGGGAAGATGAAGCGGACAATCGGCAGGGAATTCTCTTTACAGGGCGTTTGCTCAGACGTGCCAAACACCTCGCCAAGCTCGCAAGATCGTGACGGACTAAAGAACAGACCCCAGGAAAAATAACGAGAAAGAGGAAGTACCTAGAGTTTAAGAAACTGAAGGGATTAAGAAATCCCGAGTGAATCTTCATTCAAAGTATTGTTTAGAAAGCCTGGCTGGAGGGTATGTTTTGTACACGGTGAAGGTGTTTAGTCAGGCTGCTTTAACAAACATGCCGAGAAAGTTTGGGAGAAATTAGGGAAATGGGTCTATCGCCATGACCAAACAGACGGTATTACTGTGTTGTGACAGAGATTTAAACAGACCTGACATGACCGAGGCGCACTGTCAGGACACATGAAAACTGTGCAATTATCCCCAAGACACACAGGGCAATAAATTTAAGGGCAATAGTCAGCTAATCTGTATCATTAACAGAGGCTTGCTGCAATGCTTAATGCTCGGTTTCCATTCTTCTAAGAGTGTAATATGCTGTTTGACCAATGTTGCCGTTATGGGGAAGATGGAAATAACTTTGCTCACTGCGGTTCCATTACTGTGTGCAGCCAGAGCAATTAAAACCACTGGAAACAGCTCAAGAACTTGTCTGGAGGACCGAAGTTCACACTCTGGGTCACACAATTACTTCCCGGAAGGTAAAAGCTTCCTTCTTAAAGCTGTTGAGGGAGTTGTTTATGCACCATTTACTATCAGCTTGTTAACACCAGGTATTTCAATTATAAAAAAAAAAATCAAAGAGCTTCCAATGAAGAAGCTTCAAACTTTGGCTGCCACGCCGCGTGCTGCTTCAGGATTAAAACGAGCCAACTGCTCCGTGCAGGATCTTGGTGTTTGTTTCCGATAAGCTCACCTTGAAAGGCGGGGTGTTTTGCTTTCTGGCGGTCATTCCGAAAATGTCTTCGCGGTGCCTCTTTCAGTGCCAGGCCATGCTTGACAGGCTGCGAGGACACACACCCGACAGCAGGGCTCCTTTAAAATCACAAGGTACTGTAGATCATCAAGGACTG
Source organism: Lepisosteus oculatus (assembly GCF_040954835.1). Lineage (NCBI taxonomy): Eukaryota > Metazoa > Chordata > Actinopteri > Semionotiformes > Lepisosteidae > Lepisosteus > Lepisosteus oculatus. The sequence continues at coordinate 2,798,882 of NC_090704.1, read as the reverse complement.
GGCCACCTTGTATTTGAGGTGAAGCTGCCTAATTCCCTCAACTGCATGTTTTGTCTCCCTCTGTCTCTCATTTATTAGGATTAATTTATCAATGCCGTTTTTCACTGCCATGAATGTCTGAACTCTGCTATTTGTTCACTACCACTGCCGAGCGCCGATGTTTTTGCTATGAGTATAGTTTGAATGATATTGTATGATGTAGAAGCACATGACCAGAGAAACAATTACCTTGATTAACATCAGTGAAATTCTCTTGGGTATTCTGGACACTTCCCACCATTGACACAGGCACTTGCAGTCGAGAATTCCCTTTGGCAATGCAGGATCAAAGAGAGGCTTCATCCTCTGTTCAGTTCAGAACATTTTCATTGGAAAGAGCTGTTTAGGATTCTGTTCCGTGTCTCCTGGAACAGTTTCTGTTCTGGGTCCCTGTTTATTTATTGCCACGCGTTTGGTGTCAGTTTTGATCACCAGCTCCTCTAGTAAACTTTAATATCCAGGGCTCAGGGAACAATCACTAAATCTGTGTCTGTGGTGCCTGCATGAGGGGAGGCAGAAATTAGCAAGCACAGCTGAATGTCAATAGCTTTATTATCCGTCATTACCTGCTTCGCACGATCCTATCACCGCAGAGGAAAACAGCTCTGCATATTCAGCAGCACACATTATGAGGAATGTGGTTTTTGCTAAATATTTTTAGATCAATATTGTATGAAATACACAGAATCACAGCATTAGTATTAGCTTATACTTGCAAGGAAGTTGAATTAAAAAGAAATCTATTCCTAGGGAGCTTCCTAAATGAAGATGAGGGCCAATCTACATCTACATGTTGTTCAGATGCTCTTTGCAGCTTGCCAGCCCTGAGAAGACAGGAAATTGCTAGGAGCCCTGGTTATGACAATTCAGTGAGGGAGAACTGATAACTACGCAATTAATGATTGATGGCAAATACAAGCGATCAGGTTGGAACCCGTGGCTGCACTGAACCGCTTCACTGTTGTTGACACACAGATGAGGGGAAAACATTACCCTAATGCCAAGCAGTTCCACAGTAGCACCTATCTAGAGACCATTAGGCACCTCAATGTGTAGATCCTGGGTGTCTCATTGATTGAATGAGATGTGCTGTGTATGTGGAAGTGTAACGTGTGTTTTGTTGTTTTTGCTCTTTTTATCTGGGCTGCACTGGAGCAAATCCCAATCAGCTTTTGTCCACATGGCAATGAAGTACTGAGCTGAGTTAAAGGGATAAAGGGACAGTGAGTTTTTAAAGGGGAGGAGGGCAGTGTCACTGTAAAGAGACAGTAATACACAAACACCGAATGACCAGGATGACAACTTTTGCTCTTCTGCAGTCTCAGGAATGTCCCTTTTTGCAGATCACAGAGCTTTCCAGCCCAGGTATTGTAATTTATAGTGTGTCCCTTTCCAACTTTGGAATCACTTCGGTCGTGATTGTAGATTTTATACCCCATTCATTAACACCATAGCGCTGGGAGATGGACAGCAGCACTGGCACGTTGTATTGCCGCACAGCAGAAAGGAGACTACAGCTTGGCTGGAATCAGGTAAACAGACATTCATCTAACAGCTCTCATTACCCAATGCCATTATCAAGAGGCTACTTCAGCCTTGTTCTCCTATTCCATAATTAAAATGCACAAGGCAATAAGACATACATTGACGCACATTTGATCTTAATCAGTAAATTTGAATGTACGTTTTTCCTTGTTACTTGCTGAGGCTAATGGTTTGCTGGTCTTTCTCCTTTATCTGTGTTTAACCTTTCTTTTCATCTGCTGTGCTGCTGTGTTTTTTCTCCTTGCGCCTTGCGCTGACTTCCTTGGACGTAGTTTTACAAGAGAGCCATGAGGGTCGTGTGTCCAGCTATAAAACAGATGCCGAGTTTGGCGAAGGCGGTACCCAGGCCCTTTGGGGTGCAATAAGTGACGTGGCGGCAAGGGTCTTGTGGAAATCTGGCACAAGCGCAGCTTTGCCAGAAAGAAGTACAGGCAGGACATCTCGGAGAAAGAAAACAGTGGTGGGCGAACCATCTGCCAGCTGCATTTTGTGTGAGCAGGGTGAAAAAAACAGCGCAAAATAGCCTCATTACATATAATTCCCTTTAAATTGGAATACGCTGCGCAGACAGAACTACAGCACTTTGCTTCATTTTATGCAAATGCTATGCAAACTAATTACTGCTACTGGTCCTTTTGTCAACAGCCAAACTTTCCTTCCTGACAAGATTAAATATACAGTAGCTGTACAGCATAACATATTCAGAGCACACGGCTATTAACTTCTGGCTCAATGACAAACATGGCAAAGGGTCACGGAAGAAAAGTGAGTGAGAAAAGGTATTATCCCCGAGGAGTGGCAGTAAATGGCTCGCTACACCAGAGCCAGTACCATGGGCTCTGACTGAGACTCGTTTTTCCTACCTGAATTGAACAAGAGCTAAATCCGATAGTGCTTTGAAGAAAGAGATGCCCAGACGTGATAGTGTGGGACTGAAACTTTTTTCAGACCGTAAAAAACGCAACATAAAAAAAAAAAACACCTGTAGCGTTGGAAGTAATTTCAGAAAATGTGAAAGGGCAAACCAAAACAAAAGAAAAAACAGAAAGAAGGAAAAGTCAAATGGAAGCAACTTTCTGCGTTGGGCCCTGGTCAGCCAGGCCTAGTGTTCTCTGTGTTCTGGGCAGTTCTTGATATGTCTGTTGACATGCCTTGCAAATGTGCCGTGTCCTCTCTGAGGACAAGAAACTCCTTGTCTAGCAAGAGGGATGGAATCCTGTCCCCCAACAAGCAGCACAACAAGCGCCCCTTCTCTTCTCGTGCATGGTTATCAGGTGCCCTCTTGCATTTTTGTTTGGCATTTTAAAATATTTTTTCTTTTTGTTTATGTTCTTTCACAGTCACCTGCTGTTCTCTCTTCCTTCTGACGTTGATGTTACGGGACACAGCACTTCTCTGGAGCAAGGGACTGCGAGGTGGGGTAGCAGGACGGTGCCCAATCCAACATGTCAAATGACAAATCAACACATTTTATTTGCACTTCTGATGCTTTCAATTTGAGTACATTTCATTTTGCACCTTTGAGAAGGTGTGCATCTCTGTGACACCCGTGGGCACGTTCCAACAGTAACGCAAAGCATGCGGGTGCACAACCGCATGAATACTGAGACTGTGTGAGCGAAGCTATGATTGATAAGCAGATGCATGGAATTCGAGTGTTTTGAGCCCATAAATCAGGTAATACAAATGCTTATGACTTTGAGATTGCTAGGAACCTCAGACCTGCGATGGTGGGTATTTCAGGGCGTTAAAAAGAGCACGTGGTGTTATAAGTCAAGCACAGAGACTCACTCTGCATGCACAGGAAAACCAGTTAATGTTTACATAACACAAGACACAGAGCAGTCTTAAAGTTTGACAGCTGCGTGTTTATGACATGCTTGTGGCTTGTAAGCCACATACAGTATAGACCCATCAGACTGTTGTATCTTGGTTATGCCTGTAGGTGACGGTTTCTATCTGAAAGGCAGCAGAACATTACTCACGGAATTGTCTCCGTTCTTCTCCTAAGGACAGCTGTTTCATCTCCAGCGTTAGTTTCAAATGTCACCTGCGAGTAGCTGGAGTGTTCCCACGCCCCTCACGCTTATTTCTGGTTAAAGCCGGACATGGCCAGGTGTCCTTTCGATGAAGTGCATGACCAGTCAGGGGAAAAACATTCTGGGTTAAAAAAAGAACTTTGGCAGGAGACAGGAACTCAATGGTGCAGCCTCAAAAGACAAGTCCTGTTAGGAGTTTTGACATTCGAATAAAGTGATAGATGCAAATTTATGCTTAACTATTAAATAAAGCATACACTTCATCCTTCCAACTCCATACATATTTATCAATCAGAGGACAGATAGATCAATAAATTGCTGTGTAGCTAGATAGATGGATGAATATATTCCTCTTTCAGACTGTTAACAATTAATCTCTCTTTACAGAATGGTAATTTAATTGCATTTATATGATTTGATGCAGCAATTTATATTAATATCCTTTTTTGTGCATCACCTTCTCAATGCACTTTCTAAATGCTTTTTCTTATATCTGTTTTAAAAAGCTTTACTCTCCGGAAATGCAAGAAGTTGTGACCAAGTTAATTATACAATAAATTGATTTTGTTTTACTTTCAATCTATTTCAGTAGTAGTTTGATATTCCACTGATTATTCAATTACATTGGTGCAGACGAGCATCTGTGTCCAATTCCCGTGAGTTGGAGTTCATTTTGGAGAGACTCGGTGCAATCGTCTACTACTGTTTTTGTAAATTGCATTCTTATTCATACTAAGTCATAAAATACGAAGAGGCTCTCCAGCACTTATGCAAGAAGTACATCAATATTTGATGTTTCCTACACACACACAGAAAAATCAATACTAATTGAAAAGTGAAAGATTATATCATGTATTTTTCTACTTCACGTGTAATTAAATCTGAATTTCTGGCACTTGAAATCTTGCGATATACCTCCAGCTTCTCATACAATATAGCATCATATAGCACTGGAGTAAAAGAAAGCACCAGCTCACTTAAAGCTCCCTTATGTGGTTTTAAACTCCATTTCTAATAGAGCAGAAGAATAAAATGAATTTGTCATTGAGGCATCATGCAGAATTTACACAACAGGCATTAATAGCACCTTACCAGATGTCTACTTAGAAGCCATTTACCATGTTAATGGAAAACTGCTCATAAAAACCTCAGAAGCTTTAAACTCTAATAACCCAGGCTAAGGTAGTGCCTTCTGGTAGTCTTTGAGGTCACTGCTAATTCTCGTTAAGAGGACCACAGTGGTCAAAGGCTTTGGAGACTGATTCAATTCCCCTCTCATTTAAGTGGCATTAGTCCACTATCTATGGCCTTGTGTGGTGAAAAATACATTCGGACTGCACCTTTCACAGACTCACGGACACCCCAGCCAGAGGTTCTTTGGTCTCTTCGAAGGCCTAAACACTAATGTTCACAAATACAGAAGGAACACCTGCAGGAACGCGATATTTCAAGACAAACAGTTAACAAAGCACTGCGCCAGGTTTGCAAATACCACACGTTCAGATGAGCCGTGATGAAGCTAAGATCCATCGAGCTCCCGGAGAAAGAGAGGTTGCATCTCCAATTATTACTTTTTTTTTGTCATTTGTACATGGTAAACATCTGGGAAAAAAATTAAAAGAGGTATGTCAAACTGCCAGCCCTCCCACAAAGAGTCTGTGTGCAGAGAACTGAGCTTAGAGCAGTACTAGTGTTTTGTGTTTATGCTCTGGAGGTGAAGAGGGTCAGGCAGACTCAACAGCCCCCTTTTCAAGACCACGTAATAGATCAATTATTAAATGAATAATCCAAAACATAAAACACAAGGCACAGGACAAGACTAATCTCCTTTGGCAGAAGGTGCCAGGGAATCTATAGTGTCTCAAGGCTGAACTTCAGTGCTTGCCTGTCAAGAAGAGTGAGTATACATTACCTGCCTGGGCCAGCTCCAGGGAGAGAAGCGCTCATGGACAGAGCTCCGTTTGGTATCAAGACAGCCAAGAAAATACCCAGCACATCTCTGTGAAGTACAAGAAGAACTTTAATGATTTTGATTTTTTGATGGATTGACAGAGTAGCTTTATAGCTGCTATTTCTGTGTTCCTTAATATTTCGCTTATTGTCTTTTTTGTTGGGTGGCAAGTAACACTTCTGCCTCACAGCTCTTGCAACAGTTCCAGACTGGGGTACCTTCTGTGTGGAGTGTGCGTGTTCTTCCTGGGTCTTTGGGGTTTACTGCTGCCTTACGAAGACATGCTGGCTGGATGAAACAGTGTCTCTTAATTATCTCTGTGTGACTGCGAGTGACATGATCGGAAGGTGTCCTGACCGGGGTGTAGATCTGAATTGTGCATGATTCTCGTAGGTCTGGCTCTGGATCTGATGTGACACTTAAGGTTTTCTGATAACGGACGGGTTATTTGCATATTGTTGTTACAGAATAAAAGAGTGTCTGCATTAGAATAAGAAGGAAGAGGAAAACTGAATAACACATTAAAATGGGTAATGTAAAGCATCCTTTTAAAGTTTTATAGGTGGGAATGAGATTAGTTCAATTTTTTCTGAAATCTGCAATACAGATTTAAAATAAATTCTCTTATCTGTGGAACACAATCACCCGTTTAAGTGTTGTAAGTAGTTCCCTAAACCTGCTATAATTGGGTAATTAATCTGAAGAAAGTAGACAAATTTGACTGAAGGTAATTTGCATTGCAAAGAGAAAACATCTATCGACACTTGCAAGTTAAGAAATATTATTTTCTTTTCTTTCTTTGTCTTCAAATATCCAACCTCAGATCTTAGTTTGGCATCCATTCAAACATTTTATCAGACGGATAATATCTGAAATGCAATTCATCAAAACGTGTTTTCATATTTATTATACCTGCATTATCTTTTCTTCAAATTTTGAATTACCAATTATTTTTGTTTTTCTCATAAGATCTAGAATTGCCATTTGGGTGTTTTTCACTGCTCAGCTTGTAGTTACGATTTCTATGACAGCATGCAGGGCAGAATGAGGAAGAACTTGCAGGCAGACTCCTCCCACCTGGCAGAGGTGCCGTCCTGATTGGAGGAGAAGAATGTCTTTCACCGACAGCTCTGCAATCTGAAAGTGCCCAGGAAGGGACAGAGGCCCCTATGTCTCTAAGAGCCAACAGTGCCCTTTCTTGCCAGACAATACTGGTCAGTACTAGGATGGGTGACCTCTGAGGAAAACCAGTTGTCAGTACTGTAAGTGGTGCCGGTGGACCAGTAGGTGGCACTCTTCTGTCCGGACTAGAATTTCCCAAACCAATGCAACAATATGGTGACTCAGTTCTACTCTGGACTTGCATATCGTGGTCAATTTTAATTCAACCGGGAAAGTAATTAAATTCGACGAAGCAGAACTACCATGATCCCCCTCGGCACCAGACAGGCTCCTACATCCACAATAGAGCAACTGTGGCTCAAGCATTCAAAGAGCGTTAGTTCTGCCCAAATGGTACTTCTGCTTTGGAACCAAGCATTACCGACTCTTACATTTCAACAGCATCTCACAGTCCGTTCCTCATGATCTGGGATTTGAAGTACGAAACTGCTTTGATTTTGTGTTGAGCTGTGGTATTAGGGCAAGAGCCTTTATCCACAGACAGGATTGTCAGAAAGCACAGGTGCAGTAGTTTGTGAGTTTCCTGTGGCTGTCTAGCATCTTACGCCATTCAAACCCTTTTCTTGGTTTCCCCTCCAGCCCTGAGGATAGTATCCTTGTAACCCTTCAGGAGTGAAGCACTTTGTTCTGGCTGAACGTAAGCATCTTGTCCCCTTTTACAAGCCGGAGCAGGCTGACCTGGGAGATGAGGGCTCATGGGGGACACGTGTTACCAGCCTCCTCTTGACCGGGGAGCCTTCAAGGGCCGTTGAATGAATCCTTAATTTCGGGGAGCAGAGAAAACGACATGGCAACGGGTCAAAGATAAGAAAATGCCTTTTGGCGGAGGGAGTCCTTAAATGCACAAATTCCAGGGCAAAGCTAATAAAAGGAGAGTTGGAGTCTTGACACATATTTCAGCGCACAGTAAATCACCGATTGCGGGGTCTCACTTTAAGAACAGTTCACAATTAGGGGGGTTTTAAAGTGCCGTCTCCTACTGGGACTTATTCTGCTGTGAACAATGTTCACACATGGTTGAGTGGAGGGATAATAATTTCATTCCCACCACCTCCATGTAGAGACCAATTAAAGGGTAGAGCAGTAATTCCTGAGATTGGGAGCTTTGCACCAAACTGAGAAGTTGCCAGCCAGCCCCACTGGGCCATTAGTGGCAGAGGTGCCGAGAGCTGGTCAATTATGTTGAGACATTTCGGGGCTTGTGCACTGTGCTCTGAGACAGGAAGGGTAGTCTCAGTGATTAGGGGATGGAGGTGAGACACATCTGGGGAAGGAGGAAACAGACTGAACTTCTCTGCCGGTGCTAACTCTGATTCTCTGATTGCAGCTGATGGATAATTTCCTTCTAGATTACCATTCGTCTGTCGGGGCTAAGCTGTATTCGCAGTGTTGGTTCTCCTTGGTGCTAGCCTTTTACTAATGTAAATTAAATCATACACTTACACGGCACTTTCAAGGCGCTCTGCAAAAAAAAAAAAGGAACGTGGCATTAGAAGGGCTCAGCCATGTGCCGTTATGGCGTTTAAGAAAGAACCCCAAAAAATCGATAAAAGAAAATGGGAGGTGAAGGAGAAGTTGAGAGATCGAAGTAAGATTGTCTGTGTGTGTAAACGTGCTGATCGGTTTGTTCCTATTTTCTAGGGGGGGAAAAAAAACAACCCAGTGTAAAAATAGAATAAAAAAATCTCCGGCGTAGCTCACTTGCAATTCTGTGTACCACGAGTACCAAGAGTAATCCATATTAAACAGGCAGGCCATATAACTCCTTTACCATGGGATAGATCTCCCTGAAACCATTTCCATTTAACATGAGCGTTGGGCATTTATTCTGGGGAGGGGAGGTTTGCAGCATAGACATATTGACAATAAATACATACACTGTTTATTTCCCACACATGAATGATGAGATATTTTTTCCCTTATTGCTCTGCAACCCAGCAGTACGTGTTGAAAGGTCTAGGCACTCAGGTGACTTCAGTTGACTTCCCCCTGTTGCTGATGCAGTCAAATGATTTCTTGCATTGAAAACAGCCTTTATCTCCTCATGGATCTGCCCAGTCTCAGTCTTACCCCTTGTTGGGTTATGTGTAGAACTCTATTTTCCCTAAACTGTGCTTCAGCAACAGCTCCCAAATGAAATGACGAACGTGATGTCAATATTGGTGGAGCTCATACAGCGACTGACGACCCAAGTAAACGTTTTATGGCTACACGAGACAGCAGATTTGAAGGAGGTAGTTATCACCCAAAGTAAAACCCAGCTGTCTTTGCTATTAATCAGTATCCAAAGTATAGAACTGGGCTGGATTATCAGAGTGTTTTTTTTATTTTAAGCCACTAATTTCATTCTTTTCTATACAATATTTACTTTAATGTGTAAATGTATTAAAAACACTACAGTATATATTTATTTTAAGATTTCATTGTTTTTTTCAGTTTTTGGTAGCATAATCATGTTGTTTGGCACCTACTATCTGCTTCTTACTGGGCAATGAAACACGTTGCTCTTCTACAAAGTCACTGTACCATACCTGAGACGATTGACCCATTTTCCAAAGGCCTAAAGACCACCTTAATGGATTGACCACTACAACCTTAAAAGACAAAGATCATTTGAGCCATTTCCTGCATGACAAATTAATCTTTGGACCTGGATTGGCACTAGGAATGTGGGGGCACTGCTTGTGCTGAATAGACTACAAATGTAACAGAAGTACGCGTGATAAATGAGAAGATCCGAGAAATGTATCTGCAGTGAAGAGCTGACTACAGTCTTCCATGCCCTGACATGCTTTTATCATGTACAGCTATGTTGGAGCATGCCTCAATGCCCTGGGATTTAATGCTTACACTGTGCTGTGGTGCAAAACACAGTTTTAATGGTCTTTGTCTTCTCTCGAACCATGTAATGCACGTAATGCCTCATTCCCATCGCAGAGGGAGAGCTGGCAGCTCAGTCGAGTGAAGGTTCATCAATTTACATGCCTGCTCCCTTCAGGCTCTCTTTATTTAAAGAGGGAGTCTCATCCACAGCTGTGCCTGTTTCAGTTGTATCTTCACATGCAGAAGGGAAGATGGAACATTTAACTTCCTGTAGGGGCGACACAAACATAAATATTCTATAGGGGGGCTTCACGTGACCCCATGTTTGACCTTAGGTCATTTCGGGTCATGTGTTCTCTCTTACCCCCAAGCTTCATCCTGAGGAGGATGATGGGCAAGCTTCTAATTCAGGGCACAATCATGAACACTGCCAGCCTGCCTCATGCTGCAGGAACCAGGGAAGGACCTGGCCTGACAGGACCCCTCCTCTGCTAATCCCTAACCAGAGCTGTATCATCTTGGCAGACTTCAGTTAGAGGGGTGCTGTCATTTCTCATGCTAATTTCTAACCTCTCTCCCAGTCGTGGCTGGACCTGACAGATGGAGATATTGATGGCTGATTATAAAGAGGCTGACATTCAATTATTTTCTTTCTCAGAAATGACACACAATTACTTGAAGGAGATGGCTTTCCGCACCCCACAGTTACACCCGAGCCATGGCCGAGCTAATGTGCCGTGACCTTGAGCAGGTGACTCCAGCAATTGGGCCATCCGTCACTTCAGCTTACAGCTGATTTGAACTCTCCTGCTGAAGGTCAAAGGGTTGCACATTAATAAACAAAGCCTGACAGGTGGGTCATCACACAGTTCATTGTCTAATGGCAGCGCAGAATTCTGCACACTGACGAATCGCCCGATCTGTTTTGAACAATCACATCCACGATTTGGCACAGACTCCTGTGAAACAGCATTGCTGTGCTTGGCATGTTAGACAGACAATACATCGGGACAGGAAGCTCTTCAAGGTAGCGTGACCATCTAACCGTACTAAAAGCTCTGACAAACCAGACGGACATCTTTCAGTCCTGCTTTTGTGACAAGCCCAGCTCTCCCTGCCCCCGCTGTGATTCGAACCTGGTAGCTCGTGGGCCCTGAGCACAAACAGCACCTCTCCCAAGACAGGGGGTAACTCTGCCACTCTGTTATGGGAGATCTTCACAGAGTCCAGGTCTCAGAGGGGTCGTGACATCACTTCTGTAACTGGCTCAGTGCAGTGAGCCCCATTACACCAGGACAGAGCCGGGATGTCCCAAATCTTGAAAACAAAACGAGCTCCAGATCATTAACAGTAGTACTGGCAACACACGGGACATGATATATATAACTAAGCAAATTTCTCTCTATATACAGTAAATAACTTTTCTGGTAAGCCCTGTAGAACCGCATCTGACAAGCAGATATTGTTTCAGGGAAACAAAAACTGTTAAGAGGTTGGTTGGTGAAATATCCTGCCAGTAGCGGCTGGATTCAGTGTGCTGTGTTCTAAACAAACACTAAAGAGATAAATCAGAGGAAAATGAATGAAGTACCAAGGAAATACGTTAATATGAGTACATGATGTACTGTATATAGACATTTAACTGAATAACACCCACTGACGAGAGGACAGAACTCATAAATCTGCAACATGACTACAGTTACAGTATAACACAAAAATATTTAAAATAGGATTATCATCAGTCTTGGAGTTGTCATTAAAATACCCCATGTACATGGAATTTAGTTTTACATTACTTATATTTAAAAAAAAGTAAACTAGAATGTCAATATTAATCTATTTGTGCCGCCTGCTGTGCTATAATACAGGAGATGAAATTGTAACAAAACAGGAATGGGAAAGAAACAATCGAAATTTGTTCCTTCACTATATCAATAAATGTCACTTGACAGAGCACAGATGTTGCATCTGTGATATTTAAATCAACTCTGCATTGTGCCTCAGAAACACACTCTTCTGAACTTTTGCAATTTGGAAAAGACCCTGCATTTCATGTTTATTAAAAGCTTGATTGACAAGGAGGCTAGGAAATTTCACATGAAACAACTGAGATTTAATGGCACACCACCTGTGTATAATAAAAGTATTTTCGTGCTCAAGTTGAAATAAATGTAAAGGGTGTTAAGTAACAAAGCAAAACAAAACACAACACTTGCTTGTCCTTATTTATATTATTTCAATATATAAATATATATTATTATTTCGGCGTTACTAACACTACCCTCATACTAACACAATAAGGACAGAAACTTTTCTCCTAAGCATGCAGTGTCAGAAAATGTCCTATTTTTTATCACCATGAATACTATACACTCACAGCAGAGCTACTGTAGCAGGGATGGAAAGAGACCGTGTATCTCTCACTGCAGTCTCAGAGGTGCCTTGCAAGTCTCAGCTAGACTTGCCAATTGTATTGTGTGAGCAGAGCTGGTCACAGCTAGCTTAGTCTCAGACAAGAACCGTGGGGACTATGGACATCAGGCAAGCACATTGACAGGTCGAGTCCTCAGAAAACCTATTAACCGCTTTATAAAGGTTAAGAAATTGTGGGATAAAAGGTTTTAGTTCTTTTCGAACTTTTGGATTTTCCAGCAACTCAATCTGAGAAATCCAGTAACTAAATTATGTAGCAGAGGATGGGAATGTGGAGGAATTTCTTTTATTGGTACCACCTGGTATGTGGTACCCCAGGTAGCCTGTTTAACTAGCTGTTAAGTAATCGAAGGATCTCATCGTTTCTAGAAAGAAACCAGGGTATTGGCTTCAACAGCTTGGCTGGTTAGCCACGTCTGGGGAAAGAAGTGCCTTCTGTTCTTTGTTTAAAAATTCTACTTATGTCCTCTGGTTTGTGTTTCCCTGTTTATTCTGAAGAACTCTACTGAGTTGACTGTGTCATTTCCTTTGAGGATTATTGTCAGTTCCTTTGAGTTGCTCCAGACTGTCATGATGGAACATTACCTTAAGCCTTCGAACATACTGTATGTAGTCGTTAAGACTTTGAACATGCCGTTTGTGGTTTTTCCTCTCAGACTGATTCCAGAGCAATATATTTTCTATAATCCCCTGATTTCATTTCTTCACTTGTAACTACAGTGTATGTCCTGTTTTGTTTACCATATTACTTCCTCTCATTTTCTGGAAAATGTAAATAATGTGTCAAAAATCAATACCTGTCTTTTTTCTAAATTGCTTCTTCTGGCTCAGTATTTCACATTTTTTATTTTCAGTTTATGTACTCACTACCTGCAAGCAAAACCATGCTTTTGTCTGCATTACACATTAAATGTTATCTTCTAGGTGTTTGAACTGTTAATACTCATTTCTTTTGTTAACTTGACTAGTTTACTCCCTACATCAGAATCTAGATCATTGATATAAGTTAAGATGAGCTGTGGTCTTCATACTGATCCCTGCAGAACTCCACTAATTACATCATCCTGCCTTTGGCATTCACCTCTCATCTGTACTGTTTTATATTAACAAATTATCATGCATGTGTTTAACCCAAACACATGCATTTCCCTGAAAGCCTACCCCCCAGTACTTTGAAAATTAATATTTTGTAAGGAACTTTATTACTTTATAAAAGCCTTCTGCAAATCTTAACAGACGTGAGTAGAAAGAACTCCAACAACCTGTCCTTTCTAAATTCATGTTGACTAACCCCTAGGATCCCATTCCATATCGGTGATTCTATAGTTCTAACATTTGTTTCATGCATTTTAAAGACGTCAGACTCATTGGTTTGTAATGATGTGGTTCAGTTTTGTCTCCATTTTTACAGATGGGCACTACATTGGCAGTTCTCCAGTCCAAGGTCTATGCCCAGCTTGAGTGACTGTTAGAAGAGCTGTCCATTGCTTCTCAATAACATCTCATTTCCATAAGTACAACTGGTAGGACACTGGCCCTGGGAACTCATTAGTCTTCTAGTCGCCAAAGCACTTTGGAAACTTGTATGCTAAATACTACACAATACAGAACACCTGAAATACTTGTTCAGCGCATCAGTCATTTCCTTTTTATTGAATAGGAGGTTTTCCATTGTTGTCCCAGATACATTTTACTTTATTTTCCGGGTTATTTTGGTACTGAAAGAGCCTTTTATTTTCTTTAGCCTCCCTCACAATATTCCTCTCCACCTCTCTCTTAGTCTTCCTATGATCATTTTGTACCTGTGATTGCGATTCATTGTACTCCCTTTAATTTAACTGGATCCTATTGGTTTTTAATCATTTTATAAAGTCATTTCTTTGCCCTTGTATTTGTCTTAATTGATTTGTTGAGCCATTTGGGATACTGGCTTGAGCTCCCACGTCCTGGCTGTCTGATTTCAGATCCCTGACTGGAGCAAATTTGTTTGGCAATTGTAACCCAAATGCTGACAGCATAAGCAAATACTTTTATGAGGCCCGTCCCAGCGTACAATCCCCTGTAGCACCCTCAATGTATTCATATTACTGAGAAGAAATTGAAATCAAACAACAGGCATCACCAGCTGGTGAACACTGAATGATATGTATTAATAGTCTCTACGTCCTACTGACTTGCTTTAAGAAGCTGTAGATTACATGAAAATATAGCAACTGAATTTTGCTTCCAAAAGTGTAGCAAATGCAGAGATCTCCAATGCTTTACAGGGACAATGAATGCACAGATCAGATTGCTACTTTGATTAGGGCTTCAAAAAGAATCTGTTAGTTTTGCAAGCTGTATGTGTAACCATGTGGCTTGCTCTGATGCACAGCAGCTCCTGTAGTGACGTGCTTCAAGAGTTATATATTAAGCCACACCCTAGTGCTGCAGGAGGCCACAGAAACAACGAGACACCACCCAAGTGATTGATACTTAGTTCCAATGAGAAAGCAAAGGAAAAAGATGGGTTATCTTACCTGGTACACAAACTGCAGTCTATGAAGGGAACAGGGAAGAAGACACTGAGTGCTCATCCTCGGGGCTGTACTCCTGCTCATCTCGCTTACATGATTGACTTCATACCCAAAATGAGCCCTGGTGTGTATTTCTGCACCCCTTCCCATAATTGGTTCCTGTTTGTTGCTGACCTCATCAGCCAAGCATCCTTGAAATCTAGTTTTGTTCACCCAAGCTTGACGCCTGCTTTTATCCCACCCGTGTAAAACAAAAAAACTGACCTGGCTCCCCAGGTATTGAACAACTACTGCCCTATTTCCAATTTGCCTTTCCTCAAAATAATTTTAGAATGGACAGTGGCAGCTCAATTACAATCTCGTTTTGTATCTAATGAGATCTTTGAGCATTTTAAGTCGGTGTTTAGACAGAGACACAGCGCTGAAATAGCTCTTGTTAAGGTAGCTAATGTTTTGCTGATTATTTCCGATCCAGGTAGAATTAATATACTTTCTCCTTCCAGTCTTAAATGCAGGTTTTAATACAGCAAATCGTGGAGTCCAGCTGGACCTCGTGGAAAATCATCTAGATGTCACTGGAACTCCCTTTCAGTGTTTTAAACCTATGGCCTGGCTACCGACCGACAATCTGTAAACTTGTTTTCAATCTGAACTTGACCTGCTTATTTAGAGGGTTCCAGTTGTTCTGTGTTAGGACTTTTACTATTTAGTATTTACCTTTAGGTTAGATTAATTGTAATCAGGGATTTTGGGTTCATTGCTACACTGATGTTACTAAGGTTTACTTTCAGACTTAAATTCTTTGGTTCATATGCTAAAAGCGCTGTGCATCAGAACACATTACAGCCATGCTCTGTAAATTGCACTCCCTATGAAGTATAGAGGACATTTTAAGGTTCACTTGCACATGTTGTATAAGGAACTGATCGGTCTGGTTCCAGATTATTTAAAGGATCTACTGCATGAGTACAGCCTTTAATCTGAGAGATCTAATAATGGAGGCCTCTTTAAATAGTGTTTGACTGAGCTTTCCTGTGTGCAGCAAGTGAAACACCATGACTGCCAACATTTTCCAAACTCAGCAATAAGGGGCTTTAATGACTAAATTCATTTTACTCTTGGTTTTAAAGGGGCGGTTTCCTGTGCTTTATTTCTTCTTTTTCTTAACTTATGTGAAGTGTGCATGTGCGCTAGTCTGCTGGAGTCTCACGAAAAAAGCGCTCAGAAATAAAATCGTATTATGACAATATTGTCATGAGTTGAAGACGTCGACTCGAGCCCTGCTCCCAGTGCCGAGATTAATCTGTGCTGTTTTTTTTTTTACCAGTAATTCACATTCTCCTCCTGGCCTGTCTCTTCACGGATCAAAGGCAGAGGAATAGGAATGAGGGCCCGAGAGGGTAAAGGAACGAGCTGACACAGCAGTATCTGTATCAGTCCCCATCTGACAGGCAAGCACAAGAGCCTCAGATACAGGAGACTCACCCCCCGGTTCTCCGGCCACTTACTATGCAATTTAACAAAAATGCACCTTTACAACAAGGAGCTTTATATGGAAATTGGTTAAACCTTCAGAAGGCAGGAGCCTTCCCAGTCTGGAAAAGACACTTCAGGCCATCAGAGCTCTGTGTTTTTACTATGCACCCACAGTGTACGCCCGCACAGCTGGAAATAACAACATTTCTTACTTTGCCTCTGAATTCTGGAGAAAGTCAGTCACACACGGGTTGTCTCAGCGGTATATTTAGAGTGCGATCAGCCATAATGTTCCCCCATAATGAAGCCTCATTCCCTGTCCCAGTTACTCTGTATTCCTATCAGTGCAAGATCCTGCACTGACACAAGCACTACGAAGGCACCGAGGCTGAGGCTACACTAAGGAAATAAATCAATATTCAAAGCCTTGAACGGAGAATTATACCTTTCTGTTACAGGCTGTCTAATATTACTCTCATTCGGCATTGGTTATTACGCAGCGTGTCACAAAATGACATGTGGTGCATAATCCTGTATAATGGATCCCACATTGTACTGTCGTGGGTGGGACTGACGAAAAAAGCTCAAGTTGTTTCTTGAGGGAAACAAAAAAATCAATTACATCTGACAGGAAGAGTTGATGTACTCTGGAGTTCCTACTCCTATATACACTAGTATGGCACGTTACAGAGTGGAAGATCACATCTGAAATTTTCAAATCTCTTTGGGAAACAACAGCTTCATAAAATAAAACATTTCTCTCTGCAGAATTTAGAAAGAAACAATATGCTGAATGATTAATTAGCTGCAGAGTGCTCATTTGGGAACTTGCAGTAGGTCATGAAGTCTGCAGCAAATGTTTGTTTTTAATCTGTTTGAATTAAAATAAAGAAATCTCTTCCATTATAACTTAATATCTGTATCTCTGCTTGTAGTTTTTTGTGCAATTATTCTGCAATAACAGAGATCTTGAGGTCACAGGGGAGTCATGCCCAGCCATGGTAATGGTTACTATTACTGTAACCTGTCTCTGCTCAGTAGCATGTTGTATATTGTGTATGTATGTTGTATGTGTAGTGTACGTTGCTCAGCATATTATTAAGGTATTCTCCAGAGAGTACCTGGAATAGTGGTTTATCAAACATCTACCACTTGAAAGCACAGTGTCAGTGAAAATGGACACTTTCTTACCAAATTTCTTCTGCCATGAGAAGTCTCCTGCTCCTGCCAGAGATACTGAAAAGTAATGAAAGGCAGTATTTATTAATATGTCTGTAATCTGTAGTATTGTGATGAGTGCCAAGATGTTCTTGTTGCCTTAAGTAAAACTTGGGTATTAGAATGAATGATCGTGATAATGATTAGAATGAATTTCCAGCATCCTTGGATCATTGCCTGACAAATTACAGACATAATATGATGGCTAAGAATACAGGAAAAACACATTTATCATGCAACCAGATTCAGAGCCATTCTTGAGTTTTCTGTCTACAGTTATCAGGCAGGCATCTCAGCCCTTCACACAACATATGAAAACTTAAAAAAAAAAACAGGCACAAAATGTATGCTTAAAATGTATGTATATGTAAAGTCATTCTCATTTAAATGAGCATAGCAAGCATCACAAGAAACCTATCATAAATAAATTCTACAAATTATGGATATTGAATAAATAATTATGTTTTCCTCTTGATTAATTGATCATATCTGACTGACGGCGCTACATTTGAGCCACTGGCTGTTGCATAAGCCCAAAATCAGCCCAGTAGTTAGTGAGAGACTTAAAAGAACCAGCAAGGAGATGATTTAACCTAACCTGAATGACACAATCAAAAAGGGGTGAAAATCCCAAAAATGAAAGAAAGCAAAAAGGAACCTGGGCGCCCAGCTAATCAATAGATCAGCACCTTCATGGCGCTACCCATTGCTATGCTGGAGGCCAGGCTGTCAGCATATTTCCCTCGCTGTCTGCAGGTGTTCACAGCCAGCGAATTCTAACCTGGTTAGACGCGTCAGTCGAACACAGTTCATCGATCTTAGGTCTTGATCAGGGGACCGCAAGCCGCAGCGCCTGGCCGAGATCAACACATCGTCATGCTCCAGCGTCGTGATCTTTATCCACTGGCGGCTCCACTGCCTCAGAAATGCGTGATCACAGCAACCCGGACACCAGCAGGTCAGCCGTAAGGATGTGGCTAAGCAGTCAGCGTCTCTAGGATAGATGATCACACAGAGCACAAGCACTTACTAGCTCTTATTGACCCTGCAGGACGAGGTGGTGTGAACATTCTCCAGCATTCGATCCTCGTGTATTTCAGCAATGAATCAGGGTTTAGTGCAGACCACCCTGATGGACATCAGCAGCAGCTGCGGTGCAGATCGGGCAGAGTAGTACTCTAATTGCTGTGTACAACAGATCAATGGCTGGGGATGTCCAAGGGTGATGGTCTGGGCAGGAGTGTCTGTCTGCTACAGGACTTCAGCTGTAGTGATTGATTGCAACCTGACTGCCGGAGCTACATTGATCAAGTCATCTGCTGCTCCTCCTGCAGGCCCGTCCTCTGCAGGACAACACGGCCTGATGCTGCTCATGTACAGTAGGAGCGGCTCGCTTGCGTGGTGAGAACCTACTGTACCTGCCTGACCTGAGCCCTGCTGGACATGTGTGGCTGTCAAGACTGGACTATGGAACAAGCACACGCTTAATACTGTACAAGAGAAACGGGACAGAATCCCACAAGCCAGCTTCTGCCCCCCGGTGCAAACCATGAGTCTCAGATGTGCAGCTTGTGGTTCCAAGGGTGGCCACACCCAGCCTGAGCCTTTCGAAGTAAACCCCCTCTGGATCGACGCTGTTGATGACAGCTGGTAATTGCCCAGTGGATTGGACAACGCTACAGTGTCAGTGCAATTAATACAAAAAGCAGTAATTTTACTTATAAATGAAAAGCTATTTTGATTCTTAATGAAACATTAAATGTACACGTCTAACCACACCATCTCTGTCATGTGGAACAAGACAATTAAAACGCTTTGAAAGCAGAGGCGCATTTTAGAAGATGATTATTTTTTTGCTTGTCCTTGTCATTCTGTTCTAGTATGTATTATTCAGGCAAAAAGTTTTAAAAAAAGGTCAAAATCTGACATTTTTGCAGTTGAATAAATTGTAATAAATAACATAAATTAAATGCAAAAAGATGGTGTTTTGCTGTTCCTCTGATAGTGGTCACATCTGTTAACAGGAACAGAGAAATGGACAGAGTCTGCTCCGTGGCAGGTAATGTGCTCACAGGTGAGATGACATTTATCATCAGAATATCAGTAGCAAAAAAAACTAAGCCGATAGATGACTAACATATGAGAAATGGGCTCGTATGCAATTCTTCTTCTCAAATGAAATGAGAACTGTTGTTTAAGGTCTTGCAGAAGCTGGTGAAGCCCCCCAGTTGTGTAGTAAAGAAATATCTCCTCCACCTAAAAAAAAACACAAGGCCACCCATCATTGTGTCGGGGGGTGGGGGGTGCAAAACTGAACTCTTTGGACCAGCTAGATTAAACCTCACAAGAAAAGAACACACACAAAAAACCCCAGAGAAACAAGGTCATGCTTGTGCAGATTATGTAACCAGGTGGAATTTACTTTAACTTCAATGTCTTCTCCCTCTTCTTTCCTCACTTCCTTTCTGCTACCAATTAACCTCAGTACCTTCTTCTTTTATCACAGAAAATCTACCTTCCCCAGTGGACTTTTTAGTGCTGCACATTAATGGTGCTTTTATGTTAACAGCGGTCTTAGTCCGACAGGTCTGTGTTGATTTTTTCACATAGCAATGCTCAGTACGAGTGCCTGTGACCTGCCCTGTCCCTGACAATCCCCTTTCCTCATCATGTAGTGTAGACATGGCACAGGAGCTACGGAGGAGAAATAACACCCCCAGTACTCTCGCAGTGCACGGCCATGTCTCATCGGCGATCCCATCAGTCGAGGCTTTGGGAAAAGAAAAAAAGACCATAAATTAAATCAAGCACGCTTGGCCTCGCAGTTTAAATGATTAAAAAGTTCAACATCGCAAGACTGGAATTTCAGCATGACTCGCGTACCGGAAAACTCCCCCCCTGCAGAAACAATTAAACAAATCAGAACAAAAAAAAGACAAAAGAAACGTAGCAACCGCAGATTCTCTTTTATTCATTTCCTAGCCAGGTCCTTGGCATGCATATCCACAAACCTTATTACGACAAGTCTCTGTGAAAGAGATTGTCTTTATCAGAGGCTCAAAATATATTACCCAATTCTGGGTGCTGAAAGCTATAACCATGATTCAGGAACATTAAAGCAGAATTCAATTATCCGCCGCTGTTAGTAAAAGTCTACCCTGGTATCCATCTCTTTGCAAATCCATGGGGGTATAGAAATATAATGGGAATAAGCCTTAGGACTGGTCTCTGAGTTTGCAACTGACTAAACCTCCCTGTCCTATTGCTTTGCAGCGATGGTATGACATATTGCTTTTTTATGAGATCTCAGAAAGTACCAATGCCTTTTAAGAACTCTCCACAAAAGATCAGGTGGCATGATTTATCTGAACGGTAAGAAAACACAGTCCAGTGGTAGCAGATTCGAACTGCGTTTCTTGGGGTTGCTTTTCTGGGAGGGAATTTGTGTTGATTCGTTTCGTGCTAGGAGCAGGAAAGGCAGCCAGCAAACCTGACACGCGTATCTTCTGTTACAGGTTCAGCGCTATGTTCTGACTGACAACTGGGCTGTGATTTACCTTAAGAAAATGCACTCAGATTTCTTGCACTGGGTTGAGGTGTAGTGTTGAAGGGAAAAGGAACTGCTTCTCAAAGATGATGATCTCAAACCCCCGCATTACGTGTTTTTTCTGTGCTCTAAATCCAAAGTAAACACAGGCTGACAGTTTCAAACCACTAGACGTGAAGACAGTAAAATAAAAAAACTTGCAAAAATAAGCTTCCAGTAAGAACTACACTTACAGTACATAAAAATTCAACAGGCAAATACTGAGCCAGAGGTCAGCACAATTGCTTCAAAAGAAAACACTAAAAGTGATGTTTAGAATGCAGATAGTTTTTGTTTTTAGTAACAGGATTAGTGTAAATCTTTCTACTCTTCAAGGTTTATTTGCATGAGAGAAACACACTGCTCTGCCCTTCCCTGTGCTGTGGTACCTCATCCTTCAGCACCACCGCCTGATAATGGGTTAATAATCCTATAAACCCATCAGCTAAACTAAATACCTGGGAGGAAAACTAACAAACCATTAAGCCATTTTGCTGAGCGATGCTCCTCCGACGCACTGAGACCGACTGACCCCCAGAACTGCCTCTCAGCCAGACAGGCGCATGTGCGGTTTGTTTAAGACATGCAAACTCAAATGGGACCACACTACACTGCTTTCCTGGGTGGATGTAGCACTCTGCAAAGCATGCGTTTGTCTTCAGGAGCGGCGTCAGCCGGAACGTAAGGGCCTGGCTTTGTGCAAAAGGGAGGCTCTGGCTTTTAACGGCTGACCCCAGGCCCTTGAAAGAGCTATTTAAATTAGAATAGCGAGATCACGCCGCCAGATTGTGTCCTTCCAGCTTGATTTGTCGGCCCTCTCAGCTTTGGTTAACTATTGTTATTTAAATAACGCATCTGTACCTCGGCCTCCTCCGGCTTGGCTGACGTCGGTATTCTCACGTCGACTCGAATGATCAGAATTATATAAAGCAGGACGTCAGGGCATTTGGTTTCACGCCACGTGGGTACAGGATTCTGCACAACCCGTGCAATATTGCTAGCTTGAAATGGTTCGTTTCAGCTTGCGGAGTCGTGATAAAGCAGGGCCGACGAGGACTTGTTTGTGCAGTGCCGTCCATGCAGAATTAGCAACGAAAATCACAACCTGCACCCTCCCCCACGAAGACCAGAAACAAACTCGTACTAAAAATGTAGAAATCCCTTTCGATGATTCTACCCCTCTCAGTGTTGTGAAGCCGCATTGGGTAATGTTCATTCCTATGATTCATAGCAATTGCATTGTCATAAAACATGAAGGCCTTCATATGCCAGTCTGTTTTAATGGTCAAAGTCCGCTGTATCAGGTTGATGAACCAGAATACAGGAGAAGCAGCTATGCACAGTTGCTAACTTTCAATTGACATGGATTCACAATGACAATAAACTACACCTGCCACCGTCTCCCTGTTTAGCCAAACACAGATGAAGGAATTGTGCTAAGATGGAAAGCACAAAAAGACCTAGAACTAATTCTCGGACATCTGCTTAGTTGCTTTAATTTTCCGTCCTTTCTTTGAGCCCCTGCATCTAAGAATCCATCGGTACTAACATGACAGTAGCAGGCCCCAAAAAGTGGAGGAAACAATATGTGCATTTGAAATAAACTCAATTAGTTTCAATATGAAACTCTTTCAGTTCTCTAATTTTTAAAGGCCATGGTGTTATGTTGTTATATAAGGTATTTCTTGCAATGCCATACACATTGTAGGGCTGTCACGCATTCTTTACATTACTTTGGATTGCTGAGGGCTGGCTAAAATCCTTTAGTCTGCATAGAACACATTCCTGACAAGCATCACAACAGAATCTCTATTGGCATTTGGTCATGCTGAGATCTGCATTAATGCCAATAATGCTCACAGACATGCTTGCAGATTAGCAGGCATTTTTTTGAATCAGAGGAACGTTCAGAAACACTTGAGGATATCAGACATTTTTAAACACTGGTCTGTGAAAACCCTCCCAGCAGACATGCTCTTATTCAGTTTGAAGTCAACATAGTGAACTGAAGAGATGCCTATTTCCCATAAAAAAGGATAAAAAAAAGTCATCTAAGTCTCTGGGGCTTAGCTGCTAGACTGGGCGATGCCACTGTATTCAATACAGCCTCTCCAAAACCTCTTTATGATCCATTAATATTCCCTGAAAATAAAAAAAATCAACTAAATTTCATTTAGAGACCCCTGAATACTTCCTGAATGATGACAGCCAGTTTGACAGCATCCAGCTCTGCTCTTCAGCCTTTCCCGAGATAACCCTGGGACACTGGCTCTGATACAACGCCCTCCCTTCAAAACAGTCCACAATAGTAAGCATTAATGGATTGTTAGCAACCTATTTGGTTGTTCTCATTAATATTTAACCTTCAAATGTCCCATTAATCCGGATTAACATTGATGAAGGGAGCATTGCTTTCAATGCCCTCACCTGGCTCTGCCTTGTTCGTTATTGTTGTGATTTGTACCGTTTACCTGAACTATAAAATACTCACTAGATGCATAAAGGACCCATCTGGGACACACCTCCGTGCCCCAGGGTGTGACGGAAATAGACTTGGAAATCATTTATCCCCTGTGGAGTTTCACTCTTAAATAAGACAGAAATTCTTCTATGTCCTGAAATACTGTTTGTCCTGAACTCTTGGTTTCTTTGGGTAATGGTTATTATTGTTGTGTTGGTGTGCCGGATGCTGCTGCAAAACACATTTCCCCAGGGAGATAATAATGCTGGAATCGATTATAAAGTGTAAATGATGCCTTAAAGGAAGATGTAAAAGAGCTTATTGAGGAAATGTATTTTAAATAACAATGGATAATTCTGCTTTAAAATTTGCTTTGCATCTGGTATTCTATGAGTATTTAGTTTTTCTCTACTAGGAATAGTGGAAGATGAAGAAAAATGTAAGGATTCCTTAACTGTACCTTGTGCAGTGTTATAAATGCACATATTCCGACAGTCAGTCTTCTGTATGGATTCTGCCACAGTACTATGGTGCTTCATTGGGGGTGATGGGAGTCTGGAACAAGATACCCAGTCAAGGCGTTGAAGCTGATGCTGTATCCTTACTTCCTTCTGGAATTGGCTGGACGAGATCCCCTGGTCAATTAGCAGCTGAGCTGAGAGCCAAATCGTGTTTTTAAAAAGTAAATACCTTCGTCAGGTTTATATGACCAAGCCTTTAAACCCACACTGGATGTAACTGATTAAAAAGAAGTAACGCACCTGGGGGCTGCATGGCGGCTCTGGACCTGCGGTGCTGTCTGGGTGGAGTTTGCACGTTCTGGCACGTTCGTGTGGGTCTCTCACGGGTTCTCCACTTTCCTCCTACAGTCCTAAAACATACTGTAATGCCACGTCAATTGTCTTCTGGGAAAACGGGCCCCCCTGTGTGTCTGCTTGCCTGTCTGGCTTGTGGCCATGGTCAGGTGGGAGAGCCTCTAGCCCCCCCGAGACTCCGAACGGAGGGAAATGGCTAGAAAATAAACGGAAGTACCGCGGTTTAGTGCACATTTACCGCACCATGCATTTTAAACGATCCTTTTTACCTCCATTTTAAACTCTTATAGCAGGATTCCCTGCCTCTTGACGAGTCTCAATCAGATCTTCTCAGCAAATCCTCCTCCGGCAGCAGGAGCTAGGATTTTGGAGCGAAGGGTCAAGGGGTCAGCTCCCAAGCGGGACACGGCTGTTGTACCCTTGAGCAAGGTGCTTCAGTCAGATCGCGGCACTAAATGAAATGAAAGAGTCCCCAGGTCAGCATTGTTAATGAGAAATTCTCGATTGCTTTACCTGGTAAAATAAAAGAATAAGAGAGCAGGGGACTGGAAGACATAACATTCAGATATTTATTATCCATAAGGTATTGGGAGAGATCTCTTTACAAGACACGTCGGGTGGCGAACGCTGACTGTGAAACAAACAAAGTAGGGTGTGCAAAACAGCAATATCTGAAGCACTTTCTTTTTCATCTTCTACTAGCAAAACACTTAACTCCCAAGGGACAGGAGTGATATGGCGTATGGAAGGAAGACCCATGTGTTGATATTCTATTGATCCTCTTTTTCAGGCGTTACCCAGCAACAACATCATTGTATCACACACATCAGTGAATGTGCAAAGCACACAGTGCTGTAGCATCTGAAGGAGAGAGCATGGTGACAGGCCCGGAGCCGGGAACACAGCTGAGACTTGCCCCTCATTGATGGTGCCATCGCAGTTTAAGCCCAGCCAACCTATCGGGTTCTGCGCTCAGTCTATAGGTGCACAGGTCGAGGAATAATAAAAGGAAAAAAAAACACAACACTGTAGATTTGCAGATTGCATGAAAAAAAAAAGTGCACACTTTTTACCTGTAAGGTCTCCTTTAGGATACTGTGTACAATTTGGCTCACTATATTACAAAAAAAGATCAGTCCAGAGAAGAGTGAGCAGATATATCCTGGGGTTTAAAACGAATCTCCTGCTCTGACAGAAGGAACATCGTTAGTTCAGTTGAAAGAACGTAGCAAGTCTCAAGGATTCAGGTGTTCGAAAACCTTACAAAAACATTTACATGGTCAGTTCGGAATCCTTCAGACTCATTGGAGAAACACCAACCACTCGTGGAAACAGCGGAGGACAGGAGGCTCCCCTTTACACACAGGTCCACTGGCGTCTGGAGAAAATCCGCCCAGCCATGTTGCCGGTGCAGGTACCCTGGCTTCTTTAAAGAAATGATTAGTTATCAGCAACCGAATAAGATGTGTGAACCAAAACAATGTGGGCATGGAGAGTAGCTCAGCAAGGTGAACACAGAGCTTTAAGAGGCACAAGAACTTAAGTTTCATGCCAATCTCAGTCTAAATAAAATGATCAGTGTGTAATTATTTGCTGAGTTGTTCAGGATCATTTTCTCTAGGTCTGCCACTGAAACGATTGGATACAGGACCTGTAAGTGGCCAACATTAAAAAATAAATTCCATCCGAGAAAAAAGGATTATGAAGAGTCTCTATCTACTCTGCTAAATATGCATCACATCAATGTGGAGTAAAATTTATTACATTAAACTGTGATTATCAAGTTCCTTTCACCCGTTCTCTTGCTTGCATTGTGCTAAACATCCATATGCAGCTGTTATATACAATAATTAAAATTGAGTTAATACAAATTGTCATTCAATGACCATCTAAAGTGAAATCTAAATACATCCATTCAATCTCCACAGCAATACTACGAGAGGGTCTGAGACATTTGAGGATTTAAGCGGTTAAAGAAAAGTGAATTTTAAAAAAAGCGAGAGAGAGAAGCAGAAAATGTATTAATTTTCAAGCTTTCCAGTGTATTAGGATGCATTTAACAGCATGACATTACTATCCCCTGGAACACCTACTCACTGCAGTGTCTGTCTCAGAGCTAATCAAGGCTCCACTAGGTTGCTGCTACATGATACTTTGGTCACGGTTCTCTCTGCTCCGTTCATAAAGAAGTCCCTATGAAAGAACAGCAGGAGAATTTAAAGACACAGTGTCCAATTTCCAGTCCACAATTTCAAGTGGAGGCCAGGGGAAAGCTAACTGAGAAATACTCACCCAGAATCCTGATAACACACTTTACCCCTAACCTTTCACCATGGATCCTAATACCCCTGATGAGCACACACAATAAAAAATAATCACATTTGATTGGGGCATCTCCTGGATCCAACATCCTAACTATCCGGCACTAAAATGACACCTTATTTAAAACTGGAGAACTAACTAATCTGTCATCAACACAGCTGAGTGTCTTTTTTTCAGACGACAGAAATAGGAGTTAGCACACAGGAATGAAATGCAGCCCATGAATGGTTCATCCTTTCCTGTTTGTTTGTTTGTCTGTCTCTACAATAAAGCTCCTGCCATTTTCAGTACTTGAGCTGTGAATCCAAGTTATTTTTTTACTTCAAATGAAAATGCAGGAAGACTTCAGTTGTTTTGCAAGTGTGCAGAATAGAAGTTTTGTCACCGAAACCAACACTGACATCTCGATTTGTTTCAATCACCAGAACAATAGCAACTACAAATTCAGCATTTTTTAAAGGATCTTCAGAGAACAGTGAGGCTATATTGAGGGAAAGAAAAAGCCGATCTATTTCATATTTTTTACCAGGGCCCATGTTTATGATCTGTGATGCTCTTCATATTTCTAAATGATGTTCTGCAGCACGACTGCAGCTGTGCAATCAAAATATTGCAACTTCTGTACTTCTCACCAGGTTATGACACCACAGAGTGTTAGGTCCTCCGTGCTGAGCAGTCTGCTGATCTGGGTTCCACATCTCCATCGTGAGTGCACAATCCCCTGATCCCAGCTCTGTCATTTCTGACAGGTTACGCCTGTGTTAAAAATAACAAAAGCTTGGAGACAATAAAAGACTGCAGTGGTTACATCATGACTGCCTTAAGCCTTTGAGGACATGGGGGGGGGCTGATGCAGCTAGCTCTCCACAAAGCGCAGATGTGTTGCGGGTAAGTTTTACGTTAATGAATGATAGATATGACCTTACAGGAGGCAATTAGATATTTTTTTCCCCCAGAATAGGCAGGAACAAATCATCTGCCTTCTTTTTTTCCATTATTCATCCAGAAATTTCATTTAGTTTCACCCCCAGGCTCTGCCAATTCCTCCTGGCTCACTCACCGTCAGGGCAACACCATAATCACACAGCTCAGCAGGAGAGCTTGAAATACGCTGTCTCTGGATTTCTTCCTCCTCTTCCCAAAAGTGACAGACTTTCTACTCCTCCCCTTCACTCCGCCCGGAAGAGAGAAGCACCGGCCTTGGCGAGCGCATCCATTGAGATTTCAGGAATGTTACCAAGTGCGGCACTTTTGTGCTTTTCCACAAACTTCAAGTGATCCGCTGGACACTCCCGAGCAACAGCATCAGAAAAAAAAATGCACGTAACCTAAAAAAAACCCCAACCAATTACTTATAAAGCTATAGACAAGTCCTATCAATTACTCCAGAAGAATCGCACTTAATCTTGATAACGGTAGGATTTTGAAGCTATTACATAAACATTAACATAAACATGCTCATATAATCTTTGCATTTTTATCTTATTATAAATACCAAAAGAGGCAATATATATTATCATTTGTATTGACATCTCCTGTATAAGAACTCATTAAACATTTATTATATTTCAGGTTATTAAAATTTTAATTTAAAGCACCAACACTAACGTGCCACTATAAATGTCAGGGAGGCTGTGAATTATATTCCGAGATGCTCTGTTTATCTCTGTGAGTGATCGCAGAAAAGGATGGAATGCAGGGGTGAAGGCAAAACAGCTTTAACTTTTACCAGGACTGCAGAAGAGATGCCTGTCAGCTAAGCTGAGACATGAGTGGAAGGAGTTTCAGATGTACAGGCAGAGAGATTTCCCCCATACCCAGCCTGACAAGAAAATCTCAGGAAAAAGCTTTCGACTGGGGGAAGATTTTGCCCGTGAAAAGAGTGAGCTGGAGAAGGGGTTCCCAGTGCTGGTCCTGCAGGGGCACACACCTGCCGGGTTTGCATTCCAGCTGAGCTGGATCATTAATGCCGAAACCCCGTTTGAGCTAACAAGGTGCTTTCCCCCTGCTCAGGCGCTTGTTGATTGTACTTATGAAAAGCGGAAGTTAAAACACAACCTCCAACATGTACGAGACCTGAAAACAGTCGAACAATTAACCCCATTAAGGGTTCGGGTTCAGAGAGATCAGCTGGAACAAAAACCCAACAGGTCCGTGTTTCTCCAGCAACAGGATCCCCTGGGAAGACCCTTCTTCGGTTTCTATGCAACCTTGACTTCCTGTTCCGCCATTCCTGCCCCTGCAAGGTTTAGACCAATACCACACGCTGGGATACCACACTGCGAGGAAGAGAGGACCACGCTTCATAGACTATGCTTTCAGAGGACCTTCATAAGAAGTTCTGTGAATGGGGCAGCCTGTCGGGTGAAACGAATATTGCAAAGGCTTTCTGTGCAACAGGAGTAGCCATGTCAGGGTCATGCTCTGAAAAGCACACTAAGTGTGTGGTAAGCACACAAAGCCCTGTGAATAATGCAGTGATTGTAATTTCCCTTTCAGTTTTGAGAAGTATTACAGTACATTTAATCTTTTAAACGGGGTGACACTCAGTCTGTGCTGGGCTGTCTCTACAATGAACCGTGAGTCATCGTCGCTTTGTGGAGAGCTTCCTCCTGGCACCCAGAGGGCACTCCCCCTGGAACTGCGGGTCTCCAGCTGTCCTCGTCGAACCCCCCTGCTCGGTCCCTGCTTGAAACTGGAGCGCAGCACGGCTCTCCTCTCTCCGGGGTACGGAAGTCATGGGAGTGATCGTCCAGCATGACAAGACAGAGGAGGCCTCTCTCCAGGACAGGGACCGTCCTCAGGGAGGTCAGTAGTCTCAATGGGAATACATTTAAAAAAACATGCCTAATGCAGAAAGGTAATGCCAGTGTTTTTATTGAAATCAGATTCTAGAGGGGGCTCATGCTGGCCCCTGTGTAATTTACTCTCCATCTAGAATCCCATTGCGTTTGGAATTGGTTTTCCCCGACTCATTCTCCCTCTGAATGGACTCTCCTCACAAAACAGATTCACTGTGAAATTGTCTGCCTGGATCTCAGGCACAAAGACACCCCCTCGCTGTCAGTCTGCCGTTAACCCTTAACAAGGACAAATATCCTCATTACCCAGTGGCAGTCCAGACCGCCAGGGAAAATAAGGACACAGTGGCACAATATCAACATCAGAAATGGGAGATGGACACAGGGAACAGGCAGAAAAGATCGCCTCCTTTTGTGCTGGTCAGCAGCTTCCTTTGAAAGCAGACTTTTCCATTAAAGATTTATGGTTGCATGCATGTTCTTCCTTTCCCTCATTACTGCCTTTTCCAGGTTAGTAACAACGTGTACTTGGCCACAGACATCCATCCAGGTCTCTGAAGCATTATTGAGCTGAAACCCCTTGTTTTTACAGCGAACAACAAATGAAGAAAAATAAAATATGCATTTACCCCAGTATCTGTCTGTATTACTTGAATGTAGTTCAGGTGGGTAGCTGCGTCAGCATGCGTAGGCTGCAAAGGAACAAGTAATAGGTTTATTCCATGCTGAAAAAAAGAAGAAAGAGAACACAACGTTTCGGCCGTGCACGGCCGAAACGTTGTGTTCTCTTTCTTCTTTTTTTCAGCATGGAATAAACCTATTACTTGTTACTTGAATGTATGCAATTATCCGGGTTGCAACAACATTACAATTACAATCGTACTTGTAATTGTAAATAGCTGAAATGCTGAAATGACTCGAGTTTACAACAAAAGTTCAGGAGGGGTGACAACAGTCAAATTGATTCGGCCTCTGCCGTCCTAAATCCTAAACATTCCTGACGGCATGTCTGCATGTTAAAAAATGATAAAACACTATAAGTAAGTCCCTTCTCTCCCTCGTATTTGTCTTCTACCCTTCACCACACCTGTGAGCAGCCATATCACCCTGCAACTCCCAGCTGGCAGCCCACGGCAGCCCAGCAGGTGTGAGCCCAGCCAGTACCTGGATGGGAGACCTCCTGGGAAAAACTAAGGCTGCTGCTGGAAGCGGTGTTAATGGAGGCAACAGGGGGCGCTCACCCAGCAGTCTGTGTGGGTCCTAATGCCCCAGTACAGTGAAGGGGACACTATACTGTAAACAGGCGCCGTCCTTCGGATGAGATGTAAAACTGAAGTCCTGACTCCCCGTGGTCATTAAAAAAAATCCCAAGGTGTTTCTCGAAAAGAGTAGGGCTGTAACCTGCGTGTACTGGCCAAATCTCCCATTGGCTGTTACCAATCATGGCCTCTTAATAATATGAATTGGCTACATTACTCTGTTCTCCTCCCCACTGATAGCTGATGTGTGGGGAGCGTACTGGTGCACTATGGCTGCTGTCACATCATCCAGGTAGATGCTGCACATTGGTGGTGGTGGAGGGGAGTCCCCATTACCTGTAAAGCGCTTTGAGTGGAGCGTCCAGAAAAGCGCTAAATAAGTGTAAGACATTATTATTACCTCCTCCCCCTGTGCAGCTGCCCCTTGGTCACCCCTCACTCTGCAGGGGGGTCCCAGCCTCCTTGTCCCGAGGCCAGGGGACTGAACCTCAGCCAACATTTTCAATACACTTAATTTAATTTGGGTGTTGTTATTCCTAGTGAAGTAATGTTTGTAAGCAAAACTCATGCAAATGTAAGCAAGCCAAGATGTTTTAATCACTGCACAATCATAGGTTAAACATGTTAACCACTTCCCGTAAGAAGAACAACTAAAAATAGAAACTAGTTAACGATGTACCCAGCAAATGCAAAGGAACGTACAGACTGGTATAAATGCAACAGATTATTTGCTCGTTAACATTAATTATGCATTAACTGATCAACTGTTTGAAATATGATATTAAGAGAGACTCAGATGTGCTGCTTGAAAATGTGAAAGCTGGTGTCCTCATAAGCTCCAGGACTCCATTTGTGAATTTGCGCCGAAAAAAGGTAGTGCAAGTCACATTGTAATCACGCCACCGTTCGCACAATGCCAACACAGTCCCTGACCACAATGTTCAACAATCCAGGGGGCACAGCCACGATCACGTCACGACTCAAGGCCTCCAGGGCATCCCATTGAAAAGAATCCCCTGGACACTGGCAATGTGTGCCGTTTCAGAAGGAGCTCTTATTCTGCATTTTATGTAGCGATGCTGGAGCATGCACCCCGTATACAAGAGCCATACGCTTGCTGCAGTTTGTGTAAAGGAGTGATATCAGCTCAGTGGCAGAGGTTCATGGTGAACAGGACACTGATGTTGACTACTAAAGACTTTCTGCTTCAGTCTGGATCTTGACTGCGGGATGAGCAGGGTGCACCCCATCACTGACGGCCGCTGTTGTATAACGATCTGGGAGATGCTTAATAAGTTCAAAGGAAGAACCTTCCTCTGGTCCGCACCAGTCTGAGCCAGTTTGCGTGGCTCCATGTTTAATATTGCCCCAACATTACCTGTACCACACATCTCCCTTACCAAAAACATGTTTACAAGCACGGAAATGGTATTACAGCCACAGTCTGTAGAAACCCCCCCCAAACCCTAACCCTTCTGGTGTTCCTCATCAACCTGTGGATTCACAAGTGTTTAAATATCGATACCGATGACCAGAACAATTTCTAATGCAGATGTGTGACTCTGCAAAGGTTTTACTTCATAAGGAGGTCATCAGAGGTGTGGTAACGCACAGCAGGAACACCGAGGAGAGACTCTCCTTTTGAAACGAAAGCAACACTAGGGAACAGCAACAACAAAAACGTTTAGGCTGTTATTATAGCAAAGCACGGACCCAAGCAGTACAAAAGGGTGGAAAATAGGATAGACA
The DNA here is from genome assembly GCF_040954835.1 of Lepisosteus oculatus. Lineage (NCBI taxonomy): Eukaryota > Metazoa > Chordata > Actinopteri > Semionotiformes > Lepisosteidae > Lepisosteus > Lepisosteus oculatus. The sequence goes on along the minus strand of NC_090704.1, from coordinate 2,766,667 downwards.
CCGGATAGATTTAGGAAGCATGCAGAGAGGGGTGTGGATAATCACCATGACAGAGGGAAGAAAAACAATTTCCAGGTGTGAAAATTTGAGATGGCAAAACTCTCAATGAGTGTCATCTATTCAGAAGCTGTGATGTATGAAATACCACAGGACACTTGCGTCCGCGCTGTCCTGCCGCCGACGTGACGCACAGCGGCTCAGTAAACCGAGGTGCTGGTGAAACTTAATGAGCCAAGGCCACGCACTGGCCACCAGTATCAGGAGCTCGTCGAGTCAATGAGGACTCATACCGAACAACTCATTAAGAGGGGTGAATATTTGACGCAGTACATTAAATAAGGGTGCAGGCTAAACATGGCACCCGAGGCATGGGAAAAGATCACCCGTTGGACATCTCAATTCTAGGGGCGCAGGCGGGGCATTGAGGCCGGAGTCGAGAGGAGGACAGGGCTGGAAGCAGCGGGCGTAGAGCAGGGGGCTCTGCCTGCCGACGCCAGCACATGCTTGGGGAACACACTCGCTAACCCACTGCAGGCAACACCGCCCCGACACGAGCACCGCCGGCCTGCCTGCGACCTGTGGGGCTACAGGGTCACGTGCCGCGCCTTCTACTGCAGAACCAGCTGTTACTGGCACACCCCCGGCCAGTTTTCACTGAAGGCAAATGCACTTTCAGGCAGCTCCACACTCACCCCGGCGACCCCTGGAAAACCAGTGAAAAACAGAAGTCGCAGCACAACAGCGTGTGGCATTTATGTCAATAGCACCCTTCAGAGAATCATCAGAAAGTGTCAGGACACAACATCGAAAACAATTATTAAAACAATTGCTCCAGCAACACAAATGGGTTAGACAGAGCACGGGGGGGGGTTATTTAGAACAGAGAGAGACTGAAAGCAATGCTGAATTGCGAGTACTCAAGGTGGAAGGAGAATTCTTTTATGTAAGAACAAAAACACAAAAGGGCCTTTAATCGGCTGGGCACTGAGCTGAAATTAAACCAGCTTCTTTTTAAAAAACAAACATTCTACCTCATCCTGAAGCCCAGGCGAAAGAAGACTCTTTTGCTCATAGTTATACAGATGAAATTAATAACAAAAAAAAAAACGGACCTTGCTTAAACCAGCTGATGATGAAAAAACACCTCTGGGTGGCTTTGGAGTTAATGAAGTCCGGGAGCACTATCAGATTTTGAATGATAGAGAATCTGCTTCATGCCATGGACTGGAAGAAGATGTGTAATTTGTAACCGTATGGCAGTATGTGTTTGTGAAAGTCACTCAATTACTGAGGAACAATATCATGGCAAAGATGACTAGTATTCCAGTTTTCCAGAAGGGTGGGGCAGAATGTGATTTTTTTTTAATACTAGGGTGCACATGTCCTCAGTTGACCCTTTTTTAAAAAAAAATAAGTTCAATCTCGTTGTAATGGTTGCCGAGAGTCATTTGATTGGAATTCACAGCATGCCATTCCATGTCTGCGAGTGTAGATTAAGTTGTTTTGTCGTGTTATTGTCGTCCTATGTCACGAGAAAAGCTACAGGGGGTGGAATGGTACAGACACACGTATTAGACGACCCCAGACTCACGCTGCTTCAAGTTGTGTTCACACTGTGAAAAAGCGTCAGATGGTTTCACGGTGCGCTTCCCAGATGACGGGGCACGGGTCTCAACCTGTAATGGGCTGGCGTGAGAGTTCACGTTGCGAACTTAGTTGACCGATAAGTGCCGATTCGAAACGGGTTTCCAAAGCGAAAATAAAAGATCGGATAAAAACCAACATAAAATACAAAGAGCTGCACAGTACATAAGCGCCGTTAGTGTGCACTTTTGCCGAATTGTCCGGCGTTTCTCAAGTTTTGCCATCGCTGCAGGTGTCTGTCGGCTTCCTCGCCACCATCAAGCGCATCTCAACCCTACATTCTGTTACTATCAGAAGCCAAATAATTAAGTGCAAATCCCGGAGCTTGTCTTGTTTTTTTTTTTCTGGAAGCGCCGGTTTTCCCCAATTATTCATGAATCCATTTCTGAAATATACTGTATAGCTTTCTGTCAAGTTCTCTCGTTGGCGGCGTCCCCGTGCGACCACATTGACAAATCAAACGTCAGGTGGCTTATAATTAATTGATCGATAAGTTGTTTTAAACGTTAAATGAAGGGCATCGTAACGTACGAACCGGGAGAGGAGTGAACCGCAGATCGCGCAACAACACACGGGAGTTATTCAGCAGTGTATAAACGCGATTCTACGGCGCTCCCAGTCTTGTATTTTGTTAAATGGATTTCAAAAGGTCGCTTTATCGAATAATATTGTCTACGGCTTTGTTTCTCTAGAAAAGGTTCTGAAGGAAGCAGTCAGGGCGGTGTCTGCTGATGATGGAGAGAGGGGTAAGTGTCAACGTTCACTAAGACTAACAAAGAACACCCTGGGAGCAATGAAAGGATATTCAGTATATGTAATTATAACACAACATGCCCTCCCTCCACTTATTACTCGGGGGGAGGGAAAAAGGTGAGCAGGCGTGTGATGCCCGTTTTGTGCAAGCTCCAGGGGACAGCACTCACAACGTGCTAAGAAAAAACGCAGTATGAGCAAAAACAGCGTCCATGATGCAACATGAGGCACGTTACCATTGAAACGGCTGGTGAGTCAGCTAGATGTGAATAAATAAAACCGGCAACTGCATGGCGTTATGAGACACTTCTCCAACCTTTTGCATTCGGAAATATAACAGTGATCCAAAGAAGAAGGGATGGGACAAAGATTTAACCTCAGCAACATCAAAACTGATAGGGACACGAGGGGCCCCCGATGAAACGCTGAAAGAAGCACACCTGAGTTCCCTTTTCAGCGTTTTCAGAAATACGCTGCCTCCGTTGTGGATTGGAGAGGTAGGATTTGGCATTTCAATAAAACAGCCCTACAATAAAAAGACCACAGCACTGAAGGGCTCTTGTTTAGAATGCGTCTCAACTCCCTGTCTCCTTTTTTTTTTGTAAAATAACAGCAGTTATGAGGCACAGAAGAGCTAAAGTTGTTTTATTTAGTGATTCCCTGATTGAATTTAAGGCCCAGGAAAGGACCCCGAGACACACGTTCATGTTTTAGACAGGAATGTCTGCAGTGGCACAGAACAGAGAATTAGATTTGTCAGATTCATCCATATGATAGACGCTTACCTGATATCTCCGCTGTAGCTGGTAATGCACAGGTGTGGGTATTGTTTTGCTTGTTACTGGATTTTTTAAGACCTCAGGCTACAACATCAGCTTTCCGCAAAAAAAAAACCCAAGAGCATCTTGCAATTCACCACTGCACACAGCCTGCAAATATTGATAATCATTTTAAGGTTTGACACTTTTATCCAAATACATTTTGCATTATTGGATTTTATAATAATTAGTAAGGTTGCTGATGAATGCAACCTCTCACATCTCTGTCAGAGGTGTGTTTGTTACCCATCAGTGCAATAAAAAAGTATCAGCCTGGTCTACTGAATCTGTGATGTGAGTCTTCGAGCGCTGACCTGTTGTTAAACGGCAAATTAAATCTGACTTCTTGGAAAGGTACCGAGCCCCCATTATCGGCATTCTGGAAAAATATAACGTTGGGATTATGATCGGGCAAGGCAGAACACATAGCTCGGTCTCCTTGGAAATTGGGTGCATTTGCATGAGGGGTTGAACACGTCCCCGGGCTAACTGGCCAATCATCCCAACCACCTTCCTCCAACTAACTGGTACTAATTCCATCAAGCCCGGGAGATTTAAACCCGGCTCTGCCCAATGCCAGTGCTCTGACATTGATCTGTCTTTGGCCTGGCCTGTGCTCTCAGCCTACCTAACAGAAGGACACCCAGCCTCAATCCTGCTCGGGAGATTCTCTCTCCGTCTTGAACCCGGGTGTCTGTCTGCACCTTGAATGTTCAGCCAAGTACCAGACCAGTGGCACATTTCCGGTCCTCCTGCCTGGATCAGCCCCGATAGCCGCCCTGGCCCAATTTCCCGGATCAGTCCCGTCCACGACTCCTCTCTCGTCCTGGCTCGGCCGTCTCTGTCAGCCTCCGTCCTCCACCCTGCCTCCTCCATTCCCGTCAGCTCCCCTCCGGTTCCGAGCCTCCTCTGGGCCCTAGCAACGAGATCCTCCGGCCTGTCGGCAAGACGCGGCTTCCTTCCGCTGCTCTCCCCATCAGAACAATTAGATGGTATTAGCCGACTGCGATGAAGTGGTGTCCCGCCCAGGGTGTATCATGACGAGTGCCCTTTGCTTGCTGAGATACAGTAAACACACAAACTCACACCAATGTCATTTCCCCCCACAAGCCAAATAACCTACCAGCTTGTCTTGGGACTGTGGGAGGAAACCAGAGCACCAAGAGGAAACCCATATGAACATGGACGGGGGTTGGGTGGGGTTGGGTGGGGTGGGGTGGAGCATTCAAACTCCAGACAGATGGCACCCCTGAAACAGAACCCAGCTCCCCAGCACTGCGAGGTAGCCACGCTGAGGACTGGACCACAGCGCCGCCCTCGTTTTACAACTATTATGTTCTTAAGTTCTTCGAAGCCAAAAGTCTTTCACGCTGCTTGGTTCTTCGTTAATACTTATACAGAGAGATACTTGCATCCTAATGTTGCCAGTCATAAAACGTGCGTTCTCTTCTCCCCGTTCCAGCATACGCTACATAGCCCTGAGCCTCATTACAAAAAGCAGTTCTGGGGTCTGCGACAAACAAGCAGCACACAAGGATTAATTTGAGCCGCATACTTGCCACATAGCGCCTTTAGTTCATTTCACAAAGCTCCGCTTTCCAATTCCACGCTGCCAATTACTCTGTTTGCCTTTCACAGCTTCAGCAGTTGTTTAAATCCACATAAGGGCTGTAAAAGCTGTGCTACTGGCACACTGTTCCTCCTATTCATAATTAGAATGTACTTTACAATTAAATGCATGTGCTACACAGTCACTGGTGAACCCTTTTGATTGCTCTTTTTCATACCCAGTCGTAAATTCCCTTTGCATCTCTCAATGCACTCCATAAAATCCTGTATTAAATATGTTTGGAACTGGGAGACACCCAGATTACATCTGTGGGTAATGCGGACTACTGCCATGGCGCGATTCTTGCCAAAAGTCCCTCCTGTCCGGCTCTGGATTGAGGGCCACAGGGACACGTGTGCACAGGCTGCTGCAAGGGAGAAAAGTGAGTTCAGGTGGAAATATCACCTCTGCCAGCAGGGGCTTTTCAGCTCAACTGCTAATGCCGTCTATTGAAAATGACGGGCACAGGCAGCCTCACCCTATGTAACCCACCGCTAGAGCAGTGTCATGTGGGGAGCTCTGACAGAGGCTCAGTCCGTCCATGTCTGATGGTCTCCGGTCCCTCTGTCCAGCAGCCAGGATTCCTGTTCTGTTGCCCGCTGTCTCTTGGGACAGCTGGGGCCGTGCAATCAGAGGTGGCGTCTCTGCGCAAGACTACATGCTGATCTTTGGGACAGTGCCTAAAGAGAAGTGGGTGCATCCTTGGGCTGGCACGTCCTCAGGAAGGCTGCCGGGATGTTGGTTTGTTAGCTACATCATAGCTCACGGGTTTCGGAAACTCCCAAAACACATTAAATGTAACAGCCGTTTTGTGGATCTGAGATACCTTGCTTGAAAGGCATACCAGTCGTCAAATATCACTGTGACTCACCGTCATGTGGATTTTGATGTCAACTGGACGCCTGACTAAGCAGTTCCATTCAAGTCTTGAGACGTAATTAGTACGTAAATCCGAGAACAAGTGTGCCCATATGATACCACTCTCTTAGGAGCTCAGTGTGGCTCCTGGTCTGCACGCATCCCTGTGTTGCTCATACTGTACGTAAGGAGTTACACAAGACTGCCCTGTGATTATACAGTATCTACATGTTAGCGCTGGTCGAGACCCCCGGCCAAGGAAACAGTTTCCTGATACCTTCTTTTTTGGGGTCATACTGGGGGTGACTTTGACGTAGTGCATTGCAGGTAAGCTGTGAATGATGAGAGGATGGAAGGCTATCGTATCACAAAAAGGGAGAAACATAAGAGGCTTATTTAAACATCTGCCAGCCCTTCATACACATGTATTGTGCTGCTGGACAAATCTCAGGCAGAGGACATAGTTTAGGATGCTCAGTAATTTTAGCCAGAATCCACATGAACCAGAAAGGTAGCCAGTCCGTGTTCAAGAGCAGTTGTCTTATGAAACCTTGTGTTCAGTATTCTATTCTCTGCCGGGCACAATAAGCTGGTGTCTTTAAAAGGTAACAGCAGTTTAGAATATTTGCAAGAATCTGGCATTTGAGACTAAAATGTTAAGAGATGGCTCCTGCTGAGTTTCACACGCTGACAGACTGGAATTCTTGACTGTGATAAAGCCCGTCTGTTTACTGGAGCTGTTAAAGCCAATTTCTGAATAAAATCCTCCCCATTAAAGCACTGTATTTTTTGCAGGCAGTGCCTTTTGTGATTTGAATCCAGATTTGTCAGAGGAAGGGGAGACTTTGAAAAATGCTGTTTAAAAAATTCAGACACTTTGCTTTTTTTTTTTCTTTGAATCTCAGATTCCCTATAGTTTTGCACCTTGAAAAATCCACTCAATGACACACCAACACAAAAAGGACTTTGCATTCCCAAGTACAGGAAAGTAGCCAGTATGAATGTGCTTTCTTTATCCCGAAAAAAGCAGAGCCGTGCAGAGATCATCTGTGTTGAATTGAACTTCAAATGCAGATTAATTTGGAAATTACTTGTGATCTGCCAACATCATCCTTTTCATCCTGGTATCATCCTTTTTGTTTGTTAATTTTGTGGTTTGCGGTATTGTGCTTAGTAAAGTCCTGCCTTGTTTTTTGTTTTTTAAATTATTGTTTTTAGATTATATAGGAAGGAGTAATGTACAGATTGTTAAAGGGAACATTTCAATAGCTCAGAAGAGGTTTTTGGCCTGCCTGTTTTTTTCTGGTACTTACGAACTTTTTGTAGTTGGATTATTTTGCAAAACAAATTATTCGGCACTTGTAGGAGTATGTTTCATCAGATCCTAGATCAGCATTTCACAATGAACTTTTGAAATACAATATGTGCTTATTTCAGAAAAGAGACGTCCACATATAATTGAATGAAAAATGAGCAGTTAGAGACTGCTTATTGATGCTGAAGAACAGAGAGCAGTAGAGACATTTTTCATCTCAAATCCATTGTTTGTTTACTATTCTGCTTTTATTTGGAACACAGTAAATGTATTAAGATTAAAGATGAAAAAGATTCCTTTTTATTTATGTTCTAAAAAAGAAAGTTTTATATCTGGAAACTTTTCCTACCAACACAAATCAACCTTATCTTATCAACCATAATACACTTTCCTAACTTTATTTTCTGACATTATACCGTATTTCGCATCTTAATATATTTCTACATTCTTGTTCATATATATGCAGTGTATATGCTTTTGATTTTAAACCATGTTGCATTTAGCAGTGACTTTCAACTGCAAGTAAAATGAGAGGAAGCCTTATGGAGATCGTAGTTAATTGATCCCAGAATCTCATGCAGCCCTTTCATGAAAAAAAAAAACAATCAAACAACTAAACTCTTTTGACATGTAAATGATCCTTTAAGCACAGTGAGATTTCATTCATGTTTACTCAAGATTTAACACTCTTTTATGACATGGTTATTTTGAATTTTAAATATGAAGAGGTTTGCTGTAACAGTATGTGAGCTTTAAAAGAATGAGTAATGTTTTTTCTTTTTCCTTTTCTCCATGGAATTATGTTCTGCTTAATATTCAGATACACCCATCTTAAAAATGAAATCTTTAATCTTATATTATACTATTAATGTCACTCAGTTCTCATAATTCTGCACCCCTGCACACCCAGGAGAAGAGACCCATCTTTCTTCTAGCACTAAAACTTTATACTAGTCCTGCAATCTCCTACTTAAATAATCTGTCCGTTCTTACATCTTTATCTCGGCTCACTGCAGGAGCTACATCCTTACAGCAGCTGAATTCTGCTAACTTGCCCCCCTAATAAGCTTTTAAAGCCTCCGTAACTACACCCTGACTGAAGTGACTCTACTATGCTTCCTATCATTGTTCCTATACGAGTTCTGGAGGTTAAAAAATTCAAAGATTAAAGCATTCTTTTTGTTTCCCACTAATGTCTGTCACAGACCCCCTACTGCTGCTCACTCCTCTATCTCTTCCTGACCTTTCTTCGAACACTTTGATCTTGTGGCACAGTGTCGTGAAGTGGCAGATGTGTTTGGGCGTGAGAGCAAGGAGTGAGAATTGAGCCTCCTGTCACTTAAGGCCGCTAATGGACCACCACTATCACCTAGAGCGGTTTCAGTACTGAGATCTCTGGGCAAATCTGGGTGCACCTCATTATCATTGTTCCTGTGCTCTGAACGCACCAGTTCATCCACCTTATAAAGCAGAGAGAGAGAAAGCAAGGCCAAAGGCCTAATACTTTTCAAAGAAAGCTGAGTGTGAAAGCCTACAGTCTGAAAAGTTCCTGAAGCGTTTCAGTACGATACTGTAAGTCATCAACACCACTTGATAAAGGCAATAAGCTTGATAGTGAGACAGCCATAGGAGATGCAGATTTAGCTAAATCAGAGTTTTTGTTTTAAATGAGGTTATTGCTTCTTTTTGGATAGCAATTAATGTTTTAAAAGGCAATGACTGCAGTTACAATAAGAAGTAATAAATTGCATATAAAAAGTCAGCATGGTAGTTATAAAATGTTAGAAAAGAGGCAGGGAGTGATATTTGTCGTAAGTACAATATATTAAACTATACGGGTTTGATTTTATGCCAGTTGGCGCTTTTAGATAGGAGCTGCTATTGATAAATTGGTTCTCTTTCACTATTTGAAAGAACTAATCTTGCTTAGCCTGGGACTTTTTAATTAGTCATTTTATCACAGACATCTCTCACCATCTCTTACTTCACTTCACAAAGCAGTGACACGATGAGCACTGTGAAGCTAATGAAAGAATCAAAGATGAAATTGGTCTAAAAAGACTGAAAGCTCAGGACCCCAATGAAAACTCAGATGCAAGATACACAGTGCCTGTAAGTCAGGGATGGGCAGCTCTGTCTTTTAAGGCCTGAGATTCGTCTGTTATTATCATTTTCACTGCTGATCTTATTTAATTGAAATAAATGTTTCAATATGAATTCAGACCAGCTGTTTGTTAAGGTCTTTATCAGTTGCTAATTGAAAAACACCTGTAACACCAGCAGTTCCTCAGGGAATGGAGTCACCCACCCCTGGATAATCCCCAGATAATTCCATTTCATGGCCATGCTATATGGTTAATGTCAGATTGTTTACATCACAGAGAATTCCCTCTTTCCAGAAAAACAATAGCTGATTCTGTTTGAAATATGTTGAATACCAAAGTCTGTTCTATTTTTAAGATCTTTAAAAGCCAGCTTCAGAAGAACAATGAGGCACACTACTTCGCAGAGTTTATTGTAAAGGAATAATTACCCACCTACCTCTTTTTCAGGCATCTGTCCGACACCTCCTGTGAATAGTTATCAAAATCCTTCAAGATCTCAGCTGTCAGAAAATGTGCATCACGATCTCATTGGTAAAGTTCCACAGTAGTCAAAGAGGAAAAACAAACTAAAAAAATCCTTTATATATTATGACCTACATTTGTACAAGGAAAACAGATTTTCATATAAGCTTTTCTATAGTATGTATCTACTCATTGCAGGACACAGTGTATGAAGGCAAAGGTGGGACCCACCCTGGAGACAGGGAATCTTAATGCTCATCATGATGAATGCTGTTATAGCAATTACTTCACAGAAGCATGGGCTCTGATCCCAATTGAAGGAAAACAGCAGCCAAGAAGTTGGATTCTCTTTATAGCTGGATTTGCGAAGACATTGTTCCATTCATTCACCATTTTTTGTTTAGTTACAGGATTGATCTAAGCAGTGAAAAACCATGGTGTCATACAAACTATACATGCACACAAACAAAATCTGTAGAAATTTGAAAGGATCCAACTACTTTCAATCCTTTCAATAAAGTCTCTTCAGTAAGTAAACTGGTCATGTCTCACTATGCTAGAGATGAAACACCCCATCTCTGCACTACCAGTGAGATCATAGTTCGTTCTGCATGCTACTGTGATCAGAGAGTATAAATCAGAGATAAGGGTACCAAACTATGTGCAAATCCTGAGAATGGTGTCAGTCACAGCCAGCTCAATCAGCCTTCAGTCTATCAAGAGCCTTGGTTATGTATAATCGCATAAAATGTACTTGTTTAGTAAATACAAAGCAAATCAAGAAGCTTAAGTTTACCGTTACAGAAAGTAAAACACTGTTAACATATTCTTCTTTGTTCTGTATCTGTGGTTGTAGAACAGAAACCAGTCCTGCAAAACATGAAATGAAAGGTGTTTCTCAAATGAATCTCCATATTGTCAAGGAGCTCTCTTCTTTAGATTCTCCTGTAGACTGGGCCTAATCCTCCTTGGCATTAATCCGTATTTCCAAGACCATCTGCTTCCATTGTCCCTTTATCTGCAATGTCTTGATTGTCTTTGCAGAAGCACTATATTATGTTCTGGTTCTTCTATGACAATGTGTTAAACTAGAGCGACACTCAGGCAAGTAATAGCATGCAGTAACTCACAGCTAGTTAACTTGTTTTCTGTCTGTGCCTTCCTGGGTGATTGTCTGCTTCACACGACTTACACTACATCTCAGTCCATTTACAGCCACAGATTGGGTTTTTTACTTGTGATCTCAGAGACGCAGTTCAGATAAAAACCAGACTTTGTGCATCAGTTTAGCTCCAAGAGGTTCTCTAGACCATTGAAAGATATACTCTAGGAAATGTACATTTTCAACATGTATTGGGAGTGATGTCTCTTACTATATTATATATTCCATAATAATAACAACAACTGTACGCTTACATATAGGATATGTAATAGATTGAGAAAAGTGCTGTTTTATGTAATTGTACCACAAAAATGATTAAAAGAGCACATTTACAAATACACTTTGATTATAACGATAAAAAGGTATCTGCTATAAATGGTGAACAAGGAAGTCTGTATTACAAACCATGTGTCTGATTAGGCATCATAGCATTTTCTGGGCTTTTATTTCAAGCCACCCAGAAAAATTCACCCTGAAACACTGTGGTGCTCAAGGCCAACAAATGTATATGACTGAAAAGTATTGTTCAATCATCAGCAAAGGTGACTTGAAATTCTTACAGGATGTTTTCGCTTGCTTTACAAGAATGCTAATGTTTTTCATTTGTTAATAATTGATGAGGTGCTTTCTTCACAGTGGATGTCATTTTGTGTGTCTTTTGCATAAGGGAAATTGAACATTATTCTTTCTGTAAGAAAAGAGTGACACCATTAACAGACTAACTTCATCTGAGCACCATACCACAGAAATAACAGCGAGGTTCCAGAAATAGTGAGAATGGTACTCTACATGCTGACTGTGTGAGAGCAGGGAAGGAGAGCTGATCAGGCTGGGAGCTGGAAAGAGTCATCTGAGTGGATCTGAATAGGAGAGATGGTGTCTGAAAGCGGGTGATTGCATTTTAGGACAGTGGTCCTCTGCTGTTTTGAATAAGAGACACTGTGAAAGATTAAGAAACAATACCGAGAGGAAATTGAAAGTTCTATTAATAAAAACAGAAACAAGAAGAAAATACTCTGCAAAAATGATGCTGGAAACTAAAATAATCATCTGCTTCCCCCCCAAATCGCATTGCCCAAATTCAGCTTTGTGCAAATCTGAAATAAATGGAACTGGTGGAATGTCAGAGCTGTTAAACGGGACGGGATCTGCGAAGCTCCTGTCATAATGCGCTCCTGTCACCGTAAGTCCACAGGTCAAGACCGAGCAGTCAGGCAGGCTACCACGTGATGGAGGGTCTCCTTGGAAACCGGTGCATTCTGGTACAGGAGCAGGAGTGACCTTTCACCTTTCACCCCTTACTGAGGGTGGTCTTTCTAGGTCCGGAGTGAAGACCGCCTTGTCAAACGCGCAGCTTTTGCAGCGAGTGACAGCCTTTGGAAAAAATGCAAATCTTGAAGTTCCCTCCGTTGTGCCCCCCTGCGCTGCTGCATCCCTCGTCTTGGCAACACTTCAGCGCTGGAGACAGCCGGCAGACTGGAGGTCACCATTTAATTACTGCCTGGAAGTAGGAGGTCAAAGGATGCATTCCAGAGCAGAGCTGTGTGCAGGGAGACGCAGGTGCAGCCAGTGAATTCCAAAGAGCTTTTCGGTCTCATCAAATAGCAGCCCATTGGACACTGAGGAACGAAGACCTTCCTGAACCATGCCATTTCGACTGAAGTGCTCTAAGCAATGGGTGCAGTTCTTACATCCCTCAGCCCCCAGTTCTTACACTCCACAGCCGAATAATAAAAACGCGAATTAATAAAAAACGGGACAGTGTTTGGAATTTAATATACAGTACCAAAATCTGGCAGTGCTTCGGGCTCTGAGCTGCAAAGACCACGTATTAATTTATAATGACCGCATTAGTGAGAACCATAAATTATCAATGGTTTTTCTAATGTCATAAATCTAGGTTAAATTGAGCATTATAAATAAGAAAACCACATAAACTGCTCTAATCCACTAATGTAGAAAAAGTCCAGAATGACCAGCTGTAAATGAAACAGAGCCCTGTAGTCATTGCTATTAAAAATGTCAATGCATAGAATAATGTAATTGCTCCTAGGACACATGTCATAGAGCATCTGCATAAGGGGGTCTTAGTGTTCCAAAATCCATATACAATTACAATAAAAGTTTCTTTAAATGTTTGGTTCCCAGTTGAAGACCACATTTTCATAGGTTTAATCAATCAAACTGTAACAAGGCCATTTATGTACTGTCTTCATTAAGGAGTGAATGGAAGAAACAGACCAACAATACATTTGGAAACTAATCTAGGTAGTCAAGTATGGTAAGTGTTGCTGGAAGTTGATATAATCACTGTTGTCTCCTGCAAGTTGTTACTTTGACAGTATAATACAGTGATTATGCATTGCATCTAATAGTAGTGCTTGGAAACAAAAGAAGCGTACTACCTATATTTGTGTGCGTTTTCTGTTTAAATACGATTTTAGGAGCTCTGTGTTTGATACTGTGCACCAAACAAGACTACATTTTTTTCCTATGACTCAGGCCCTCTGGATGGAATCTATCTCAAACACCTACATTTAATTACTTTCTAATCAGTTATATAAATACATTTCTCAGTTTGTTATTTTGTTTACAGGGCTGTACTCACATGTTCTGGGTACTAATTAGACACTTACATAAGTAGAGTCTAGCAATAAACAGAGAAAGCTGCGCCAAATGTGAAAACAAACGCTGGCTATTTAAACACTGGCTGATGCTCCGCTGTGTTTAAGCCCTGTGTCAGAGCTCAGAGGGTTCACTCATGCTACTGTATATAATCAAGGTACTGGTCATTTGGACCTGAAATAGAAGTGAAAGCTTCCCATGTTCCCTGATAATGTGATATTCAACTTTTCTGTGATGCACATGTCTCAACATTACAAATGCAAGATAGTAGCACTTTAAATTTGCAAATTTCATAAACTAGGCATTTCCAACTGGCATATTGGCACGTAAAGTGCGAATATAAACGTATTAATGCCTATAGGTGGTACCTATTAAATTGTTACTGAGATTCGCAAGGAATATTCAAGTTCTTTTTATTATTATTGCTACTGGTACAGTAGCAGTTGTTGGAGAAGCAGTAGTAGACGTAAAAGTAGTTGTAGTAAGTTCTATTTTTTATTATAGGGAAGTACACTCTGGAGAAGTAATGGGTAGAGACGAGAGCTGAATTCTCATAGCAATCTGATTATTTGGGTCACTTTTTGGTCTTTCAGTCACGGCTGACGTCTGAACACCTGCTAATGAACCTGAGAACCACAGTCACACGTTTCTCAAACCATGGCACGGAGACCGGTCACTGGCTGTAGCGTCCTCAATATGGCTGAATTCGGTTTTAATGGAGTTTCTTACAAACGTTCGGCAGGGGTGGCAACATCTAAGTTCAATCGGCCTCAGCTGTCCTAATCCTGTAACGAACAGTTCTTTCCGGACCCTATGCGGACGACACAGTCCGACGGAGTGGGGAAACACTGGGGAAACGTCATGCAGGAAAACGGGGCTGAAGACAGGGGGGCGTGTCCAAGGTGCGCTGGTGCACGGGGGAGGCGTGGCCGAGGCGAACAATCCGAGAGTAATCCTTAGGGAAAATCCAAAACACACGAGTAAGTCCAAAACCAGGAGATCCATCAGAACAAGAATTAAAAAACCACGAAGGCCGGGTCGGAACCGGCGGAGAGGGAACAGGAACGGGAACCCGAGGTTAAAGCTTTAACGGGACCAGGCACTTCCTGGTCCCGGACTCGCACGATATGGAAATCAGAGCAGAGCCCGGAAGAGCGTCAGCGCCTGGCTTTTAAGGTGGCCTGGGAATAGGGAACAGGTGCAGAGGATAAAGTCTTAGTGAAAGGGCTGGAGCACCCTTAAGGAGGGGGGACTATAATCGTGACAAAGCCGTAATCACTCCTGATGTGTGAGGTATAGTCTCATTTTAGTCAAACACTTTCAATTTAGCCTAGTTGAGTGAATGAGACTAAAACCACTCTTATTTTTAAAACTGAATTTGTTTTAATCACGTCATGTAGTTTAATTTAGTTGTATAAAATGTATAAAGGTTTTAGTTTATTTTTAGACTTTGGAATATTATGGAAGTTAAGTTTAGTCCTGTTTTAATTTACCTTTAAGACTATTCTAAGTGTATGGCCTTTAAATCCATATAATGGTGTGGCAACTCCTTACATACTATTATCATCATGAATCAGATTATTATTATTATTAATAATAATTAATGTATTATTAAAATTATTAAACAACAATAAGAAGAATTCCTTACACTTATATGGCTCTTTTCTGGACACTCCCCTCAAAGCTCTATACAGATACTAGGGATCCCCTCCACCACCACCTGTGTGCAGCCCCACCTGGATGATGTGACAGCAGCCAGAGTGCGCCAGTACTAAACTTGATTTTAGCCAAAAGGCTAAGAAGTGACCACAGTGCACCAGCACTCTCACAGCACACCGGCTCTCAGTGGGGAGGAGAGCAGAGTGAACCCAGTTCAGAGAGGGGGATTATTAGGAGGCCATGATGGGTAAAGACCAGGGGGAAATTTGGCCAGGACACTGGGTGCTGACGCCCCTACTCTTTTCGAGAAACGCCCTGGGAGTTTTAATGACCACAGAGAGTCAGGACCTCATCTGAAGAAACAGATTCTGTTACTCTAAGAAAATATGATAGAGCAATGAACTAGTGAACATTAACCGCAAGTAGCCCCTCCTCTCCCCTGTATTTGTCTTCTGCCCCCCTTCTCCACCTGTGCAGCTGCCTCTCACTTCACAGGGGGTCCCAGGCCCAGGCAGGTTCATCTGCATTGACTGTGGCTGAAGCACTCGCTACACATTTTCATCGCACTTAATTCTTCAGTGCTGTTATTCCCAGTGAAATACTTGGTATTTTCTTCAATCTTTATTTTGTTTTTAAATTGCTTGGTGATGGAAGCAGAAGAAAACCCGATTAACTGTACGTAAAATGACAAAAGTCGTGATCGTATTCTACCAAGCGAATCGTATGTAAAGGTAACTTGTGAAATTCCTTGATGTACTCTCGGTCTTAACTAGATAGACTTTTATATCTCTGAAGACTGGTCTCATTTCTTGTACTGTTCATTATTTAATTCCTGGTCTCTGGATATTAGTAACATCATTGTCAGTATGGGGTTTCTGATACCTACTTATGCTAAGTGCAAAGGAGTCAGCATACTGTAATTCTATAGACAACTGACTATAGCGCAACAGCTGATTATAACTGGCTCATGTTCCTATACACCTATTGTTGCTGACATTTCTTAAACACATCGCCAAAACATTTTTCAATATTAATAGCCATTTTGATGTATTCAGAAAAAACAAAAGCTCCAGTCCGAAACACTAAACTGACACGTCTACATCAATATTACAGATCCTTTGTTTAAAGGGTGAGTATTCCTCTTCATCTTGGCAGTAGGCATTTAGTTTAAAGCTCATTTGATCATGCTATTAAGACACCCTGACAAAGTACGGTATGTTCTTTTCTTACAGCACAGAACACAGGAAGCAGCGTGAGGAACAATACACACATCTCAAACATTGTAAGGGAACTGCCCGTGTCAGGGGCAAATCAAAGATGACAGAGCATGTTTGCATCTGAATTTCAAAGCATCTTTTCAAAAACGTCTGCACTAGCGCTGGCATTGTTGTGCTGAGGCTGGTTCACTTCTGTGAAACGGGGCCTTCTCCAGCTGAAGCAACTAGCATTCGGCTTGACGGAGGGCCGGAATGATTTTTTCACAGGACGGCTGAGAGGGCCTCACATTCAGTCGTGACTGAGGTATAAATCCCGCATCTCGCAAAAGAGAAGCAAACAATCAGCGGACCGGCGGGCCAGATGTTGTCTGCGTTTGCCAGAACGTTCCTTTCTCCCGTCCCTTTAAATCTGCTCTCCATTCAATCACAAGAGTGGCAGCACTCTTCGAATCAACACATCTCAGTGCCTTTTGAAAAGAAAAAGGGATTCTTTCATTCTGTGTTTCCTTCAGAGAGCAGCCTTGGAGCGGGCTCTCTTCAGGTCCATGGGGAGGCCTTTCATCTCTGCGGAAACAATGTTCCTCAGCTCGTTCTGACTGTTCTCACGCTTTCTGTTTTAACTCTCTGAAAAGGCTTCCCAGAGCCTTTCTTCTTTTAAAAATATGTACAGTAACCTTTCCTCTGGTACCACTCCTGAGCTCGGCTTTCCTCAAGCTGCCCCTGCCGGGAGCAGAGACACACCAGCGATGTCTGCGTGAATAATGCAATGTAAAATTCAAGCCGTGCACTCGCAGACTCACCCTGCCACCCCATTTCTATTCTAACCACAACCTGAACATGCGCTGACAGCCGCTAGCTGAGCCAAATGCTATTTTTTCCCGTGGCACTATCCCATCTGGACATGTGACATTTTGTCAGCTTTCAATCACAGGATTTGCCCGCCCTATAATTAATCCTTCCTTCCCAGCTCTTCATGCTGTCATCGCGAAAGTGTCACCGATGTCAAGCTCAGGAGGACCTGAGTCGGCTTTTGTCAACACGCCTTTCCCACTGGCCTCTAGGAAGCGTTGTGCAGAACTACTGTATATTTTTCCCAGTTTGCCCTCAACTGCTCCTTAAACTGGTTTTTAATACAACTAGTTTGCTCGCATGACAATAGTCCGTGTAATCCCTGGACTGCTCGGCATTTGTTTGAGTTGGGTTTCAGGGGAACTCGAAAGACATCTGGCGAAATCTTGAAATGCACCCTGTGCGGCTGAAGCTCTGCCCTGTCCCACACGGAGCACATTCTCATCTCGACGCACTCCCCAGCTCAGTCTGTTAACGACGACAGCTACGGAAATACAGTATGTTAAGGCATTTTTTTTTTTCAGATATGAGCCTGGGCTCTAAAAGTGAATGGGCTTGGATGTGACCCTAGGTTCAATGAATCACCAGATGCAGTGATGTCACTACCCTGTAGTCTCAGGAATCTTCACCGTTCTCATGGTGTAGCAGGTCTGACGGTGATTTCAGTGTGTTGGTCAAGAGCTCAGAGGTGGACAGCCGGGGGTGGACCCGGATTCTGACCTCTCATGTCACACACGATGCAGCCTCCCTGACTAGATAGTGGCTTGATTCTGGTAAGGGTTGCAGAAGTCAGAAGCACATTGCTCAAGTGCAATCCGTCAATCCATCACAGGGAATACGTTGAAAATTCATTAGGGAAAGCATCCAAACTCCACACACATGACCCCTCAGTCTGGATTTGAATCTGAGCCCTAAGATCCATGAGTTGCAGCACTAACTGCATGTGGTTCAGTGAAATAAAAATACTTTCCACCATTTTGGATATTTGCTCTTTTTTAATTGCTCATTCAAAAGAAGCATTGAACTATTTGACAAGTCCTGTTTCAGGGGAAAAAAAAAACAACAAGATTTGAAGAGACTAGCTCCCCCCAGAATTAACAGAACTGGAGCTGACTATACGGCATCATTCAAATTCTAGTCTGCTTTGCGTGTTGCAAATGTCACGTGTCGAACACATATGTACGCACATAAACACACCGATACGAAATGAGCTGAAAAGAATTCATTGTCAGTGCACCAAAACCCACAAGCAAAGGCAGAAGGTCATTGTAATTCATAGAAAGGTGCAGCAGCTCATTTAGATGTACAATACTTTGACTCCTCTTGTAAAATAGAATCTCTTGTAAAAAGAGGCACTTCAACATTTGTGCTGTTTTATTTCTTTCACTAAAGCTTAAGGGAGAATATTGATGTCACTGTTATGTCAAACAGTGGCTTGAAAACATGACTACAGATTCCAGGGATGCCAGCGCTACTGCGAGATTGGGTATGGCTCTGTCCTCAAGCAAGGATGATTACGAAATATTTTTATCTTTGTTCAGATAGGATTTTTATGTAAAGATATTACTAATTACTTAAGAAATATGTATCTTAATGACACTCCAGATGGTTCACAATGGCAAGTTTATGAGTATAATATAACACTTGGGCTCTCTTTATGGTTTTTCTGTGGTATTATATAGGGAGTTAAAGTTGTTGCCACTATACAAGGTTGGATATAGCAACATAAAAATAAGTGTTATCTGTGAAATAAAACAAGAATAGAAAGGAGACAATTTTCATAATGGAATTTAATAGTGTTTACGGCATATTATATATTTCATTGTAGCAATTTTACAAAAGTGCAATGAAACAGGACATTAACCCTCATGAAACACATTTTGTCCTGTCAAATTAATAAAAGAAAACGTCTTTGAGCCACCCTCAAGCAAATGTGCTGAGTCTGACTAATTGAACCCTTTCTGAGTAATTCTTACAGGAATTCTTACGGTGTCAAACCTGTAACTCAAAAGCTCAGTTTTCGTTTTAATAAATATCTGTAGCGCACAGAACTACAGGCTGCAAAGGCAGTGGGTGATGCGGTGGCCCTGTGGCTCAGGCTCTGCGCCTGTGGCTGGGAGGTTGCCGGTTCAAATCCCGCGGCCGGCAGAGGAATCCTACTCCGCTGGGCCCCTGAGCAAGGCCCTTCACCCCACCTGCTCCAGGGGAGCTGTATAAATGGCTGACCCTGCGCTTTGACCCCAAGCTTCTCTCTCCCTGTCTGTGTGTCTCTGTGTGTCCCTGTCTGTGTGTGAGCAAGCTGGAGTATGTGGGAAGAAATTCCTAATACAAGAAATTGTATATGGCCAATAAAGTGATCTTGTCAAAGATGGCAAATTATAATACGCTCCAGATCTGAAGCTCTCATTCTAAGACAGCATTTTTTTATGCAACAAAATTAATATTTGCATCATATTATGCACTTGAATATCTTAAGTGTTTTCTGCATTATTTTAGTGTTTCTTCTGCATACTTTCCATGCTAAATAACGTCTCTGGCTAAACCACCTCAGAGTCCTAAAAACGTTAATAAAACTAATTGCAAAGAAGTGTAGCACAAGTCTATGAAGCCCATTCATGCCTGTGCAACAACGATTAATTCCCGTTGATAATATTTCACAGACTTCAGGGATTATGAGTCCGCAGAAAACATTTCACACCATGGAAAACAATCTATAGCGACTATACTGTAGTCAAAATGATATAAAAAATAAGGCTCAGAAGAGCCCACACACTCAGCTCTTAACCCCAGTGTACAGAAATCATGGGATACACATGTAGGAGGAAACAAAATAGCAGGATCATTTGAAATGTATGGAACTAAATGTTTTCTATAAAGGAAGCCATTTTTAGTGTTCGGTTGTTATGTCAAATTGTGACAACGAAGAACAGCGCTGTCACACACCCCCGCCACACATACTGTATGAGGAATGAAACCAGGGTGGCAACAGAAAATGTGAAGTTCTGGTGGAGGGTGGGGAGTTGGAAAAGATGTGCACAGAGCCTTGGACAGGCAACAAGTATTTTCACATATTTATACAGTACATAGGAAAGAGGAAGTGCCAGGCTAGAATTATTAGATCCTCCTGAACCCCTGCTTAATAACAATTTTTTCATGTAGATCCATCCATTTTCAGTCCATTTGCCCTGCGGTTCTGCGAAGGATCATGACATAGTGTAGAACAAAACAGCAGTAAGTAAATACGCTCTCTGCATATTTTGCAAATATTGATGATAACATGCTGACCTGCTAATGAATTATTATCGTTGCCCAAGCATGCACACGAAGAAGAGGAAGCAGATGGCATGTAGAGTTGTAAATATATTTCTTAAAAACTGAAGACGAGCAAATTAGATTATAGAGCAAGCGCAGGGGAAAGTTTTATCTGAAATGCATAAAACACTTCATAGCACTGACAAAGTTAACAGTTAATTTTCCAATGGCTGGTGAGACACTGTAAGAAGGACTTTGTGAGAATTAAGCCTTAACATGTATCATCTTAAGCATGCAGACTACCCAAGAGTGCCTTTTGACCTTTTACATTCATTTCATTCCTTCAGATTCAGTGCAGAATGACTGATGGATATTACACTGTATATACAAAACCTAACTTGAAATAAGACAACTGATTTTCTTGTCCATTCAGTACATTTTCCTATAGTTCTTTGCTGAAGAGTTCATAAGGAACATTAAATGAAGTGGCCTTCAGGATGCGTGTTGCTTGAATGATGAGCTGCTTGTGTCACGCCACTGCATTTTTTCCTCAGTTCCACAGTGAACACAATTCTCCTAAAAAAAAATCAGGCAGGCTTCAGTCCAAGCTGAACGATCCAAGTGCTCGGCCTTCATCCTTTCTCTTCCTTCCTTATTTTTTAAATGTCTGTAGCATTAATTCCCCCCCACCACTGTTGCTACCTCTCTGTATTTCGAATTTCACACACTCAGGGTCTTTTTTAAAAGCTGTGCCTTCCATCCTGAAAAATCCTGCAGAATCATTAAGAAAAATAGAGCTGGAACACAAAAAACTGGAAGGCTAAAGCTTTTAAGGAAATGAAATACTCCCTCCAGAATTTCATGATGCAGCTTGCGACAGTATCACCTACTCTCTATTTTGGTATTGATAGCAGGACTAAGCACAGCTGATAGTGAGCAACACTGTAACAAGAAATTGTGCTTTTAAACAGCGTAAACTGAGGACACATGAGAAAAAAGGGAAACTTGAAACAGGGTAACCCTACTTTTAGTAGGGTTAGTGTTGAAACCACTAGATGCTCAAAATGGTGTGGAGTACATAACGCTTTGTTATTTACCCTTAAGATGTTAGCAATTCATTTTGTGAAGAAAACACATCTGTAGAATATGGGGAATAACACATGATAATTCTACCACAGAATACAGGAAAAGTCCACCCAGGGAACTGTAAAGAATAAGGTGATTCCAGATAAATAATGGAGAACTGGCAGGTAAGAGATTCTGTCTAAAGGATGAGACACACTGAAACTATCAAGTCTTAAGAAAAAAAACAAGCTTTGAATAATCATGTTTTCATGATTAAAAATATTTTTCTACAGTGATGTAAACTATACATTTTTATTACCAGAGAGCAACCCTGCAGTTTTCCTTTCTCCGGTGAAGATTATATAACAAAACAATTGCTTGGACTTAAAGTTGGCTGAAATCAAACACATAGGCCTTATGATTGGGGAGAGGTGGTTGTAGGGGTGTTGGGATCTCAGCAGCTGTAAAACCTCATTTTCTGATGGGAGTGATATCGGCTCACACACACAAGCCGAATCCAGCTACCTCAGACTGTCTGATACCATCGTGTTTAAGTATAAACAGCCCAGATTCTCAAGAGTGTCTTCTGTGCCCTATTCATAAAAACCAACAGCAACAACAATAAAAATAAATACAAAATCTGTCTGGCCTAACTTTGTTTGCCTAAGCAAGACTTTAGAAGTCACACCTTTGCTGTGCAGTAATTGAAAATTCTGTGGACAAATCATATCTCCTTGTCAAGGTAGATGAGGGTTAAGCCTAACTAACATTATGAACAAAATAAACAAAGGTAAATAAACAGGAATGCTCTGAAAGACAATTTTATACGCATTAATAATTACTGTGCTGCAGAAAGTCTTTCTTTTAACTATAATCAGAAGCCAACACATGCTTACTTGGTGTGAAAGGTTTTTTTTCCTGTTCCCTACTTAGAGCCAGATGAATTATCCTGGAAGACAAGTCTCGTGATTGAATTGTGCAAGGGGTTTCCTGCATCCAAATGAAGCACATAAAATGCTAACGAGTTATTAAGTAAGATTGTTAACTAAGATGGCGCGGAGCTCGACCTGCACTCACACATCTCTGTAGACCTTTGTCTGCTTTTCTGCTGCACAGTGGGAAGACCGTCCACAACCAGCAGTGATCAGCTAAGCAAGTGAAAAAAGGCTTGGTTCACACCCACCTCTGATGCCCTTCAGTTAACAGGCAGCGGACAGGGGTGACAGTGGAGGTTTTGAAGGTGGTAGTGTTGCTATAGCTGACTGGCTTTCTTACCAGCTGTCATTTTTGTACAGTGGCAATATCTCTGCACTGTACAGGAATACTACCCACTCACTAACATGCTGTGGACTCTAGCCCCTTCTTCAAGGTTAGTTCATGTCACTTATGATTAAGCAGTTCTCGTGGGAATACCCAGTGTAGGGCAAGTACTGGTAAATGATATGGAGACTGCCGAGTCAGAGGGAATGCTTCTTACACCTCAGTGGGGGTGGATATAGTTAGTGCAAGTAGGAGAGAGTCTGCAGAACAGTGGAGAGGAAGTGTCGTCAGTGATTAAGTGGCACAATGGCAAATGTTCACAAGTCCAGTGGTTTAATAATGCCTTTGTTGCCTCTAGGGGATAGCTAGTGCTATTCTTAAAAATAAAACCATGTTTGGTTATACTCTTTGGCTGATTGTATCTGCAAAACACGCACGGAAGAGTTGGAACTTGACATCCATCTCCATCTGTATGTGTGATGGATCTGACGGAACCTCTCAATGTGAGCGTAGTAATGCAGCGTTTCTATTAGTAAGCAAAGTAAGGAAGAAAGCAAAGGCAACAGCTGGCAGCTAACGCTTACAGGAGTAATAAGAGTACATTACATTGCGGCACTGTGGGGGTGCAGGGATGTATGTCATCTGTTAAATGTGGCATATTTCAGAACACAAGGAGCATTCTAAAATTTCAGCCCCTCATCTATCCACTGCAGGAGTCAGTCAGATCAGAAATGGATTCCATTGCTATCTTCAGATTTTCCTGCTTCATACTGGTTTGCTTGTTCTATCGGTATTAATGTAACAGGGCTTGGCACGGTGACCTGGTCTTCTGGGGGGGGGGCATGAGTTATCTGCTGTTTAGAGAGTGGCACTGGGTCTTTGGAGCCCCTGAATGACTGGGCTGTAATCCCCACAGAGGCAAGGAGAGCTGGACTCGTCACGCTAGTGCTGTGACTCTGATGTCTCAGGCTGATGTCTGTCAGCTGCTCAGGATGCTGTGAAGGGGAAGAAGGAATTTAGAGGGGGAGATTGTTAAAAGCCTGAGTGCACTGCACCAGGGACAGAGCCGATGTCTCCCTTCCTCTGAAATCTGGACGGTGTGACACTCTGGTCAGTGTAAAGACCTGATCTTTTGGCTTGGTGGAGTTACGCACTGGGCATGCTCGGAGACTGGCAGAGGCAGGTTGGGCCGAACAGAGCGAACCTAAGAAAAGAAATGAAGCAGAAGAAAAAAATGTAATTTCATTTTTGTTTCATTCATGTCCTTTGGGAACTCTAACTGCAGGTGAAAATATCCAAATTGCGAGTTCACACTTCCAGTCGTTAATAAGCTGAGCAGGTAATAATGCACCTATAAAAACACTCACATATATGTGACAGCCTCTTAGGTGTAAACCTCAAATTTTCAGTTTTGCGGCCATTTAAAAAATGCATTGTTAGCTCCATTGTTAACACTACATGCACTCAATTCAATTATGCGGTGAGACAGCTTAGGAACTGGTAATAAACATTTTCACAGGAAGCAGCCCACTGCGTTTGCAGACTGCAAATTGTTTAGGTGTTATAGGTATTGACTTTGATTCTTGCACAGGCGTAAAACAGATAACCATTAAGAAGTGATAATTATATAGCAGCTGGGATAAGTTTTAGAATTCTGCTATGGCTGAACTTGAAAAGGCCCAAAGAAGGCTGGGACAGAGGAGGGCAGAGAAGGGCTGCCAGTGTGCTCTGAAGTAGAAAGACCTCTGGCCTGGGCACCTCTGTGTCAGCTGGTGAAGACGCACAGCAGCCTGTCTTTATTTCAGGGGCAAAAGCTCAACAGCGGCCCCAGGTGCTCTTCCCAAAACAGGTGCAGAGTGACAGCTAAAACAGCCTAATAAGACAGCTGCTCCAGGTGCAGGTGGGGGCCCATAGCCCAAACAGCGCCACCTGGAGCCTGGGATGTGCCATTATCCCAGCGATCCCAGGTAACGGGTTGGGATTCACCCAATAGCGGCGCTCAACAGACAGCTGACAAATGGATGGAAAACCAAATTAAGACTTTAATGCCAAAGAAGGCAAAGCAGTTTTGTGCTAGGAACACAACGTTTTGGAGCACGAGGACTAAACTTTTTGGAGTACGAGGTAATTCAAAGTCGCAGGCACATATGCAGCTTGACTCTCTGGGTCCCCAGTAGCAAACCCCACTGGGCTACTTGCACTGAGGTTTTCCGATGCCTAACCCTCAGGGCCATCACAAGAACTTGTGTTTTAAACAACAAACACAACTTAACCAGTTACCAAGGTGTCTACAGCCAACCGTTTTACATGCAACACTCATGGTTTCACGCTGACCGATTTCTTTACATTCATGCAATATTGAGGTTTTTGTCTTGCGTTTCTCTGTTTTTACGATTAATTAAGTTTAAATTGGAGGTTTAACATGGGGAGTTTGACAAGTCCCTAAGAGCCTCATTCTAACAGGTTTTCTAAGTGTTCATTTATTCATCGATTCTTAAAAGACCCAGAAGAATGTACTGTGATTGATTAAGCAGGTGGTCTGTTAAATTAAGCAAACTAGAGATAATTTGCAATATAAGCCTGAATTCACCTCTAGCCCTCAAGGCCCAGAGTTAATCGAACAAATCACTTGCTTAGTTGATCAATAAGATTCAAGTGTTCCCACCCTTTGGAAGCAGGTGATTAAGGGTGACCTATAAGACTAACTCAGGTTATTGGAGGTCTCCAGTTGGAAAACCCTTAACTAAACAATTCCCTAATCCATGTTCTTTCTTTCTGGTCTGAGGCAGATATAATAATATCCGAATGAAGTAAGAGATCATTTTGGGGCAATTATCGGATGCCCAATCACTGAAATCTTGGAATCATTTGGTGATTCTTTCCTTCCTCATGATTGTAGTCCAACCCCTGCAACTTCTTACTGTCAATATCTTTGCCTGTTAATCTCCTGCGCGCCCTGAATTGTGTGATTTCTCACACAAGCCACCTAACTGATGCGAATAACTGCAATGGGTTTCCAATCCTACAGTCTGCCAGACCCCAAAACTCAGATTTTGACCTTATTGTGGAATTGAGGTCACTGACGGTTCAGATTCAGAAGTGACACATAACAGATAAATAAGATTCTGGGTTTTGATGAAATCTCAAAGGGTGCAACGTTGCAAGTAATGGTTTGAGAATAAGGGAATTCTAGATCATAAAAAGCATGTCAAAGAATTTTCTTATAATTTAAGTGTGGACTGACCACTTCCATTCTTTGTATCCAATAATCCCTCCCAATCCAGGTTTTAAGAGACACTTATTCTTAAATTGATAGTTTTACCTTCTGACAACTGAGTTAAATATGGATGCTGAATCAAACAAAATTGCATAATGGATTGAGAAAGTAACAGGAAAAATTGCTCTGTTTCGTTGTAGCTTTCTGCTTAAATAATTCACATGCTTTTATAATCATTCCTCCAGAGCAACTTTTCAAAAATATCTACAATATATATTCAGCGGCTGCCATAGAAGAGTAGAGACAAAATAAGTAGGACACTTCAGAATGTGTATTTAGTTCCAAAGTAGCTTTTCTGATATGAAATGAAAAATAAATTGTGAGGCCAAAGTTCTAGGTGGTTACAGTTACTCAGTACATCACTCATGTTGGGAATGTAGCAGTTATGACTCTCACTTGAAACTACAACCACATTTGAGAAAGGATGATTTTGCAACAAAGAAATGTTAGCGAGCTTGTGCAATACCAACTCAGAAGCAACACAGGAGAATGATAAAGAAGAAAATTAAATTTTCCTTGGATTTTGATCACATTCTGAAACCAATCTTTCTTGGTGAGGCATTATTTTCTCCAAGCTGCTTAAGGAAGAAAAAACTCTTATCACAAAAAAATGTTATTGGGCTATTCCTAGAGTCGTGAACTTGTTAACCCGATGGAATGATCACAAAATGTTTTTTTTGAGAGGAATAAATGCAGGTGCTTTGCATGTTTTGGAGCCATAAAACTAAAAAGCAGTGAATTTTAAAACCACATTACCCCAAGATGGCAAAATTCTTCTCAGCAGAAGACGGATTAGCTAAGCAGAGGCTTGTTGTGAATCACAGAATGTTTCTGATGATTCATATAGCATAACCGAATTGAAAAGCAGCAAAGTGAATCATTTTTTCCACGTTCTGGTAGCTGGCTGCACTTCTGTAAGAAAGAAAAATCTGATTTCTGTTGGGGAGAAAGGTGAGCTGAGTGAACACAGGGTGACTTCTGAAGCAATCGCAGATGTGCATCACGGCACACACGTTTTTAATTTCAACCCGATTTGATGGCATTTTCCAAAATTAGCGTCAGTGATGTGGTTAAACTGGACTTGTGCTACAAGGGTTGGTTGAGGCTGGGGCAGCACATGGAACTTCACAAGTGAAGGAACCAAAAGCTCTGACAGCTATAGAGATTCATCATTCAGCTGTAGTTCAGCACATTTAACGTGTGGAGGGGAGAGATAAGCTACTGTGGCTAGAGGGCACAGTCCATTTCGGTATTTTTCTCTCTGTCAACATCACTGCCTTCAGGCAGCAGGAAAAGACGTTTGGGCCAGCAAAACGGGTCCCTTTCCAAGGAGCAACCTAAGCCTCGAAAATCACTCTGCAGGATTTCTGTAAGGCACTGAGGGAGTCAAATCTCTGAAAAGAAACGTAAAAAAATGCCCTGAGCCTGTGCTTACTGTACGTCTTCTTCTCTGGATGCTGGGAAGCCTTACCATGCAGATTCTAATTGTACGATAAGTGCCTTGTTCCATGCTTCACTAATGCTTTGGACACGTGGAATGTGTGCTAATAGCAGGTGCAGATTAAAACCTAGTAACTTGAATCGGCAGGACAATGGGCGCGCCCTTTCAGACGAGGATTGGATTACCATACGCGCTAAGATTGGAACGCGTGGTGGCATCAGGAATCCATTGATAACAAGTGTAGAAATACCAAGTAGATGACATCATTCAGACTATGGAGAAATACTTTTGTGCCGCTAGTATTTGAAACGCTCCAAATGCAACTATCACAAGCAACATTCATGGACGTATCTCAAGGACCTTTGGAGCTATACAGCTATAATAACGCATAATTATGAGTGGATTTTTTAATACTGAATCTGTGGCTTAAAAAGTCATTAAATAAGGGCGGCTTGTTAAATCACTTAAGATGTACAGTGTTTTGAAGCCTTTGGAAGAACTACAGCAAGTGTTGCTGTAGCTGCTGTAGTATATTAAAAATTCATTTCAGGCGGAAGACAGTTATATCTGGGCAACGGTATCCAATGAAAGGATATTTCAGATAATTCTTCGGATGAGAGAAAGATTCTGTTACAGATAGATCATTGGGAATATTATCGGCCATCCGCTGAAAGAATGATAGGCAATTAGTCACTTAAAGGCATGGCCAGGTGAAAGATTCAAGACTAGTAAAGTCCTGGAAAAAGACCAAAGCTATAGAGAGCACAATAAATCTCACCTGGGACAAGGACACAATTTTATCTGTCTTAACTCTTTGTAAAATAGCTAGTCTGGAGTCCTCAGCCAATTTCAAGAAATTAAAAATCTTTTTTTTCAGCCTAAATAAAAGTTAGAATAAAAATCTAACAAATGCAATGATTTCAAGCATAATGCCTAAATGAATCACAAGTATAACAACATAACAACAGACTTCTGCAGAGCAGTGTCTTTATAGTTTTCATCTATTAAAGATCATCTTTATTGTATTGCTGTGATGACAGAAATCGCAGCATACCTAGAAGGGATGCCATTGTCAGATAAGTAGAGTTCAATGAACAATATGTAATGCATTCAATAAATCAGTAGAGAACATTGAGGGACACAGAGGTGCCAACAAAACATGCCCTCATGTGTGTAACAATTCTCTGAAAGGAGTACACACTAACACAATGTTCTCCATCAGCACTGTAAATATCCTCAAAAACATGCCAGATTATTAATTTGAACCTTCAAAGGTATTTCCTTCTGCAATTACCATGTCAGTCTCAGAGGTGCACAATTTGTCTTGTTCATGTAAGTATGTCTTAGTTTTTGTCAATTAAAGCTTCCCACAGTGTTTATTTTCTCTCTGTGGAGTTATGGGATTGCAGCCTTAACAAATTTCTAGGATTCAGCAAGGTGTATTTCTTTCAAAACTGACATCATTATTCTTTGTTCTGTTTCAGCATTTCACATATAACAAATTAAGAGGAATAAGAGGAAAAAAAAGTTAATTATATGATTTGCCAAAACAGGCTTTATGAACATTGCACACTTACATACAGTAGTAGCAAAAAATGTATTTCTGATTCCTGCTGTTCTGTAGTTTTAGAGTTGATAAATTGCAAAGAAACAAAGTGCTGTCGATCAAAATACTTCAGAATAATTCACAAATAAGCTACTCAATACACACCAAAAATTCACATTTAAAATAAATTCCTGAATGTTAGTAGCTTAGGATCTTCTCAGTCTATTTAATACAGTTATTTATAATAAATGTAGTAAGAAGGCTAACAAAATATGGATACAAACATTAATCAATAATGAACTGCACCAGAAGATCATGAAGAACAGACTTAAACATATTTACTTTCAAATGGGACTCATGTAATTCAGATAAACACCCAGTTTTAATCCCCACTCGTTGTCACTGGTTATTACAAAAACGCAGTACAGTAACTTGATATGGGTGGGAATTAAAAGGTATTTTGTGCAGAAAAGTAATTACATGAAAGAAAGTAATTACAACTGCTTTAGCTTGTTATACTCCCACATTTACCCCCAAACACACAAATAATTATCACTTCAAACTAATTATGTAAGAGATTTTGACAATGACTTACAACCTGAAAACTAGCTACAAGTCCTGTCTACGAAGGGAAAACGCATCCTAAGCTGGAAGTCTTCCAGTGAGGTGCTGGAGCGATGGGATTTTTTGTTAAATAACTAGACTGTGTCGTTCTTGAGAAGGATGAGGACACACATTTCTTTAACCGATATCCATCTTTCTGCAGTTTTCTCGTGACGGCAAAAAAGACAAACAAATGTTTTTGGACAAGAGTCTGATCAACTCTGGTGAGAGCAACAACGCTGTGCAAACAGTGAAGATAGAGATCCAGGAACATTGTGGACTCACCGCCAGTCACATGGAGGGGTCTGTGAATATTACAGCAGTGCATGACACTCCTTTACAACTTCCCCAGTCTGGTCTAGGGGTCCTGAGCGCATCAAATAGTAAAGGGGGTCATTCAGAGCACACCGAGTCTCAGTAGGAGTTTGGGCTGTTATTGATCGACTATCACCTGGCGTCCCTGGAAAAGTAGGCATGGCACACACTGGGTGATGGGTACGTGTGATCGGGAGAGCCTATCCACAGCTTGTTAGACAAGAGTGAGGCCAGGACATTACAGGGTTCTGGATCTGATCGAATATTAGTCGTTATTGTAACATACATTAAGGTTATATATGTAACAACATTTTATGTTGATAGTAATAATAACACCGCTACTACTAATAATAAATTGTTATTTTCACTATTATCAACACGACTAATAATAATCACAACAGTAATAATACTTTTTTACTTGTGTTTTTTGACAGTTTGTCCCTAATACTGGAAGCTCTGAACCTGAAGAAAGTTCAAATCTTTAGTGGCCGCATTCAATTGACTTGGAAAAATCATTCCACCCAATATACAGCGACATCAATAGCCCAGAACAGGCCAGTCAATAACTAATTTGACCCCTGAACCCAGCTTTTAGATGTTGTTTTATTGTTTCGCTTTTTGGGCACAACCTCATGTTACATGTCTCTGCCGCTCAAAGAAGAAAAATTAAAGGGCAGAAAATATCTAGACGTGATCTGGGGTGGACTGGGCAGGGATGTCTTCATTCTGAGATCCAGCGCTACAGCAGCCAGGCAAGGGCTCTGTACAGGCACAGTGTGAATCCGACCGTTTTTTTTGTGTGGCTCATCGGTATCACGCAGGGCGATAGTGTTGGAGCACTTCCTCTAAAGTATTTCAGCCCTACCGCTGAGGTCTGGAGTGATGGTGTTTGCAAATTTTCACCATAGCATGAACAGATCCAGTGGCAGTTCAAAGGGAAGTTAATCCCTCGCATTTTCTTTCTCTGCTAAAGTCCATTCTGAATGAGATTCAATGACCATGTTTTTTTTTCCTTTGGGCTTAGAAAAATAAAAAATATCATGGTCTTAAAAAAATCCTGAGGTTTGAAACTCTGCCAGCTGCTTTCAGAGCGAATTAGAGAACTCTTGGCAGCATTTAACTACTCCATCAAATCTTGCCTGAAATTCAGCTCAGGGTTAGAGTAACAGAAATATAAAGAGAAACTGAAAACTAATTTACTTACTCAAATCCAAAGGATATTTTCAAGGATTTTGAGCAATAATTAAAAATTAAATTAATTGAACATTAATTCGCTGTTCGCTGGCAATTACACATTTAGAACATGAAGCCCTACGATATGTTGACAAGGATAAAGTACAAGGCTAATAAAAAAATGCTTTTGTATGTTTTTACAATAGAGAAATCATGCTATAGATACTTGCTGGCTGCCCACAACTCTGCACAAGTGCACATTTTCTCTAGACCCCCTCTCTCCACCCCAACTGCACCCTTATCGCTGCCTCCCTGACTCATTCCTTGTAAGTAAGAGACATTGTGTAACAACTCTGACCTTCAGCCAAGGCTGTCATTTCTTCAGCCAGGCGAGTTAACGCTAAAGTATTAAGTATACAATTACTGTATTTTCATTGGCTTACTAGAATTTGACTGAAATACTGTATTCCAAGACTAGGCCCTCCAGCAGAAGGCAGCAGTATGAATGTAACTAGGTTTGAGCTCGACATTAGAAAGCATTTGCTTTACACAGTGTTTACGGCTTTGAATAGTTTGTTGAGGAAAGTCAATGAATCCACCGGGAGCCTTCAAGGATTAACAAGATGCTGTGAACACTTAGATTATTGAACTTTAGTGAGCTCTGTTGAAATGAGAGGACTGCTCTTGTTCACGGTTACGCAATAACCAGTCTTACACATATAACATAAATCATATAGGTGTGACCTATTAAGCACAGCAAAATAAACTCTTATCCTACTCTACAGGCTTTGTTTAATTATCGATTCATGGTGTTAAACGCATTATCTTACACCTATGCTCTACTCTGCTAACATTTTAGAGCATCAGGGAAAAAACGGAATGTACACGTTATGATTCAGTTCTTTTAATACATTTACCTGTCAGTTGCAAATGGTATTTCAGTAGTTGGATCAAACCCTAAATACGGAGGAGAAGAGGTGCAATTCCAACAGAGTTTTATCGGGATAACTCACCTGGCTGAGGAGAATGACAACCTGGGGCTGTCAGAAACCCTGCCCCCCATCAGGAGGAATGAGCCAGGGAGCTGCTGCAGGGGTGAAGATGGAATGGGTGTAAACACGAAATGCACTAGCAAGTAATGTTTATATATACAGTATGTCAAGGAAGTGGGCAAAATTAGGGATTGAGCTCCTCTCAACATCCTGTTGCTGAACTCCATTTGTAAACGTTTGTTTTTGTACGAGGGATCTCCAAATGTCTAAACCTGTCAGCTTTTCTGGTGTGAAAGCACTTTTTTTTCTCCTACAAAGAGATCTACAGAAGTTACTAGAAATTAGTTATTGCAGCTGGGACACTGGGAATTGCCAAAAGCTCCTGGTTCAACATTATGTGCCCAAATGATGATTTTTCTGCTTGTCCCAGAACAAAAGGCCTACCATGAACAACACCTCTGAGAAATTCATGCAGTAAAATGACTACATAAAATGTATAATACGTGAATTATACTCGCAAAACGGTGAGTATGTGGAAAGGGTACCACTTTAGAAATTTCAAATTCATAAATTCTTTATAACCTGTACTATATTAAGAGAATATTAACCTAAACCGACTTTTTCTAATGTGCTTATTAACAGAGTTGGAGTACTCTACATGTTCACGCTTTAATAATTCACAACAGGGAGTCCATAGAATGTGCACTCCAGATTCAGAGTGTTGTGTTTTCTTCTGCTTCCCCTAAAGTGTTGCTGAGAACATGAGAGCAGTTACAGATAAGAGGCGCCATCTGGCCCATCTAGCCAAGGTTTGTAGTTTAATCGAATTGATCTGAGGATCTCATCCAGCTGTTTCTTGAAGAAAAAGTCAGGTACCAGCTTCAGAAACTGAATAATAATAATAAAATAATAATAATTATAAAATAATAATAATAATAATAATAATAATAATAATAATAATAATAATAATAATAATAGCAGCTTACACTTATATAGTGCTTTTCTGGACACTCCACTCAAAGCGCTTTACAGGTAATGGGGATCCCCTCCACCACCACCAGTGTGCAGCCCCACCTGGATGATGCGACGGCAGCCATAGTGCGCCAGAACGCTCCCCACACACCAGCTATCAGTGGGGAGGAGAGCAGAGTGATGAAGCCAATTCATAGATGGGGATTATTAGGAGGCCATGATGGGTAAGGGCCAATGGGAAATTTGGCCAGGACACCGGGGTTACACCCCTACTCTTTTCGAGAAACGCCCTGGGATTTTTAATGACCACAGAGAGTCAGGACCTCGGTTTTACGTCTCATCCGAAGGACGGCGCCTGTTTACAGTATAGTGTCCCCGTCACTATACTGGGGCATTAGGACCCACATGGACCGCAGGGTGAGCGCCCCCTGCTGGCCCCACTAACACCTCTTCCAGCAGCAACCTTAGCAAACTAATGGGGTGTGTTGTTCCATAATTGTGCTTACATTACGGCAGATTGTGTTCCGATACAATTATGACACTCCGAATGTGTCAATGGTAGTAAGAAAGTGTGGGCGACATGCAGGCATTAAAATAACGAGTGACTTCAGTAAAGCTGATTCATGTTAAATTAGGGTAGTGTTCACTGTGTTTTATTGGATCCAGGGGCCTGCAAGTTCATTGTATATTTTAGATTCATGATTTAGTTATGATTAAACCATGTAATAAAAATGATAACGATGCCATTACTGTCATCATAATATTGCAATTAATTTTAAACCTTTACACTTTAATCAGATATTGGCAACCATGCTATGTGAGTTTTAGAATCTGTGGCTATTCATTTGTGGTTATTCAGTCCTCCAGTTGTTTAGCTCGGTGATGTATACCCCATGATCAACCTCTAAATGATGAAACCCTCCCTTGGAAGGTTCTCTGAAAGCCCGTGTTTCTCTTCTTGTTGTGTCGGCACAAGGTGTTCAGAGTGGGGACCAGTTACACTACGGGCACAAAGGGAAGGATGCTGAATCCATCTCTTGCTAATCCTCGTAATCCCTGACCCCAGAGAAATGGAAAGTGATGTAAAAAGCCCTCCTCAAAGCCGCCAATTTCCATCGTGAGCACCAGCTCTCACTGCTCACTCACGCTCTCTCTCCCACCAAGACATGAGCTGCCAGATAGGTTTAAATCTTTCTTACGGGCAGTTTAAATTATTTTGCAAATTAATACTTCCTCCCCCCCCGATTATATCAAGACTGATTATCCTTTCAGGTAAGAAACTGACATTTCCAGGATAATTTGTCTAGTAGTCAGTGCTCTGTGGCTTTATCAAGTACAAGAGAATCAATGGAGTTCTGAGACTGATTGAGCATTGTGTTCCCTTTTCTATACTTGGACAGGCCATTTTAAAGGCTTGCCTCCCTCCAACCGCAGTGTCTAGTATTGATTTTGGAAGCGTTCTCATAAAAAAAACTCAATCTGATCAAACAATTATAAAGAGGAACCCAATCATGACTGTCACATTTTTCCGGCAATGCTACCAGACCTTTTCTGCACTGGAGTTATGACTTAAAAAATGTCCCTCCCTGTCATGACTATAGTCCCCCCTCCTTAAGGGTGCTCCAGCCCTTTCACTAAAGACTTCATTCTCTGCACCTGTTTCCCATTCCCTGCCCACCTTAAAAGCCAGGCACTGACGCTCTTCCGGGCTCTGCTCTGATTTCCATATCGTGCGAGTCCGGGACCAGGAAGCGCCTGGTCCCGTTAAGGTTTTAACCTCGGTTCCCGTTCCTGTTCCCCGTCCGCCGGTTCCGACCCGGCCTTCGTGGTTTTTAATTCTTGTTCTGATGGATCTCCTGGTTTTGGATTTTCCCTAAGGATTACTCTTGGATTGTTCGCCTTGGCCACACCTCCCCCGTGCACCAGCGCACCTTGGACACGCCCCCCTGTCTTCAGCCCCGTTTTCCTGCATGACGTTTCCCTAGTGTTTCCCCACTCCGTCGGACTGTGTCGTCCGCATAGGGTCCGGAAAGAACTGTTCGTTACACTCCCCCCATTTGCCCAATATAAGGGAACATGTATGTTTCATGACATGGTAAAAGAAAGATTTAGGCTGCTTTTCCTTTAGTTTCTACTCTTTTTCAGTATCAATCCTCTACCACAGCAAAGGCATGGGGCAGGGTACACTCTGGGCTAGACAGCATTTTCTTCCAATTAACCAGTATGTCTTTGGACTGTGGGAGGACACCCACGCAAACACAGGAAGAACAGATTCCGTGCAAACAGCACCCCAAGTCGTGAATTGATCACTTGCTTACCATGCTAACCACAGCACCACCAGAGCACCCAAAAACCAAGACATGAAATTTCAGATTTGAACAAGGCTGAGACCAAGAGTTTTAGGAAGGGTCTGTGACAGGAGCAAATAATTTGTAAGAAGTTAAGAAGGGTTGCAAGTGAGAGGAGGCCATACAGGACCATGCAGCTGGTTCGGTCGTTAGTAGTTAATGGAGCAGAGGTCCTCGCCAGCCAAGGCTGAGATCCAGACACGCCTCCTGATTTCAGTTTCAGGCTGTTTGCCACGGCTTGCTTTCATCAACTTCTTTGGATGAACTTCTTTGTAACTCACGTAGTATCAAATTCACGCTCCAGCTCGAACAACAACACCGGCGTACGTATATAATTGTTTCTGTTTAATCATCAGAAGACTGCTGACACTGAGATGGTACACGACAACAAGTTTTAGAGATTGTTGACGCATTCTGACCTCCTGTGAATGAGTGATCCCTCAG
The DNA here is from genome assembly GCF_040954835.1 of Lepisosteus oculatus. Classification (NCBI taxonomy): domain Eukaryota; kingdom Metazoa; phylum Chordata; class Actinopteri; order Semionotiformes; family Lepisosteidae; genus Lepisosteus; species Lepisosteus oculatus. The sequence goes on along the minus strand of NC_090704.1, from coordinate 2,730,903 downwards.
CCAAAAAAGCTTAATGTTGCTGTTAAATGAAGCCAATGTCTATATTTTCAGAGCATTATCTTTCTTCCTCAATTATGCAAATAATTGGGCATGAAGGCAAGTTTGCACAAAACACTCTTACTTGTATTTGCTCCTTGTCAACATAAACATGCCCTGCAACTCTAGAGGGTGAAATACCTCCTTTAATTATCCCCCCATTTAAATAGTCCTTAATGTCAGTTTTTAATTACTTTCACGCAGACCACAAGACCAGCTCTGATCAGGATCTTCACATTGAGGACGTATGATAATCACATACATCCCCTCTTAAAGGCATGAAGCTGCAGACAGCTTTTGGATAGTAATGGGCAAAAAAACATCTGACATTTCTTCAGAAAAACCTTGCATTTCATAAGTGTCTGGTTGAAGGGGCACAGACCACATTTATTCTTTGTTTCTGCAACGGTTAATGACAGCCAAATGCTCACAATTACAACTGTTAATATCAGCTGCATTCCCCTTGCTTATTTGCTGTGACGTTTCCTTCTCTCTGAACGCTGCTCCACAAAGATTCTTGTGAGGATTAATGAGACGTTCCCAACGTTTTGCCTTTAAACTATTATTGAAACACGCAAGCTAATAAGAGAATCCATAGTCACTTTCCACGCAGAGAGAGACCATCTTCCTCACTGAAGAGACACAGAGGAGGAGATGTCTCCGGTGCATCACAGGGCTAACGAGTCAGATAAATCAACCGGCGACAGAGATACAGGAGCAGCATTTAATAGTCACCCCAGGAGATCGAAACGTCATCTTTACTGCGTGCAACAAAGAAGGCCCCAGTTCAGTTAAATAATCAAGAGCTCCGGACCAATCTCATGTAATCTACATGACGAGTATCAAACTATAAATCTAGCTATTTGTGTTGCAGTTCAAAACATGAGTTCAATCAATACAAATGTTTAAATCATGACATCTTCACTACACTCTTGACAATAAAGAAATCATTTATCACTGCACATGCTTCCTGCTCTATTTCTTCTCCATTTTGACAGGTCTATGGTATGTGAAGACAACATGTTCTAAACTGTGTTCTTGAAGAAATATGTTTAACAGCTACTGCAAAGTATTTCTAGCAAAACAAATTCTATTCATGTGAATTCAAAGTTCATACTCAATAATATGCTTAGATGAACGCATTTTACTGTTTTCTCATTTCATTTTCCTTACTGTAAATTAGACATCTTGCGTTACACTGAAAAGGACATGTATTTTAGCAGGGGGCTGCAAATCTGCAGTGACTTAATACTATATAATATGGTAAGAGTATTACAGTACGTACAGTACAGCCTTTACTGCTGACACCTAAAGTCAGTATATACAGTATACTGTAGGTGCTGCTTATCAATGCAGTATTATAGTTTCAGTCATATTTAATAGGTGCTTAATTGATTGTGAACAAAAAATGTTATACTGTATATTAACTAAAGGGGTATGATTATGTTATTAAAATTGAATATTTTAACTTTTCAGTGACCTCAATACTATAAAGTACAGTGTCTGCATAAGTAGTTTCCCTTTTCACTAGATTTTTCTAAACATTCCGTAAAGCTCTGGTCATGTATTAATGTCTCCTTTAAATATGTAAAAAACCTTGATAGAAAGTGTTGTTATGCTTTTCCCTCTTGTTATCAATTGGGAAGACAAATACAGGGACTTGCAAACGTATTCAGTGTAATGACTTGCACATTTTGTGCTTTCAGTCCTAACACTTTGAAGTTCGCAATATTTGTTACATGAACAAGCTACACAACACATTAAAGAACAAAAGATGTAACTAAAGTAAGTTGGGATGAAAATTCACTTTTCAGCAGGTCAAATCTCCCAAAGCACAAAGCCAAAGATGCACTGTAGAGGCTCATGAATAAGAAAGTGACAGTCTTTGAGTAGCCAAGTCCAATTCCTGACTTGAATCCTATTGAGAATCTGTGCAAAGACCTGTTCCCATAAGTGATCCCAAGCTACTTGAGGAGAGCTAAAGGACATCTGCCAGTCTGAATAAGGAACATTGCACCAAGCAGATATGCAAAGTTGACGTCTTAAGTAGTTCAAGTAGGGAGCTGCTCCAGCATGCGTAGGCTGCAAAGGAACAAGTAAAGGGTTTATTCAGTGCTGAAAAGAGAAGAAAGGAAACAACGTTTCTGCTGTGGAGCCTTCTTCGGGTGTGAGCATTGATGCGTTGATAGACTTAGGTTTGCAATCAACATTCATTTCAGTTTTTTCTCTTTAGTCTTTATTTACTGTAACTTATTGTATCCTTTGTAAGCCTTCAGTTTGAGCATTCAGGTTTTGAATAATATATTAAGTTTAAAATAATCTGTACGCCTTATTACGCAAAAGGTGTCTGAACACCTTTGCAAGACACTGTATCTGGTCTTGGTGATAGGTTAAGCAGATGGAATGCTGTATCATGTGCTCATGAAAACCGTGGTCCAAACACGCACAGACAGCTTTTTCGTCAATGTGAATGTATAAAGTTTGAAAGCAAGAAGAAAGATTTTCAACCTTGTCTGGCTGGAAGCAGATCACAGGAGCAGTGTTCTGAAGAGTGAGAAAAGGCCATTTGAATGAGAGCTTAGATTGTTGGCATGCTAGCTGGAAAGAAAGTTAAATTCATGCCACAGGACTGTGGGTATTTAGGATTTTATATTTTCTTTGGTTTGAGTTTAAAGGAACACACTCTTAATTTGTTTGAAAAGACTGAAGCTGTCATAAAATAAATGAAGACACAAATAAATACCAGTTCTCAACACTTTAACCTTCTTCACCCAAACAGTATACTGTAATATTATCCAACTAGAGCAGCAAAGTCTCATTTGTGTTTTAAAAAAGTTTACTTATATTGAAAACCAATCAACCTCTCCAAGTGTTGATCTGTTGTGCTTTAGGTTTGAGGTGTCTGAGCACCCAGGTACATCATTGGAGAAGCATAATAAAGCCCTAACGAGACATAAAAGATAGTTACTGCAACAAAATGCTGTTTCACAAATGTTTGTAAACTCTTAAAGCTTGTATACTTACTGTATACAGGCAGGAACAACTTGCTCTATCATTTATTCCTTCCTTCACAGTAGCTTAGATTCACACCAGAAGTCCTGATTAATGGTTAGAGTTAACAGTTTAGTTTTCAGTTCCACTGTTGTACTGACATGAAGGCGTGAAACAAGGAAATATGATTAGATGTTCACTTCAGAGAAGCATTTAATGCATCATTCTGGTTTTAGAGCATGTTATAGCAATCGTGTTTCATCCCGTCCTGGATCGGTTCTGGTTCCGCCTTAGGCTGGTGCTTCCAGGATGGGTCCTAATTTGGTATGACTCTCTCCATGAAAAAGTGACTTTATGAAGATGGGTGGACAAGGACAACTCAAGGTCTGGTTATCTGCTTAAGTAAAAATACATACTGGAGGTCAACATTCACAGGGAATCTTGGATCTTGAATCACAGAAGTGCTAATTTTTTCTTTTTCTTTGGGGTTTTTTCAGCAAAGTATTTCAGCAGTTCGGTCAGATCCTAACGAACGGGGCCTGGAGGGGGGGGCCGAACGTATTGAAAATTTGTTTGGTGTGACTCGCCCAGCAGAGAGAACGGAAAACCTGACAGCAAGGACAAGGCTGACAGGAGCCCCAAAAGCGCTGAAAGGAATTCCATCACACCGATGCCGAGTTCTTCCATGATGAGAAGAGAAGTGCTGGGTGCCACCCAGGGGGTGAAATCTCTTGATTTAGGTAAAGCCCCTAAACATGAAGGAGATTAGAATTTGACCTCCTCTCCCCACATAGATGCCATGTTCCAAAGGTCAGATACAGACAGTGACTTCATTTAATAATGAAGCTATGGACAATTAGCAACATGATAGTCTCCTGGACCTGACAAGAAGTTCTGACGGGCCTAAGGAATGTGGTTTGGGGGGGTGAATCGGTGCATCAGTGAACATGTACATCGGTGCATGAGCCCTCTCTGTGGATTACTAGCATGTATGCTTCTGTGTGGCACTTAAAAGCATTACATTTTCAACAGGCACTGCAACAATCTCCTTTCACGTGGAATCCAAGAAAAAAATCAATAACCCCCTCTGCCATTTTTTATCTCTTGCTCTGCTCTGAGATTGCAGGGTGCTTTCAATTGCTTCTCTTTCTAGGCCTTAACCTGCCAGATGGGGCCACCTCTATAATTCCCATTACAAGTGGAGTACAAAATAGATTTGAGAGGCATGCAGCCTCCATTCAAACTACGTCAAATTTCCACTCCTGGGAAGCTACGTCAGGAACAGGAGAGAAATGTTGCTGAGAAGTTTGCCAATATAAAGATTAAAAGAAGTTAAGATGTCCACCTCTGTTTTTAATGAATGTTGAACACAGCTGGAATTTTGTGATTTTAATTGGAAGCTTTAGAAGGGAGGGGAGGCCATTCAGCTCATTGAGTTTCTGTACATTAAAGCTTTTGTGACGTTGAAAAAGCAATACAAACCACTGCAATCTCTGTAACAAATCCCAGATTAATTAACATTTAATATATTATCGCTGCTTGTGATGTAATTGTATGAAAGGATTCCAGGTTTTTTAAGACCTGACTGATAAATTGAAAGCCAAGCTTCAAATTTTTTTTAGATGTTTGTTTGTTAGTATCAAACATTCAGTGGTATAGAGAGCAAAGACCCGGAAAAAGCAACCCAAAGATACTTCTGTAACTGCACAAGGCAGTTAAACAAGATGCACATAAAGAGAAACATACCTCCTTTCTGAGAGCAAAAGAGAACACTAGTGCTGCTTGTAGTCATATCCGTGCTTAAAAGAATAATTTGTTAAAAATACATCCCGTTTCTATTTCATTTATCTGTCCTTCACATAAATGCTGGGGGGAATTATTAAAATAGCAGCTTAGAGGATTTAAAACTCTTTTGTAAGACCTGACACATTTTCCACAATTTCATTTCAGGACATTTTACTTGTCCATCAAACAGACATTAAATCTTGCTTCTAGCGTCCCTTGGCCCCTCACTTTTGTTAAGACAAAGAAAGATGGAAAAAAAACTGCAGAAAAGAAACCGTAGTGGTGCTGGAAAAGAACAGTTAGGGGGCATTACAGCAGATCCTTGCTGAAGATGTTCTTAGGCGAGATTAGCACAGGCCAGTAGTAAATGATATTCAGATTGATTCAACCAAAGAGAAGGTGCGTGTCTCGGTTAATGAAGCCAGTGAAAGAGATACTCAGTGAAGCATTTCGGAATGATCCTATTCTCTCCCACTTCCAGAGGACGTTGTCTTTTCCCTCTCCTTAGACTCCTCTGGGTGATTCTCTCTACACCAATTCTCAGGAAGAAATAAAGGAGGAACTGGGGGATTTTAGCCTACTGTGGAGAAGGAGACAGATTTTGGATCACAGCAAATCCTTTTCCACGTGCACCTCCATCTCTGCCTCTCTGTGGGAACCAAGAAGCACCTAACATGACTTATTCAGGCTCCAGTATTATAGGTATCACTGTCTTGGAGACATTGACTCAGGTATGGACTGGAAATAAGGGGCAAATGCAAAAATATGTGAGTGTGCTTGGAAAGAGGGTCTGTGTTCGAAATTGTCTGACAGAATGTCAGAGCTCTGCAGTTCATGGGTTATTTCACCCTCGTTTCAGCTCTTTTCAAATGGGAGAGCTCAATTATTCAGCATCATTAAATCAATTTTTGTCAAGTTGTACATGGTCTCTAAATGCGGACGCTTTAGTGGAAGCAATCATATCACCATTCAAGCTATTAAGAAAATGTGGTGCTGCCGGGCACAATGACAGCATCTAAAACAGATAAGACAGAGAAATCTCAAGTGTTTGTTTTGAAGGTTTAACAGGCCCTCCAGTGGAACATGACTTCGGCCTCTGGTGACCTGCATAAAAGTCGCAATAAATTGAAAGAATTCAGTTGATCGGTGCATACAGATATTGAGAGCTGTACACAGCTCCCAGAAAGCAGAGCTGGATTGCTGTCACACATGGCCCACAGTAGAAGAAAAGCTGCTGAGAAATACCTTTCCTTGAAGTGTGCTTGAAAACGAGCTTTCCAAAAATCGTGCTCTCTCACTGCGTCACCGTTTTGCCCCTTTCAAGCATCTGATGCATTTGCGACACCTGTAAGGCTCGCCTGATGGTTATCCTGCTTCACAGGCACACAGATACGTGCTTAAGAATAGATTCTATGCCACAAAGACAAACCCCGAGTCTTCATCTCACGACTTGTGAGGTTGAGCGCGTACGGCACTCACACCCTCCCACACACCCTCCTCACCCAGGTTACTTTTGTCACGGCCGTCTGGCTCATCACCACGATTAATGGAGCTCTAATGAAAGCTCGGGAGGGATCAAGGCCGAGGCGGGCTAATAAATCTCTGCTGCCCCAACCCACAAATAATCCTGAAGTAGGTTCTCAGATTCCCACATATGCCACACGTCACACTCCCTCCTCTTCCTCACTGGCTGTGCATCCCTCCTCCACCTCCCTGGTCACCTTTTCCAAGTTTGGCCAAGTTTGAACCAACTCAATACATGGTTCTACTCCAGCGCAATCTTCCGTTACCCTCATGCCTCATGAAAAATTGCATTGCATGGTGTAATTAGCATCTTCCACTGTTGACAACTCATCTGTCGTCTCTGTGCTGAACTATATTCTCATGTCGTCTTGTCCTCCCCGCTTCTTGTTAGGTGTCAGCTATCTTATGTGGGGTTACAGACACTGCTCGGGAGGAATTGGAGTCTTGCCCTGCCCATCAGGAGGCACCAGAGGCAAGGGCTTAGAATCTTCAGTACATCTCAGCAGTTTTAGAGTTTTTTCCTCCATAAGCAAATCCACTACAGAGCAGATCGGGGGGGGGGGGGGGGAGTGAGAAACTGCTTTGTCAATTGAATTGCGGTGGGATTTATGAGAATTCAATTCCTTTATATTGCCACACAACAGTATGATGTTAATCAAAACATTAAAATAATGACACATAAGACAAAGCTCTTCACTTCCCTAACCTTAATATGTTCATTGGTCAATACACTGTTATGAGCAAAATGCCATGTTATTATTTAGTGAGCAATAGAAAAGGAACATCTCCACATCTTAATCATTTTTTAAATAAAATGGTAACAGTTATAAATGTAGAAAATGTTATGTGAACTTGTGTGTCTAAGAGTGGACGATCAAAGTACACCATGGCGTAATCTGAGGTTATACAGTATGTATCTGGATGTTAAGACCAGGGATGTGTTTAAGGTCCTTTGCAATGAAGTGCCGTATAAGCAAGGAGAGTTATTGAAATCGCAGTGCAAGTTGCTGCCTCTGCGTGACTCCAACAATGAACTCTAATGTAATCTGGCGTGTAATTATGGTAATAACTCCTTTATCTCCCAGCCTCCTCCCAGCCTTTGAGGAAAAAATCACACAGGGAGGGCGTTCACATGGGGTCTGAAACCAGCATAGCTCTGGCTTGGCTAGACATCACTGCAATGTGGGATCTGGAAAGTATTCAGTTCTTCAATAAGAGGGAAAATTGGAAGCAAATGTTCCCTTTTTCGATTTTTAATTCTAGAATCTGTGCCTGTGATCCAATAATGTGTAGTGTTTTGATAATGTTATGATAAGCGTGAAAATGAATGTGAGAGGTTTGCATATCAATGCAGCTGTTTTTCTTTTTCCAACATCAGTGAGAGATTAATTAAGGCAAACAGTTTTGCCTCTACCATTGGTTTTCACAGTATATTTGCACTGCTCTCACAAGCATTATGATTTACCAAGCGTCTTTGCATGTTTCACCTGCCTTCCCATGCCTTATCATGCTGTTATGGAATCGTTAGTAACAATCCCAGCAAAGCTTTATAAAAAACCTGTACTGTCATTTACTGTACTTTTGTCAAGAACATAAAATGAAAGGAGCTAGCTTGTTTGGTTGTTAGTAGTTTATTGATCAGAGGATCTCATCCATCCATTTCTCTGAAGAAGCCAGCATACTGTCTTGAACAACAAATGTGCAGGTTCTTCCGGACTCCTAGGAGCCATTGGAAAAAGAACTGCCTCCTGTGCATGGTTTTAAAAGCTGCTCCATGTAGTTTCCACCCGTGACTTTGAGGAATTTGAATACTTGTATCAGATCCTTTTGTAGTCTTCTCTATTCAGGACAGAAGAGGTTCAGGTCCTTTGGCCTGTAAGTGTAGGACATTCCCTTGAGCTCCAGAATGTATCTGGTTGCTCACCTCTGGACTAGTTCCAGAGCAGCAATATCTTTTCTAAAACACGGTGATGTGTGTATTAATACACTAAATGAAGCCTTACTAGTGCATTATAAAATTTTAACATAACATTCCTTGATTTACATTCAATGCTTTTAACTTTGCTGCATATCCTAGCATTGTTTGTGGCTTTTTAAGTGCTTCCTCAAATTGTGTAAATTGTGATGTTTGGCCCTGCCAGCACTCAGGTCTTCAGCACTGATCATACTGGAGTGTAAGACAATGCTGTGAGAAATCAATTAGTGATTTTTACAGCCCCCACTGCTGCTTCATGAACTCCAGCCACATGAATTGACACCTTGCCCTTTGCTAATGGCTCCATCTTGGATCCTGTTACACATTCACCACAGTGCTATAAAAGAACAATGCAACATCCTGCAAAACCATAGCACTGGAAGGTCTTTTGCTCTTTCCCAGTTGTGTGCTCCACGGCTTCATGCCCAGATATGGCCTACTGAGCACCACAGGGAGCGAACAGACCCAGAGCGATTAGTAAGACTTTCACCCTACCAGTGATGCATGAGAGCTCTCTGTCACCTTTCTGCTGCCGGACCCAGGATGAGCTCTGGCCAGATGAGCCCCTCTTTGGCCCCAGCCTGGGCTTTACCATCTACTGAAATATCAGATCAGTGAACCACCGAGCTCTGCGCCTCTCTCCATCTTTTCCTCTCATGCTGCGAAATGGAAAATTGAGACTTGCGTCTGTGGACCCCTAGCGTGTCTCTTCTCCCCTGTTGTCTCAGCCACAGAGCTGTCGGGACGAACCAGTTCTGCCGTTTTCTCGCACTGTTCGAGAAAATACAAACGCGCATCTGTGAGTGCTGACCCAGGTTAGAGTCGTCTGCTTTATTGGCAGTCTGGATAAGCATCTACCTGGCTCTCAACAGATGTGACACCACTCTCGGGAGAACAGAATGAGAGGACATGGAGGACGGCAAAGCAGATCGGAATTTCTCAACTTTCCTGCTAGGTTGTTTTGCTTTACCATAATAAGGACAACAAAATAACTTCACACGTTCCATCTCTACATCTGTCCTTGACTTGTTTCATTTGTTATTTCCACACTGACCATGGTTAAGGGGGGGATACACTGCACTGCGTCACCTAGAGGATTGTGGGAGTGACGGAACAAGCTTCTCAGCTATATTGTTGAAGCCGATACCCTGGCTTCTTAAAAAAATGGCTGGATGAGATCATTGTATCAATGAGATATTACCTTCTAAACAGGCTAGACAGGCTGACTGACATGCTCTTATTTGTAACCATTCCATACTTTTTATTAAGGTGTTAGAAGGTTAAAACAACGGCAAATCAGTAATACCCAGTTTACAAAAAAGACAGTGAATGACTTGACTTTTGCATTACATTTCCTGTATTTTTTTCCTTCAACAACGTCATGAAAATGCTTCTCACAAATCTGAAGCATCACTTGTGTATGACAGGTTTCTGATTGAGGTCTGGATTCAAACCTGGCAAAATAATCATAAAAAGGTTTTTTTGAGCTTTTAGTGTAAATAGTTAATACTTTAAAAACAGGGTATCTAGCTATCTAGCAATACTTTTCAAAGCATAGCAACAGTATTTAAAAAGAATTTAAGAGGGAACTCCTCCATCATGTTCAGGAACACATTTTGAGATAAATTGAAAATCCGCCATGGGAGTGAAAAAAAAAGACGCAATTAAACCATGTGCTAAAATAAATCCATCACTATGTTTTAAAGGACCTAAAAGTATCAAAGAATCTAATGAGATTTGACGGCACTTTCCGAAGCCCTGTAATGGAAAGTCTGTATCAGTGCAGAACACGTCACTTGAATTCTTAAAGACACTGCATCACCTAAAACACAGCTGTCAACATGTTCAAAGTTTATCCTGGGGAGTACTTGTTTATTCTTAAAGGTGAAAGCATGCTACAGATTTTCGGCAAGAGGACGGTCTTAGTGAGTGAGTGATTGAAGGTGGTCTCATCGTCGCCACACACACAAAACAAAATCGGGGGCTGACATGAGCTGCGTCCGCACTCAAACCCTGTGAAAAAGGGGCTGACCTTCCCCTTGTCCAGCATGCTCTTACTTTCATTTTGCACATCCACACCAACCAACTGAAGGACTTAATCCAGGTGCAGTATGCCCCCTTTCATCATACATCATATAAAAACAGAACTGAGCAGAAGTGTACACTACATGGAAGGGACTGGAAAAGGGACGAGCATAAGCCATTTCTCCATGCAAACGGCTGTGAGTGCCTGGGTCAGCCGCACAGCTGATGTTGATAGGCTGGCTTCTTTAAAAGAATTGACTGGATGAGATCCTTGGATCAATTAGCAACCAGCAACCAGATGGGCTTGCTGGACCGAAGGGCCTCCTCTTGCTTGCAGCCTTACTTATGTTCTTATGGATGTGTTAAACTGCTTTCCCTTTCCCAGTTTGCAACTGCTTCACCTGGGTCAGGGTCTCGGGGGACCTGGGACTAATGCCAGAAAGCAGCAGGTGAAAGACAGGGTTCACCCTGGAGGGGATGCCAGTCCGTCTCAGAGCAGACACACACAGGTATTCACACCGGGGCCAATTTTCACAGAAGACAGTTAACCTACCATGGAACAAAACGGTACCCCTGATTTGTAAGCTAAACAGTTAATAGTAAAGAACTCTGGGTGATCGAGTCAGTCTTAACCAACATGTACTTCTGCCTTTTCTGAAGAATTGCAGCGCACCTGGCGAAATGGAAACAAAGACTAGTGAGACTGAAAAGAGAGAAGGGAAGTCAGACATATGACTGATGAAGACAGAGGTCACAGGGTTTGTTTAGAAAGTTCATCAAAGGCAGTCTGATTGCTTCAAGATACTACAAGCAACTAGGTGAATGAGCAATCATACAATTACCTGGAAACCACAGTTTTGAGTTGTGTACTAATGTGACTGATCAGAATTATTTTGTTAGCAGAAACATGTTCTAGTTATTTTGCATAGGTCACCTTAATGTCAGTTCTTTATCACACTCAATAACACCCAGTAAACAGTAAATTAGCAAAGCAATATCTCAGCTTTTAATATAGAACTGTTATTCAGGCACCTAAAATGCACTAAACCTCTGCCTAAATACTTTGTCTGTTGGTAGATGTTTATAAAAAATGTTAAGAAAGTCACTTTCTTAGTTTTAAGAATATTTTTTAAAAAGACTCCCGTTAAATCACCCTGCTGATTTAAATAAATATTAGTTGTGATACAGTCCTTGAACTACTGTTTAAATAATCAATTGTAAGTGTGATTTGTGGATAGTCTATTTATTGATACTGTTTGTGTTACAGCTCCATAGGCTGTCATGGTGACAACACTAACTTAATTGACATGTGAAAACACACCCGAGCAGCACATTTTCTCCTGAAGTAACAAAGAACAAAATCTTGTATTGTATTAAAAAATATATAATGAGGATTCTGAAAGACATGCCTTTTAAATAAGGGTGAAGCTTTGGGTAGATGTGCAGTTCTCCAAAGAACCAGACAGTTTTTTGTAGACAATTGAGTTCATTACCTATACATTTTCTAGCTATTTCACCTTATTTGTTTCCTAAAGCAAAAAAGGTAAGTTTGGTAGCTAAGAAAAAAAATCTGATATTGACTGCTCAAGTACATGCTTGATAGAAATGTACAGATTGAGTCTGAAAAGCACATATTCGACCCAATGTACCATATAAATAATGAGGAATGCTTTGTTTGCAAATTTTGTCTAAACAGACAAAATGGTAACAATACAGTACCTTATCAGTTTGTATTTTTTGAATGGCACTAATTCTATATTTATAAATGGGTTTGATTCTGTAGAGAGGCGTACCTGTACTGTCCTGTCTTGGTGTTCAGAACCTTTTCACGCTATAATTGCAAGAGTCTGCTCATTGGAGTATAACAGTAAAGCCAACTACTACTAACACCATTGTGGGGACACTAAGCAGTAGGTTCTGAAATGAATGGTACTATCTGGATGAATCTTTCCATTTTCTGAAGCATAAAAAAACAGGACTCCAGTTAATGTACTAGAAAAGTGAAGTTTCTATTGTAGAGCCTTCCATTCATTGTGCTCAGCTGTCAGAAATGAAAAGTAGCAATCAGAGAACATACAGTCCGAATCATTTATGAAGAAAAGAGAAGAAAAAGGTCAGGGCGCAGACCTCATCAGGGAAAATGCTTATCTATTTAAAGGTAAATGCCTAAGCTTTGTGCAGAGCATGAAATCAGCAACGCTTTGTGCTTGATTGTTTTCAGTGAGAGATTATTTTATCGAAAACCACTGCAAAAATGTACTTTGGAAAGAGACATAAAAAAAGCCTTAAATATGGATATAATTATATCGCTTTTGTTCACTTATTTTTAATTTCGAAATATCAACCTGAAATTGACAGTTACTCTGCTTATTCCTGCAACCTACTGCTCCAGACGGGGGGGAAACAAGGATGAGATACTGTGTCAGGTGTCTCCTGTGATCCAGGAGCACACGACACGGGACTCAGATGTTAAGAAGAGGGCACCACACTGGCGGATATCCAGCAAGGGGGCTCAGAGACAGCAAGGACCACTTATGTCTGTTACCACTAGTAGTACTTGACAAGCAGGGATCCCCTAAAAATAAAGTCCTCACACAACCCAGACAGTAAAGCTGTCTGAATTTGGAAGGGCACAGTCTTGGATGAGACTGACAAGGCTGATCCATCAGTCAAGCTAGTAAGAAAACCTGTACAGGCTTGTGGCATTTTTCTTAGCAAGCAGAAGCCAGGCGGGTGATTGGAAGTGTGAATGCCAATCAGCTTTGACTGTTTGACTAAGCACAACAGTCTAAAGAGACTTCAGGGGTGCTGGTTCAAGTCCCACTCCTGACACCAAAAATGACATTGGGGTTTATTAGAATTCACTTTTACACATTGAACAATATTTTTTTTTTTACTTTGAAAAACACATTGGACACATTCATTTTTTCATATTCTTTTACGTCTTACCCCACATATATTTTGCATACATCATGTTTTTCAAAGCCATGATAATACAGGGAGAGCAAGTAAAACCCAGGAAGTAGCTACAAATCTGTCGAGGAATTGAAGAAAAGAAAGGAAAAGAGCTAAATCTTCAACAGCATGCCATACTGATGAAAGAGTTCACGGAAAACATAATGTCTATAGTTTGGGAGTATTCTGAAATGGCTGAGCATACTAAAAAAAAATTACTATGATTAATGAACACAGATCCATATGTTTAAACTTGGGCACTGGATGATATCATCACTCCCCACTTAAGAGAGTAAACTATATGCCAGGTACTAAGGGCCTCATAAGGTCTCAGAGAGAGCAAGACCTGCAAATGAAAAGATATAACTCTTAAAAGAACCGTTTTGCCATTTGAATTTGTTAGAGGCCTAGACAGTTCAAGAGCATGATATGGGCTTCTGTTTCTCTTCCATGTGAACAGTGCTTGTGCGTGAGGCTGTGCAAACTGGTACCGAGTTCTTGGAAGAAGAGCACCCCAAGGAAATTTGTTTATTAAATGCTGGGGTCTAGCCCGCTGGCAGGAAAATCTCAAAAACACAACTTTGGGACTGGTAAGGAACTGCTGTGAGAAAGAGTGAGCCGGAAAGTGCTTTTGAGAAACAGTACAGCCTCAGCAAAACAAAAAAAAAATGGTAGTTCCCTGTGGAAGGGGGCATAACTGATTTCCAGACGAGAACTACGAACAGCCCTGTGAAAAGTGTCTTAGAGTTAAAGGAGAAATGGGTCTTCAGCCATCCTGAGCACACTCTCTGTGCAGACAGTTTTCCCTGTCCTGAAGGAGGTTGGAGGAAACAAATTCAGCTGATGTCAAGGCTGAAAGAGCCCAGAGGGAGATCTGGTGGGGAAACTACTGTAGGGCGCAGTGTAACCAACCTCCTTCATGGGCGGGGTTATACTGTAGGTGGAGACAGGAAGACAGAGAGGCTCAACATGCTCCTTCCCCTCCTTAGTCCACTGCAAGAAATGCAAGGTAGTAGGGCACTTCATGTTCATTTTGTTGACCTGGAACTTGTTCAGGTGCGACGGCCTTTTCAGTCCTCCACTCTAATAACACAGATGGTCACCTACAGGTGTCAGTTACCAATCTATCTTTCTCTTTCTATCTGTGTGCTCCAAACACTTTAGCGAAACTGACCAGGCTCACACATGGAATCAGAGTGAGCACGTTCACAGGGCCCGTGAGATTTTGACAGGGCAGATGTCTGTTCAGTGACTGCAGTAAAAGAAACCTACTGAATGGGGAGAGTGGTGCGAGATAGCTGTTAGGAAGGTGGAGTTACTCTGTATGTGGCACCCATGGGTGTTCTAATGAGGAGAATGTGTTTGGCACGCTCCCGTTTCTAAACACTACTTCTGCTAGCGTGTATGTGGGGTTCTAAGTAAGAGTCCTCTCACACAAGCAGATCACACACATGCATAAAAATCCGGTTGATGAGCAACCTCTTCAATAATAAAGCGGATAGAGACAAATATGTTAGAAGTGTCAAGAATGGCATCAGCTCTGAAAGAACTCAGAGAGACTGGCTGGGATGGCAGCTCTTTGTGTGGCAATGTGAATTTCCGTCAGCAGTTTTCTAAACCTGCATTGATTGCCACTGCAGGGTCTCTGCTGATTGGTAATTGGAGAGGAAACCTCTTCACCTCAAGGCCTCTAGATTGAGATAGCCAAGACTGGTCATGACTGATGTAGCAGTTATTGATGGGTTTGTATATATGTTGATTGCGGTATTTCCATAGCTGTAACTTAACAGTTTTTTAAAAATAAATCAGTCTTATATAATTTTCTGTTTTGTAAAAAAAAAATCCTCCTTTCTCATAGCTTAGGTCAGGAGGCCACCTTTGCTCAAAGAGATGATCGCATCTCTTTTCAAATCACATTAAGCAAAGGAAAAAATGGATCGTGAAATATAATTGTTTCTTTAAAAGTTTTTTTTTATCAGTAAGACACAAACCAGACAAATCAGGCACACACTTCCAAATAAATTAAAAATAATCAAAGGAAAGCTGGTGAAATGTCACACATTTGCAGCATGGAAGTACTGGTCATGGGAGATAATATCTAAGGACAGGGCAGGATGGGACCCTTGCTGTCTCTTGCTGTCTCCTATCCTAAACCCCAAGTGGTAATCAAATTTAGGGGGCTAGATCTGTGACTTGCGGAGACCAAACTAATAGGGAACAATTCCAGGCCTGAGGTTTCAGTGTTCTGGGGGAGCTGATAAAACCGAACAAAGTTGCAGCCCACTCCACAGGAGTTCAGTGGATGTCATGACAGTAGTCATGGTATCCATAGGTAGAACTGGAATCTGAAAGCAATGGGCACTATCATGCGGAACACGACGCCCTCAAACATATTGTACTGCTGTACAATCCAGGTCAATACACCAACAAAGCAGGACAGGCCATCCGCACATCTTTCACGCCACGAAGAACTGTCTGGTACCAATAAGAAACACCACCACCCTTTCTCTGGTTAAATCCTCACGGATGCGAGAGGGAGACGAACATGTACTTGGTGAAGTACTAGCTGAGGAAATGGCAGTCTGTCCGATGCTGCCCTCCACCATACTATTGCAAGGAATGAGCCAGGGAGCTGCTGCAAGGGTGTAGATAGGGAAATGGGGGGGATGCGAGAGATACTTGAAAGGATATCCTGGGTGAGAGCTGTAGGAGAGTGGAAGCGCTAACCTTCCTTCCTGTAACCTTCTGTTACAACCTCTGTTATAAATCCCCTGTAATTGTGATTTCTGAAACAGTATAGCGTAGCTCGAAGACACATTCTTTCGGGTTGAGCACAACAGTAGCTCCTCACTGTCTAGGCAATAAAAAAAATAATTAGCCATCACCTAATATATTAATTTGCTTTTCCCAAAAAAAAGAAAAACATTTCAAGACTGATCTGTTCATGACGAGAAGTGTGATACAGTATGTGCTCTTTCATATTTCCTTCTATCTTTGCAAGATAACCATGTGCGCACACTGTTCCTCATGCACTTCCAAACACAGAGATGACTTTATTAAAGTAGTACTACTACACGACTTTGTGGTAAATGTGCGCTTGCTGTGGGTCCTATCAAATTCACTCCTCACACGTATACATCCTTTATCATCTGTACTTCAGTCTGTTTTTGTGCAGGGAGCAGATTCAAGCCCGCACCAGATAGGAGATCTGAGCAGAGGAATCAGACTGGCCGCAGGCAGCATTATAACCTTTCGTAAGATGAAGAGCAAATTCAGATGCCATCTCTGCTTGCCCCTGTGTGAAAGAACAAGATCTAACAGTGGGATTGATTTGCAAGCTGTCAGAATCTGTTGTGATGTATTTCTATCTATCCACAAGACTGGAGTGAGAGGTTGAAGAGTGCGCATCTGAATTAATACTTAAAACTAAACAAACCTAACATGCTTATCTCATTTAATGGCATCACATAGGATCTAATATTTCTTCCCCAGCCCTGTCTTTGCCACTCCTGGGCTTAAGGGTCATTTTGAAAGGCTGCTCAGAGTTCGCTGTGCTGTCTGCAGTGCTATAAAACACAGGCTGTCGGCTCTCTATTATCATATTGTTGCTGCAGTGGAGCATCCAAAGTGACCTCAGCAATACCACCTTTGACAAAGGGCTGAGCATCAGCACAGGGAGAGTTTTTATAGCGTGTATCTGTCTCGTCCGTTCCTAACGGCAACCCAGCTTGTAGTCACCTGCTTCTCCTTTCCACTGGACTAAGGCAGAAAGACACTTGAACAGAGTTACTACTAAACATAGAAAGCACAGTAAAAACACAGGCTGCTCTGCTATATGGTATAAATGGAACAAGGGAACAACACTTCTCTGTCAGTCTGTCCTGATTCTGTTATGCTCCAACATTCCTGGAAGGCAAGACGAAAACCATATGAATTTTAGGGTGCATTTTAGAGAACTTTAAGTGACTTGCAGATGAAATTAAATGTTTGATTCTCTGGTGTTTATTTAGTTTCAGAGTCTGTTTTCCAGGAGGAAACATTCTTTTCAAAAGTGTCCATGCAGCACTGTTGATGAATTATTCATTCTAGGACAACATGTCAGCTGAAGCTGGAGCATAACATTCCAATTCACTTATCATTTTCCCTTTAATTGAATACTTTTAAGTTGTCAACAGCTCTTAATTAACACCTAAAATAACATTGTTGAACGTGCAAAGAGCCCCAGATTCAACTCCCCGTCACACAGTCTGTTATGATGGACAGTGGTCATGCATGTGTTTCCTTTGGGGAATTTAATTACTTTATTAATTTCAGTAATTGCAAACCTCCTCTTTCAGCAGTCCATCATCTTCTCTTGTATCGGTGTTTCGGCGTAGTGTTTAAGCAAATTAAAAACGCTGGAAAATGTGCTCTGATAACTACATTGCGGCCATGTTTTTCAACAAAGTGACTCTCCAGGCTTTCGTTTTAATGTTTTAATTTTTCTTACAAGACGTTAATTAAATTTACAATCAGGGAATTCTGATTATTTCAATTGAATGTGTTGGAGTCTGAGTCTAGTGAGAGGGGGAGGAGCATCGAATTAAACACCGTCAAACTGAAAATACACCTAATTTGAAACTTGTCATTGAAACTGAACTCTGCTTTCATGTTAAACACTGTGAGGTTGGAACACTGTTATTCTTTCAACTTTTATAAAAAAATCCCTGAATGATTTTTTCCGATAGTCCCACCAACAATCCCAAAGGACAAGAGACAAGATACAAAGGTCATTGAACCCATGTAGACCATGTGGCAGTTAACAGCTCATGATTAGAGGCTTTTATGCAGTTGTTTCTTTGAAGTAACCAGGGTATCAACTTCAGCAACATGGCTGGTTCCACAGTCCCACAATCCTCTGGGTAAAGACGTGTTTTAAATGCACTTCCTCATCTTTCCCACTTGTGGGCTCTGGTTTGTGGTTCACTTATGATGACAAATTCCACTTTGAGAGTACCCTTGAGGAATTTGAATACTTATAGCCATTCCCCTCGTAAAAGTAAAAGAAAAAATCCTTCAGCTGGTACGTATAGATCATTCTCTTAAGACCCAGACTTAATCCAGAACAGCAATACCTTTTTTTACAACACGATGACCAGACATGTACACAATGTTCTAAATGAGGCCTTACTTGCGTGTTTTACACTCTAAGTGCCTTTAAATCTAAGCTCAGAGCGTATCAATAAAACTTCAATGTATTGTAACTGTCAGATAATTGCCTTTCTGGGAGATAAAGACATATTCCGTGGGACTGCACAATTCTCATTAGCATCCCAGCCTGCCAAAGAGGAATGTTTATAAGTTGCTTTGTAGGTGTCTGTGTATTTCACTCAGTAGTCACCCTTGTTTGGCAAGTGATGCAATAAACAAGCAGTCTGAGCTTCTACAGTGGTGTCAATCTGCCAGGAAGGGTTCTTGATGCATTTCTGGGTCAAGTATTATTGATATTTCAATAAAAGGAACAATCTCTGCGATATGTTTTGAGACAAGAAGACTGTTTCCCAACTTGATAGCTAGCCTGCTCACAGGCGGGCAGGATTCACAATCAGGGTATGTGAGGATTGAGTTTGACATCCACAGCTATATGCTGTGAACTCCCATTACAGTCATCTGAACCAGCACAATATTACACAATGATTTACGTATGTTAAAAGATTCACACTAGAGATGCAATGACATAACACCAAACCCTTTATGCGTTACTCCAGACAAATGTATTCAGCTGGAATCCTGACTGGTCTGTGTTGCTTATTTAGATATACTGTACAGTATGACATTTTCCTTTAGTCACTTAAATACAAAATACATGTAAATCTATAGACATTCATTTTTTATCATACAGCTCTAGGCTTAGCCAAATAAATCCCCTTCCTTCTGTGTTTTGTTTCTTAGAAGAACATTTTTGCTGATCAATAATTGTATTCCTCGTTTTTCCCCCCGTCTTTGGTCACAGCACACTTCCGCCTCCACGCACCACAACACAACCAAGACCTGCAGGGGTTCCTGAAGAGAGGATGACAGGGTCCTGCATCCCCCAGAAAATAAAGAAATACGCGAGGAACCTTCCAGGAAGAATGAAAAATCCTGTTGGGAAGAATATGGCGGAAAAGAGGCGCTTGGGGAATTCTACAAAACGCCCACATGTGAAGAAACCTCTGGCCCACCTGTATTAACACGACACAGACCGCTGTTCCTCAATAACACACCCCGTGTGTACTGAAAATATACATACAGAGGAGTTACGATGCAATAGGAAGAATAGGCTGCCATGACACCTGGAGGTTGCAGGGGATCATTACCACCACAGTAATAACAGATTTTAACAGAATAATGCTGATAAGAACACAAGACCCTAAACCAGCTGGCAAACATGAGTGTTTTTAGACAGTGTTTGGCCAGCCTTGTTAGTTTAGTGCTTTAGCAACTGCCAGCTACTATATGTTTTAAAGGTATTCAGAGTGTAGGCCTCAACACCTGGCCAGGAAGCCTGGCGGAGACCCATATCTTTTCGTGCGAAACAGGGTTTCCTGCTCTCCAGCTCACATAGCACTTTAGTTTTAGAATTGTGTCCCTCTTTCACTATGGAGTGTAAAACAGTTCCCTTGCCTGACCCTTTCTGAACCACTTGGGATCTTATAAACTTGAACCGAGTCCCCATGTAATCTCTTTCATTCTGAAATGAAGACATTCTTCTCCTTTCACCTGTCTATTTTTAACAGAACGCTGAGAACAGGAGTCATTCTTATTGACTGTAACTATACATTTGTTATAATATTTTTGGTGGAATAGTGACCGAAACTGAACACAATATTGTAAATGAGATCTTACGAGTGCATGCTAAAGCTTGCATGTTCTCCAGATTTAAACTGCATGGTTTACTATATGTACTGTGGAATCTCAGCATCCTTTATTACTTTTGCTGACAGAAAGAAGGTGGCTCAGTCAAAGAGGTTTCAGGCATCCTGTTTTCTCTCCTACTGTTTGCCTGATATGGTATATCCTGGACCAAATCGCACCTAGATTATAAAAATTAGATTATGCAACCAGGGGTGAGAATAGTAGGCAATGTTTTAAACAAAGGATTGCAGGAGTATAGACCGAGCTACTCGGCCATGTTGGTGCAGCTTATACTCTGGCTTCTTGCAGGGAATGATTGGTTGAGAACTTCAGATCAATTCATTATTAAAATCTAATTAAGATAGATGGGCCAAATGGCCTCCTCTGATTTGTAACTTCTATGTTTTTAATAAGATGATGTGTCATTCCCCGATGATGTACAGTATCATTCCCTGTTCTGTGATATCAGTATAAAATTTGATAACTTTTACCTGATACCTGGTACCCGATAAAGATGCTTTTCATCAAACAGTTCAAAACCAGAAGCTAACATCCAATGCACTGTTGGTAAAAGTAGGAGTTTTAACCCCAATATATTAGCTAAAT
Organism: Lepisosteus oculatus; assembly: GCF_040954835.1. Lineage (NCBI taxonomy): Eukaryota > Metazoa > Chordata > Actinopteri > Semionotiformes > Lepisosteidae > Lepisosteus > Lepisosteus oculatus. Next base: position 2,710,130 of record NC_090704.1, on the reverse strand, counting down.
TCTACTCCGGGGTTGTATGGTATTCTGATTTGTATGATTACGTCTGTTTATGAGCACTATTGAATTAATTCCAGGGCACGTTTGTAAGAGTAGGTGTGTTAACTCAAGTGTCCTGGCTGTGTTTTTCACCCCGTTTCTGCAATCTGACCTCCCTAAAGTTCTCCCTTAATTCAGCTGGTGAAACAGTTTCTCTCTCTTCCCCCTGCTCTGCTGGTCAGTGGGGCGGCTGGGTTACTGGTGCAGAATGGTCGTTGTGTGTCTCCCAGGTGGGGCTGCTGGTGCAGAATGGTCACTGTGTGTCTCACACAGGATGGGGCTGCACTCCAGTGGTGGATGAAGTGTGTCCTCTTGTTTACTGAATGTTAAAACGTCTTGGGATGAAATATTAATTAATTGTACAATTTATTGATGATGACTTTTTCATTTAAGTTCCATTAATGAAAGATAGCCTTCGGTAATCTACTTTGGTGTCCAATGTTCACGACACTAAACTGATCCTCATACTGAGCTGCAAAATCCGAGTCTGCAAATCAAAAAAACAATTATCCTAGGAGAGCCCAGGAACATTGTAGTTAAGAATGAAATGTATTCCATTTTTAACCTATGTCTGACAAATTTATCACCTCAGAGAAATATGTTGAACTCCACGCATTTCATTCCTTCATGCAGCGTTTATGGATAATTTATTAATTTGTTCCTTTCTATTTACACTAAATATAAACTTTGTATGCCTTGTAAGCTGCCCCTCCTACATTATCTCTCATTCAATTGAACGAATTCAGATTGGCAACATTGTTTTATGGATTCGTAGACACTTAAATGGGTCCTACTTGCAGGTTCCTTAAATATCCTCTGCTATTTCATCCAGGAGTTTTTATTTGTAATTCCATTGAGTCTATTTAATCCATTATTTTTTATTTTTAATTCCATGGAGTCTATTTAATCCACAAGAGTTTGTTTTAATTTTATCATTGCACACACTGTATCCAGTAAATCACAAAACATCTTCATGAGAGCTAAGCATTGTATAGAACAGGAACTTACTATCAAAGTATAAAATAGTCAACGTGTACATACTGTAGTTCAAGAGTGAAATCTGAAGTATGGAAAACTCGACTTGCAGGAATGGGTTCCAGAACTGTCATAAGCTGAGGACTGTGTATGAATCTTTTTGTACAGCTCGGGGTCTAATTAGATAACAACCCTGGTTTGAGTGAAGTACACATGGCTGGACAATTTATCAGGCTGGGATTTATGAAGTTGCAATTTCCAGCAGGAGACCAGCAGCCTGTGTGACCAGGTGACAGATAGCAAAGAAAGGTAAGAAAGAAAAGGTGAGCTTGTTGCAGCCTACAGCTCCCCTTGACCTCAGGACTCCTCCGGGATAAACTGAAAACCTATCAGGTACTGGGCACAGAAGAGACTTAGAGACTAAGATCAGGAAAAGGAGCAGTTTTTCCATGATAGTGGAGTTATTTCACTTCCGTTTTTCAGGAGTAAGGGATTTCTTACTCCTGCTTATTTGGATGTAAGTCGGCTGTCTGCTTTTGAGTGCATTAGTGTGGTAAATGTTAAGTATCTAATGGAGAAAGTTAGATACAAGGTGTTAGGTTGTAAAAACCCCCTTCAATTGTAAGAATTAGGCTGTTGATATTTTTGCTATTTTCTATAACAGTGATAAAAAGTGCAAACACACTGAAAAGCAAATAGGTCATGTTGAGGGAAAACAGCAATTCGACTTTATTTCACCCTTGTCTATAAGAATTGAGTAAATCCTAAAATTAAACCTTAATTTTATCTTAGATTTACCTTGCATGTTTATTTAGTGGAGACTGCTTTCTACTGTTTTTTAAAATAGAGAGACTGAAACCAAGATTAAATCAAAGCTGATCACAATTAAGCCTTTAAACGGTTTATTGTGGTGTCATGGCTAAACAAAAGTAAGTTTTGTTCTACAGTCTTATCTATGAACTTGTAAAATAGCAGGAAACAAAAATAGGATTTCTTTGTTTATGAAAGGAAACAAAAATGCTTGCCAGGGTTATCCAGCAACATACTTGAAAAAACTACTGTCCACAGCGAGCACTATTGTGTTCACTATAAATGATTTAATATAACACAGGAAATATTATTAGAGCTAACGATACATTTGCATGTGCCTTTTCTATTTAATTTTCCCACAGAAGTTCTATATGTCACTAACTATAAAAGAAGTATTTTACACCGAGAACTCAGAAAAACACTTAATATTGCAACACGGGATTTGTGCATAATATAAAATACAATTAGGGCAGCTGTTTCTTTACATACAATAAAAATGTATCACCTAAATGCCTACCAAGGATGTAATTTCTAATATTCAGTGACAGTATAACATGCTTTTGAAACCTTGTAGAGACAAAAAAGGGGCTTGGACTTGTGAAACACTTCTTGCCTATTGGAAAAAAAGAATCTGTTTCTTCTTCTTCAGCATGTAAACTGAAACTACAAAGAAAGCAAACACTGATCGTGAAAATAGAAGCATGTAGTAAATAACAGCTGCTGTTATTTTTAGTCAAACCGATGTCAAAACCGACACACACACACACACATTAGCAAGGTTAGGTCACAATCTAAATCCATGATCATTTTTTACTGAAACCTCTTCGTTTTTTTTTGTTGCACTACTGTACGTCAAAGCAGATGTCTTCTGCATTTGCTCAGAGTCTGTTTCTTGTATTCATTTCAGCACATCACATCTATGCTGCATTCGGCCTCTCACTCTCCGCATGAGGCCTAACCTATTGGCAAACACATTAACCTGCACAATGTCCACGATAACTTTTTTCCCGGCCTATCCACACAAACAAAACTTCAATCCTTTACAGCCCTTCCACTTACCTTGGAAGACACAAATAAATTAAACTATATTTCCCGAGAAAACTGTGGGCATCGTTGAAAGGGGGGGGTTGAGGATTTGCTGGACATCATATCAGCCAAACAAGAGCAGCCTGACATACAAATCCCCACCGCCTGAAATCCACCAGTTTCTGAATTGGGTGTCACACATCAAAGACAATCGGTTTGGGCACAGGCTTTCATATTTTACACCAGCTGGCATTAAAGGAAGAAAAAGTTCCTTTAACTTTTTAAAAGAAGAACAATTCCTGGTATTGTAATGGCACTGATTTATATTGGAAAATCCAGCAGTACGTTTTGCAAGCACCAGTTTTGATGCAGAAAATATACTGTAGGTCTAAAAAGTCTCACAGATTTGTAAGGCTGTGACAATTATTTAAATGATTCAAATTTTGTCACGTGGCGTTTGTTTTTCAAATCACTGCATATTTTCTTTTTCAAGTTGAGAAATGGACTCATTTTATTTGTGTCTAGTACATTCACACAGCATCTGTATTTTTATTTTTTTGACAAGACTGACATCTGTTTTGAGAATTCCTTTCAGGTGCTAATTAAGCCCTTATAGTGAAAACGCCAATGAATTTGTATGCTAAACATAAGCATAAGGGAATCATAAATAACTATTATCATCATACATAGTAAAATATTTTCTGTACCACCAAATCCTTCTGAGCCCTATTATATAATTATGTATAATAGTCTACAGTTACTATACGTGGCACAGCTGACAAAATAGTTGCAGTGTGTTATGACCTAAAAAAACAGTTCCTTCAAATGTAACTAAACTATTCTAAAATTATTTGTTTCCCCAAAGAGCTAATGTATAGCTGAATTACTGCTTCTATATTAGCTTAGCCCATAAATCTCAATACTTTCTCTGTGCTGAAAGCAGAGGTGATCCAGAGGCAACATTAATGGGACAGACACCCTGCCAGTAGATTAATGAGAAGCACTCCCCACCCATTCCCTGTTTATAGTGAGGATACATGCAAATGACTTAAATCTGAGATCACAAGAACCACCCTGTAGATTTTAAAGAAAAAAAAGGAAGATTTACATGAGACGGCTAGCTCTCAGTACATACAGTAACTCATCTTCAACAATTTTATTACATGAAGGTAAGGGATTTTTTTTAACGACAATCGCAAAATGTATTGTTTTATACAGGGCAGTGGGGGTTCTGGAGAACCATAATCCGGCCCGTTTGTGAAAACGGGCAACACTGACAAGTTTTGATTATTTGGTAAATTAATTGCTTGAGATAAGAATGTCCAGCTGTGGTCTTCGAGAGTTACATTCATGATCACACGTCTACCTAATTAAACCAATCACCTGCGTAGGTGGCCAAACATTAAACTGCTCTAAGTGTTTAGAAATTGATGTTTTCCGGGCCACCTATAAAACCTGCTGATCTGTGACCAGGGCTGGTTGCCTCTGATGCAGGCACACGCCCTTTCATTGTCACTCTGTGTTGTATGAGCAGAAATAGCGAGGCACTACAGAAAAGTCATTTCTAACTGGGACACCACCTTTTCTGTGTGACTGGCGTCATTTCATGTGCAAACTAACATGACGAAAACAGAAAAAAACGGGTCTGAACTTTTATTCCAAAATTAGATTATAATGTTTCATTTTACGCCTTTGACTTGTGCCCTGTAATTTATTTCACCAACTTGTTCCTGAACCAGCTACAAGGCCTGGCTTTGATAGGCATGAGGAATAATCCAAACAGGAATATCACCTTGAGTGTCTAGTCTGTATACAGTATATATTCGGTAGTATACAGTATATGAGCCCCGACTAGCTCTGTTGGTAGAGCATGAGACTCAATCACAGGGTAGTGGGTTTGTGTCCCACATCGAGCACACAGTTCTCTAATAACCAGCAGCAGTATGGGGGAGTGGTGTCTGCAAGGAAGAAAGACCTGGCAACCTACTTCCATAGCTTGCCATGGATAGTGACTGTTCATAGGGTCGGCATGAGTCAATACCGACTCGACAGTCATACAGCAGATATCTGAATCTCCTGTTAAAGCCCTGTGGATAGAACAAAGTGTTTCTCAGAAGTTTAGCCTCCGGTACCTGAGGTCTGCAATTCTGGCAAGATATTTCTTCTATAACCGAAAAACAAGAAAAAAATAAGCTTGGGTTTTTGTGGCAGTCAAAATTTAATTTAGTTTGTCTTTGGGGTTATTATCTCAGAAGACGTCTGTAAACGGCAATAACAGAGATATGATGTGGTGCCTGCAAGTGCAGAATTTTGTTTAAATCTCAGGCAGGAACATAAATACCTCTATTAACGTGGGAAAAAATATGATCTGCATCATAAAGCATAATGAACCAAAAAGTTATACATAAAATTGCTTATTTTTAAAAGGATTTTTTTGTTTGTTTTTAGATGTCTGCTTCTGACCTGGAGCTTCCATATAGCCCAGCAAAAGTAATAAAGAGAAACTCAGCCCACAAAGTGCTTTCATGTGTCATGGATTCTCTAGTCTCCTTGGAATAAAAGCCAGACTTCACTGTAACACCGGCATGACACAGCAAGCCAAGGATGTTGAAACAGGAACAGACATCTGGTGTAGCTGACACATCCGCAGTATCTGAAGAGTAGATGAGGTCTGCAGCCAGTTGTACAGGAGGAGTTCTGTAGCAAATCTCCAGTTTGAGCACAGATCCTATACCTGAGCAGAGGTGGTATGCAGAAGCAGGGTACAACACACTGGCACAAATGTGATCAGTGTAGCACATGCTCCCCAACAGGGAATAACGCAACAGGAATGCAGCAGAAACGCATGCAACAGGAAAAAGCCCAAGAGATATGAGATATGAGCTGTGGACAATCGCTGTGCCCTTAAGGAGGCACCACATCATGAGAACTGATGCCCAGGAACCCTAGAGAATAATGTATGTTTCTTTAGCTAAATTCTCTCCAGTTCTCTCTCCGGCTATGAATTTTATTTCTGTCCAGATTACATTATTGCTAATTGCATTTATTAGGGCACAGCATACAGATCCCCATGACAGATAAGACAAATGACTGGGCCCTGGGAAGCCAACAGATTATAAAACAGAGACGCAGACAGGCTGCATAATCAAAGCCGCCCCATCAAGGAGTCTTTTCACAACGGTACATGTTCATTTCTCGCCAACCAGTTTTCATTCGTTTTCAGTGTTCGAAGGTATTTAAAACGGGAATGAAGCAGGATAGCACTCATTTTTCCCATCAGCCATCGGGGTCTCGCCCTGCAGCAAGTGCGAACACCAGTTTCATGTGTTTGTGTTGTGCAGCTTTCGTCCTTTACCAGACAATATACTCTCACATCTGGCTATTGTGTGAAAAGTTTGCTTCTGTATTCAGTCATAAAATTGTTACAGGATTGTATGACTGAAGGAGGCACACACACAGTACAGCACATATCTAAATATGGCATCAAAAGAAACTTACCACCTCTAACTGCAAGACATTCACAAAGGTGCTGCCAGAAAGATGTCAAAGATCCTTTGCAGCAGGTACGTGTCATTGAACAGATGTGACACAGCATCCGCTGGGCCAATCAACAACTGTCATCAACAGCGTCGATCCAGAGGGGGTTTAACTGTGAAAGGCTCAGGCTGGGTGTGGCCGCCCTTGGAACCACAAGCTGCACATCTGAGACTCATGGTTTGCACCGGGGGGGGGGGCAGAAGCTGGCTTGTGGGATTCTGTCCCGTTTCTCTTGTACAGTTTTAAGCGTGTGCTTGTTCCATAGTCCAGTCTTGACAGCCACACATGTCCAGCAGGGCTCAGGTCAGGCAGGTACAGTAGGTTCTCACCACGCAAGCGAGCCGCTGCGACATGAGCAGCATCAGGCCGTGTTGTCCTGCAGAGGACGGGCCTGCAGGAGGAGCAGCAGGTGGGATCCCAGGACCTGATCAATGTACTGTAGCTCCATGCAGTCAATCGTCATGTCATCACTAATCACTACAAGTTTGAACAGATCTTTAGTGACTTGTCACTTCTGCCAAGACCATCACACTTGAACCTCCCCACTGGTCTCTGTTGTACACAGCAGTTAGTGTATTGTTACGGCAGACCCCTGAGCGTAAAAGATCCAGAACACTTTTTCATATACAGTACGTGGACTCCAACAGGTATATTGCCGATCTTTTACAACAAGAGTTTGAATTCAACAGCTATTCATTGGAAAGTTCTGGTGAGCCTTATTTCAAGATCGATCCACCTCAAGATATTCAAGTTCAAGGATTGATGACAGTCTCCTCCAGGCAGTTCAGGTGTACAGTGTTGACATCAGTATTATCCATGCTGTGCCAGAAAAGAGGTCTTCCTTTTTGGTGAGATCTATGCCGCATTTATCATGAACACTACTAAACCTAAAAACCGATGACGATTTTTTATTTCGCTCTGCTTGGATTTAACAAAACAACTGAAATATCTAAACAAATTAAAAGGCATTAATGTGCATGTGTCTGTGTAAATGAAAGGTGAATTACTTTTAATTTAATGTAGTCCAATCATAATATGAATAAAGTCTGACACAAGGGGTTTTGATGTGGATATTGATACGTAATGTATGAATTAATGTGGATTTTTTTGTGCTTGTTGGTATGCGTTTGTGTTTTTTAATATGTAGCTGGAATCTACATTCATGTTTATTGTTAAAGGCCTTTGAGGACAGCAAAACCACTTCAAGAAAGCAACAATAAGGCACATTGTTAAGTCTTTACCTATTTAACCAAAAACCTAGTTAATCAAAACAAAGATTCCTGATTTATTTATGTATTTATTCAACACCTTGCCAGACGTGAAAGAGGGACCCTATCATTTACAGTTAGAGGATTGACTTCAAAGGCACAAGAGCATTCTACCTATTTCTTATAAATATTAAAGAATACATTGGAGGATTAACGAGCAGTCGCTGACAGGATTCATGACAATTTTAGAATACATTACCACAGCATGTCTAGATTCACCGTTTTTGAAATGGTTTGTTGAAATATGGCATCACATTGAATTACTGCATTTGCATGTGCCTTTACAAACTGCTAAGCGCTTTATTCCTTCTTCACTTCTATGGGAAATTGCTGTGTAAATGAGAAATCTGACAGGGCATCCCTGAAAAAAAGACTGGGGTGGTCCCGAGAGGGATGACACAGAGATAGACATCTCTGCAAAGGGCAGGAAGCTCAGAAAGCATAAGAACATATAGAAAGTTCCAGACGAGAGGAGGCCGTTTGGACCATAAAGCCCAGGGGTCCGAGTACAGAGCCCTGCGGCACTCCACAAATTACCGCCCCAGTTTTTAACCTTCTTGCAGCTCTGTTTCCTGATGAGTAACCAGTTGAGTAAACATGCATTTGCATACATACCACGAAAGAGAAGATAAATATGAAAAACCGATCAAAAGCAAAGGATCAAATGATAAAAGGCTTCCAGCTAAATAGATGATCAATAATAACGATGCTGAAAAGAGAAGAAAAGAAACAACGTTTCGGCTCTTGAGTCTCCTTCGGGTGTCACCCTTTACTTGTTCCTTTGCAGCCTATGCATGCTGACACAGCTCCCTGCTTGAACTACAGTAATAACAATGTTAATTATTATAATGTATTTCACCAGATATAAAGCTTGAAACCCCCTGACAGATAAATCATTAATAAACTCACATGCATTTTCACAAACAGCAAGAGTTGTATATTTCTCACATACATTTTTCTGATGTTGCTTCTTCCTTTTTAAAAATGAAACCTCTCACTTATGTGTCTCCCATTGAGAGCTTTGAAATCAATTAGGCAAGTGTCAGTCTGTGAAGCTAATGGTATAGCATTTCTGTTAATTAGCTCATGCTTTTGATTACTGCCCATGGTTTATATCACCTATAGTCGACTCACTCACCTGGAAAAGCGTTTTCCTAATATAGTATGGAAGGATGAACATTTTCTGGGAGACATCTGGCGGGGAAACAGTGTTCAACTGTGCCAGCCTCATACAGGGATATAGCACGTGTACTGTACAGTGTGTGCATAAGGAAATGGATGTCCTGCTGGTATAGTATTAGGCATCACTTTCAACGTCATGAACACCTTCAGCTGCGGGCATTGCTGTGTGAAGATCACTGCAAAAGTATTTCGATACAGCACATATTTTCTATAATCCTCTTTGGCAATCTCGTAGGTGTGCGAGTTGGGAATACTCCTCTTTAAAATATGGATAGACACCAAAAACACTGGGATGACAGTAGGCAAAGGGACAACGAGATATTCCGTAACTTGATTTAAATATTATGCTTCTTTTGCAAAAAAAAAGAAGAGGCATTCAGAATAAATTGTTTAACAAACGGAATGCATCACAAACCTTTGATATGTAGTTTTTATAAAAGATTTTGCATATACTTTATATAATTTTTTCTCACAGTTCCACAGCACCAGGTTCAGTTCCCGACTAGGGGAACTTTCTTACTGGAGTTTGCATGTTCTCTTCCGGTTTTCATGGGTGTCCTCCTGGTGTTCCAGTCTATACCCATATGCCTCTAGCTTGTCCCTGTTTGCTTGCTGTGCCCCCTGAAGGGCTGCTATCCTGTCCAGAGTGCAGTCCCTGCTTGTAAGCAGCCGTCTCATAATGGAAAGAACTCAGAGCAGTGCTCAGATAGGACCATCCAGCCTGATAAAAATCTCTACACAAGAAACCAAAGACCTCATTCAAAGCCTGACCTTGTCTCTCCCTTCTATCACGCTTTGTCTGAATTCCCAGGCTGAAGAAAACCACAGCAGACCTTAAAGATACTGTTGCGGTACTAAAATAGATCACCAGGCAAACCTAGGAAGAGGCGTTCAGTGTCCAAAAGGCAATTTAAATGAGAAATTCACATTCAGACTTTACTTTGCAAGTCTTTGTTGATAAAATAGATGAGGTTTCAGACTTCAATAATTGTAGGATTTTTTTTCTAGTCACCTGTTTAAAGGTTAATCAAGCGCACGGATGCTTCCGCTTGTTATGATCATACTGTACACAAAGCAAAGAATATCAGTTAAAAGGCCACAGGGAAGAGTCAATCTGTTTGCTGCACACAGGTCAGCTTTTAGCTTGGAGCTGTAACATGTTTCAGCTGAGGAAATGTCCTTTTAAAAGCTGAAAAAGAAAGGAGTAATTTAGACCAAGAAGAAGTCAATTACTGGTTTAATTAAGCAACTAAGAACTTAGATCAAATGAACATCAGAAGATTCTGTGGCTCTCCAAGATGGAGAATGACGATCACTGTTGTAAAGGCTATTGCATACTGAGTGTTATATTATTTGTAATAGATTTTACTGAAGTTTACGAATCCAGAAACATCACAGGATTCATTCCTGTTACGTTAATTATGGAAACCTTCAATGGGAGATATTATATTGTCCTCCAAAACACCAGAATGGGAACCGTATTGGGGAAAAGTCCTAGATGATCAATATTAAAGAATCAGTATTGATTGCTTATAAATGCATGCATGGGTCCATCTTGAATCTGATGTATTTTTAAGCTATACCAAATATTATAGTTTTTACTGTTCTTAATTGTCTGAGACACATTGATAAGAAAGCAGATAGCCACTTCAAGGTGTCCAGTTTAGGAAAAGGAGGTCAAGGAAACACACTCTTTCCCTTTCAGGAATAGTTATCTGTAGAGATCAATTGATTGCTTATGTACTTTATGTAGAATAGCAATAAAATACTGAATAGAAATAAAACTCCTTAAGGGTACTCTGGTTAAGGTAATCAATAAGGTGTACTAAAACGAGTGTGTAACATACCACACACAATATCCACTCACAGGCGTATTCAAAGGTAACACTATGCTTCCTGACGCAGAAGTAACAACCCACAGAACTGACAAGTGAACTGAGAGAGAAGCTACAGATCATAACCGCAAAAACAGTGGTAACAATGAAGTCTGGGCTCCTGCAGATTCCCTGCTCTGTGCATGTTCCCATCACACTCAGTGACGTGAAATCTGAGGCTTTGTGACAGGAAATCAATGCTGAAAAGAAACAGCTAGACAATCCAGTGGTTAAAATCTATTTACTACATTCCTAATTCTAGCAGCAGTGATTTTTCTTCTGTGTTATACAGATTTATAACAGTCCTGCCCAACATTTTGCCTTTATTTCCAGCCCAAAATTAGCAGCTTAGTTTATCCGATGTTACCAAATTACAAAAAGAGACTGTGAAGGAAACGAATGATCTAGTGGGGACAACAGTGGTTGTTGGGGTACAGACACTTTTCTGGTACTTCAGACAATTTTCACCACTTCAATTCCTCCTTCATAAACCAAACTATATCATGCATTGAGTGATGAGGAAACTCAGGTTAACATGAGGAAAAGGAGCTATATTTTTCATCCATACATAATTAGTAAAGCCTGGTCAATTTCATGGAAACCTGCAGTCTGACAAGGTTATTGCACAGAATAGGACCGTAGCCCAGAAGGGACACGGTGTCCATTGGACACACAAGTACACTGAGAAAATTTAGAGACACCACATAACTGGCATGTTAATTGGGAAAACTGGTATCTCTTGGGAATGTGTGAGGAAACTGGAGCACCTTGGGAAAAACAAGGCAAAAGTGGAGATTAAACAAACTCCACGCAGAAGCTACCCCGGGTCAGAACTGAACCCAGAACGCACCCAAACCCTGTATGTTTCAATCTATCAGTCCAATTTGCCCTTATCCTTCAGGCTCTTGTCTGTGTTATGTGTGTTTGCATAGGCGGCAATAGATGTCTGTGATTAGCTTTAGTGTTGAGTGCACATTCACTCTTGTGTTTCCCAGACAGACTACTTCTAAATCTGGCAAATCCCATTCACTCTCAGATCATGTGTTCCTTTTGTTTAATAAATAAGTCTGTCAAGCTCTTGCCTTGTTATTTGCAGAACATTAAAGAAGTCATGCAACCACGCTCGGAATTTTATGATCAGTGGGAGTGTTATTACTCAACATGTATAATTTGCTAGTAATCTGGCTGGTAGCAAGACTGACTTATTTCACATCTGTTAACACCTCCCATTTCTATAATTTTATCTATAGCGTATCTACTGTATGAGGGGTTGAGAAAATCCTAAGATAATCAGACATCTTTATAGATGTATCCAAAACATAAAAATGAAACTGTTGGCAATTATAGCTCAGAGGCTGTAAAAACATTTATTGTAAGGAGGTCTGTGCAAACACACTGGATATGTCACTGCACCAGTGCTCCAGTGAAAGACAGAACAAGACATCGCATGTGAGGTGTGTGACTGTACAACAACAACAATGTACCCGATAACACCAATAAGATCAGAAGAGGCTTTGTTGTCCTGTCAGAACTTCCAAACATAAAATAATGGACTTGTCTCAGCTCTAACAATATTAACATTATTAAAATGAAGGAATATTCAAATGCTTTTCAGCAATTAACATTATTTTAGCTGCATTTGTCAATGGCAACAAAGGGCTGTTGCACAACTTCATTACATGACTTCAGGTGAGTTATCTCTGAAGTCTCTCTCACCACCTTTCAGATTCATTACTTACCTACTTATCTTCATTATTCCAGAGCAAAGAAATGATCACATTAATATCTGTTTTTTGTATTCATATTGTGGTTATTGCAAATAAGCATTGTTAATTTCATCTATGCATTGGCTGTTGTTTGTATTCTTGTCTTACCTGTTGTGGCTCCACAGTGCAGTCCTCATCTGTCTGTTCCACCATTTTGTATCAGACTTACAGACCCTGCCTGACCTCTGGTTTAAATGGAGGCTCACCTGTCCGTCAAGAGGACCTGGGGGTGGAGCTCAGGGCATTTAAACTGGTCCTCGTGGTGCAGCAGATAGTGCAGACTTGTTCTTTGTAAAGTTTCCTTGTCTGTGTGCTGTTAAACAGCCATGGTGATTGTAGGGTTGATAATTATAACTGCAAGTAAAACATTTATTAGAGAAACTGCAAATAACTACAGGGTTTTGGTGGAATTTTTGTCTTAATTGTCTCAATTGTAATTAATTTTCTTGCAAAAGATCAGCGTTAGTTAACAGAAACTTTTTGCTCTGTTCTTTTGGCCAACCTATATTTTTTATGACTACCCTGAACACCCCTGGATTTAAGGCAAGGTGGTCACATTTTCAGTATCTCCCTGCTAGATTCTATGTGGCATTAAGGGACTGGTGGAGAAAAGAAGCTTAGGTAATGACCTCTGACCACGTGTGCATTTTAAATATTTTATTTGATTCATTACCAATTTCATGTTATTAATGGGTAACATTTATGATCCACTCACATTTAGTAATACAGTAAACACAGACTGCAATATTGGAAAAACAAAAGTTACCAGCAGCTGATTAATCCCACTTCAGTTAATAGTCACAATATAACGTTACAGAATGTAAAAAGCCGCCAGGAGCAGCAGATTTAAACTCAGCGTGCCCAACATGGCTCACTCTGACTGCCCCAGCTTCGACTGTCAGAGGAAGATTTGTTTGACTTTTTTTTTTGGTAATACACACCTGATCTCTTAACTGTGGTGTCCAGAGGAGTCTAGATGATTCAATCTACTCCACTTCAGAAAAATCAGGCTTAGAAGACCAAGTATTGATACAAGCAGGAGGAGGCCTATACAGAATTCTGGTATGACACGATGTCTAAAGCCTTATTTGATATTTAATTGTAATCTATGAATCGGTGGTAATAAGTATATGCCTAATTGTAATGACAGTCTCAAAGTTGTTTACCTTTTGAAATTAACCAAACACAAAGGAAACAAAACAAATTACAGTGGCTTACCAAATAAGTCAGTTCCTAATGCTGAATTTCACAGGATGAATTAAAGTTTTAATTACCTGTGAAACAAGACCATCCTTTGACAGGTTTACTATGAAAGCGACTCAGGAAGATAAAACATGACTAAATGATTAATTGCCTAATTGATTAAACAGAATATGTGCAGCATGTGCAAATATATTCAAAATTAGAATAACATCAGTATAGAATCTGCATTTTAAAGACAAAATGTTCCCAGAAAAATATCTAATTTAGGAAATGCCCAGCCATGTGAGTGAAGAAAAACCACAAAGATGAGAGCTGTTAATGATATGCTCAGTCTGACTGAATCCCACTGAGTTTCTGAAGATCTTGCCTCGGAGGATCATTCATTATAAAATGCATAGTTCAGATGTGGCCTCCAGGTGCAGTGATTGTTATGCACATGCTGTTTCTTTTCTTTCCATCTTTGTTTTCATTTAGATTTTTTAACACACTATATTATATTTACTTTGCTGACACAAAAATCATTCTTTGACACCTCGGGATGCTCATCCATGTGGAGCACGTCTGGGATCTTCCTTTTATAGCTCTGCAAACCTCAGAAGACCACTGGAGCTGCCTCTGGTCTAGGCTGTAAGCTGTATGCTTTATCATCTGCTAGCGCACTGCCCTCACCTTAATGTCAGGGTCACTAGTTATATGAAACAACGAAGTAGTATCCAGACCTAACATGTTCCATGTAAGTCTGAGGGTTTTGGAAATATAAACAAGATAGATAGCTTACTCTCAACCAGTCTCTGTTTTCTGACTTTCATAATTACTTTTGGGATGGCTCATTGCCTGGTTTGTAAGAGAAATGGGAGTGATATTCAGTAATCCAATCAAAACTAACCTGTGGCCCTCATTACCCCTGAGAAGAGTCCCTAAATCTGTGCAGTGCAAGCGAGGGTGAGCTAGGGAGACTGGCTGTGGGTTTTTGTCAGTGAGCGAACCTGAATTCAGAATTAAAACAAACAGTCTATAGTAGCAAATGCATTATACATCTTATTTCATTAAAATGATCTCCTTTCTAGGACAAGAGAGAATAATCCTGAGCTGCAGAATCACTGTAGCTGCAAATGTAAAACTGTCTGATTCATTTTAACCACCTTTGGATACTGAATAAATCTTAAAGCTAATGCCCACTTCAATTTGAATCCGTGAATTATAATTGCCAATGGCACTACTGTGAGCAACTAACCCATATAATATCTTGACCTAGATAACCAAAGAGAAATTAAAATAATAACACTGATGATTCTGCGGCCTGTTTCGATTTATCAGTATGCCCTTTAACAAATCTTTAAGAAATGTGTTCCTTATTCCAATACGCTAATTGCTGTACACAACAGGCCAATCGATGCAGAAGTCCAAAGGTGATGGTCTGGGCAGCAGTGTCTGTCTGCTACAGGACTTCAGCTGTAGTGATTGATTGCAACCTGACTGCTGGAGCTACATTGATCAAGTCCTGGGATCTCACTTGATGCAGATTCAACCTGAAGTGACAATATTCAGCAGGATAACATGTGCACCCGCCATTCTTCTCAACCAGCCCCGTTGATGACCCAAGTTTAATTAGAGAAACTCACACACACACAGCGCCACCCCTCGGACAGGCACAAACTTCTGTTGAATTGAAGGGGGAGTTGAACACTGTCTAGGTTTCCAAGGGGGTAATGTCATGTTCTGTAAAAGGCTCAGTGCCACTAAGCCTGTTACTTTAGCAACATAACATAACAGCTGTTCACTATGTTGTCTTTGCAGCTGCTACAAAAGGAATATTGCAAGTTGTAAGTGAGGTTTCTTTTGGTGCTCAGAATACACTGTGCATTATGTGTATATTACTCTAAATATCTCATATTAATTACCCTACATTCTAAAACAAGGACTTTAAATGAAATCCACATCCAGGAAAGGATGTGCATAAACTTTCAAGAGATGTGTTCAAATAACACTGATGTATAAATCTGGGTCTTAATGAGTAAGAGACAACTGATGGGCAGTATTTGTTTTTTTTAAGCGTTTCCAAATCTGCTGGAGGAGCAGAGTATTTACAGCTCCATCAGTGTTTACAAGACACCGACGTGTCCATCTCTCAGTCTGAATACAGAATTCATTGAATACTCTCAGCATTGATAGTACACCAAGTGTCATTTACAATTTTCAGCATCACAAATCTCTCCTTTCAGTCCAGTCTTTTTTAAAACAATGGGAAAAACACGAAATGAAAAAAGGAAAACTTACTAGTTTACATCTGATGTATTTCCATATTTTAGGAAATATGGTTTGTATTTATCAGCTTTCATCAGAAGTAAAATCAAATTCCAATAGTGAAATTCTACACATTGTGAAACTACCCCTGTGTAACAAACAGCCATTACTGTTCAAAGTTCATTCATAACTTGCAGTGATAAAAAAACGCCATCTACAACATGACACTGAAGTATATATACTTAAAATACAACTCTGTAGCATTACTGTATCAATTAGAACCAGACAGTCTGAGGACAGCATGGGGGCAGTGCCGTGGCTCTGCACCTGTGGCTGGAAGGTTCCCGGTTCGTACGTAGAGGAATCCTACTCCCTTGGGCCCCTGAGCAAGGCCCTTCACCCCAACTGCTCCAGGCCAATAAAGTGATCTTATCTTTAAAACTCTTTGGAAGAAACACCCTAAATCCACAGAAAAAGAGATGATAATGTCTTTGTTTACTGAAAATTATCTTTATGCAAAAATAAAGATAGGATTTATGCATTCAAGGAAATATGGTATTTGGATTCAGAACTGCTTATTAAATAGAAAAGGAATGCTTCAGTTGGGGTGATGTAAATAGCTGGGTATTGTATTTAGTAATGTAGTGGAGGGATCTGTACTAGCACCAGAGCTCTTCTTAATTAATATGAATTATCTATATGCTGTTATACAGTAGTTAATAAACTAATCAGGTTTGTAGATGATACCAAACTGGGAAGAATTTACTGCAGTACTGAATCAAACCTTTGAGGTGTATACAGTATGTCAAACAAGACAGACAAGAAGCCAAGGTGCATGCTAATTTCTACACTGCGATAACTGTGGGAATAGGGACTGGATTGGGAATGGGGAAACCAACATTTTGTATACCAAAATTACTATTCTCTTTTTACTGTACATGCAGATCTAACCCTTGGACTGTGTTTGGCTTGTGTGCTGAAAACCCTTGTTACAACGGAGCAGGGAGATTTGTGTTAAATCTCCCCATCTGGATATTGCGCTGTGATCATCCCAGGAGAATACGATTCATGCTTTTGGAAATCCTTAGGAAGTGTCACACCAGATCCTTCTGGCACTGCACAGCTGCCCGGAGAGGGGCTCAGACCTTGATGTGACAAGAGAAGAGTGGAAGACACACCACAGCACCCACCTCAGGCAGTCAACAGAAGAACCTTGTCTTAAAACATCGGTTCCACAAATATGCAATAGATTTCTCTTAATGTGGACTCTCCCTTCAGAGTTCTCTGCTGCCAGATGGAAAAAGAACCTAAAAAGTAACATCTTTCCAAGAGATGCAGATGGCACTTCAAATAAGCCTTTTCTCTCTTCTTAAGAGTTTACAACTCGAGTTTGGCAACAACACATACTGTGTTGGTTGAAAAGACTTGTGGTAGACCCATGGGGTCAAGGTCACAATTTACAGCAAGAGTAAGGAATATAGTATGGCAACTTTTTTCTCATATACTGTACTGTATTAGTGCATTTTTCTGGATATTTTCTTCCATGAGTAATGTTTTTAATAAATTATAAAAAACGGATTCTTACAAAGCACAAAGCACAGTGGTCAATATTGCTGCCTTGCAGCGCTGGGGGCCTGGGTTCAGTTCCGGACCTGGGGCGCTGTCTGCGTGTTTCTGTGAGTTCTCACTGGGTACTGTGGTTTCCCTCCAAAGTCCAAAGTCTCACTGGGTACAGTAGGTTAGCTGGATTCTGGGAAAATGGGCCCCGGTGTGAGTGTGTGTTTGTGTCTGTCCATGCTCTGCAACGGACTGGCATCCAGTCCAGGGTGTTCCCTTCCTTGCTGGGATACCCATTGCTTGCCGGGATAGGCTCCTGCTCCCAGCAACCCTGAATTGGATAAAGTAGTTAGTAAATGGTTGGATGGTTAGTTCAAATTATCACCTTTCCTGGATTCATTAATTCAGACAGTCACACATCAGGGAACAATTTAGATGAAACCTTTAAGCCATCCATCAGATGCAAATAGTAAGACCATTTTCCGTCTATGTCCTTCTAACCGGTGACTGAGTATCGTTTTCAGTACATTTTCAGTGGGATTGTAGTTCGTAGTCAGACAGTGGTTTAAACTTTTCATTTTATCAAGGCCACAGTGCAATATACCTCACATCATAATCAAGGGCAATATAGAGGTTGCGATATTGTCCACAGAGATGGATTTCTACCAATTATTCAACATCACTTTGCTTGGACATGATATTGTACTGCATGCAGTTACTGACAGACTCCAAGATAAGATCGAGTGTGACTTCACTCTGACTTAAGCTCACAGATTCCTTCTACCATGCAACCGTGTTGAATATACAAGGATTATTCATAAAGGTCTAAATGAGATAGGCTTATAAGGAGAGTGAATAATGTAACAGCTGTATTACAGAGATAGAAGAAGAAGTGGAAAACAATCTCTTTAGCAAGAATCACAGCTTATATAATTGATCACTTCTGGATGCCTTTAAAATGCTCGTATTTGTAATACTGATTTCAATTCACTGCCCATTCTGACTGGATGCTGTAATTTGCTGCCAACAGACTAGGGCATCTCTGGGATAATAAAAGACCTTGAATATGAGTGGCTCTGCTTTCTCTCATGAACACTGACATCATTCTACCCCGAGCATCGAGACAAGGCAAGATGAGTTTTTTACTAAATTAAAATTTGATATTAAGCATTGTCCTTTATTTTCTGTGTTCTTTATTTTTGGGGGGTTTACAGATTATTTCCTTGTACCTGGAGAGAAACAAATATAAAACATTAGTGATTTAAAGCACAATAATAATCTAATAGCTCCAATCCTCTTATTTATTGAAGCCCTGTTCTACATATGAAACTCCTTTCTTAACATGGTGGGAAGAAAGTGTGATTTTAAATGCATAGACACTGTATACAGTGTGTTTTGGTGGATGACTAGTGTCATCAGGAGCCAAAATATAGCTTATAGCATTTCTGAATTTTATTCTGAATGCCAAAGTGACCAGGTGCAAGGAATCTAAAATGGCAGAGACATGCCCATGCAATTCAATTCAATGTTTAAGAACATGTTTGGATACACCAGCAAGAAGAGTGCACACGCTAGCTTCCCCGCATCAGCTTGGGAGGCGCATGAATGGACATGGGCCATGTTAGGTACACAAAAAATACACGTGGCAAGTGACAACATTGCAAACACGAGCATCAGATGCAAGACAGATCTCTACTCAAAATGCCTAAAGCCCATTTCAACACGAGACTCCAAAGGCACATCCTTCAGACCCTAAAGATCCTATGTTCCACTCCCTCACTTTCACCAATTTCTTTGAACTACCTAAGTCACACACCGCACTTCACGAGGCCCTAGAGATTCGATGCCGGGCCCGTCCTGCCACAATTCATCACACCCTTGCAGCAACTGTGTCACATCAGTCCCCATTGTCTTTTCCTCTGCCCTGATTCTGTAACAGTGCGTGTTTATGAGTCACTCCACCGTATCTGTTCCCCTGAACCAGATGTCCTGCTTAATATCTCTCTTCCTCTGCCGAGACTGGCTACGTCATCAGAGTCCCGGCTGACTGCAGCACTAAATCCAGCCGACCTGCCTACCTGTTTACCGCACAGATAATGCTCCGTGTCCCCTGGGGATACGTGACAAACATTTATTAGATTTTGAAAGAGGAAAAAAAAAAAGGACATGTCAGAAAAGATAAGAAATAAACTTCTAAGGCCACCTTAGCAGTGTAAATTGAATTTGGTATTTCATCCGATGAGCAGAGAGCACCTCTCTCTCTGAAGGAGGCGGGGGGATGGATTCTTGATGGTGTCAGCTCCGAGTCAGGTTTCAGCTCCGCCACTCAGCTCCAAAATCATAAGTACTGAAGCTGGGGATGAGTCAAGCCAGTCAGAGGTTAAACTGAATAAAACAGAGCTCTATTCAAGCAACAACATTACACACGGACCAGTTGAGCCTTTATGTACAGTAAGCTTACTGCATTGATCAGTTTCCAGACTATTCATTAGAGGGGAAATGCTACTGTACATGTGCTGTAGGATACTTACTACCAGAGGACAAGATCAGAACCATAAAATATACAAGGAGTAATGGTGGCAAGCAATTTTGCACAGTTTGTTAATAGCAATAATGTATTGTAGCATTACCCTGCCATTTACTGTCATTTATTTTTTCACCACGACCCCTCAGAATAAAGAAAGTTAAAGGACACGTGGTGATGCTCGTCCACGCACTCCCATGTTTTCTGCAGGCCGCTGTGATCGAATCTCACTGGAAGATTCCCTGTGCGCAGAACCAGCCTGTCTGGGGCTGGGTGAGGGTTTCCCAGGAAAGATAGAGTTAATTCTTTTGAGCTCAAAAGGAGGCAAGACTGTTGTGGTTGCTAATGCCCTGTGCATCATAAACCAAACTGACTGTAGGGAAAAAACAAATCAGTGAACCTGTCCTCACGAGACTTGACCCGTCTCCCCTTTTCTTGCCTCCTGTCAAACGTACATGGAAGAGGACTAGTAGTTTGTTTGCTGCCGCAAAGCCTACATGCCAGCCTCTATATGCAGCTATCAGAGAAGACAGCATCCCCAGTAATGAGAGCTAATCAGTCTGCACAGGTTGGATGCTGCCATGACAAATGAAGGGTGGGAATCTGCTCACCATCTGCATTAGTTTACTGCGAACTTGGGCAGCCCCCATTTCTCATCATTAAAACACCAACGTCCAATTTCTGAAATCTGAATCAACAGATCCACTGCCCTCTATGCACATGTAATGCTCTGGGCATGGAATACAATTGAGGTCTAGGGTGATGAAGTAAAGATGACTAATTTAAGCAAAGAAGCAGGGATTTAAATTTTGAGCAAGAAACACCAGCACACCGCCAGATTGGCGTACACTGAGAGATTAGAGACAGCTGGGCAGCTCTGTTAATTAACGCGAAGGCTGTTCCCACTGGGTTACTGGTTTATTTTCATTACCAGTCCGTAATGATCAAAAGGTTTATCCATTTGATAGTGATTGTGGGTCCAACTGCAATGAGATCTGGTTCATCCAAGCACAGTTTTAGCAGGTTGTATTAAAAGTTCCCTGCCACTAATTGACAGGTCTGATGTCAGCATTTCCTGAAATATCTGGGATTTTCTTGGATTACAGACTACATCTGGTTCCAAGAGCGACTACAATTGGGTTAAACTACTAGATTCCAGCTGTCTGTGCTGGGTGCTTGACTGGGTCAAAGGTCAATGTGACATCACATGCAAATCCTAGAAGAGTATTTTTATTAGGGTAGATTGTAAATTCATCCAGTAAAACACTCAGTTATACTTCCTGCACAATATAGCCAAATTTTATCCAGTTTCAGATCAGCATCAATGTTCGATCAGTAGGATTCGTATTCCTTATTACACCTGTCGGGTGTTCTGGAGCAAACAGCAAGCTATTGCGAAAGGCTGCAAAATTTCCCCTTTTAGAAAAAGCTCTACCATACACAAGCAAACACACTGCTTTTTAATGTATTTATGAACACAACAACCGTGTTGAATTATGTAGATGCTCCACATACAGTAGATTTCGGTGAAAGAGCACAGGAATGAAACTTTCATGAAATAAATTAAACCTAAAGATAATAAAACTTAAGCAACTTAAGCATAGAGCCTATTCATAGGTGAATTACATTATAGGTATTCTTGTGTTTCCTTATTAAAAATTTGACATATAGCAAAATGGGTGTCTTTCTTCAGCGTTCAATACTAATTCAGATGCAGTTCGCTATCAAGAAACAGTTACATACCAATGAAATAAACTGTTATACAAAGAAATAAATATACAATGTCCACAGGAAAATACCAGAGCCAACATTTCAAAACCAGTCCTACTATTAAGATGACTAAGCAATAATTCTGGATATTTTTTCCCATGGCACAGCCAAACAATAACTGGAATTGAGTTAACAAATCCCTTTCCCTTGCGTTTTATATTCTGGTTTCATTTAGTAAAGCTGAGCTCTTTCTGTGGCTTCTATAAATAATGCATATTCGCTGTGCACTTTCCATTAACAAATACAGCCTGACAATCTTCCTCTGAACTTTAGAGAACTCATTCTCAAGTGAGTGACTTGAGGCCTTAAAATGGTGAAGATCTGGCAAAACTCCTGGCTGAAATAAAGTGTCGCTATGGAGAAAATCTGCATGCAATTTTAAATCAATATGGCATGCTCAAGTAATGCTGATATTTTCTGATATTCCTGGAACTCCTGTATAACAACGTCTCAGCAGCTGACATATGACACACAGAACTGAGTGGAGGTCAGATCAGCAGGGCAGGGCATTCTGCACAATGAGCTCCACATTCCACAAGTCAGCAAAACTACCCCAGATGTTTAATTTCTTTTTTAGTCATTCTCCCAGTAGATATATATAATCCATCAGCACAATCTATGAAAGATTAAGACCTCTACTTGCCTGACACAGCTTAGCCTTTTCTTAAAAATGCAGCTCTGTCCAGTACAGGAAAATGTAAATGAAGTGCTTAACTGAGCATGAGGAAATGGAAATGAACATTGTTTCTTGGGTCAGCTGACCGAAAATGGACTGTAGCAGTATGAGAATGGCGGAGCAAATATCCAATATCCTGTGTGTTGCGTTTATTGCTGTGCTGAAATCCAAGAGCATCTTGCGAGAAATGTCACAGTGTGTCTCTGCTGACCAGTTATCAGGTGGTCTCTGGAATTGAGTAGCCCACTAATTTAACATTGCCCCAAGATAATGGATTTCATATAAACCAAATCACGTTTTCTTGAGAGAATGGTTCTGCACCTGCAGTCTCTCAGAGCAGGTTTGTTTGCGCTTGTAATAGCTCATTAAATAACAGTAAACCTAGATTAAGATTCACCACAGAAATTGGAGGTGTTTGCTACATTTGACACATCAATTAATCTTGTTAGACATTTAATCTAATAAATAGTGTGACTTTGTTTTCAGAGGATGAAACATTGAAGTCATACATTTTATCTGTCTTACACCTCATTCATTTTTCAACATTGTGCTTTTTATTTAATTCACCTTACAATTCTTAGGCTTGAAGGAACAACACAGAAAATTGTGTGGTTTTAACTCAATTAGAATTAACTCAATCTGATTTTGTTTCTTAAAAAAACAACAAAATAACCTCTGTAATTTCATTATTCAGAGTATTTTTTCAAATACAATTGCATACGACTCCTCCTTTTGCTCATTATTGCCTTCACACTGTCCTGTTTTTATAAACAAATGCTTACACATAATAGTCATGAACATAATGGTCTTACTACACTGTCCTACCAGCACTGCTTCAGTCTTCATAATTTCTGATGCACTGCACACACTCAAAACCAAGCACAGGCCATACAATCTTGGAAGCTTAAATGTTTTATATATACACACATGCATGTACAGTACATGTATACAGTACACTGCTGTGCATAAAGTCTATAAAATACATTTCTGAGGTGATCATCTCAAGTTTTTGCCATTTCGTTTTTAGCTGATAGTTAACTCCTATAGACCTGCTGGTTCGTCTTGCAACACTTGGGGCTTGAACCCAGGTTTCTGGGGTAATGCAACAGGGAACCAACCGCATGAGCTAAAGGGGGCCTCCTCCAGCCTGGCCGCTGAGGTCCCTGCTACGTGCAGGGAGGGCGATGACATCACTGTGTCCAAACTGGCTCCGTTACAGTTACTGATGTGGGACACCTGACAGGGAATGGCTTGATTCGTCCATGTGATGGATTGTCTGCTTCTACATGTTGAATGGGCTGCTCATGTACAGTATGCGTTGTGGTGTCCCAGTTTTTAAAGATTCTGAACCATGTGAATTACACTTTTTCAGTGATACTAATATGGGTTTACCTCTGCGACTTTTGGGTGGTTTTTTTTGCTCTTTTTGTTACCACCTCTGTTGCCGGCTTCGGGAGTGCCCATGAGGGACAGTTCTTCCTTTTTCATATGTGTCACCACAGAATTAGTATGTAATTCTGCCATTTTACACACTAGCTCAACAGTGTGCTGTTTCATATTTTTCTGAAATATTGCTTTGGTACAGTTGCTGCTAGGAAAAACATGTTTACTCCCCTTCTCTCCTGCTTCTCTGCTCCTCATGTCCCCCTTCCTTCCGTGAATTATTATGCTGGCCAGATCACCGGCTTTACTGCTGTAACACACACTTTTATTGTAAATCCAAATAAAACAAAAGGTTCCTGCGCACTGAAGTGAGACCGGCCCCCGGGTCATGGTGTTCAAGGAAGAACCTGATCCCAAACTAACACCACAAGCAAGATTAAAATATCTTTCTGAACATGATGGCCCTTTGCAGAATTATTAAATCTCAGTGGGGAAGAATGCATTTTGACAGCTTTTTTACATGAATATTTAAAAGGACGCTTTGTAAACAAAATGCGATTGTGGTTGGAGTCTGCTCAAAGGAAGCTGAAGCAGCAAAGAACTGTGCTAGAGTGAGTTAGGAAACTACATGCCTACTTCTTTGTTAATTGAGTGCTACAAGACCAAAACAGTTCAAGAACAGCCCAGGAGATCAACAGGAGTGTCCCCTTCAAAGCTCTGACCATGACTCCACACTGCTGCCTACTGGAGTTTTAAACAGAAGTTTAGAAGAAAGTCAAACCCTAATCTTCCCACTTCTGCCTAATTGTGTATACAGTAAATATCCCTCTTCTTGCTGACAAGCTTGTATGTGCGATTTTCCCCTCTCCTCCCTGCCTCATCTTCGCCACAATTCTTCACAGGCCTCAACCTGTGACTCCGGGGATGAGCAGACATTTAGTTTAATTAGCAATGAATTATTAACATGGCAATGGGAGAAGGTGACTTGAGGTGAAAATACATGAGCACTGAGTTTAATGATAGATGAATTAAGAGAAGAAGAACTTCCACACTCATGTTTGCTATTTTCTCCAGAGAGGTGTAATTCTTCTGAGTGGTGCAAAGATGCATGTTTACCACTCAATAAATGCAATTTGCTTTGTTTCTACTGGGTAGCCTATTCCATACTCCCACAGCACTTTACGTGAAGCAGCACCTCCTGCTCTCAGTTATAACTGACGCCAGTTGTGTCCTCCTGTGTGTATTCTACAGGTAGTTTTGAAAGAGTTCAAAGGGCTGTGTTTGTCATTGCCCTTGAGAACTGTGAATATTCACATCGGGTCCCCTTTAAGTCTCTTCTGTTAAATACATTTACATGTATTCGTATGTCAGATGCTTTTTTCCAAAGTTACATACAATTGCATCCAGTCAGGAGGCAAAGGGTACATACAAGAGTAGCAAAAGACAACAAAACCCCCCACAGAAAACAGCCAATGTCAATTAAGTGCCAGGAGGTTGCACAGCACTCAGACGTTTCAGTGTTGATTGACAGACAGGAAGTAGTAACACAAGAGCTTAGACAGTATGTGGAGATAAGTCCTCAGGCCTCTAGGAGTATAGTATATCCTACAGAGATGAGTTTTCAGTTTCTTTTTGGAGATGACCAGTGGTACTAAGACTACAGTAAATTCTAAATCAATTCAGTTCCTTTAAGTCAGACATTTGTTTAATACCATAAGCATAGCTGATTCTGTAGAATGATTCCAGAGCAGCATTATATATTGCATTACGTTGCCACCAATTTGTACATAATATCGAGGTACATCTCGTATTTTGGCATAATCTGTGAATTTGACACATTTACTGACTATATTTCTATATACATCTATACTATATCAGTGAATCTAGATCCCTGATCTAAATTCCCAACAGAAGTGACCCTAATACAGGTCCCTGTGGTACTCCATGAATAACATTACCTTGATTGAGCATTCCTCCTTATCTGTACTATCTATTAACCAGTTCCCAATTCAAAGACATACAGTACTATATAGTACATTACCAGCAGTGCCAGCTGCCTGCAATTTCACAATTCATCTTTTGTGAGGAAATCTTATCCAACACTTTCCAGAAAACTAAATAAATATACCATATCATATGATCTGTGTTTGTATGTTTACATCCATCACTTCTGGTGCTTGTTCGAGGAATTCTAACAGTTTAGGTAAGGAAGGCCTGGCTTCTCAAGGTTAATGGTAACAATCCCCTAGAATCCCACTATCATTCAGATGATCGTCTGTATGACAAAACAGATCCAATCCTATGCCCTGTTTTCTTTTCATTATTGTTTCAATTACATGAAACAGAATTATGACTCACTCACATATAATTACTTGGTTTTGTTTTGTTGCCCTCTTTATGAATGGATGCTACATTAGCAATTTTCCAGTCAATATGTATTACTTCTGCATTCAATGACTGTTGGAAGCATTTTGTTCACGGTCTATGCATAACATCTTGCTTCCCTACGTACAATTGGTAGGATGCCATGAGGCACCCTGGAGAGTTTTTTTTAAGTGTTTCTTATACCTTTAACACTTCAATGTTGATGTTATGTAATAGAGAACCTCGTCTTTGCCTGAGGCATATTGTTAGTTTCTTAATTGGTTAACACCTGAGTGAAATATTCATTGACTCTATTAGCCATATTCCATTAATCATCTAAAGGTTTCCTCTCATCATCCCAGAGACACTTTACTTTAGTTCATCTGGTACAGTTTCTTTGTAGGTAAAATAAAGAAAAAAAACTTCAATGTTTCAATATTGAATCATTTTTCAAACTTTCACGTCATACTGTAACCACTGAGTTGTTTAGGAATCTGATTCATGACCCTTGACTCAACTCTTGGACTCTTGTGCCCCAGTTCTGTCTTTGACGTATGGTGTGACACCTTCATCTCTCCTACCTTTCCTGTCTGTTTGGAACACTGTGCACCTTCAAATGTCTTCTTTATCATTCCTCTCTGCAATGTAGTTGTAATTCACGTTCCATCATAATTGCTGTGGTGTACAGTAGAACAGTATTATTATGTGCAATTAGTACAGTAATACTCCAGGAATTTAGGCATAAGGATTTAATTATTTGGAGTGTTGAGATTTAGTGTTTCCCTGGGGTTCTCATTTTGTCTCTGCTTCCTGTCTATCTCCTTTGTTGCCAAGAATGGTATCCAGTGGCCTGGAAAGCTGAGACCTTCTTTAGCAGAACAGTTATTCAGCCACATATTGTGTTTTGTGTATCACAAAGTGGGTGGCATGGTGGCACCAAGACGAACATGCCTTGCGTGATCTCAGTAACGTTCGGTGTGGAGTCTCCATGATGCATCCATTAACCTGTAGGCACAGTGTCACCCAGAACTTCTGTCAGGGTTCTTTGCTCCTGTGTCCAATCTCAGGCTGGGAAGCCCATTTTTACAGTGTGTGTTTACAGTGTTTTTAAAACGTTAGTACAGAACTGCTCATGTTGGAACACTGAAGCATGGTGCACATACAGTACTGTACAAATGGGCAACAGGTGAACACGAGACACCAGATGGCCCTATGTCTGTTCCATGTGACCATGAAAACATGCTATTGCTATTATATTATTCATTGCATCCAACTTTATAGCACTTATCCATCCATTCATTTGCTAATTGCGAGGTCCATTCAGGGTGGCGGGGTACCCGAAGCCTACCCCACTAAGCAACAGGCACCAACGCACCCTGTACACCCTGGACAGAACAGCAGTTAAGCTACCAGCATGTCTCAGGGCTGTGGGAGAAAATTGGAATTACCAGAGGAAACCCATGCAAACACAGGGAGAGCATTCAAACTCCATGCAGAAGGCACCCCAGATCTGGAATTGAACCGAGGAACCCAGCATTGCTAACCAGCAATACTAGCCAATGCACCACCATGCCACCTATGTCCTCAACTCACGTACTAATTCAGTTGTTCACAGAACGTGTTCAGTCAATTTGCCAGGTGTCTTGTCTTTATCATTTGGATAGTTCAGCTGTAAGGTTCCCCAGTGCTCCAACTTCATTCCTGAAGCCTCAGCATTTTAAATGATGTATTTAAACATTATTGCTGTATTAGAATTTGTATGCCCTGTTTTAATGTGTAGGCGATGGCGAATTATAATCTTTACTATTTGTGCATAGCCAAAGTCAGGCACACCAAACAGATGTAAGCATAATTTGCCAAACCTTGAGTGTGCTTTTGCTATTGGATATTAGATATAAATGAGAGAAGGCAGATTGCTTTGGAACCAACAGGCACTGCTCTCAGAACAACAGAAAGCAAAACCACATACTGTACAACAGTGAAAATAAGGTAAAAATATAACTGCTGTCTTCCAAATGTTCTGCAATTTAATTGATCATGGGCAAAGTAACAAAACATGAATCGTTCCTTGGTCCTTATTAACTGTTCCTCTTGATAAAACTCAATCTCAGATTGTCTTATAATTCATTTTTAAATAAAATATGTATTTTATTTTTTTTATTTAAACATCTACATTTATAGACGGGTATCTTGCTTACATGGGTTTACAGAGAGTTCACCTCTCCTCTTTTTTTACTTTCCCATACTCTACTCACCTTCCTTCAAATTCTGAAACCAGCATTTAAGAGCTTATTCTCTGCAATTCTGATAGTTAAGAGCATAGACAAGGCTTGTTCACTCGGGAGAGAGTGTGCTCAAGGATTAATTTAGAAAAATGAGTTGATTTGTAAATACATGCCTGTGGGTTTGCCACATTATCTGCTTTGCTTAACCAGCAATGCCTTCTTTCTGCTCGCAGAAAAAAGACGGTACAGCTCACCATCAGTACGTTATGGTGTTTAATTTTTGCGTTACAGTCACATTTTAAGTTTGAACTGCTTTGGAGCTGACATTGCATCTCCAAACCTTCAAACCTTCTCCAATGAGACATGCTCTCCATCAGTGACAGCCTGTCAGTCTGGGTTTCATCCCACTAGTGTCCAGACAAGCACTGACCCATGGGTATACTGTACCAGAGCACATAAACTCACTCCAGTTTAAATAGAGTGAGAATGCACACACCTTTGTTCTTTAACTCCTCTGAAAATCCTTTTTCTCACAACAAATAGCCAAGAATTCTCTAAAAAGCACAAAAAGCTTAAAGATGAACATGTATAGCAAATGTTTTCAATATAAAAAAAAGTGTCAGAAACCCTTTATTTTAATGATAAAAACATGTAACAGGTGTTTCAACTATTATTAGAAATAAAAAAGACCCTGTGTAGGATAAAGTTCAAAACAGCTGCTGCATGAGAATCAGACAGGCAAGATAAGACACCGATGTGCAGATCCACATGCAAGATGAAGTGGAGGATGGAGGATTGCTGCTAAAGCTCAGAATTAAAAATTCTTCTGCGACTCCTGTGTGTCAGATCCCAAAGCGGTTCAGAATATAGAACTCACCCTCTCCTGGCAGACAGGTGATGACAAGCTTCAGCACACCGAGTCGTGTGCCTGTACTGTAACTGCACACAAAAGCACTTCTGGGTTTTAGGCAGATCGGGTGTCTCTTTGGACGAATGTCCAAACGAATGGACAGAACAAACACAGGCATGCACATAGGACGGCCAGGATGGACAAAGCTGTGCTGCAGTGAAAAGAAAACCATAAAATAATCGTGTGCCTGGAAAGAATCCCCAATAGATATGCTCATGAATATTTTTATCGTTAACAATACAACATTCATTAATTATAATACTTATAATTAATTGACTTTGCTGAGGAACTCTTGATACTGTATACTGTTATGCAATATCTGAAAAAACGGAATTACAAAAGAGTAAACAACTGTATACCCTATACACATACTCCTCATACAGACATTTGTGAATTAATGTTTATATGAATTGGTAAAACTACAATTTCCTACAAAACGTAACCAGATGCAGAGCAATATTACATTTGATATATAATATATATTTGTTGTCAATGTTTATTTTTAAAAAATGTCCATTAACCAGGTCGAATATATCTCTTTAGACATGACAGTGGCACTGGAGTGGACATGACAAAACAGGAGATACCTTTCAAGAGCACATTGGTCTTTCACTGTTCGATGGTTTAACCTGACAAAACAGCATTTCTCAGAACATGCCATCATCCGATAAGAAAGCGTATTGTAACGAACAGTTCTTTCCGGACCCTATGCGGACGACACAATCCGAAGAAATGGGGAACACTAGGAAAAGGTAATGCAGGGATACGGGGCTGAAAACAGGGGGGCGTGTCCAAACTGCGCTGGTGCACGGGGAAGGTGTGGCCGAGGAAAACAATCCAGAAGTAATCCATAGAGGGAATCCAAAAACACAAAAAAAAGTCCATAGCCAGGTGATCCATCCAAACTAGGAATTAAAACCATGAACTGGGTCGGAACCGGCGGACAAGGAACGGGAACAGAGGTTAAAACCTTAACGGGACCAGGCGCTTCCAGGTCCCGGACTCGCACGGTGCGGAAACCAGATGCAGAACCAGGATGAGCGTCAGCGCCTGGCTTTTAAGGTGGGCTGGGAAAAGGGATCAGGTTCACAGAATTAAGTCTAAAGTGAAAGGGCTGGAGCACCCTTAAGGAGGGGGGACTATAATCGTGACACGTATTAGGGAATGTTTATTGAAGAGTTAGGCAAAGGACATTTTGACTTAACTCACTTGCCTGAGGACCAGGCCCCTGGATGTAAGGAATCCTTTCCAGAGAGACCAATTACCCAAGAGAGAGCTGCACAGGCGAGAAGGGTTGGAGGTGTGATGCAGACAGACGAACGAGTGAGAGAGTTTTACAGCCCTTCTGGTTTTTCAGGAAGTGATGTCGTAGAGGATGTGGAGTTTGAGAAGCAGATGGTGAGAGGCACCTTGGCTGGTGTCATCCCTCCTGATCTCTCTTTCAAAACCCCATCTATACGTCTTATGTGATGGATGGCTCTTTGTCTTACATTTTAACAGAACAAGTATATATTCACACAATGTCTTGTTCAAGTGAAAGCAATATCTCAAACGCTGCAAGGCCATATGGAGTTTTGACATGAACGAGAAGTCATTTGCAGTTTGAGTCATATGCAGCATTTTAGAAGGCAGAGAGAGAAACCAATACCAAGAACAGCATACATCAGTGCACACTGCTATGATATTATACTGTACTTTCTAAGAGGGTTATAAATATAATACTAAACACGTCCTGCATTTATATTGTGCTTTTCATCCAAAAAAATCCCAAAGTACATCCTATATAGGAGAAGTCTCTCTTCTTCCACCTCTAAAATGCAGCCCCAGCTGGGTGAGAGGAAGCAGCCCCACAGCGGATCAGCATCTGATCTGAGGGGGGTGCATAGACAGGCCAAGACTGTGCAAGCCCAGAGAGGAATTTAACCAGGAAAGGTTAAATTATTCTTACAGACAGTGCCACGGGACCCCGTTATCGACCGAAGTCAGGACCCTGGTTTAAAGTCCCATCCAAAGGATGACGTTGCTGCTGGGTGTTGTTGTGGAAATGGAAATCCAGAGGGAAGAGTACCACCTACTGGTCCACCACACCACTTACAGCAGCCACCTGGTTTAACTGGGAGGATCCCAATTCCAGTAGTGATGCTTCTGCTGACGGCCTGATGAGATCATGGTGGTAACGCTGTTTCGGTGTCATAGTGGGTAACATGATGACAGCATATTTCCTTCCTGTGAAAACTCACAGTGAGGGACAGTGTAAGTTTTGACCAAGACAGATAAAGTTTAAGAGCTGATATTGATTATTTGTCTTTTCTCAATGCCTTGCGATTTGTCAACAAATATATTCCTCTGTAGAGCAATACGAGAGAAAGGTTTCTGCTACAATGGCAATAACCTGCTGTTGCCTGATATTGTTTTCACTTTTTCAGACAGAAGGTCTGAGAGCATATTTTCCAGGATAAAGCTCTAGGTTTATTGATGTGTTTATTTATGTTTCTCTGCAGTATGAAAAAACACTCTTGGGGTATTCTCCTTTAATTTTAGTTTCAAAGCTTTTAAAAAAGTGTGTTGTGGCAAACGACAACCAGAAAACAGGACTAAAAACAAAATATTCAAATTGAGGTCCTTTCTAGCTGCTCAGCACCGATGTACTGATTTTATGCTTGAGTCACAGCCCTTACCAAATGAACTACCTCTGGGAGAGGCAGTGTAGAAGTTTCTACTGCGGACGTTGTGGCTGACACCCATCCATCTTCTAACCACATTTTCAATTCAGGGTTGTAGGGGAGCTGAAGCTTATTCCGACAAGCAACAGGCTTTAGTTGCAGGATACACCCTGGATGGGATGCCAAGCCATCGCAGGGCACACACAGACAAAATCATGCACACACTCACAGCAGGGCCAAGTTGCCCAGAAGCCATTAACCCACCAGTATATGTTTGGATTGTAGGAGGAAACTGGAGCACCCAGAGGAAACCTATACAACATACAAACTCCACCCAGATAGCACCACACATCTGGAAGTTGTTAAGTGGAAGTTGTGGCATGTAGCACATTATAAAAATTGTTTCTGGTAGTCACAGTGTCCGGACGCTGTCCTCTCCAGCTTTTTCACAGAAGAGCATGGCTCAGAACTGATCCCAGGGTAGCGCAAGGATTAAATGGCCAACATACAAAAACAGAGATTTTACAAAAAAAAATTATGTCTTGCTCTTAAAAATTAAACATACAGCCTGCAGGAGCTCCCACAGGTTCTGTGAATGAGCTGTGGATTTATCGCATAAAAAGAATAATAAGCTGCAGAAATGACTTCCCCTGAAAGAGGCACATTGGGCAGATCATCAGACTTGAAAGCAGGTCTCAGTTAGGAGGGAGGTACTTCAAAGGATTTCCTAATGGGATAAACAATGCATCTCTCCTTGGTGCTAGCTAGATATAACAAGAAAGAAATGAAGTGTTGTTCGTGAATTGTTAGTTATTCCTTTTACACTGAGGGGGCTCCTCATGAAAATACACAAGAACAGCCCATTTCAGAAATCTTTCTATTCATGCACACCTGTCCAATTAATTGCAATAACAAGTACTGAATCTGGAAACCAAGGATTGCAATCCACATTGAAACTGCATAAGTTGAACTGAGGATTGATCTGTGATTCATCTCTGGCACCTCAATAAGGAAAATTTTAAAGAAAGCACTGAAAACTGTTTTAACTGTTTTATTATAACTAATTTATCCCAGTCACATAGGCATCCAAGATGATGATTACCTTCTTGGTAGCTGCTGAAAATCCAGCACTAAATCTGTACTTGTCCTTTGTGCTATATTGATTTCCGCAAATTTTTCATGTCCCTGCTAATGACAACATTCAAAATGTGTGTGTATATGTAGCACATAAATGCTGATCAAAGTTACTTTAAAAAAATAACAGTTAAAACTTTCTTATAAAGGGGTTAAATAAATTGGAAAATAGCTTTTCAGGGGCAGTGCATTTCTTTATACACACACAAACCACATATATCATTGTAACCGATTACTTTTTACAAGCAATTTTCCACAGAGGTGTACAATATATTTCCATTTCATCTAAAACTTTCACGGAGATGTGCTGATTATTAATCATTCGTGTTTATCCACTTCCCCAAAAGCTGTGTAGGGTATTCCCTAGATTCATCCTCAGGGCTCTTTGTGTGTTTCTGATTAGATTACCAAATGTTAATTTACTAACATTTTAATTTTTGAAGACAAAAAAGTAAAAGCTGATTAGTTGGACTTGTAGTGGGGAATCAATTTCATGGAGCACAGTAGACTGAAGCCCAGTGGTGGCTGTGGAGAAGCCTGTGCAGCACTGATTACACTTTTGCTGAGCAATGAACCATCTTTCCAGGATGGACTCTTTGGTGGAATAGATAACATACAGGACAGAACATGAACAGCAATATACTGTAGCAGAAGGCAGAAAGAAAGCACTACAAGTGGCAGACAAAACATAACGTACAGTATGTTTGAAAACTGTTGGTTCATTCTTAGTTTTATTATTGCTTTCGAAGGTTTGAGAAGAATCCCTTGTGAATTTACTCGGAATTGCATTTCACCTTTACTAATCTAGTATATTTCTTTTATAAATGTGTTTGTTACTCATAGGAGTGATATAAATTAAATCTGTTTAATCTGAAACGTCAACTCACTGATTACGTTATTGATCGTCCATCTCCATCACTTAGTGCATCTTGCAGCTAGGATTATTTCTGTGAGTCTTCATTCTTCTGAGTTTGTATGTCTTTGTTTCCGTCCACACCACCAATGCCACCTTGAACACTTAGCTGTGCGCCTGCAGTATGACTTTGCAAGTCAATTTGAATGACTTTTATGATCAAGTGGCTGTGAACCTCTTTTGTTTGGGAACTTGGGCATTTGGGAAACGGCTAATTTGTTTTTCTTTTTCGCCCTTTTGAACTGCCTCTAACTCATAGATAAATGGAACAGAACTGCAAGAGGACTTGTCGAGCTTGTTTCATCCATCCATCCATTTTCTAACTGCTTTATCCAATACAGGGTCATGAGGGAGCTGGAGCCTAGAGCTTGTTACAGTGTGATATTATTTCACTGGAGACTAGACTGGGCTGAATGGCTCTGCTGAGGGAGACCTGGCCTCTGAGTGAAGGGGACTTCACTGCTGTCTAATGAGGATTTGTGGGACTCTGGGCTTCTGAGAGACGATAATCGAATCCTGGCAGGTGCAGTGCTGTGTCCGCCACATAACCATGATGCTGCAGGGTTGTGAGGGACATGCCAACAACACTTAATTGTTTCGTTGGTACATGATATGCAAAGAAGGGGGAAAAAATTAATAAAAATGAAATGCTTCTGGATAGAAAATTTGTTAAAAGAGCAGGAGAGGCAACATAATATTTCCATTTATTTTTATCCATACATTGGTCTGATTGTACTGTGCAGTATGTCTTGTGAAAAAAAAGAGATGCCTGCATTCCTTTGAAGCCCCCAGAGAAACGAGTAAACAGAAAACTTCTTTTTACTAAAATGAGAACTTTTTATGTCTTATACCTAACATTCTTCCTTTGAAATCACTGTGGGTTTGATGGTGCATTCGTTACCACTAAAGTAGAGGATAATAACCGTAGAAAACATTGGTGAAATGTAAACATTTTGAGTTTGTAACACTGACTTTGAAGCAAGCGTGAACGTTGCTCTTGCACTATCTGGCTGTACTATCTGTGCTGTCTGGCTGTTGTAATAGCTGCTTACGTTCATTCCCGCTCAACCCTGTTACTTCCAGACACATTGAAGTGACGCCTGAGTGGAGGTGTTCTGTCAGCAGTGAACACAAGTGACATAAAACAAGGCGATAAATTTCTAAACGAAAGTTGTTTGCCTCTGGAGTTCCAGCAGCCCCAAGGATGTAACTTTCTTTTGGTTTCTACAGCGTGTCTGGAGTATGGGTAGATGTCATGGGTGGGGACCCCTAAATGCAGAAACTACTTTTGCTTTGTTGTCACCTAGCAATTCTAAAGAC
This sequence comes from Lepisosteus oculatus, assembly GCF_040954835.1. Classification (NCBI taxonomy): domain Eukaryota; kingdom Metazoa; phylum Chordata; class Actinopteri; order Semionotiformes; family Lepisosteidae; genus Lepisosteus; species Lepisosteus oculatus. The sequence goes on along the minus strand of NC_090704.1, from coordinate 2,674,770 downwards.
CCTTTTCCCCTCAGCCACAGGTTCTTCTTATCTTCCAGAACAACCAGTGTACTGTACCTAGAGACCAGGTACCAGCAACAGACATGAATATATGTTTAAGTGACCCTTTTTATTCTCCAGCAATTACACTGTTTAACACTGTCTAACCAGCACAAAGAGCCTATAACACCAAAAATAAAAACTCAAAAGGTTACCCATTCCATACCAGCACAAGTGCCCCATGGACCCCAGACCTCAAATGTGGTGTCCCAGTGGAAAAGTCCAGCAGCATTGTTCTCCTGTAGTGCCTTTGGTGGTTTGTAGGCACCTTCTCTGGTCCTGGGTGTCCCCAACAATATGCTACCACATGCTCTCCCCGTCCTTGCCACTTAAGATCGCTTAAGATCACTACAGTCTCCGACACCTTTCACCCCACATCCGTTATTTTTCGCTCTCGAACAGCAGATTTTGTCCCTTCCACTTCAAAGGCAGATACAGAAGCTCTGATTCTCTCCAGGCGACAGCTATAGGCTCATGCCTCTCCCTGCATTGCTCAGACCTAGAGTCTAAGGCAAACATTGAAGTGAAGCTTCCAAGCCATGCACTCCAGACAGAGCACTGGTTATCTGTTAAGCACCAGATTGATTTTCAGATTTTATTGCTGACATTTAAGGCTCGAGGCAGTGTGGTCAGAAATTTCAATGTGCTCTGTGGGTTCTCTCCTGACCTTTACAGCACAGTGCCAGCATTCCTGCACGCTTGCGGGCTCCTGGTGTGCAACAGCACTGCTCGCTCCTGCTAAAGTCGCCTACAATGCTGCCATGCACAAGGGGGCTAACGAGTTGGGTTTTTTCTTTTTGTTCCACGCCTTGAAAATGAAACCAAATCAGGGTGTATTTCGTCACCAAGGGATTCAATTTGGCGAGTGCTGCAGCACAGAAGGTTTTACCAGGTTCGGCATTCTAGTGAAAAACGACTTCATTGCACACGTCAGAGAGGGGTGGCTGAAATAAAGGTGGGGGCTGGCAGAAATGCCTTGAGGATTAGCGCCATGAACTAATAAAATACAGCTTTCCTTTATTTACAGACGCTTTAACCTCACTAAACAGCACAAAGGAAGGAGAATCGGTGCTAACTAGTGTCATGTAGGTTTGTGCAGATTTATTATTTAGTGTCTGATGGCGATGACATCTGGATCTGTGCCGCTGAGTTAAACATTTACAAACAGTCGTGAGCAAACAAACATACAGGTGCTGCCTCCTGTTATCCTGTCATTGCCAATACTCATTCCCAGATCTGCAGACTCGAGAGCCTGATGTGCTGTTGCATGTGCAAAGCACATCACTGCTCCCCCCTTGGGATGAGCACCTCTGATTCATAATCAAGACAAGCACAAGGCAAGTTCAAGCAGCACATGTGTTTTATAGCGATGAAGTGCTGTGGGTGCAAAGTGAGCAAGCAGCGAGGACAGAGGCAGAGCTCTCTGCAGAGGCAGCTGTCACTGGTGCTCCACTGGAGTTAAGCAGGCCAGCGCTGGGACTGGTGCGAGGCGGGAGGAGATGAACAGGCCCGACTCCCTGAAGAGGCGAGCAGTTTGGATTTCCTCTTCCGCTGTGAACAATGCAACTCGCGCAAAAACCAAAACTGCTGCCAGTCTGGCCGAGGAAAAGACGATTAAAATGCAAAAAAGGAAGTCGCCCTTCTCCTTTACAGAAATTGTTTCTCCGGGGACACAGTGTTGGTGGGGACTGAATGCAACAAAAATAAGAAAGCAAGAAGTCAAAGTTCCGTGTGTCATTGGGGGTTCGTCCTGTTCTCCCGATGACTTTTTCAAACACTGGCTGGCAGCAGCACTTCTGGCAATATGCTGCAACACACTTGAGTGCGGGCCTGCAAGGCATCAGACTAAACAGGAAAGACCTGAGCTCTGTCCGGCAACGGAGAGCAACGGAGAGCAACGGAGACAGGGCGGGACAAATCTATTGGAAAGCAAAGCAGGTACATGCTGACCAAGCGGTGAGCAGTGAAAGAGCATGCAAGAAGCATGTAAAACCAAGGACCGGAGGCGCTTCATTGTGGGAATTTGGAACAAGCTGTCCAGTCGTGTCATCCATGCTGATACCCTGTTTTCTTTGGAGAAATTAGCTGCTACCTGCCTAATGGGCTGGATGGACCCAATGGCCTCCGCTTGTCTGTAATCATTCCAATGTCCTCATGTTCCTCTACATTTGATTGAAGCTGTCTTCGTTTAAGGAAAAATACAAATGTCGGACTCAAATTGAGGACCTCAAGACTGAGACATCCCACTTTTTTTGGCTCTTTGAGAGGTGGGGTTCGTGTGTTTGCTTGGGGGGCTGCTGCACGTGGTGGGGTCACCTGCTGTTATGAGAGTGCAATATAGTGAAGTGACCAAACTCACCATGAAGTCTTCTTTTGGTCAAAACAAATGCCTGGGAATCAGCAAAAAGGAAGTCCTCATTTTCAGAAGACTGTACACCCCTATTGCCTCATTATTGTAAAAGGATAAATCCTATTACTTTAAGTGTGGGATTTCTAAATACACAAATCTATCATCCTGTTGCTTAATTGCCATAGTGCCAATATATTTATCACATTTAGACAATGTAGATAGTTTGTTGTGCATGTTGTTATAATTCCATTAGACTTTTATTTTAACTTCTTGTGCATTTATGGAAGAACTATCCATGGTATATTATTGTATATGCAACAGGTTTGTTTTGCATCACACTTACTGTATCATCGATAGAATGAAAGTGAAAAAAAAAAGAAAAATGTTTTCTATTCATGCTAAAACAAGTAAAAGATAACCATTGTCAGAGAGACGCTTAACTCTCCAAACCTCTTGAAAACTCACTGGAGCAGCAAATTTTCAGAAAGCTCGGTAACTGCAGAAGAAATATGCTGCAAGTCTACCTGCTTTGCAAATAGGTAGAATGCAAATAATATGATACATTAGCTGAAGAAGAGGATGTAATCTCTGCTTGAAGAAAGTGCATCTATTTTGTGATTTATAGTTTCCATTACTTTCATGAAATGGGGTTTCATGACATTTTCACAGCAGCCCTGCTGGTCAAATACATATGAGTTACTGGCATTCATGCAGGATTGCCTTAAGCAAACACATTAGTGTAAAGACAAAAGGAACAACTCAAGCAGATTGCACTTACATAGTGATATTGCCTTTTCAGACTTCCACAGAAGCATTCTTGTCTGAGTAAGCAAGCCTTTAAATATGCAAGTGACTTCATAAGAGCATGTAAATGGCCTCATTTTCAGTATGAATGACACCTATATGCATCAAATCGTTGCAGAAGTAATGGGCTTGCACTGCACTTATGAAACCGAAATTTACTGGGAAACCGTGTTCTTTGATATGCAAACAAACGGAAAGAGATTGCTAACACCCTGTCCTACCTACACTGACTTTGAAAAGCACTCAATCCACAGGAGGGGAAAATGTGGAATCGGTACAGTATACTGTACACTGTGATACAGTAACTGGGTAACTCACCTCAGGGTTAATAAATATGAAGTGAACGAGTCTCAAATAATGTTCTGACAGACCTTGGCTTAAGACAGACATCTAAATGTTTTGAAAACATAATCCATATACTGTACTATGTACTGTAGGTGATTTTCATTTCTGATCCTCAGTGACTAAATGGGCTGGAGCTGATCCTGGTTTTTGTGGTGTAACGCATACTTAGATTAAATAACGTCCACCCTGCATGGGACTTCAGTCCATCACTGTGCCAGCTCTCAGCAATGATGGTCCCCTCGTGTACTGCTGGGTAGACTGGAGCACCTGGGTACAAGACCTTGCTCAATGTACAACAGCAGTGTCTACAGCAGGGATTTGAACCTGCAACCTTACCTGCTGTGCCCCACAGCCTTCAACATATACCGTGCACTGCACAAATTGAAATCCCAGTTAATATAGAAAAAATGGTCAAACTAATATAGCAGAAGAGTTTCCTCTGTTGCAGTTGGAGTGCTGGAATTAAACAGTGAACAAACACTGATATATAAGTGAACAGAAATGATCAGACAATGCTGTTACCAGGGCAACCAAAAACGTAGCTCTTAAGAAATGCTGTTTGAAAATGGGTTATTATAGTTATATTGCCGAGAAGGCAAGAAACACAAACACACCTGAAGACTCCATAGCTGAAACACGGCGTGCTTTTTCTTTTCACTACAATTTATAAGAATGCTGTACAGGTGATGAAACAAGAAAGAGGAACAAAAAACAGGTTTTTTGCTCAGAGAAAAACACAAAATCACATTTGTTTTTAGGATTTAAAAATAATACGCAACATTATTGGGAACTGAACTGAATTTGTTCACGTATGTTTTGGTGAAATGTGTTAGATTTCCAGTGTTAGTTGTTCATCTCCCAGTGCTTTCTGAGCTCCTGAAAAAAATCATTTTTAAGAAATGAAATCTATCCAACTATTTTCTATTAATTCTTGGTGCAATGCAGGGTCACATTGAACCAGTCCAGCCTAATTTGAAAGGGGGTTCAAGGCACTATAATCCCTGGACAAAACCGCACACTTGTATATCGGGGTCAACCAACAGAGGAAATGCGAGCATCTAGAAAAAAGCCATACAGCCCCATGAAATAGATGCAACCTCAATACAAAAAGTGTATCGACCACAGGGGCCAAGTGCTGTGTGGAAACTGTGCTAATCCCCACTCTGCCCAAAAAACAAACGTATTCCTTTTTACTTTTTACATTAGAAATACAATTACTTTATAAAACATTTAAAGACCCCAAAAAAACAAAAACAATTCCTTGATCACTTCCATTGGCAACCAAAAATAGCACAGGAAGCTTAGAAACAGGGAAAACGTGACCTAAAAAAAAAAAACTATTAAAGCAGTTGAAAGTAATAAAAGAAAACTATGATGCTACTGAAAATCTAATAACAATTCTTTGTAAAAAAAATGTCTCTGAATAGTAAGTTGCAATAAAAATATCGAAATTGAAAATGGTTTCATGTGCAAGCCAATATTAAATTTTTATCTTCACAAAAATGTATACAAAATAATCCAGAACTGTGTTGGCAGTGCACAGAGAAAAATAAGGCATAAGGTACTTTGATATTGGCAGGGTTGTCAGATTCCTGCAGACTGACGTTTAGGATCAATGTATGCAAGTGATTTATTTCAATCATAGCGTAGCGGGCTCACTATGTAAAAACAGAGTGTTGGTACCTTCATCTTCTGTTTACTTGAAACTGCTTCAATGGAAATAAGCCACCTATTGCTCCTAAGCACTTATTTTCTGGTATTCTCATAATAAAATTTCCACAAATGTATGTACTGTATACTTAAAGTCCTGTATAATATTGCATAAACTATTCTGAATTCTTAAAACATATCTATATATCTACCTACACAAGGTTATAATGATTACACTCTGCTTTGAAGAAGTCCTAAACTCTAACGAGAGGTACAATCTACATTAAAAACATCAACATTTTACTTAGAACCTCCACTAGTGTTTTCTGCTAGAAAACATTTGAATGTTATTTATCCAGTTAGTTCCAGTGAGAAGAAACCAAGCAGTTTTTTTCACATTGATCAATATCTGCAAAATACAATCTGATGAAGTAGCTAAGCCTTCACATTTACCAATCAAATCTAATCGACTCATTATGAGGTGGTCCTCGTCATTAACATCATTATTTCCTCTTTACTCATCCGTAAAGCTGAAGGACTATTTTTGGCCCTACAAAACCTATCTATCAGGTTTGACTGTTAGATGAAAATAAAATGGCTAAAACTACAGAAGACGATTGCCACAGAATAGATTTTACCTGATTAAAAAAGGAAAAGCTGAGTGAAAAGAGCACAATAATACAAATGGTGTCGTTTGGGAAGAGGTTTAATGGTAAATATACACCTCCCCTCTATAACGTATAAATACTTGCCTACTGTCCACAACTCTTGCCTACTGTCCACAATGTCTTTTCTAGCCCCCCCCGGCATCCAGGCCAACTTCACCCTCACAGCTGCCTCCCTGGTTCATTCATCCTAAGTGACAGGATTGCGATAGAGCCGATCTTCAGCCATTAATGTCATTCCCTCTGCCAGGCATAGCCAATGGATATAATTCCTTTATGTCCATTGTCTCATTTCATCATTGTTAGAATTTGGCTGAACTTCTACATAAATTGCACATATGCATGCACTGGTCTTATGTTAATTTAAATGAAAAAACAGCTGCTATCAAACACTACATATTATTTGGGATGTTTGAATTTTTAATTCATTTAATTTAATCATCTTTGAGATGTTGCTGTAGCTTTCTGCTTGCAGCCTCAAAGTATTTTTGATGATATTTTTTCTCTTTAGCATCTCTGGTGAAAAAATGCAAAGACCAGGGTGGATTAGGCATTGGTCACACCTGTGCTGAGAAATAAGACATTCGCAACAGATGTGCCAAAACCAGTCTCAGGAAACAGACAACAAGAGCCCCTAGTGGGATATGCACATTGGGATTCTTTAAAGAAAGGAAAAAGAATAGAAGAATTGGAAAAAATGAAATGCCTGTAACATTTGCTTACTTATTTAAAGCTCATATCCCGGGGACGTGATTGAAGACAGCACATCTTGAAGTCCTGAAGGGAGAGCAGGCATGATTCTGACACAAGGTCATTTCAGATTACTGATAACATGCAGCTTGAAGCAACGAATTCCACACTCCCAGGGCACTGCAGGATGTAAATATAGCCTTTCCCCCTAAACCCAGCACATGGGCAAGGGAAGGATATTCCCTCTCCTGCTCTCAGCACATCATGGCACAGCTGCTACCATGGGGACACGTTAAACACATCGGCTCCTGGGTTCGTTTCCTGTTCCCGTCAGAGAACATAGGTTTGCTCTATTTGTTATATTTGCCGACTTTCCTTTTCAAACCCTACAGGAACCTTTATGCTGCTGTTGTGGTTAGAGATGTGGAATGAGCCTGACTCCAGTCCACAGGTGACAGTAGCCGGGCTTCCAGAAGATCTGCAAATGCGATTTCCCCGAGTTCATAGCCTGAGTTCCTGCATGACTTTTGTCCTTTCGTGCTTCAACGTAGTAAAAGGTCACTATGGACCCAGAATCACCAAACTGCCTGGCATCTGAAAAGGGGTTTTGCTTTCCCAACGAACCGTGAATTTAAGTTTGGGACACTGTTAAAAAAAAAGTTTACCACACAAGTCAGTGCGTTATTTATCATGTTTTGACCTTGATGAGACCAGGATGATCCCCTGCACCTGCTTTACCATGGTTTCACACAGTTTGCATCACGCTTTACAACGCCTGTGTGGTTCGACAGGCTTCACTGTGACAGCACTGTGTCTTCCCCATGGCAGACAGTACCACAGTAAACGTGTAAGGGATTACTTGCCATAAAAATTAGAGGCGCCAAACGGAAAGCTGTTGAAAAGCATGCAGCTCTTGAATAGCGCTTACTCAATGTTTCTATTAAATTATTTGCTGTAGTGACACTACTGATTAAACGTGGAGGTACTGAGGGCTCCCTGCTGGTTTTTAATGGGATGACTGTTGAGCACTCAAAGGGGGGTTGTCACCTCGGAAACTCTGCGCACTAAGTAACTGCTGCAGAGCTGTCGCTCTGTGCTGCATACATGGACCTCCAACTTGTTTCGGTCAATGGATCTACCTTGAAAACAGAGGGAAATGATGAGGCGCAGATAATGAGTATTCAAATGAGGCAGAAATAATATTTCTTACCAAAAGGGTTGTCTTGCGTTTTATCAGGTGAGAGAAATCGCATTCAGCTCAGGTCAGAGGGACCTGGTACTGTATATACAGTAAATGTGAAGAGTCCCAGCATCAAAATTCTTTTCTTGTGCGAATTTTGGCTGGCTACATTGATCAGATGTAATCAATGGATGCAATCCCATCAATTACAGGCTGTAATCAATGCCGTATCGCGGCAGAAACAACTGGACTATACCGCATAGTAAGTTTGTGAGTGTGTTATTTTTATTTCTGTACAGCACTAGAGTCACTACAGCCGACAGAGGCAGGAACACAACTGTCCTCTCCAGAGGTGGGGAATGTGCGTCAGTGTGTGTCTGTACCCTTAATTCCACTAATATATTACACATATTAGATCCCACGTGGGTGGATTTAAGAACATAATTCGTGATTACCATATAGTCACTTTGAGTATCAATGTCTCCATTCTTGAATTTTCAAAGGAATCACTCTTCTAAACAAAACACAGGGCATATGTCAGAACTCTGCATTGCACAAGCATTTTTTATTTCCATACTAAGCTACAGTTTACCCTGAACACTTGTGGAAACACTAGTCAGTTCAAAGTGCAGTTCAAAGCTTGCTTTAGTTTTATCTGAGGAGCTTTTAATTACTTGAACCATTGAAAACCTGCAAAACATACCAGCTACAGGATGTCACAGAATGCCCCCCAAAGAACACATACAGTAGCTTGCTGTGTTTAGATGATGATTATTCAAAACCCTTACCACTAATATACTGTAAGTGGCGTGTTCAGCATATATCATTGGGCTCTCTACAGCAAGTCTATTTTGATATAAAGCAACAAAGAAATACTTATTTATGAACATATATCTTGTTCTGAATATCAATGTCTTTATGTACGTGCGAGACATGGGTCAAATGCCCACCTGGGACCAATATGCCATATTCCTCTTCCTGAATGCATGTGGATAACAGCACATTATGCAGGCTTGCATTCAAGCCTCTTACTATGAAAAATTAAAGAGGAAGACATGCTAGACAGACTAGTCGCTCTCTTCTATATTTATAATCAATAATTCCCGCCAACAAAAAGAAGCTAAAAAATGACTTTGATGTGCATAGCTTGCCTTCAACGCAATTTTCAAAAAAGGGAAAAGTAGCAGTTCTAATTTCTTATGCTGCAATGATTACTTTTCAGGGTGACACAGTCTGCAGATTCAGAAATTCAAATTCAGAAAGAACAGCTGTTTTGCATGCAAAGGTCATAGGCATGTGCACAAAAAATAACTTTCTGAGTTCCTGTGATATTGTATTATTCTATCTTTGGTAAACACCAAACACCACCATGTCAACAACAGTGTTATGAGAGTGTAGGCACTCTCTTCTGTTCCAGAACAACTTAATCTTTTAAAAGTCTGCATGTCTGTATAAAATAACATAAGCTGTGTTAGTATATTTTTGTAACACAATGTAACACAATGTGAGTATCCACACCTTATTACTGTGCTGTTATGCTTTTCAGATGCTGGAGTCATGAACGCATTTGCAAACAACATTTTAAAGCAGAATGACACTATGTAAAAAAGGTGCAACAAATACGGCTCTCTTCCTTTTCTGTTGTACTGTATGTTTTTTTTAAAGGTTTTTCCCTAGTTACTGCTGTCCACCAGTTCAAGTCTGAGCACCGGGGAAAATGGCAGATGCTTCCCTCTGTAAAATTCCAAAAGAGGAGTGAGGTCACTGAGACCAAGTACGCAGGGTTATGTCTTCCTTACACTCCTCTGTCCTCACTGTTTTGAGCCAGCGGACAGTGGGAGAGCTCTTGTTCTGTTCTACCACTGCCTTCCCTTTCTGAGCAATTTCACTTCAAGGAGCGAAGCTCTCAACCCAGGTTACTTTAGCTGTTTGCTCGAATGTGCCTGCTCTGCTCATACTGTAGGTTCAGCGGAATATTATTTAATAATCATGTCCCAAGTGAAGGAAGCAGCCATTTCTAATACGATAAAGAGATCTCATGTGCTCTCCCTATTTACACTCTGCTTAATGCCTAGATTAGGATGTATTAGGTTGCACAATAAAAAGGACATCTACAAACAGAGAGGCAAATTGAATGCCTATTAAGACAGCCTGGGTTAACCTGAGCCTAGCTGAGTGCCTGCTAGATTCCTGTTCTCAGTAGCACCTTCAGCTCTGGGCCTGGGACAAAGCACACTACAGTATTAATATCAGAAATGAAACGACATTCCTCTCCACTCCTTACTTTTGTAATCTGTGTGATTCAGCCCTTTTATTCAACTTTTGCATGTTGTTGAGATTTTTTAAAATCGAATATCCCTCCTACACTATGAAAGTTTAAAATGTACCTGGCCCAAAGATGTTCACTGTTTTAAAGGGAAGACCCATGCAAAAGACTTGAATGTGAATGAACGACACTTCATGTTGTACCTGGCATTCAAGGAAGACATCCTGGTCCCCCCCCCTGACGGTCTGCAGCCCAAACTCTCGAGAAACTCAGGAGCCGGGTCAGAGCAATTTTCCACTATTTGCCTGTGGAAGAGCAGCGTGCAGGAACACCAGAAAAACGAGAGGAGGGAATCAAAGGCGTCTCGAAGCAAAGGAGCCACAAGACAAGAATTCTGTCTTGGGCTTTGTAAGGTGTGGGACCGCAGTGACAGCTTTCAAAAGTCATCGGGCATCACATCTCTGATGTTTCTACAGTATGTGGCTTCAGATGTACAGTAGGTTTCCATAATTAAATCTAATTCAGGCATCTCGTGTAAATTAGGTGTGAAAGGACACTGTGAGAGCAAAAATAGTTCCAAAACTGTGATCCTCTTATTAGTCAAGGAAACAAAATGCTGAACTGTACTGGAAAGATGACAGGACAAAAGTCTTGGATGGCTGCAAAACAGTGTCAAATGCAGCACATTCCAGATTGTGTCCTGGAGCTCAGGAGGTCCTTTCAAACACTGTTAAAGGTTAAGTAAGTGAACGTCACTTCTTATGAGCACAGCTTTCTTTCCTTAAAGATAAAAAATGTATCTTTGCACTACGTCTGATCTACTGTATGTCTACTAAAACCAAACCATCCTCCTTAAACACATGTGGCATCAAGTGACTCAATAACACTAAGCAAAGCAATAAACCCATGGATTTTTCATGTGCTGTTCTGCAGTAATTAACGGGATTAAATACATAGCCATTGTGATTATATTTCATGGATATATCAAGCTTCAGGAGGAAAATAATAAAATGCTTTAAAATGTATCAAGTCACTAATTTGCAGTTTACCATGATAATCATGTAAATCATGTAAATATACATCTAATTGGGACTTAGCTGAGATGCTATGAAATTAGTTTTTCTTCTGCTTCTGCTGTTTAGTGAGAAAATAGTACAGCTCCTTTTGGTTGCCCTAAGATAAATTAATTAAATTTGACCAGTGTTTCAGGTCTCACAGCTTCTGAACTAGAAAACTTTTAGAGCAACATCATCATCTATTTCCTCTCCCGTCTATGTTATCATTTTCGCTACTGGTAGAAAACAAAACAGAAACAAATAGAAAAGAGATGTTTTCACCAAACTCCTTCTGAAAGTATTCTGGATAATTCTCTGTCACGTCACCATAACTCCAGCACACAAGCACAAATGTCAAAGAGGAAAAGGTCAATACTAAATTGTTTAAACTACACAGCAGAATAACATCACTAGAGAATTACACCTAAAATATGCTAGTTCTTGTTAGGACATTGTCACTTCCTAATAACAGCTAGAAAACAGCACATTATAAGTTTTATATTGTTACATACTGTAGTACAAAGCTTAGTAGGACAACTGCCTAATTCAAGCCAAGAATATAAAATACCCAATATCTTATGTTCTTATACTCTATTTTTTAATTAAAAACATTAATTACTTTTGTTACATAAACCACTGGATAAAAGAAATGTAAGTAAAGCTGAAAGAGATCACAAACAGAGCCACGGTGCCTTCCTCAAGGAGGGTCATCTCTAAGAGGGTGTAGTCACACTCCCAGAGGTGTCTCAAGAGTGATATTTTACAGCCTTACCCTTTCCGAATACGAGATGCTGACATTTTATTTAGGACTTAACTCAGCGAATGTTATTATTCAAGGGTGACGTCTTCAGCGACAGAGCTACCCTTTACACAGCATCTGTTGTGCTATAAAGAGGCACTGTAACAAACGAGCAGCAGTAGTCGGCCATGCTGTAAATGTGATATGAAAAGCATATAATACCTGGAAAAAAATTATTGGGAAGCTTGAGTACAATATAATGTATTTTTACAAAGAAAAAATCGATACACCATGAAAAAAGTAATCGTGGCCAATATAAAGGAAAAGACTACCGAACACTCACTTAAACATTATCAGTCCTAATTCCTACATAGGACTATTAGTTTTTTTGGAAGACCTAATGTAATGCATTACTTAGGTCTTATTTACAAATGTCAGAACAGTATGAAAAATCCAGCAGACAGAGCCAGCTGCCCCTGTGTCAAAAATGCAGTGACAGTCTGTGTGATTGCCACTAGAATTACCTTCCCATTCTGCCCAGCATACGTGTCCCCAGTCACACACAAACAGGACACACATCATTATCGTTTGCTGTCATTAAACACAATTAGCCGCGAGTGACATTTGGCTGACAAAAAAAGGGAAAATTGCGATTAAAATGATTTCCTGTTTCGGAAAAAGTACTCTATCGAACCAGCCAGAGATCTAATAGCCCCCATACGAGAGAGACAGAAAAAAAAATAGAGTCTGTGTTATTTTTAAAAGGGAATTTTAATTGCTAAGTCAAATCCAATTGTTCAGCTCATCTATACTTCAGTGCTCCACACACAAACAAGTACATGCTCTATTTTTGCAGCCACAATACAAATATCTGCTCAGAGAGGCGAAAAAACAAGACAGCAAGCACTTTCTAAACACCTCAAACTAAAATAGTGATGTCAATAATGGAAGCCATTCGACTGAGGTGAATACATTTCCATGACTGTATGAACCATTCTTCTACAATTCTATCTGCCAATCAGTCTTTAGCAGTTCTGATGACGAACACTGTGTCAAACTAATAGTGACTCTAAGCAGCGCCGTAGAACTCCTTATAACAAAAAGTAGAGTCAATTCCTGTTACATCAGCCCTTCAGGAGGAAAGGAGAAAGGACTGGAAGATAACATTCAGTGTGTTGTGATGTCTTTTCACATGTAAGGGATGAAGTGTGTGCTTCCTATACACTAAAGTCATAATTGTTTCATACTCCAGGCTTCTTTGGTTTTTCTGATCCTGCTTGCTACTGTAGAATGAATTGCAATGATCTCCACATCTCAAAATACAAAGCGCAAGAATCACTGGTGCACCACAGCACTAAACCACTTCGACACACACTGCAATAAGCAACTTATTTAAAATGCATCTTATTTACCACATGTTCTGGATGGGCCAAATGGCCTCCTCTGATCTATAACTGTTCTTATGTTCTGAAATCACAGAAATAGCAAAAAGCAATCAATCTGTGTAAGACACTGACCACTGTAATCAGACTTCTTTGTAATGTTTTTTTAAGAAGGGGGCATTGAAGAAAGGGCAACACTGCTTAAAAGGAGAAAAAAGTCTGATCCCTGGAAGTGTGCAGGATATCTGTTAGCTTGCTGTCTGTAGTAACGTTTTGTTCTGTTGAAAGCAGGAGCTTCAGTTTTCCTGGCCAGACAACAACCTGACATCTTTTCACCTGAAGGCAAAAGTCTTTCCAGAAAAGCTTTAATGTCAGTTGGCAACTGAATGTTCAGGAATCTAAAAAACGAGAAAGCAGTGACAAACAGCACAGCAACAAATCCAAGCAAGTTCATTCTGGGTTTTGCCTTGTGCAGTAATTGCTATTTTAAGCTGGTAGAACGCTACCGAATCACACACCGATTGCATTTTACCGTCAGTAACTTCCAGTAGCCTCATCCTCTTTAACTCTTTATCCATGCTGCCACTGGGTCTTTCCAGTCCAAACTGGGATGTGTCAAAGACGAGCAAATGCATTACAGAATGCTGCACCGGCCACAAAGCAAACAGCCATTTTATTAAACCTACTGCAAGTTTTCAAGTTCTACTATGTGTCTTTAAAACAAGGGACTTGATCCTCACACTGTCAGTCAACAGTCGGCCATGACACGTAGAGTGGGCTTCCTCGCTCTACCCATTACAGGGTGTGATCAAGGTTATTCATGGCCTCAGAGCCACACAGCGCCACCCCCTGGACGGACTCCTGTGTCGCTGGGTACTCCGCACTGATGAGGTTAACAAAGGGGTGATGTCACTTCCAAAACGCAGGTTCAGTACCCCTTAGCCCTGCTCCATTCATATGATATGAGGCAGCTGAATGAAGGAAACAGGTAACCAACAAACCTTCACCTGGACAATTGGTTGAATTTTTAATATAACTTCCTGTCATGTTGTACAGATTCTCCGCTCCATTTGTGAAGAAATGGCTACTTAATTTTGCGCACTCAAAAAATGAAATCATTACTTTTACAATCATTCAGCTGACCCAATGATATTATCTGTAACTTATAACTGTGTTTGTATTTATCAGTTTGGAAAACATTTGTTTAAACCCAGCAATCCAAAGCTCATAACAGCAGAACTGTGGCCTGAAAGCTATTTGCCTTATGATGATTTTCAGAGCTGGCCTTCAGGAACATTCAGCAAATGGGACTGTTTTTGTAACTGCTTCAATTAAGCCATTGCTGGCATTATGGCATTCATCAGGCACTGCTAAAACACACTGCACTCAGATTCTGCTCCCCAGATGTCAATAAGAATCAATATCAGTGAATATTGCTTAGCATAGATAACTGGAAGTGCAATCAATAGCCTGCTCATAATTAGACACCCTCTATTAAAATTATATTAATTACTCGCTTTTCATTGATTCACAAAGCAAAGCCAGTTGCTGCGAATCCTCGTTAGAGACAGCTGCCCTTTCCGGCTCCCACATTTTAAAAGGATTATGAGCACATTAATGGATAAAAGCTTTGATTGATAACACACCTCCTCCATTGTCCAGATGTTGTGTGGGGTCAGAAGTGATGCCTGTGAACCCCAGTGTACATTTCAAGCTGCAGATCTCCAGTGATTTTTACAGAGTGGCTGGTTTGCATATTCATAAATCATTCATAAGCGCTTTTCACATTCCAATAAATCGCACCAGCCGAGGACAACCCTGTAATTGACACCATTAAAAAAAAAGTAATCCTAAACACAGATGCTGGACTCCCCCCACCACCATCTCTCGGTCCGCTTTGCTCCAGCTGATTTCTTCATTAACCACTGCAACAGCCGACCTCGCAAAACCTTCTCTGTTTCCAAGAACCACAGGTCCAGCCTGCCTCAGGAGACACCTCTGGTCCTCCAGAACGCTCCACAGGGGCAATATTGCCATGAGTGCAGCAGGCAGGTGTGGAGATACTGTTGTGAGGAGAAAGGACCTGTCTAATACTGAAGTCTCTCTCACTGTTCTTTGTCGCGGGATGTGACCGCCAACTACCCCTGGGAGGCAGTTTCCACCACTTGCCTCCTTACAATGAACAATTATAATCCAGAGTTTACTGTCTTTTTGTATCTTGACACCCAGGAAGTCCGATTGTATCTGCCTGCAGCTTCCTAACTACTCACAATACGGTGTTCCTTGACAGCTTGAAGAGACTCGTTTGGAGATGATGTCCAAAGACTATCCTTCAGAATGCAATCTTTACTACTGACAAAATTTACTTTGTAGAGAGGTACTCATCTAAACTAAAAACAGCTCTCATATCTTCAACCCCAACTCCAGTAGCATATCCCATGACCAGAAACTCCCTAGCACCCTGTCTGAAGTTGCCAAACAAAATATTTCCACTTTGCCTAATGACCCTTTAACCACTAAATGTTTCCGAGCCCCACAAATCACCTCGAAGAATCATTATGTGTACCTTATTATATTTACATAATCATCTAGCAGATTATTCAGGAATCAGCAAGCATATTAGTCATATTTCGTTTTCCAAAAAATGAGGCAGACAAAATCCGAGGACAGAACTTAAATAGAGCATAGTCAATGTGAAAAAAATAGATACAGTATGATCAGTAATATTACAAGGCTACTGAGTAATATTTTATTAAGCTTTAAAGGTCACATAGAGATTACAATGACGTTAAATATACTGTGTAGTACATAATAACTCTCACTATCTAGGATCCTGGTGGTTCACAATTATAAAAGTTAAAGGGCACAGTTTTCGGAATATGTTATAGATATATGGTAATGCATATGACTATAAGAGGAAATATATATGTAAAAGAAGAGGTGGTTATCTTGGGAGACATTAATTTTCCTCAGATAATTTTGGGGAAAAAAAAAACGTCAGGGACATCCATAGCTGAAATTCAAATGGTAGGCACGGCTAATGAGTGCTTTCCTAACTGTGCTGCGAAACACCTATTATCAAATATTGGAAAATTACTATGTGACAACACGTATTATGTTAAAAATAATTTCTTAAACAAGAGAATGCTGTGCCACTGCAAGCACATTATACTGACTCTGTTGCTCTCAAACTCTCCTCATCATGGCAACTAGTGGAAACATAAATGGAACACACTGTCGTACTAATAAGGCAACCGCTGAAATCCCAGGAACACTAATAACTTAACCGTATACTTTGAAACGGTACAGGTAGAGTCAAAAATGGAGGCTGACAATTTCAAGAGAGCAGACAAAGAAGACACGAGGAATAAAATTCTTTCAGACAGGATAGACACAGAATCAATGGAGATTGATGGCAACAGATGGTATTCTGCTTGTAACAGATTAGATTCATCCTCCCTCAGGAAGTCAATCAAAGCCCAAAAAGCTGTGGCCTCAGTGGTTAAATATATCAATTAGGAGAAATATCAGGAAAGAGCAAGAACTTTATGGAATAATTTAAAATGCTCATAAATTGCAGCCACATATAAAAACATACAGAAAAGGCCGGGAGAGACGAACACAAGCAACACAATGGAGGCTAAAATAAATATTGTTTTTCAATATTATTACAGCAAAGGATATCTACATCAGTGGGACTCCAGTGGAGAGGGTCAGCAGTTTTAAGTTCCTGGGAGTTAACATCTCAGAGGACTTAACCTGGACCCACCACACCAACACCATGGTCAAGACAGCACGGCAGCGCCTGTTCTTTCTCCGCAGGCTAAAAAATTACTCACATACTACATGGATATTGCACTCAGGTACTTACTCATGACAAGGTGCCCCCAGTCAAGCAAAAACACATTTCGGCATTACATAGCATTAGTGCTGAAGTGGCAGACTTGTTACAGGTACTAGAAACATTTAAGACAAACACATCTGTAGGGCCAGATGATACTCTACCGACTGTACATAGAGAAATCATTTGTTCTTTACAGTATATAATGGATATAGATATCATGTTTGTTGGATCTGGAGCTTAGTTTCTTATAGTTAAGTTACTCAAAATGACACCAAAGGCCAGGAAGCTGCAGACAGGATGTTACCTCCACCCACCCCAGCGACTGGACAGCAGAGCTGAAAAAGCTGTGTGTGGCATCCAAAGATTTACAATCCCTTTTTATGTTACTTCGCATACCTCATTGAACACCGGGCTTCAAGACCCAATCTAAACACAAACAAGGAAAAGGTGTGTTAGGCAATAATATTCAAAGATCCATAAAACTACTAATAAAATTCCCGATTACAAATAATATTATTTAATGGAGATCAATGTGTTTATTCCTGGAAGCTGTCCGCACCCCATCAGCTTTGCAGATGCAGCTACAGAAGAACTCAAAAGATTTCTTCTTGCTCCAAAACATGGCAAAACGGCAGACAGTAATGTTTGACACGTTCTTTTAGCAAAATAAAACGCTAAATTAAAAAATGGTCTGGCAATGGGAACATCCCTATTCCTGAATACAATGTGTGGCTGGCTTCAACAAATAGATTTTTCCTATTATGCTTGACTTACTGATAATTAAAGTTATCACATTTTGTTGGGGTTTTTTAACTTTCATTTTGGGGGGAATAGAATTCGGTATGGAGATCTTGTTTCTTTATTTGCGTGCCAGATTACTGTATTTAAGGTATGCCAACGGACAAGTTGGCAGAAGAAGCAGAACTTAATAGAAAATGCTTTCCCTGTAGAAACGAGCATTGTGATGGCAAATTCCAGGAAAACAATATCACATCAAAGTGCCCTAGTTAATGGAAAGGTACGGTACATGCAGTAAGCACTATCACTATTTCTAACAAACCCGCAAACGTGCTATATTTATGATTAACCATTTGCTTTGCTAATACCAGGTCCTTAGATTTATTACGTAAAAACCTGCACACAGTCTAAGTGACGTTTGCCCTGTGTGATACATATGTGGGTGGGAGTGACATTTCTGTTGGAAAGCTATTCCAAGCCCAAGGGAAATGAGGTTTATATAACACCTCTCACAAGCTACCATCCCTAGTTCAGTAAAGTAATCTCCAGTCCCCGTAAATCCCCCAAACTGCTAAGAAAACCGATCCGTTCAGAGGAGAGGTCGACTAATTTCAAAACTCTTTCTTCACACAAATGATCTTGCACTGTCTTACCTGTCACTGACAGAGTGACATTCTCGGCTCAGAAAGGTGTGCTGAGGTTGGACTACCTTCCAAGTGATCTAGTTTGAAAACAATTTGCACATTTTGCTTAACCCAGATCTCACTCTTTTTTGGTGGGGCAATTGTCAGAACCCTTTATGAAAAAGCTTCTAATTACATTTTCTATTGAGGGATGTAACTAAGTTATCAACTCTGTAATATAAGTGGGATCCAATATGTAAATTATCAGTCCAATAGGGCATTACAGGATGTAAGCCAGAAATTATTCACCAAACAAAAAGGAACCAAGAAATAATTTTAATTGCTGTAAATGGAACTTTATTGTTCATAAAACTAAACTCACGTCTTGCATTTTGCATGTAAATTAGTCACAATACAGTACATGACCACAGTATAGTATTAAAAATAAAGAAATGAACAATTTCAATACAAAAATTAAGTCCCCCAAATGCTTATGTCATATCTAATTTTCACCATTTAAACTCATTACACATACAGAAATAAAAGCACCTAAAACTAAACAGTGGTTAATGATCCACAGAAACGAGCAAACAAATTCAAAGACAATTACTACAGTACAAAAGCAAGGCTGTATGGTACACGTGTTGGTACAGTAAATGCACATCAAATCCCGTGTCCACCTACACTAAGTTGCAGAAATGTGGACCACACAGTACATTCAACAAATTCTCTTCATTTAAATGACTAATACTTCATACTTAATCTCTTTTAAAACATTGTTATGTCACTGATTCAGTGAGCTGAAGCTTCCTTTAAACTATTTTTTTTACAATCTGAGAACTAAATATGGCAGGGCATGAAAGACGTTTTGTTGTTCAGTTCCTATTTGTGCAGTTTCTATCTATTAGAGCCACAGCAGATTACTCCTGACTCGAGTTCTCCTGCCATGTTCAGACAAAATGGGATCCAAAACAAACACTCAGAATGCTCTTGTCTGTAATGCAATTAAACCTGCCTCCAGCATCCACACTTTAAAGTACCATATCATAAATTCACAGGAAGATAAGTAAAATAATCCATATGAGTGGTTTCTTATGAAAACAGATGTCTCAATTTTAGTCGGAGACATTTCCCTTTTACAAAGGGCTTGTCTGTGCGCAGGACAAACAATATTCTCTTTCCTCTCTTTCAGGAACACATTGATGATACATCAATATTCAGGTGAAAAAATATTTAGTGTAGTCCTCAACAACATATTACATGAATATTAAAGTCATTCCTTTGATACAATTGCGCGGATTTCATTAGAGAACCTGCATAACACCACCTGCCTTAGCTATGAGTCCATTGTCCCTCTGACCGGGCTTCTGGGATATCCCAGAATAAAAGCCAACGTTTAATTAGCAGTTTTCTTTCATCATTACAAAGCATATGGCTTATTTAGCTATTGTAACAGAAATATTTATAACCAAAAAAATAAACCGGACTTCTGATTTACATTGGGCGACCCATGCAGTTAGAACTTGACCTCAGGAAAAAGATTATGCCATGTCATAGACATGAGACACAGTTGTTTGCATCAAGAAAGAATACATCACAAGCAGTGCTGCGACTTCTTTTCTGCTTTTATACAACTGGAGTTTAATTTTACAAATGCCTTCTGGAAGTGTACGGGGGATGATCACCTACAGGACAGTAACATCTGTGCTGTCGGAGTCACTTGGGACTGTTCCAAGCACAGATACCTTTACATCTGAAGGATAGGACTGTCAGTATGTCACAATGAGACTAGACTTGTTGCTTTTCTTAAACGTAGTTCCACTTACACTGAGTTACACTGTTAACCATTACAGAGGTGTGCAGGACATCATTATTTCCCCAGGCGTTTAGAAAGAAAATAAAGAAGTTGACAGTTTTTTTTATTCACCAGTATTACAGGCCAATGTTCCAAAGTGGGTATTAGGGACACATTCACCAATCAAACTCCATTTAAAAGATTAGACTCATCTCAGCTGTCAGGGCAGTAGTCAACAAGAGGTTTATGAGCGCTTTGGTGCTCGTTTTGTCGCTATATTTTTTAAGGAAAAACAAGAAAGAACAGCTCAAAGCCATGCTCTACTTAAATGGAGATTAGATCTTAAAATATGTATCTGAGATGGATGCATTATTAGCACAAGGTGACTTATACGGTATGTCCAAGACTGCTACAAGTAAATCACCTTCAAAGATGACTGTTTGGTTTTTAGAGCTCTCTGCACAAATGCATTTTTGTTTCTGTGGAGCTGTTCTGTGTTGCTGGTGTTTGCACTGCAAATATTAGGGAACTGACTATGTGTGCATTTACAAAAGTGAAATTATTTCAAATGCATTATCAAATATCTCTGTAATACCCTGAAAATCCCCTGTGGTGGGATCTGTAAAATACCATGACAATCTCCTTATCTCTTCATTTAGGGGACCAAAGCAAACCACAAGCAGTCCTGTAGTTCTGACCATTTAATGTTTGTGTATATTAATATGACGACATACAGCATGAAATATTGGAAGAAAAAAAAACAATTTATGAACAAGAAACTTATAATATCCAGTTATTTACATTTCATTAGTTATTCAAATTGGTCTTCAGTGCTACATCTGTCACTGGCTTTAGCTGTGAAGTGAATCTTTGCTGAGTGAGGTTGTGTTTACAGGCAAGTTCTAGACTGGCCGACCTTGTTTTCACATTTCTTTGCATAAAATGAGAGCACAGCCATATTACCAATTATTACAAGCCCACTTAAAAAATGTTTTTTTTTCTGCACTCAACACTCTGAGCTGCACAATTTCATCAATTAGTTATAAACTGGTACTAAACTATTTTTATGTAAGGCTGGTACATGGTTATACACTGATCATTTTGACTTTTGATTCATTCTGGAAACTCCACAGCATCTGAAAATGATCAAATGGTATTTTATGGGTGTTATACATGTGAACCTGAATGCGTGTGCCTTCTCATTTACAATGTACTGAAAATTGAGAGAGGAGTAATTAAAATTAAGAGAATAAATTCTTTTTAGATTTATTCACTTCCTTTTTTCATCTTTTGTCTTGCTCATTTGAGTCATGCAAACTCACAGGGCCTGGGCTAGCATTTCAAAACAGATTTCTATAATCATACATAATTCACCATACAATTTAAAATGGATTTGTTTTGTATTCCTGTCAAAAAAAAAGTCACATACAGTATGTGTTAGTATTATGGAATGCATCTTTCTACTCCTATTCAAACTTAACTGTCAAACAATGTATTATTTCCTAATAATACAACTTACCAGATCGATTGTGAAATCCACTGACATTTCTTTTCATTACACTTCCTCACTCTCACTGACACTTGTAAAAATACCTTTCTTTTAACTCTTTTAAGCAATGGCATTTTTTTCCAATCATCCTCAATCCTTTTTTCGAAATCTTACATTCTCAAGACCTGAAGCATTTCAAGCAGCAGTGTAAACTGACAGGTGCAGTAATACGTTTGTTAACATGTCTAAAAGCAAGGTGCTCTGACTGTGAAGGCAGATTTCTCGGCAAGGGAGAACAGGAGGATATGAGGCTATTGCTTTTCTATGGGTTCCAGTTCATTATGGCCATTGTTCTGTTTTTCATGCAGGAGATTCCAGCTATGAGGGTAATGTACTCATCACAACAGAAACAACAACCACCCAGAAATGCTTTTCTGACATTTGCAGATGCACATATCTGCACCAAGGGCTGACATTTGGATTATAATAGCTGTTGCTCAAAAATCTGGGAAGACTCACCAAAGTTTAATGAAATGCAGTTAGAAAGCAAGTGGATCAATTTTGCATCCCCCCATCCAGACAATGTCTATCGTGGTGTGGTCATAAGGCCAGGGGATAAAACAAATTCTCTTCATTTAAATGACTAATACTTCATACTTAATCTCTTTTAAAACATTGTTATGTCACTGATTCAGTGAGCTGAAGCTTCCTTTAAACTATTTTTTTTACAATCTGAGAACTAAATATGGCAGGGCATGAAAGACGTTTTGTTGTTCAGTTCCTATTTGTGCAGTTTCTATCTATTAGAGCCACAGCAGATTACTCCTGACTCGAGTTCTCCTGCCATGATAGACAATGTCTATCGTGGTGTGGTCATAAGGCCAGGGGATAAGACAAATTCTCTTCATTTAAATGACTAATACTTCATACTTAATACTTCATACTCCAGACAGGAAATCTCTCTTCCCTTCTGAACTAAGGTAAACACGAACAGAATTACAAGATTATCTAAAGACCATTTATTTGGACATAACATTACAAAAATGGTACTGAGACCTGTAGCCCTATCAGTTCTATAGGGGAAAAACAACACATTTGGTTAAATCGGTGCTGTGATATATATACAATGCACAAGTGGCAGTGTCTTAACTGATTCTGTATCATTCCAAGATCTTTTCAAAAGTATTCTTATTCAAATGAAATTTCCAGAAAGGCTGGATAAATACAGATAATGAAATTGCATTGTAAATTAAAAAAATCTTCAGACTAATTGCTTGGAAGGCTTAAGCATACTGATATCTATTTATATCCATTATATAAATGTCATATGCACTTGTTGACAGAAAACACAATAATCCAGCTCATTATTTCTGTTAATGTAGAGTGTATGAGATGGCCTCTTTTCAAAATTGACAAAACAATGAATAAGAATACATGCCAGACATTTGGCTGAAATGATTTCATTATTTTTAGTGCTTTATTTCAATGAAGGAATATTATCAAGTGTTGTGGAATTGTAGTTAAACACAAATGCGCCTCATTAATCATAATCTTTACTCTAGATGGAAAGCAGCATGTTTTGCATTGGTAATGTAAGATCCACTAGTGATTTTATACAATGTCATGTTGTCATAAATTAGTCATTTAATATCTGACTTTTTATTCTGTTGTCACTAAGACGGACATTACTTTATGGGATTTGATTCTGAAACTCAGAAACCTTAGGAAGAAAACTTCAATCAGAACAATGCATGAGTATGACAAACCTCTACTCCCACTCATAAACTTTCAGATTCGTTATTAACTTTCCTTTTTACTT
Source organism: Lepisosteus oculatus (assembly GCF_040954835.1). NCBI lineage: Eukaryota > Metazoa > Chordata > Actinopteri > Semionotiformes > Lepisosteidae > Lepisosteus > Lepisosteus oculatus. Next base: position 2,651,297 of record NC_090704.1, on the reverse strand, counting down.
TGTCATCCCAGAACAAAGAACAATATAGTTTGGATTAATACTTTAGTTATGGTAAATATCGTGTTGTTGATTTCATCTATGCATTGGCTGTTGTTTATATTCTTGTCTTACCTGTTGTGGCTCCGCAGTGCAGTCCTCATCTGTCTGTTCCACCATTTTGTATCAGATTTACAGACCCTGCCTGACCTCTGGTTTAAATGGAGGCTCACCTGTCCATCAAGAGGAGCTGGGGGTGGAGCTCAGGATGTTTAAATTAAACTGGTGCAGCAGTTTTGTCATGGGAAATGTTTTGCAATATTCTTTGAGCTGGGCTATATTTTTTCTGACTTTAGGGACCACACCTGGGTTTTTTGCCAAGTGGGTTAGTCACAGTGAGGAACCAAAGCGGTACAGGAGAATATCAAGGGGAGATACATTTAGAACTACAAACAGAGAGCACTGCTTTAAGCAAAGTGTAGAAGCTGATTCTGGGATCTTTCACAAGATGCTTAGATGAGATTATGGGATGGTTGAGCTATCAGAAACCAGTGTGGCAAAACAGGCTGATGGCCTTCTCTTGTCTGCAAAACCTCTCTTCTTTTCATACTGTTCTGCTTGTTACTTTATTTTTATTAAACACCATAACTGTTGGGTAATTGTGAGACACACACTTTGTGGTAGGAATAAAATGCTACATAAATTGACCAGTTAAACCGTGGAGTACTAGATATTTTAATTTTATTTTCTGAATGCCACATCTTAAACGACGGAGAGGACGTATTTTCCTCTCCTCCATTAACTGCCACCTGACTGAAGCTTCAAAACGTTAGATGATTATAAATAGTTCTGCATGGAATCACATACTATTGCCAGGAATAACTTTGCCGTTCCGACTGGCAAGCAGAGTGCTGCTTTGCTCCTTGAGCTTGAGAGAAGCGAAGAGGAAAATGGCACACTGACTCTGTTCAATTAAATAAACAGCTCCCTTGGCCTAGCCATGATTAAGTTTTTAGATTTTATCAAATAAATAGATGCTCCTTTGAAATGTGAAGTCATTAAATACAGCATGAGAGGCCTCTGGAACAACAAATTACTATATCAAAAATGAAAGCTTTGCAGCAGTTGCAGTTCATCCAATTCGGAAGAAACACAGCCTTTAAGGGGAAAAAAGCTGAACAATTTCTGAGAGTAAGCCAGTCACAGTGAAATCATTTAAACCCAAGGGACATAAGGAACATTTTATAGAAAAAGGAGAGTATGGCTACAGCCAATCTTTTATAACCTGAAATGAAGGAATGTTTACTCCTGCTGGAATTCTGCTTTTCCCGGCTCTTCTCCAGATGGACCTGTGCTGGATGTTGCCTTTGAGTCAGTAAGAAACGGTAATGACAAATGAGCCAGACCAATATCTTTCTTAAACTGCCACATCTTGGAGTGAAAGGTGCTGCTGTTTCAAAAAGCCTTAAGCATCTGTTTCCACTTATTGAACACCTGTGATAGTTTTTTTAATACATTTTTTAAGAAGTTCTTGTTCACTGTCCCTTTTAATTAAACAAGGCCCCTATAACATACATGTGTACTTAGGTCTGCCAGTCCTTTCTTCAGTCATTCTGCATCTGCTTCAGGGTATATCTAACAAGTATCTCTCTTATGAATAGTGAAAGTGCCAGTTTTCAACAAAACTTTTCTTTGATGGATTTGTGCAATTGCCTCACTAAATGTTCTGGCAATTAAGGAGTGAAAGTGTTTGGCATCCCCTTGGTTTAGGGGTAACTTCAATCACTGGACTGCTCCAGTCTGGAGTTGAATTTAAACCAGGGCACCAGAGGCAGGCCTGGCAAGAGAAAATGTTATTTCTAAGGACAAATTCAATCTACATACAGTACCAGGAGATTGTCATCTATTCCAATTTGGGGTGTCAGCCATGGCGAACGTTCGGTAGGTCTGGGATGAAACTCTGCTCCACCACTTGGAACGCTGCACTTGATTGCTAAATCTCTGAGACTGGCTGTACTTCTTGGTGGGGACAACATGTACACAATCATCATCCCCTGTTACCAATTTCTTTTACAACAATGAAAACCAAAGGAACTGCTTAGGAGGTTCAAAATCTGGGCTTGGGTACTGTCCAGTCACTGCTTCCAAATACCCATAAAAATCAGTCAAGAAAATACAGAAGAAAATGACAGCTGCGAGGCACACAGCATCTCATGTTTATACCTCCTCAAAACTGAAAACAGATGGCCTTAGAGAGTCCTTCATGATCAATTGTGAAAAGTTAATCATTCATGGCAAAAAATAATTCTGAAAAAAAAAAGAGATTCAGAAACTGAGCCAGTCTTATATTATCCCTGTGCAATGCCCCCTAAAGTAGAAATCCTACCTTGCAAGCACTTTACAAACAACAGAATAATAACTACCACCGCCAGTAATGATCCTGGTGATTAAAACTAAGAAATCACTAACAGAAGGAATCTATAGAATGAGTTTAAGCAACATAGAAAAGTGGTGCATGCAGACATGCTTCAGCATGAACCAGCTCTGTTCAACTGCACCTGCTAGCCTATCATTGCTTATTTTTTCCCTCTATTCCCTTTAAGGCTCTCTATGCAACTTCCTTCCATGTCAGCCAAAGCTGATTGCTGCTTCTCACATGGATATAAATACTCTCTGTAATTCCTGTTCACTACATTAGGTATCTCTCAGACTCTGAGTCACAGGGTGATGCCCGAAGTTTGACGTCTCACCTCCACTGGCTATGCCTGAACTGGCCAGGTGAGGACCTCTGGTGTTCTCTCTTGGCCACAAATCACTATTACAGTGTCTTCTCCTCCAGTACCTCATCCTCACCTTCCACGCCCCAAGTACAGCGCTGACCGTGGCTTTGTCAGCTGTGGTGAAATGCAGTGGAGTAATTGTTGAGCCTTGAGAGGGCTTGAAATCATTTCTGAACCTCTGGTGCTGTATCCATCCCCTATCACTGCAAATGGGAAAATTTTCAAGACCAAAGTGACACAACCCAGGACTGGTCGTCCTGCCAAGATTTCCTCAAGTGCAAGTCCAAAAATCATCCAGGAAGCCACAGACAGATCCCGGAGCAACATCTAGGGATCTGCAGGCCTCTCTTGCTGCAGTTAATGTCCACCTTCAGGAGGACACTGAGCAGGAAAGGGTTGCATGAGAGGATAGCAAGGAAGGATCCACTGCTCTCTAAAAAGATCAATGCTGGCTGGCTCAAATTCACCAAACAGTACCAGGACAATCTGGAGACTACTGGAAGAATGTTCTCAGGTTCCACAACTTCCCACTTTTCGTTGGCAGTCTTTACAAACTTCAGTGGATATTTCCAAAAATTTGTAGTTGCTCTGTCTGAAATGTTTCATGACTTCTCCTTAGATGCTCTGCTCTGTGCAGAAGACTGGGGTTATTTTTGGGATTGTCTTATACACTCTTATACTGCTTCTAAAGCTTCCTTTTTTCTTCTCCTGTGCATTCGATTCCCTGCGGCAGTATTGATTTAACTACAGTGGCTGGCACTTGCTCCTTGCTTTCATGTACTCCAAAGCTTTCTCTCCCACAAGAATTGATGGTGTCTCCAAACTTAGCCAGCCTCATTTCAGCTGTTCCGCTTGACTTTATTGACAATAAGCAAAGGACTGTGTCTTCTGTACCACACAGTCATTTTTTTCAGAAATTTTAGGTGAGGGCTATATGATCCTCTTCCTCCGATGACCTGCAGAGCAGGAGCACCTGAAGATCTTTAATTAAAGATCTAAAGATCTTAAATCCGGTTAACCTAAGACCCAGCTGATCTTACTTGCCAAGAGTCAGGTTGGGTTGAAAACCTGAAGAAAATCAATTGGTTTAACAGTTACACAGTAAACAGATATTGTAGCTGATTATCCAGGAAGACTAAGTGATTAAAAGAAGATGTTATGATTAAAGCCCCTGCACAATGTGTACTTGCTTGAACCAGTTCCACTGAATCACGTTACTAATGTCCTCCCTCATTAATATATTCTATTCTTTGTATTGAGTTACACACTAGGATGTAGTACATGAATGAGATTTTAGACAGATCAGTAAGATGTGCCACTTTAAATCTACGAAAGATTCCTATGCATATATCCATTCTAAAATGATACCCCATTTCAGTGCTCAAGACAAAAGTCACCAAGGTTTGATTATTACTGCAGTAAGAGTTATTTACACTGTCTCTGCTACAGAAGTCCATTCCTTTCTAGAACATACGGAAAATTAAACATGAAACGAGCCCATTCTACCCATCTGGCCCGTGTGGTAGCCTGTTCCTAATAGATTAGAGAATTTAACAGCTATCTGGGTAAAGAAGTGCCTCCTGTTCCCTGGTTTTAAATTCAGTTTGCATAGTTTGCTGGAGGACGGTTTCTCGCTTAAAGAATAAGTAAACACTGAGTTTACAACTATCTATCAAACAGCACTTAGCACTTACAAAGATAGGTCATAATAGCAGACATCCAATTCAGCACAACTGAAGCGTCCTTGTTTAAGAGAAAAGAAAAGCCACTCAGTTTTAAACAATGATGGAAAAAAACCCCAAACAAAAACAGGTCTGTTGTTGGGTACCTGCACTGCACTTGACTCAGCCCAGCACTGGCTAAAGTGGGCTGTAAAGTTAGTAAGAGATGCTTTACAGCTGAGCACTCACAGTGATCAGGGAGCCTCCTGACTGTATTTCAGAGTTAAAGCAAAATGGTTAAAGCTGGAGAATGGGGCATGAGAGAGGGCACACTTAAATTATGATTAATGTAACATTTTCGCTCTGTTTCTCTCCTCCCCTATCAAGACGGGGCCTGTGGTGATGCTCCAGCATGCTAACGCTGAGCAATTAGAGACGAGGCAGCGTGGCATCCCTGCTGGGAATTTTCGTCCTTGTGTCACTGACATTGGCAAGCACGTCACATCCACTGCGGAGCTCCGGCTCTCCGCCGGAGCCTCTGCATTGACAAGAAAAATCAGCTGCACGTGTTCGATTGCAGTTGATGAAGTTAGGGATGGGGGGTGGCTGCCCTTTCTCTGCAACAACGCGAGTCCTCCATGACACACACTTAAGACAAGACTAGTGGGCTGAAAAAAGCAAGAGCCCACGAAGAGTCCATTCAAAATTCTGACCGTAATACGTCGATAATCCCAGCGTGGAGCCACGGTTAGGGCTCCAGACTCATTACTTGAAGTTTGTGGGTTTGAATCCTGGGTGGGCCACTCCTGCAAGCCTGTTTATCAAGGCACTTTGCCCAGGCTGTGCCAGTAAAATGCTGTGTAAGTGTATAAATGAGTCTCCAGGCTGCCATTGTACGGTAAGATGCATTGGGTAAAAGTGTCAGCCTAATAAATTAATAATTATGATTTTGCTGAATCATACCTCCTGATAAACCTCCTGAGTTTTCAGATGGTACTGTCCTGAAGTGATTGTTATGAGTGAATGTATTCTCTTCCGCAGCTGTGACCTTTTTTACTGCAGCTCAATTTTACATTTTGACCTAGAAGAGGGGACCTGCATTACTTTCAAGTGGTTACATCTATGATGAGAACCATCTTAAACAGCAGGGATTGATAGACTGACCACTTCAAGCACCAAGTTTTACAGTTTTCCATATCACCATTGATATTTATAGAAATACTGCTATCATGATTGCATTGAAATAGCTGGATTTTCTCTATACTTGACTGAGATGGTAGAGTTTGTAAAAATCAAGCTTATCTACTTTTGACATCAGGTCCTAATGCTTTGAAATTAGACAAAGAAATATGTGCCTACTGCTGACAAGATTGGTACAAAATAAACCCTCTGGTACACTGGCTTGTGATGTCAAAAACAGAACAATGGATGCATGATTAACATCTTAATTTTTCCAAAATACGCTGCCATATTCACCAAAGACTAGCAACGCATCAATTTATCCTAAGGGAATATGCAACATTAATATCCAAAATTCTCCCCCCGTGCCACAAAATCAACTCTGCATTCCAAATTAGAGGTTGATTCCAGGTTGGAAATAACGAGGAAAGCACCAGGAGTCTGTGGTTGAGACTTCTTCACACACTCAAAGTGATGTGCCTGTAAGGTCCACAGAGGAAAATGTGGCATTTTTTCTTCTATGCTTTTACTTCCCAGCATGGAATTAACCTCTTTTTGCTTCCTCGTGGCTCCCCACCCAAGCGCTGAAGATTACTTTTAAAGAAGTTATTGTCTCCCCAATGGACACTGGAAAATATTTACAGTACCGTTTGAGAATCAGTGAAGGGTCACCACAATCTTTCATGTTGAAGGGTCTTCAAATCGGTATGGGGAAATTTCTGTCCAGCCCCTTCATCCTTATCTCCATATCTTCATAAAAGGTGAACAATAAGAATGCGAAAAATTGTACGTTCATTAAAAAGCTCTCAGTTCCTGTGTTTAAAAAATAAAATTTGCTGACACAGTACGAGAGGGCAATATATCAATAAGGAAAATTGCTTACATATTTTTCACAATCAGATTCTTATTGAGTTGGTCATCTTAGTTTTACATATGAGCTATATAATGTAACACAAGTAACTTGGGGAGAACTGTCTGGATATTGATCTGTGTACCTACTTAATTGCTTTACCATCTACTCTGTCCTCCTAGAGCCAACCAACACTCCCACTTCCTATGCAATCTATTAATTAGTTATCTATATGCCTCTCTGCATTGATCTAGCTACCCATTTATATCTCAGCATGCAGACAATTATTATGTCTAGAACCTGATGCCCATTTATTTAACATCCAATGCATCTGCCTGATACACCTCTGGTGAAGCTTGTCAGCTGGTTCATAATTCCTTCAGAAGACAGCGTGAATGCAGGCTGCTTCACAAAATAAATATATAAACATTCGTATAAATACACCTGGAGGACTTTGATGAAATGACATTTGAGGAAATTCTGTTCCTGAAACATATTAGTGACAGCAATGGGAAGAGACAATCCCATTTATACAGATAATTAATAATTACTGAGATTTCATGCAGTTGTTTAAAAGGATTTGATGTGCAGAGAATCAAGACATTTTTTATATCTGGAGAACTTGGCTGATTAATGTTAAGATAACAGTGTAATTCCAGGTCAAATCGAGTGCAGATACTGTTTCTCCTCTTCTCATTGCTACACGGCTCAGTCCTGACATTCTAATTTGACTCCGCCATTTCGGAATCGTTAATTGTGTCTTCATGTCTCTGTTCACCATGACAGCCCTTGTGCCCACGTGCTGAGAATGAAGATGTGCTGGGAAGCTTGAAGTGGTTCATCTTTTGACACCCTTAGCAACATCATAGGTTTTAAACCCTAATTTGGATGAGATGCGTGCCCATCGTTGATGGCACTGCTAGCTTGCAGTGGCAGCTGTCTCACAGATAGTCAAGAGATCACAAGCTGGGCCCTGGCTGCTCTTTACAGCCAATTACAGCCTGACCCTGCCCAACCTGAACCTATTGCAGCTTTGGCTCCATCTACTGTGAACCAAACCTGGGCTCTGCACGCTCTGAACCAATCACAAGCTGTGCTGTGCCCACTCTGCACCAATCACAGCCCAGGCTCTGCCTACTGTGAACATACAGATTCTGGTTACAGTTGTCTAGTGACATGACCCAGGCTTGAACTCACAACTTTTGGATCAAAGAGCTGCATCTGCATTCAGAGTAAGATCTTGTACAATTAAACCATTTGGGAGCCTCATGAACTTACCAGCATTTTAAGAGCAAGAGTTGTAGTTTCATTTTTTTATTTAAAGTTTAAGTTTATTTAAACTGTTAATCACCTGTATTTCCCTAATATAACTTGAATTAATAAACGTTTGCCACATCCAAGTTAATTTTACTGCTTTTCAGAATAGCACATCATGTGATTAAGACTTCAGAGAGGATAATCCTTTTTATGTAAATTACACTGTGGTTGGGCCAGCCGCAAAAAATTATACATTTACAAAAAATGTGAGTAAAGCACAAAAGAATGCTGTCCAGTTCATGCAACTGCTATGACAATTTCCACTAAAAAAAAAACACAGTTTATTTTAGAAAAAAAACAGGAAACTCATTGGAGGGATTTAGAATAAACAAAAATTGATTTGCCATGCCTTAAAAAATGGTAAAAAAAAGTTTCCAACATTCTCAACTAATCTTGAAGAGCTCTGTAATAGAATTACAATTTATCTGGCTATTTCTAGGCCTGTCAGTCTATTTCTCAGCTTCCTTTAGTCTATACATACTGCCTGTTGATAAATGTTATCTTTCTATTCATCTTGTCCTTTTCAGTGCCCCCTGCCTTGCGCTGTCTAGATGCTTTGCAAATGATAAGCTCATTATATTCTGGACCATTCTGGACTGTAGCAGTCCTGGGCAACTACTGTGTATCTTGTGACAGTGAAAGTCTGACAATTTCAACATAACCTGTAGTGTCATAACAGCGCCTGTGATAAAACAGAAGAAATGAAAATCATCTTAAAAGGGTGATGTCGATCTTTTAAAGAAAAGTTTAAAAATCTGTTGCATTTATAAAACACTTTCTGTGCCCAAGGATCTTGTAGAGCACTGGATCCCTCAGTATTTTCCCAAAAGTTTTGTGTGTTCAGTTGCTTGTCCTTTAATTTCTCTTTGGAAAGAGCTTTTTTTCCCCCCTAGAACAGCCTTCAAGTTTGTATCGAAACTCAAGTGTAATAGATCCTGCTGCTTGTGAAGCCTCTTGACTTCGGCCTCACACATGAAACACGATTTTAATATGCAGTACAGCCCCTACAGACTCTCAGGTAATGTTTCAGTCTCTTGCTGTTTCTTTCAGTCACCACAAGATACTCAATCCCTGACTGGTGCTTTTATTTCCTTCCCACTGTGACTTCTCTCCTCTTGTCACACTAGAGTTCTCCCTTCCCAAAATGACATTTCTCCTGCTGCCCTATTGTTTCCATAGTGACTGGAAGGCTCTATACATTGGTATTACCAGAAATGTGAACAAAAACATGAGAATTAATCTGTGGTTCAGCAGAGACTCAAGGACCTTGCCCCTGTGGATAAGGCAATTAGATGAGAGAAAGCATGCGGGTATATATTAGGTTTCATCCAAATTATAATGTGTAGGGGATGAAAGAAACAATTACATTTTCATGTTGGTTATAGCCCTAACAAAATGTGCATACATAATCATGGAGGATATTTATAGATTAGCATAACACTGGCATTTGTGTCAGCACTTTAAAATTCTTTATTGCATTATTGGTTGTTTTTTCTTACTTTCTTCACTTTGGATTCTCGGGGACACAGTCTGCCCCCCGAAAAAGTTCTGTTGGCAAACTTGTGCTGTTTAACTTTTCAGCATTTTGCTGCCAACCAGACTGAGCAGAGGTACTGTGTCTAAAGTCTACCCAGGTACTACACTGCACTACTTCATTAAAAAACACAGTGTTGGAGATTAAGCAAACATTTTCTCGTGGAATCGTTGTCAATCCCCCTTAAACAACAGGATGGCATAGCAGGCCAATTGATGCTCCACTACAAGCAGATATGTCTTCTTGCTGAGGGGGATGCGACGTGTTTGTTTCACAGTTGCAGGCACCTTCAATATACTGTTCTGTACAAACCTTTGCTCCCTGATCTTCCAACAGACATGCACAAGCACACAAGCATACACAAACACAATTCATAACCAGCAGAAATAAAATATATTTCCGCCGATTAATGATGCTGAAGGAGGTGGTGTTATTGATAAAGATTTTGTAACATGTCCTAAAAGGTTAACATAAACCATTACAGGCAGTGCTTTTTCAGCCTCAGGGGTCAGGCTAGCTGAGCTCCGGAGACGCTTGAACATGCCAGTGGCACTATAAGCATCTCCCACTCAGCTAACAAGGGATAAATTGAATTGTTATGCATGATTCACCCTGAATTGTAATTACTTTTTAATACAGGGGACTTTAAATATGAATTTTTTAACGCTGTTCATTTCCTTAAGGTATTCTTTCGGTATCATCTGTCTTCAGACTGTATGACTGGAGGCTTAACGTCTGTCTTTTTAACCATTAGAGACTCTTACGTGGCCGAGGACAAAGGCAACGTGACATTGAGATCACAATTTACTACTGTCTCCCGAGATCTAGGGGCAGGCAGCCGCATGTGAAAGCCTTCAGATAGACATTAGTGCTTCTGTAAGTGATCACTGCAGCTGCCCTATGTTAAAAAAAGGTTTCTGAAGAAATTTAAACATGGACTTGTCTAACTAACGCATATTCTACACCCTATTCTTGATGGCAGTATTTTGTTCAGCAGTAGTAACTACCGGCTCTACCCAGTGAAAACCTGCCATCAGCAGTATACTGGTGTGACATGTGGGTCATGGTAGTGATTTAATAAGGGCCCCAAGCACAGCACCACACAAAATTACAGTTCAGCTTTAAAACAGAAGGTAAGACAGATATTATTCCCTGAATGTGTCACGGAGCACTATCATGGAGCTTATTGTTTTGGAAGCACCCAACAAATAACACTGCTAACAGTCCATAACTAAGCATGCAGATCTCAACTTTAAGAAGATCTTAAATGTGCAAAAATGATGATAAAAAAGGTTTTTAAAATCAGAAAATACAGCAATAAAGCACAGCGCCAGAAGAAAGCATAGACAAGTAGTTTGGCATGAAACAGCAGGCCAACGTCAGCCACCACATTAGTCCTGAGAGAGTGGCAAAAATCAATGGGTGAGATGGTTATCTTGCGCTCGTTAATAATTCATCCTGAGCTGTAAGGCTGGTTTAATTGATCAGAAGAGATAACCTCACAAGATAAATATTTCAAGGCAGAATAAAGAAAGAGAGAAACATCCAAAGCAGCAGTAGTATCCCTTTTAACAGGTATTGCATTAAATCTGCTTTATTTCATAGTCTTCCATTACAGGGTTCACACAGAGACACTTTATGAACATAAGAAAGATTAAAAAACAAGAGGAGACCATTTAGCCCATTTGGTAATTAGTAGCTAAGTGATCCTAATCTCATCCTGCCCTTTCTTTAACAATATGGTTGAGTAGTTTGTCCCATGCACACAACCAACCCTCTGTAAAAAAAACAAAACAAATACAGGCAACATCATGAGTTCCTCAAGGTACCGCATCCTTCAAGGTAAAAAGCGATTTTCTGTACTACATAATTCAGATCAATCAGGAGTAACTGTTAGCATAAAACCAAAAGGCTAACATTTCAGTAGCCATTCGCCATAATTATGTTTTTCGATAGGAAAAGAAAAACTTGGTAAAAGAGTTGAGCAATGTCACATGTCAAAGACTTTACACAGCAGTGTACTTAAAGGCGTCTACTGTATCTGCAACAGCTGATAAAGAAGCACTGTAGAATGCAGGCATTTAAATGAAAAATAGTGATTTACATCAACCAATATCTATTATTGCAAGGGTAATGAAATAACACAGCACTGAAATGACTTGGGAATTAGGAAAATTAGCAATAGTATCAGTTATTTAAAAAATAGTATTGAAAATGTATTGTCTTTTTCCTTCTATATTATAAAAGCAGAACACTTGCACACCATATCATGTTAATAACTAGACTATTAATGATTAATAACATGTTAATAACAAAACCCAGATTGATCTCATATATAGGTGTTTTATTATTTGACAGAACAATTACTTCTTACTTATTTAGCTTTTATAAAACTAGTGACTAACAAAAACTGCAACTGATATAGTGTATAACCACTAATGTGGTTGCAGTTCCAGAGATGAATCATCTGAAAAATATCTTGACAATTATATAAAATGGAAAAAACTCCCACTACAGAATCACAAGAAGGAATCTTCTTTTACTCTTTCCAAATGGCTACCCAGGTTGCTAAATTTTAGCTGTAGCATGGTGAAATGAAAATAATGCTTCAGCAAAAAAACCTGGAACACCATCAAATCTGTAAAAATGTTCATCAAACCACGAACAAGTGGCAGTTCTGTCCCAAAGCCCTTGCAAAGAGCCAAACAATACCTGAGCCATGCCCTACGGTTGAAACAAAGTCTCAGCAATAACTTTGTCTCAAACAGAAAACAATAAGCTGCTGTGATTTCCAATATATCCCATAACTTAAACAGAAAGTAAGAAACTTATCTTGAAAATGAAGCCGAACCTCTTCTCTGAAGTGGGTTTTTTTGTTGCAAAACAAAAACAATGGCACTAAAAATCTGCTCAGTCTCCAAGCTGAAAGAACATATAAACAAAAGAGCAATAGCAAATGAGAGTAGGACATTTGACACATCTCCCCCCTGTGGTAATTAAGAACTTCAATTGAATTCTAATTTCGATGTAACAAGTTTGCTGAATATTAAAGAGTGGTATATGTAATATTTTAGTGTTTGGCGTTAAGATAATATCACTTTATTGGCCATATACAATTTCTTGTATTAGGAATTTAACTTACCTGGCATTAGAAATAAAAGCCCCATCTGAAGATCAGTACTGTTACAGCCCCGCTCGCATATGAGGAATGAACTAAGGAGGCAGCCACAAGGGTAAAGTTGGGGTGGAACAGATACAGCATGTAACAGAGTGGAAGTGCTTGATTACTAATGGACTTCCCTCTGCATTTCTGTTTATCTACAGTAACTAACTCTAACTGTAGATACAGTATGTAACTGATCTGAGGGTCACGTCCAGCAATGTATAGAAAGAAGGCAGGGTATTAACGACAACTTGGTTTTAAATGCACGTTCTCTAAGTTTCCACTTGTGTCCTCCGGCTCATAATTAAGAAATCCATATTCTACTTTGAATTCTTTTCTGGGGTGAATTTCCAGACCTTTCGCTGGTACGGTATGTTTTTATAATGCTCCACAGAGTGACTCTGTAGAATCACATTGGTGTAGCTAAAATGGATTTTGCATCTCTTATGGACATATTACAGTTTCTTTTTAGCTATCATTTCTGACTGAATCAAATCACACAGAACTAATTTCAGGATAATGGTTCTTCATTCTGATATTTTGGCAGATGCAAGATCACATTGTGTCTTTCTGTTCCCCTATAGATACATTAGATATACTTTTGGACAGGATTAAGACCTATAATGTAATATGTTACTATGATGGACATATTTCCATCTGCTTCAAGCTCAAACAATTGTAAATTGAAAGATTTCGCTCAAAGATAATGTTCTCTGTAATTGACCATGCAGTGTTATCTCACATAGTGGAAAACATTACAAGAAATTAACTGGAATTATGAAATAGAGAATGTGTCCCTGAAAACCCAGAAATCTCCTCATGTCTGGAGGCTGAACAATAATAATTATTTTTACTTCGCCCAATTGCTTTTCACAAACAGGACAGATCATAACTGTTATTTGAAATACCAGTAGCCCAGAGTGTTGGAGAAAAAAAGCCGTCCAATTTGCTCAGCCTTTGTTTTGATTCCGTTAAATCCTATTCAATACGAGCTGTAACACATTTCATTAAAGCATATTAAGTAATGAAGAAAAAGAAATCGCACAGCTGTGGATAGGTAATGGAGAAAAATAGGAAGGAGCGGCACTGCCAAATGAAAGAGGACTTCTCAATCTGTCTTTCGCAACATGGCCATGAGGTAAGGTGATGCCGAGGGAGAAAAGGCACCGCTGTCATTAAACAGATCAGTTACCACAGTATGCTGCACAGAATTGGCCTTTTCTATGCACAGGCTAATTTCGGTTAAAGAAAGTGCTTGAATTTGATTCTCACGCCCTGCAGGAGGAAGATTGTGGCAGGCAGGAGCAGAAAGAGAACAAGCCCTGCGGCCAGACAGAGATGCCTCCAATCTGGACATCTCATCTCAGCACCTGCTCAGTCTCTCAGGGCCTCCGGTCCACTGAGCCTCAGACAAAACCTGGCGAACTGGCCTGTGATGTCTGTTCAGAGGCCTGACGACCGGGATGTTTAACAGTTCCCTTCGTCTTTCGCTTTCAGGAAAAGGGTGGACAGTTCTTCTGCACATGCATTTTCGGCATCCCGCTTCTCCAGCAGTGCCTCTTGGTTTTAGCGGATTGCATTTCAAAACGTTTGACAGACTTGGAACATTTACTGTAAGTTCACATTTAGTTCCTAATGGAATCCAAGTGACTGTCTCACAAGTGACAGTGTTTTATCAGTTCAATAACTGCACGAGCAGTTTCTCGTTGATAAGATTTCGTAAGATTTACGGTCTCCGCTAAGGTCTCGGGGGGGTGGTCAGAATGAGCCTGTGTTTGCACAGCTTACCTTGTACAAACTAGGGTAAAACAAGGTAGAAGCCTGGTGAACCTGAGTGAGTGAGTGGTTTGACAGGGAGTGCAGAATCCATGCAACAGCAGGAGTCAGATACACAGTCAATAAATCTGTAGTGGCGATACACCTCAGTGCCCTTCACCAGCAGAACCATTGTGGTAAAGGGTGACAAGTGGCCATGCTAATCATTTGTAGAGCAAAACAAAGCCCTGCACCGCTGAGATATCAATTACTGAATGCACTGCTGATCACAATACACCAGCTACTGTATGTGCATGTCTGATATGTCAGCCAGCTGCCTTCTCTGATAGGGTTGACATTTCAGTCCTATTGTCTGCTGTTTCTGGGTTCTGCTGAGGGTACCGAGTCCCAGCCCAGCATCCAGCTCTCCCGAGCAGGTTCAGCAGAAGGTAACGCGCGGCTTCAAAATAACTTGGAGGCTGGAGGGATTTCTTCTTTCCAGTTTTCGTCTCGACATCTGCAGCTGTCCGTCGACACAGGAGATGTCGGTCACCTTCGTGTGGCAAGGAGGCGCCCAGGCCCAGCTGTTCGCGTTGTCCCACCTAGGTGGGAACTCTGCTCTGGTCGCGCAAGGAGGAGCCTTTCCTTCGCCCTTGCAGTGAGGAAAAGATAACATTTTATCTGGTCATTTATGAGTCGGGACGTGGCTGGAATGAAGCTGGAGGGGATTTTCAATATCGATTTACGGTCTCACGGAGAAACCTCAGAATATTACAGAGGAGATAAGAGGCACTTTCTTCAGTAAATGGTTGGGTCCAGGTGGGTCAGGGCTCCCAGTCCTCAGTGTCCTCCCGGCGCCAGTCGGACTCACTATGGCAGGCTCTTTTAGCCACTTGCCACCGATAGATGGGCAACCGGCCTGGTATTACACCTTGCGCCAGGCCGAAAGGGGTCTGGTATTAAGTCCCCCCCTAAGCCTTGGGACTTGTGTAATTTGAGCTGCTTTGGTTCGAGAAGTGCTCTTGCACCAAGAATTCTGGTTCGCTCACGAAACCAGGTTCGCTTACCTGGGGTAAAACCGGGGCCTGTCGCACTCCATGAACAATTTCCTTGTTTCCTGATCTCGCCAGCCCCGTGCCCTTATTCCGCACTGGCACAGTGGCAGTCCCACGTCTCTCTCCTTATCCCAACCTCAGCTTCGCCCATGCCGCTCTCGGATCTCTCCGTGGCCCTCCGCTGCACCTCGCACATGGATCCCTATTTCCCTCCGCCAGCCGTGGGCTTTTCAGCTCCAAGCAGGGGCGTGACGTAAGAGTGGCAAGTCCCGTGACTCTAGTAGTGGGCAGACACTTGTAAAGTAATTGAAGAATGGGGGAGCCTGCATAGATACAAATTACTGCACAACAAGTGCTCTTTTCAGTTTTCAGTGCTTATTTCCCAGCCATCTAGCTCAGGGGTGTGAGACTCAACTGGTAATTAGAAGCCACTGCGTCTGCATGGACTAGAACGAACAGAAAAGTACTCATTGCCTGTTGAGATCTGGACAATGAGGAAGATGCATTAGAAGTGAGATTATCAGAACTATCAGAACTCATAGAAACTGTTAAAGGAGGAACAACAAACATTAGACGGCATAAAAACTCCGCCACGGTTTCAAATATCCAGTACGGATTGGGAAATGTATGCTTAGAGAGCATTTTCTATTTTCCATTTGCTCCCACCATCCCATTCCTAATTTTCTTAAAGCAAAGGATTAAAGGCAAACTATGTTCAGTCTGCATATCCGTAATGACAGGTTCAATTTCATTACCTTCCCTGATAAAATGGAACCAATTCACTTGAAGTTATTGCAACTGTATCTGTTAAAGGAGATTTATAATTCTTTCCTGCGCAGGGCTAAGGTTGCTTGTACTTTGGTTCATGCCAGTTCAGAAACAGACTTTCCCAGACTGCCTGGGCATTGTATTTTACAGTGGAAGATGTAATCAGGGTTGACAATTATCCTTAACTAAATGTTCAATCGTAAAACCCCATTGCAAACTAGAACACAAGACATCTTTTACATTGAAGAATATTGATAACCCCATTTCTCATAGCATTCTGAAGTTAATTAAAGCGAAACAGAGAGAGTTACAGGAGATATTATTCATCCTGAGATATTAAACAAGAAAGATATGAAATATTTTTAATTAAAATGGCTGTTGAATTGCAGAAGCTCATGGAAAATAGTGACAGTGTTTTATCATAGCACAAAGCTCAGGAAAATGCAGTACAGCATGAACATACTATGGGGCCAGAGGATCAAATGTGAATCAAGAATATAAGGTTTCAAGGAGGGAGATGAACTACAAGACTGTTCCTGTGGAATCTTTGTTAGAGGGATGCTGATGAAACGTTGATGATTCACTATGCTTTTCAAATCTCCGTATTAAATTTTTCCTTTTTTTTTCGGCTACATCCTTCTTTTTTCTTCACATGGAGGAAACTTTTTATATTAATATAAGCCTTCATTTAAATGGAAATGTGATTCAGAGGAAAATTAAATTAAATTGTAAAACTTTATCATACGTCAGCATAACTAAATCCAAGAGGCACTGAGAAGCTCAAGGAAAAACAATAACAATAAAAGCATTTACTGTATATTGCAGCCTATTCTGTTAATTGCATTAAACACTTGAGCTGAAAAAATATGGGCATAAAAAGTGGATTTTTCATAAAAGCAGCAAAACACTTGGTCATCATGCAGTAATCACTGGTCTGCTTTGAACCTGCTGAGTGGCGAAGCCTTTGCACGGATTAACTTTCTTGACAGTGTCAGTGAGAGCACATTCTGCTTTCTCCTGATCTTTCATGCGTGAAGAACATAATAGAGTACAAATGAGCAGGGGCTCTTTGGCCATCTTGCCTCAAAGTCCTTAGGAGATTATTGATCTCACAATTTCATCAAGCTTTTTCTCAAAGGATTGTGACATCACAATAGGCTAATCTGGGGAGCAATTTTGGTAGTTAAAATCCGTGCAAACAGGAGGCCTGTTTGTTTTTGTACTGCATTGCAAACCTCAGCACTTGATGATCTAGTACGCACTGGCTTAGTGAGGAAAAAATGTTGCATTTGAAAAGACTGACAACAGTTACCCATCAATGTAGAAAGCACAGCAAAGATAGAGGAATATAGGTGGGAGCCTTTAAACCAAGACTTTTCATTTAAAGGGTTAGTTCTAGGACATGGTTTTGCATACAGTGTATAGTTTTGCAGAATTTTTAAAATACCTTTGATAGGATCCTCAGTGTGACAGCAGCTCCTGTTTCCGTGTTAAAGTGGGTTACAGCATGCAGTAGGAAAAGGGCACTGTGTGATGTGAGCTGACACTCTATCCAGCTAAATCCTTTCCCGTGTGACGGCCCTTCAGAGCCCTTGCTACCAGATCATATTTGTATAAAATGAAGAAAATTACTCAGGTTTCTAATGGTTTCTACAGATCTCTTCTGGGATGTCGCTCGATTGGCTAAGTGGCTTAACAAAAACCCAGAAGATCAACAGTCTCTTTTTACTGAGAGACGTCGTTCGGTAAAACAAAGATACTGATCTCTCCAGGTGGTTTGGGGTTCTCTCAAAGTCTGGCCCGGCAGTAATTAATCTGACAGGCGGCTAATGTTTCAACACGATCAGCTTCAAAACAAGCAGAAACTCAGCCACAGTCACATTGTAGCCAGCTCATTCTGCAGCAAAGGGGTCAGCCTCAATCATAACACTACACTGCAATATTCTGTCAAGGTTATTATAGCACGGTTTTTCTCCAGGCCTCATCATCTATCATGCAGAAAATTCACATCAAAGTTCTTGACATCACTTTTGGATCATTTGGGTTTTCTTCAGGAGTCACCTTCATTAGCAAAAACTTTGATTTTTATTCTTCATGTCATGTGAAATTTAATTCCCAGGAACCACAGTGTTCAGTCCCATGCAGATTTGAATGTGCATCCTCATCTCAACAGAATACAAATATATACAGTACATGTTTTTCATTATGCAGAATGGCTTCCAGCTTCTGTGAAATCTAATGGAATTTTATGGAAGCGTTCCCTCTTCTGAATTTCTGCTTGGAGAGCTTGGAAATTGCTTAACATATCTTTAGTCACTCATCTTCCCTTCTTCCCCTTTGGCATTTTTCCTATACAGGTCGAGTGAGCATAACAATAATATGGATACGTTTTGATGTTAGAAACGCATCGACTTTTGATCTCTTCCCCATGTCAAGAGAGTAAAACAGGTTAATCTGGCAAGAGCACTTTAACATGCCCAAGTCAAACAGTGATGCAGGCTTGTTCTGTCGAAAACTCATGAGAAGAAACTTGGTCCAAGAAGGCAGCAGTGTCAAGGACACAGACACAGACACAAGGATGTTGTTTTCCTTTTAGCTGTGACAGGCTTGCTTCTGTCTAAATGGATTTTGCTGTGAATGATCAGACTGCAGTTTTAAAGCAAGAAAAGGCGGACTGTTAGGCTGATAAATCTAAAGTGTTGCAACCTTGCAACCTGACTTCTCATGCCATGAGGCCTAGCAAAAATGCCAGAAGTGTGTTGTCCGATTCAGTCCCTGACACTGTAAAATAGCAGCTGTCCTGTTTGCTTTAATAATCAGGGACCTCTGATCTTCCTGAATCAAGAATATAAGGATGTTTTCTGTCTTGTGCATTTCAATTATTTACTGTTCAATGAGAACTGAAGGCCAGGAACCAGGCCGTTGGCGGCATCATCTACCTCAGTGCACATGCTAGTGCCCTCAGGAAGTCTCTGTTTTCTTCTGAGCCATCGTCAGATTCTTCCAGGCAAGCGTCACAAATTGTAAGGTCTATTTCTGCCTGGGTTCCTAAATCATTTTCTCATCTTCAGCCTTTCGTTTATTCTTTGTCTTCAGTAACCGTAGAACTTCCTTTTAGAGATGCTGCACAGCCTGGTGTGTGGGAGGTTGTGTTCTTGATAATGTCTTCTGACAAGAATAACAGGAGAGCAGAGTGTACAGCAGTCAGCAGCAAGGAGACAGGTACAGTAGATGTTTATTTGAAGCGAAGAGCAGGAAACTCGGGTAGCATGGTGTGTCCCTAAACCTCCAACCCACCCCCCACCCTCTCCCCACCAAGAGTGCAAAAATTCACTTAAATACCATCGATAACTGAAGGAGCTAAAAACAAAACCACTTGGTTCTGAGAAAGAAAATAACGGTACAGTGATAAAAAGACGGCACCTTGGACAAAGACAGAAAAATCTCTTGTGATCAACTGGTGTGCACACTATTTCCTTTGAGTCTATTTACTAGACTTTCCAGGATAACCCTGGCAAAAAATTAACCGTACTTTCTGTCATAATACCTTTATTAACATGGTTCGAAAGTATTCACCTTGTGACCCATACAGTATGTATCAGGAGCACATTCCCAGTGTACACAACGTGCAACGACTTGTTAGTGCTAAGTCAGCATTCTCTTTCTTGTTTTGCTGTAGTCTATATTGTTGCTGCGACATGAACAGATAAAAAAGCCTTCTGGCTTAATAAGAAATGAATTACTTACAGACAAAAAAAAACTGAACATGCAGATTAAAGCCTATGTCCTAGTCTGTGAATAGATTTGTCTCAGTTTAGGTTGAGCAAATGTGAACCCGGCCATTCTACAGTATACCCATTGTTTTTATTTTGCAAACAAGGAAGCAAGCGAGAGCTCAAAGTAAAAAAAGCTTTTCTTCCTAAAAAAAAAGAAGAAACACATTTCTCAAAGGAAATGTGGTTGAAGTTCGCTCTTTTACCGCAATGAAAGAGAAAATGACATTACTCAGCCTGCACTGATTTAGAGATGTAAGTGGCATCCACCTGTTCCATTCACATTTGCAGAGCTGGGAGATGGTCAACCGCTACACCTGCAGTAACATAGCAGGCCCAGTCCAATCACTAGCTAAGCACAGTATAGCTAGGACTGCTGTCCGGTCAGGTCAGCCATGCCAGATGGGCTAGTCCAAAACAAAGAGCTGCTGAGCTACAGCAGCCTTCTCTTTTGCTGCCCGATTGCTGTTTTTTTTTCTTCTAGACCTAATACAATTTGTGTTTATCCTGATGCTCGTGGCTCGGAAGATTCTGGATTTCGCGCAAGAAACTCGAAGAACCGATGGCTTTTTTTCGTACGAAGTCTTTCAGGAGTCCTTAGAAATATGAATGTGATTGCGCGGGACACACTAGGGGGGTCTAATCTAATAAATTCTCAAAGCCCGAACGTTAGCCTTCACTTTAAGTGAATTCTGCTTTAAACCGCAGAAATTGGATGGGATAAGGAAGGAATTTATTTAAATGATTTGATTCAGCCGCCTTGAAATCCAGCGAGCAAATGATATTTATTTTGCTTTAAAATGTCAATTAACCTGACCATGTGACTAGAGTGACCATAAGGCTGCCAGGTTTTCCTCATCCGTAGCTAAAGGGCTTTATCATGATTTAAGAGGAGGCTCCCAGTCACATCATGCTAGATTAAGGAGGAATTAATGTATTTCACTTGTCATGCCCTAAGAAAACAGCAAAATACATGTAAATTAACTATAGTACAACGTTTAGCTAGTAACATCCCTTAGGAAAATGTAGTGTATTAGAACAATATGTCATTAATAAAGAGGGACCAGATGGGAAAAGGTTTTTGCACAGTACAGTACATGCTGTTTTATGTACTTGCATTGTTCAGAAGCCTGTGTCTGTATTTAGCTTTTTCACTTATGAATGACAAACTGATTAATCAAAACTGTCTGCTATCCCTAAAAGTAGCCATTTTAATTAATATTCAAAGATGGCTTTATCAGGGATTGAATTATTTTTGGCTGCAGTTACTTAGGTCCGAAGAGGAAATACAGCCTGTAATCTCTACTCATTTATGAGTACAATGATTGAAGAAAAAAAAAAACAAGTGTAAATGTGCTCAACTAGTAATTCAATGTGAATGTGCCTTTCATTTTTTGAGCTGCTTGTCCAATGACTGGCCCAGCTTGATTTCAGAAATGTGCTTTCAGGGATAAAATAAGGAGTTTTCAACCATTAATGTTTCAAATGTGAAGGCCACTTAAAGATAAGATCTTTTCACGATTATACTGCATGCATATATTTTAGGATTCTAGCAACTCAGTCAATTAGGAAAATGACCTTATGAACAAAAGGATAATTCTTTGAAATATTGTATAATGTGAGATGAAAACTGAAAAATATTAACCTTTTCATTTTGCACAGGATTTACTTTTCAACCTTTGACAGTTTTTGCTCCATCGATAGTGATGCACTTTTCTACATTATTCGAACAGGGAACTTTTCAAATGCCTTTTTAGTGTGCATTTTAAAAGTGCTATAAATACTTCAGAAAAAGTTCAGATTTTACATGCGTAATCCCAGATCATAAGAAAGAGAAAACATGTACAGTAGCTGATTCAAGACCAAGGAGAACACGGTTGGGAAAAATATCCTGCAGCCAAGAAAAAGTTTGTAATCCAGTCTGAACCTTTGCCATTCAATTAGTAACATGATATTAATAAATGTTGTGTTAACTACAGTATAATGCATTTACTGCTATACAACGTAAAGTTATCTATTTAGGTTCTATGCTAAGGTTCCATGAGTGTAAATATTTTTACCTCCTTATTGTATTTAAAATTGCACAAAAGCACTGTTACGCATTCCACACGCCCCTCGGTCCCGCCTCTCATTCCCACGCGCGCCGTGTTTAACAAACGCTCACGCCGCAAGTAATACACCGACCACCGTTTAGTCCCGACACCAGTTTATTTCTCCTCTTTCCTCACTTCCCCGCTCACTACTGCGGATTCTCCTAGAGCTCCCAAGTGCGCGTTATATCGTTATTAGTTTACTTTCGACTTTGTCTTGCGTTCTGGATTGTTGCTTTCTGGTTGTCTTTCTCATTTCCCGACCTCCTTGCTTGCTTCCTGGTATGCAGTACGTTTTTGCTTCGTGATTTGGATTGGTGTTCTCTCTCTTGAGTCCTGCACAGGATCCATAACTCCTACCTGCCCGTTGTTACAAGTACAGACATTCCACGTGGAATAGATATAGTTTATGTTTTTGTTCATTTTAAGGTGCCCAAGAATTGTTTCAGTAGCATAAAATACCAAGTGGGAGATCATAACAAAGTGAGTACATTAAAACAAACTTCATGTGGTGTTGTGAAATCCTCACTTACAGTATGCGTATCATCATTCCACTTTTAACCACTTTAACAAGTACAGGGTTAGGGCAGATATACCCCTAGGATACACCACAGACAGGATGCCAGTCTATCACAGGACACACAACAGGGCCAATCAACCCCCCAGCATGTCCTTGGACTGTGGGAGGAAACCAGCAGGAAACCAGCGTGAACACATGGAGAACATGCACACTCCCCCAGGATACCCCCTCAGGAACTCAACCAGGGCAGTCATGCTTACCACTGCACCTCTGCGCCACCCACTTTGTGTATAGCTTACATCGTCATTAAAATAAAACATAGTGTGAGGCATTAAAAATGCAACAGGCGGAGTTTATAACAGAAGTGATGAACTCTCATCACTCCATCTGCACCCTTGGAGCATCACCCTGGCTCATTCCTTGCGAAGGGAGGGGGGACTCTGTCAGCCTTGTTCTTACATTTCCATCCTCTCAGCTAGGAGACTGATACCAAACAACCTCAAATACATTCATCCATTAGTCACACTCATTATGAATTGATTGAGCTACCGAAGTGAGTATTGGAACCAACAGCATTTGTTGAGTTTTTAATGCTTCTCAGCAAAGAACTTTAAAACCTCCTAAAATAAGTGTAAGCAGCCCTTGTCTGTGTTTGCAAATACACAGCATGCCAAAATGGCCATTTATCATTCTTGAACTAGTTCAAGCGCAGGACCTATGAATTGCAATGGCTGCTCATCTTGTCACTTTGTTATAGCAATTAACTAACCCTCAATCCTCTTCTTTTGGTTTTATTGCCAATATTATGTCTCTGCTCTTTCCAGTGACATTCAGTGAAAATCCTACTAGTTCTGTAAGAGCCTTGCTGACATTTAGCACTCTTATGTAACAAGCATATGAGAGGGATTTAATTTTTTGATTTTTTTTAAAGGAGGTCAGTATGAAAAGGCAAATGTCATACAAGGTCTGAAATACAAATAGAGTCTCTTGATAAATACATTGGATTGAAATGGGGGGAAATAGAGAAATAGGATTTAGTTCAGAGGACATGCAAAAACCGGGTCTCTGTAAGGCAGTGAATATGTATGAGGTACAAGGGCAGCATCTTTCACTGCTCTGTCTTGCTTGCTAATCTGTGAGAGCTGTGCAGGGACACACTTACCTGCTGTGGAAAGGTCCCACGTGTGTCATGTAATCAGAAGTGATTGTGTCTAAAAAGTGCAGATATGAAACCTCGTTTACCTCTTTCCAGCTCTGAACCAAATATTTAAGTCCTTTTCACAAAAAAACATTTCATATTGATACTTTGATACCATAGTCAATAAAGTGAAGTCAGATATATCAAAACTGTGCTTTCTGTCCCTTGTGTTTCAGTTTAAAATACAAGTCATCTGGTGCGCAGATAAAAAATTGGGATGTTAAAAGTGTACTTTGGGCTGGAAAGGTTTATGGAAGACAGCAAAAGTGTAACATTAGGCTCTTCAAAAGTGAGAGAAGGATTGATCTCCTGTCCTCGCTGCCTTCTACTGCTTATGGCAGAGTTTTCTTGACTCAATATTTCAGTTCAAACAGAGGCTGAATTTTAAAACAACAAACACCTTTAAATTACGCAGCAAGATAGCTGCTTGATTGTCTCTCCTCTCTCTGCCTGTTGCTGAAACTCGAAGTTGAATTCCTTAAATTGGCCGAGGCACAGTATATACTTTTTTTTTTGCCCTGATCCAGTTTCACATGAAGGTTTTAGACCCTCATGCAAACTGATCTCGATACCTCTGAAACAGGAACTCAGACGAGCGCTTTGCTGTGCAGTCCACACAGCCTCACTGTGTTTGCGCTCAGCGTTCTAGAAACAGGGTCTGCTGCCTACGCCTATGTTGGCATGTTCTCTAAAGCAAAACATGGAGTCTGCCTTAAGTTGCTTATTCAGTGTCATCCATGGCACCCCATGTATAACTAGTTAACAGTTCAGTTACAGTATAAAGTAATCACACTGTTCAGGCAAACACACATTGCTTTACATCCTCCTCAGACATGTGGGCACCACTTTCCGGGAGAGCTGCAATTGTACTCTGATTGCTCTGCATGTATAATAATATCTGCTTTGCTGTTTCAGTGTAAGATCCAAGATTCCAAACCCGAATTATAGGCAAGTGCTGATTTTAATCTAGAAACACAATATGAGCTCCATACAGCGTAATGCTTAACATTTTCCTGCAAACTAATATACAAACGAACAAATCAATTTCCTGTCAGCAGCAGTTTTAAAGTTTTTGATCCAGCATGGCATTTATTTTTAATAGTTGATATTGGGGTTTTTTTGTGTGCAAATACTGCCACAATAATCCTTTACAGATTAAATGATTTTGCTCTGCAGCGACATTTTTAAATACCAAGAATTCTTGTAAAATACAAATCTGACCACTATATTTAGAACTCCAGAAATTCAAGAAAGAGATTCTGCATTATTCAGGCTGAAATCTATTTTAAGGTTCATAAATTAGAAATACTGACAATTATGTAATGCCTGTTTTTATTCCTGACAAAGTGGTCAGGCTTAATGTACACCCACACTGACATTCAGTGAAAACATGAGGCCAGTCTGTGGACGCTGAAAATGGCTTCATTAACAAATGTCTAATTATTACGAGTTTCTTTTTTGTTCTCACCGTGGAGAAACAATTCTTCACTTTTCAGAAGTCAGGCAAACTGGCTCACAGTGGGTTGGGATCTTCATACACTCAAAAAATTCAGTGAGCTCATATAAAACCCCAGCATTCCCAAACCCTGAGGCTCAGAGGGATATCATGGTTTGTCCTGGTTAATTATTTAGGTTTGCAGCCATTCCTTTCAGGGATGCTGGCAGAGTAACAGAGGGAATGTGATCTGACAGCAGCAATGTGTGTGCAGAGGAGCTGTGACCTTGCTGCTGGGAATACAGCTGCGGATCTGATGAGGGAGAGAGGAATCATGATGAAACACAAATTAGCACTGATCTTGAGATTCCTGAGCCACGATAGCGAAAACAATCGCGCACGCCGGCCGGGGCTGCCCCTTCAGGAAGATCTGTGCCGAAGATTAGATTCCGTGACTCTAGTTGAACGGGAGGATTAAGACATCTCGCAATCAGGAGCAGGGGCCGCTGGAAATTCGAAGGAGAGCATGTTATCATCTGGGATATTGCAACCTGGGAGGCATGCTCTTGCTGTTTCATGCCAAGGCATTGAGAAAAACCGCTGCTTGGAAGCACTTCATTCAAGACCCAAAATAAACTGTTGAAAAGGTTCCACTTTATCCCAGCCAAAACCAACAGACCAACAGACTGTTGGAGTGTAGAAACTGACTGAAAAAGCAAAAGCCATCCCTTGATTCTGTTCCGTTTAGATTTTAGACTGGAGAGGAGATCTATGAAATATAGCCAAAACATTTATGCTCTTTTCTTTTCATGATAAACTCTGAATATTTAACAAGCAGATGGAAAATACAGTTCCTCTGCCTTTTTTTAAAACCCTGACCATCGGAAAACAATCCTCTGACAGAACAAGCGCTCAGCCTCTCTGTCAGGATGGGGAGTGCAGGGGTGAGGGGAGAGTACAGCCCACACTGTCCTCCTCTTCCAGCCTGTTTGAGTCCTAATTGATCATAATCACATCAAACGCTTGCAAAGCTGCAAAGCCATTGCCTATTATCTGCACGTTCCTGCTCCTAACCCCGAGGCCCACAGGAATTGTGGACCTACAGGCGTCAACCTGGTGAATTTCTCTGAGATGCCAGCAAAAGATTGTCATCGATAACACATTACACTTTCAGATTTACTCAGTCTTAGTATCTATACCTTCATCTTACACAGTGACAATATGCAACACAGTTCCTCTTAAGGCATGCTAAACACACAATAAGGAGAAGCAGATCTCCTTTTATAAACTCCCATTGTATAAATAATAATATTTTATCTGGATATTTTGTTTACTACCACTAAAATATAAACTGATTAAAAATTAATTGTCAGAAACTCTTTGAAAGGTTTTCATCAGTTGGAACTATCAAAATAAATGAATTAATATTTAATTGGGACTAGCTTGCTAGTACTAAAATACCACTGCAGAACACACATTTAAATGGAAAACAGAAGAATCAGCAATATTTTGAACATTGGGGCTACAGCATGTGTAGGCTGTTGTTTTAACAGTGAGTATTTTGTATTTTTGAACAATAACAACTCACTGTGCATTTTCACATACTGAATATCCATTCTAAAAATTCAGTTAATTAAACAGTCACTAGAGACTAGGTAGCTATTAGATATACATTGAACACTGAGGAAAACACTTCTTATATGATTCAGAGTACTACAGTAGGTTGAGTTATACAATCACACAATCAAACAACACACATAGAGTGAAATTACGATTCACACAAGATAATATTACATGTAAGGCTCTATACCATATTTTTAATAGAGTCAAAAGCTACGATAATACTCATTAAAGAAGACATAAATGTTTGTTTTGTTGGTATTAAAATACTGATGAGATTAGAACTGGGAGTAATTTACACTGGAAGCTGGACTTTATTTACACTGGATTTACAGAGGAATAAGAAGAGGTTCATTCTACACTGAAAAGTTTAAAAAAAATGAAACACAGTTTCACCCTGCACACCTACTTTCTACATTTCAGCACGGAATTAACCGCTACGTGCTCCTAAAATAGTGCTAATCCCTTTCTAGGGTAAATCTATACGCAAGAAAAAAGATCAAGTGCTTTTATATTTACATGCACAACTTGACATTTGGGAATAAGACATGAGCATGGTGGAATTAATTTGAATTGAGGAAAACACTGGGGCAGTGGGGTTTAATCACAAAAGGATCACCCAAACTTACCAAAGGGCTCTTCTTCCTTGCACTCTTAATGACTGTGTGTGCTGAAGGCCTTGCATGGTGCTGACCAATGTGTACTCAATTACACCAATGACCTCCACTCTGAGAGGAGAAAAAACGGTCAGCTTAATTAATACAATTCATCAGGACAGTTTAATAAGGGAACTCTGTGTGCCGCAGTTACACCAGTGTAGAAATAGGATTATTTTTAAAATGCATCTCTTGTGGCACAAGGTCATAAATCATCTAACCAGTTTTAATTTGGGTCATTTAGGGTAGAAAATGGATTATGGGCCTTATTGTAGTAGTTTCAAAGGGGGACTTTGCTTCATACATAAACCTTAGATGAAACTGCAGAACAAATAGAAATATAGCAGTATAAAGAATTAATGAAAAAGCTTTTTCTGCAGACCTTTTTGTCCATTTTATTATGATCTCACCAGTTCTTGCTTTAAGCTTGTGTTACAAATTACAGATTTACACCCCACATGCACACTGTTCTCATTAATGTTCTTCACAGTAAAACTCTTTTTTTTATGTCAAGATACAACCGTGTAAACAGATACAACTTTCTCATTTCTGAATGAGTCACGTCGATATGTTTTAAGTGTGATATTTAATGCTTAACAGTAGTGAAGTGCTGTGACAGTAGTAATTATACTATTTGATATAAGATAATTTATGGGTGACAGCAATAAACAATGTGATAATATTGACTTCAGTTCACTATTAGTCCATATGGCAACATGGCCTTCACTTCACTATTACTTAATATGTGAACATGGTCTTCACTTCAGCCCAGAATTCGAGCCTCTGGTGAGTGGAAAGCAGGCTAATGCTTATACAGTAACATGAATTGTTGCAGGACACAGTGACCCAGGATTTCTGATTATACAAATCAGACAAATCAGACATTCTAACAAAGCAGAAACGTTAGGGACCGTGAGGAAAAATTCTGATCTAAACGATGTGTGACGTGACAGATACAAAGTCGTGGCACCTGTTGAAATGGTCTTTAACATACTGGGAAATATAACTCACAGGCCATTGACATTACTCAGCTACTCCTACTGTATATACACACCATCAGCCCTATAGAAGGACCTAGTGATGTAACCAATTACAGCAAATTACTGCCTAAAATAATGCTTTCTGCTGTTTTATACTCTCTGTAATTTGATTAGCACTCCAGTTCCCTGTCTGATTAATCACTTGTTACCGTAGTGAAAGATGACCACTCAGTTCATTACAGTGATGCTTCCATTTACATTAAAGTACTCTTGGTACTGTACCTTGTGCTTTCACGCGAAATGAAAACGAGAGGGCTGCAATTTCTGTCAAATCTCTGTGAAGGCTCTTTTATATTTCAATGCAGTCAGGTAGCTTTCGACAGACTGCTCACTGAATTAAGTGTTTTGAAAGCCCTTCCCGATGCCTTGAGAATTGGCCTGAAATACGGTATGTGCCTGTTGTCAAGCTGATTGCAGGTTTTAAGCCAGATGTTGGCTGTTTTTCATACCTCATGCACAGCAAAAGACATTTGCCACTTGGATACTGCATTCAAATTGGAAAGACTTTTTTTTGTTAACGGAAGAGGTTCTGAGCATTAATAGGACAGAATCTGTATTTTGGGCCTGTCATCGCCACCCTTGTGTCTTGACAGCGATAAGCAGTCCGTAGGTGATGGGTGTTTAGGCCGCCTGGCTGTTGACTTACTTGTAGGTCTGTGGTTCCACGTGAGGCAGCCTTAAAACAATACCGAGAGAAAGCCTGTCGATTTGTCTCTCTTAAGCTTCTTTGCAAGAAATAAGGTAAATTTGTATTGTACAAGCTCCACGGAAACCACAATGGCGATGTAAGTGTTCCCATTTAATTTAAATTGATGCTCGACTTAACAAATCAAGCCCCCTCAAAGACGTGGGAGGCTTGTCCCCTGGCAGGAGCACGAGTCCAAATGTGGTCCCAGAACCAATTAAAAACCAACAAAGCAGATGGCGCAGACATTTTCCCAGTGCAAAACAGCCCACCTCGAAACACTTCAGGCTTATTTACTTAACATGCCTTACAACAATACCCTGCTGAAGCAGGGGCACCTTCCAGGCTTGGGTTAGCTGAATGGGTGAGCACTGGAAGGAGAAGACTCCTCCCATGCTCATGCTAACGCAAGCAAGGAAGCTCACCACACATCACGGTACAGGGGGGAGCGATTCCAGACCTCCAAGGCATGCTGGCTTTCTGGTCTGCATCCCAAATTCGTTGAACTTAATAGCTTGGTTGAACTCATTACCTGGATAAGATATCAAATCACCTTTTTCACCAGATATTAATAGGTGTGTACAGTAGGTGAAAGGTACCTCCAAAACACCTGCAGGACACCCGCCGTTGACGATTAGAGGTATCCTCGGGCACAGTATGTGCACATACAGTATACAAAAGCCTTTCTTTGCTGCTGCCAGATATTTTAGAATTAGAAGCCCTGAATGAGGTTAAAAACGTGAGCAAAGTTTTAAAACTGCCTCAAGTACGATGGGGAAGTTGTTCACTAAACTGTAAATAATGTGTAAATGAGATATGCAGTGGCATAATTATAAATGGTTGCACCGAGTCAAATACAAGTACTGTTTTAGCCTATAGTAGCTCACATGGCTGTAAGAGGAATACATGTGTTTTACGAAGTAGGAAAAAGTGCAAGGGTGCCTTAGACAAGAGAGGTGTGATAATATAATGCACTGCAACATTGTCTTGCCTTTAGGATGTCTGTGAAAACAATGACTAAAAGGGCTTCCCTGGCTAACACTCTCTTAAATAAATAAACCTGGACATACTGTATTGCAAGAATCCCTGGGAAAATACAGCAGGACACCCCCTCAAGCATATTCTTAGACCCTGGAGCTCACCGCATGCAAAAGTAACAGGCTAGATACAAATAAAGCTGCTAAAAGAAATTTGACTTCAATGTGGTTCTCAGATGGGAAGAGCAAAAAAGTTTTGAAGAATTCCAATGTCACCGTGCACACCCTTTGCAGCAGTCACTGAAGAATGAAATGATGCTCAATGACATGATGGGTTGCTCTGCACTGAACCTGCAGGTCCCTTGTTTCTGTTTTCTATTTCTCTTTTTTTTTTGCTTTGAACATGATTTACTGCCAGACAGCAAGGTGAGCAAAATCTGCGGATTACGCTCAAGGACACCCGCTCTTTGATCCTTAAGGAGGCTATTACACAGCTTTTTGAGTGCAAAATCGTTTTATACTGCACATTTAAAAGCATGCTGGATTGATGCCTGTGAGGGGAGTCAGACTAGCAGAGCTGGAAGTTAAAGGGCTTCGGGTCCTGTGTCCCAAAGTTGGAGAGCAAGCAAGTAAGACTGCAGTGGAGAAATTAGACTCCAAAATACTGCTGATCTCTCATTATGATTGCAAGTATAACATGGCCCACCGACACTGAGCCTGTTACAGAAGAAGGAGACATCCCTTCCCTGGAATCTGGATAGTGCAGAAATCTCCTGGTTTGGTGATATTTACCACTGTCAGGCAAGTGTGTGACACCGGGGCTGGAATTTATAGGGAGTGGCCTTGATTTAATCCAGGTAATTATATATATATATTATAAACATGTACCCAGTTTGGAATCACAAACTGGTTTAGGGCTCACTAGTCTGGCACAGGCTCTGTACCCCCCATGGAGAGAATCCGAGATGAATGGACACAACCCCTAAGAGCCATGCTGCAAGCTCCACAGTGACTGACAGGAGAGGTTAAGCTGATTGGAGGAGTGACACATCCCTCACTGACATCACTGCAAGCCAGGAAGTATCTGGCAAGATGCAGCAGTCACTGCTTGTCAGCAAACAGAGAAGGAGACCTTCATGATTAATCCCAAACCTATCACCTGCCAACAGGCTGCAACTGTTCCTCCAGAACATTCTAAAATAAAGACAATGCAACATCTTCCCATTGATGAGACATAGAAGATAACTCTTTCTCCTGGAATGGTTGTACCCTTTAATTATCTTGAATTATCTTGGAAAGTATAAACAGTACAGGCCTGGTTATGGTCTTGAATTAAACAGAACCCCTTGGACATCCTGTCTGAACCTTTAGATTTTTATGTCTTTCTCAGCAAATTAGAAAAAATATCCAGAGCAAAAACACAGAAGCATTTTATTGTATTTCTTCAAATGTCAATTTCTCACATTGTGGAATATTCTTTTTCTAGACAAAAAATATGTTTCTAGGTCTTCTCTAAAATGTCACTACCTTGGATAAAAGTGATTGAACAAATATAAAATAAAACAACATGATTTTTGTAATGTTAAGTTTTCTCAGCCTTCCAAAAAATGTATTTACTAGTTTAGTTGTTGTATTCCACTACAGCTTATACAGTCCAAGAAAGGGACATTTTAAATGCTTACACTTTGTTTTTACTTTTTTGAACTTTTATGGTAATTATGTGCTTATACAGTACACATGAGTAACATATTTAGTAAAATGAAAAAAAATCTATGCATGTGTGCTATAGAGAGGAGGTCAGAATTTGTTAAATGACAGCTGTTTCAGCCTATTATATGGGCTTTTTCTATAGCCAGTCAATTAGAACATATACTGTAGCATGGGACCTTGAGCAGCCATTTTGAACTGTTTTTTTAATGAGCATGAGGTTTCAAATTTACTTTTTAGGGGACAACCGTTTTCATCTATTTTCCTTTTGCAATGGCATATTTCTGGAGAACCGATAAATTATAGATGGGCTTTGGTGGTTTTCGAAACTGAAACACGAGATAAATGTTCCTATGCAAAAAGATTCATTTGCTTTATGCTGATGTATTTAGGTATAAAAAGTTTAGGCTTTCTTCTGTTTCGTGATATATAGTCTATGGTTTTGTGTTTTGATTTTCCTGGTAAAATTATATATTATTGTCAGAATTACACTATTAATTTGTTTATTACAAAATAATTTCACTGCAGTGAAAACAAACTTAATGCTCGTGTTTAGAGCCCATTGGAAATTACTTGCATTTGCTACATTTTGAGAAGCGATGAAAATAAAAGTTGTTTTTGGTAATGAAAAGTGTAGCATTGAAAGCAGATACACATGTTTAGGCGGATATGTCTACCCGGTGGTCTATAATTAAATTACCAGCAATCTCAATAGTTGTTTCTTCATTATGTTCAGCTGATTCAAACCATATGGCAAAAGTTTATGTACTGAGTTGTTTTAAATGAGGGTGAATTATAAACACGAGAAGCATATTGATAAGGGCACAGGACAAACTGTTGCCCTTCAAATGTATTACATCACTTCTTATTAATGGTCCTCAACGTACTGATAGTTCCAGTTTGAGTTTTTTCTAACTTTAATACTCATAATCATTTTGAATTATACATTATGTTGACTACTTTCTTTATAAACAGTCATCGAGCTGGTATAATCTTAGAGTCTTGCACAAGCCAACACAGTTTGGAGTGTCATTAATTTAATTAAATCTGACTTACAACAATGGCTTTCCCATTGAGGTGTTATCTCTAATAATTTAATTAACCATACGCATCACTTGTTACACTGTTATATTCTAGCGAACTCGGTACAGCAGTTCTCAGCTTGAGGTGTAAATAAGGGCTGTTTCTATTATTTTAGACACTTTTTATCTATTTTATCCATCTACGAAAATAAGGCTGAAGTCTAGCCTTGTTGGGAAACTGAGCTTGAAAGATTAGAAAAGATTCCAGAGTGAAAGAATATTAGAACAAACCCGATCACTGAGGCTTGGGAACTGGCAGCATTGCAGCACCAAAAAATACAAAGATAATATTTGTCGCAACAATAAAAAATTTCACTTGATAGCAGCAGCCATATCACTCGATATTAAATTCTTTTCCAGTTCGCTTGACTTAAATTGATATTAATCTCCTTAATGTGCTGTATTCCAAACACAGCAGTAATTATTTGGTTATTGTACTGTTTGCATATTCATAACAACTTAAATTAATAGTGTTTGCATAATGAGGAGGAAACTACTTCATTATTTACATTTTTTAAAAGAATGCTCACATTTATGTAGTCAATTAAATAAGTGCACAATGGCGCTTAGCCACTGAACACAGACAAATGCTCAGGAGCAGTTGTGCATGGTTTGTGCTGGGCTCTCACTGTGCTGCCTTGTTCTTAGCTGAACCTTGGTAACTGGTTATGTATGAAACTAACAATGAGGTTAAGGACAGAAGGAAACAAGTAGAAACTCAGAAGTGTGTTCGCAAAGAAGAAGAGGAGGCACTACAGTACTTTTTAACCTCTATTAATCGCCCTTTACTTATTCCTTCTGATATAGGGCGTATCAAAAGCTGAGACTCGTGGGGAACATTTAACAATATACAGTATACTCAATTCATTTGTTATGGAAGTTGCTGTTCAAATCCATGCAATAAATGTTCTTCAATTTTTTTTCTTGATCGCTTCGTATGACTGAAAAACTGATCTTAGAGCATGCGTTCGGAATG